>NC_079154.1:104990252-105638824 GCF_947563725.1 Argiope bruennichi | reverse complement strand
AACTATTTCTGAAAAAGATTTTGAAAGTTTACGAAATTCGGGGAATAAATTCAATATACATCTATTTAGGGTACATTATTTGCACACTTAAAGGATAATCAATAAATTAATTAAAAGTAATTCTTTAATAAAATTATTAAAAATATTAATAAAGTAAACAATTTTTTAAATGATTTTTTTTTGTAGAATACTAATGTTAATTAAGTCATAAATTTTTGTTTTATCTGAATTTTAATAAAGAAAATGCAGAGCCGTGGTTCAATCATTCTGCTATAATTGATCCTCCCTTACCTAGCAGATAGTATGCAGTGAAATGATGTCTATCGAAACTGAAAGATAGGGGAGAAAAAACATCAATATTGTATCTAGAGATCATAAGCTTTCATTTGAAATAAAAATTTGCGAAATCGGTACAATGATTGGGGCTGGAGAATTGTCATGTTGTTTTTGGTTTTTTTTTCTCCCTATATCGAATTAAACAATAAAGCAGTTTTTTACAATTTATCTGGCCAAGTAAAGATAATATGATTTCATATTAAGTAAAAATTGATGAAAACGGACTAACGTTTGGGGCTGGACGACAATTTATTTGACTTTACTCATTATACAGATGATTCATAAAAACATTAAAGTTGAAGACTAAGTTGAAAAGGCGCCTTTTTGTGAAGATATCAAATATTTCTTTATTTAATATTCTTAATTTCTGAACAGTCTTCTTCACAAAATTGCTTGAATTTTGTTTCTTTTCTTTGGGAAATTACATTGATTATTTTTAATATTTGCATGATATAAATTTTAATGCTATTTTACATTTTTAAATTCTATTTTTTCAAATTTTAAATTTTGATCGAATGATCTGACTAAAAACAAAATTAATTAAAAGATAATGCATATTTTTGTTCAAATTTGGTGGAAAAATTTCACAATACATTTTGCAGGTTTTGAATAGCAGAATAAGAATTAATTTATAAAAAGTTTTACCGCTGTTTTAAAGCTTCACAATGTCAAAAAAAAAATCATGTTATTTTTCAGCAGAGGGCTGATATTTAAAAATTATGAAGAAGCACACCTCATTTTCAATGTAGGAACTTTTTGAAACTATTTCCAAGATTTTGAACAATTTGATAAATCTTTAGACTAGATGACTTTTGCTGTATATTTCTTTTTAGCCAAATAAACCCAATTTTTACAAAATCTTTGGCATTTAATTAGTATATTCTAGTTTCACAGATGTTACGTCAATGTATTTATACAAAAATATAACTATTTCTCCCGTTAAAAAAAAAAAAAAAAAAAAAAAAACGTTCATTCTGAATGTACGCACATAATCTTAAAATAGCCAGTATTCAGAACCCAAAAAGATATATAAATTTGTTCAAAACATAAGAACTCTCTGTTTTAAGATGTTGCAATATGATGTACTTATACACAACTTATATAGATTAAACCTAGGGGAAAAAATTGTCATTGAAAGTAATTGACATTTTGAGATAAAATATTGCGTAAAATAAAGAAACTTGATTGCATGAATAAAAACATAAATGTTTTCTTGACGATACATTTCATCATTTTTTTAAAGAAAATTTCTTTCATACTCATAACTCTTATTATCATGACTTAGAAGTATTAAAAATTTTTAATAATAATTTTTTATTTTTATTTGGCAACAATAGTTTTCTTTTTACTTCCTCGTGCACGAAGAAAAAAAATATTGCAATAAAAAAAAAAAAAAATCGATTTCGTTTTGAAAAAAGTAATTTAATTCTCCGTGATCGGAGGAATCACTGTGGGATAAATACAGATTATTCTCTCAGCTCATGGCCAATTAGTAATATCTCAGTTGTTAGAGATAAGCATCCAATCGAAAAAATTGTTTAAATCATGTAAAAACATATTTTATGCTTTATTTATATCCAGTTGTGGCGAATTTGCGATGAGCGAGGATAGAACCTGGGATTGCGGTTAGCAGCCGAGTAACATGACCACAATACAAAAGCAATTGCTCTTGTAGCGTAGCTGTTAACTGGCTTATACGCCATAAACAAAATTTTATACTCTTTCATTTATACTTTCTCTTATACACAGCATAGAGAAAGTATAAAAATATTCAAAAAATTCAAACTCGAGGTTTTAATGAATATCCACGTTTTAGAGCTACCTTCATTCAAAAACACATTTTTGGAAAATGTCCCTATCTGTCGCAAAGATAACTCAAAAACTCTTTGAGCTAGACGGATGAAATCTGATATACGGTCTTTACACCAAATTTGTAGATTTTTATTAAATTGTGAGAAAAATCCATTCAGAGGAAGTCTGTCTCTCCGGCTGTTCGAATATAAGTTAACATGATAGCTTCAAAACGAAGAGGGCAAGGTAGATAAAATTAGGTACACTGATTTACACTAATCAAATTTTCAGCCAAATCCAAGGAAGGAATGACTGTCTGTCGGTTTGTACCCTCAGAAACATGTAAACGCGATGATTCAAAAACGCATTAATTTAAATTGATCAAATTTGGAATGATATTTTGTGATTACAGATATAGTTTAACGCCAAATTTGTGTTTCAATCGAATGGGTGAAATGGTTTAAAACAGAAATTCGTTTTATGGATACTATTAATCGCATGTCAGGAATGAATCGCCAAAAATATTCGCCAAGGATCCCAAGGTACATTCAATAAAAATACCGAATTCAGGCCAAAGGTTGATATTTAACAACTATTGAACGCCAATAACATGCAAGGGGTTTTTTGGGATAACACTATTTTTAGAGAATATGCAAGAGAGCTTTGGAGACATCACTCCCGCTAGTTGATGTATTATGTTCAAATTCACATGGACTGGGAGACAAACTTCTTAGGCGAATGGGTATGAGCGAGGATAGAACCTGGGACCTTGTGGTTCGCAGCCGAATAACATGACCATGATATAAAAGCAATTGCTTGGGTAGCGTAGCTGTTAACTGGCTTATAAGCTATTCACTACAGACTCTCCCTCCAGTGAGTCGGAGGTGAGACGAACGATATGGCTGTTGAGTGGTGATGTATTAGCTGTTGATTCTAATGCGCCTGTACCCATTTGAGTAGCGCCAAGCGTTATGGCGAGTTGGTGTGGGTGAGTGATTGCTGATGCTGTTGCGCCAAGTGAGTCTGACGACTTTTTTTGTGTTGCTGCGTCAAGTGAATCTGACGACTTTGTGTTGATGCGTCAGGTGAGTCTGACGACTTTGGTTGCGGGTAGATGGCGCCACAACAGCTGTACGAAGGTTGATGGTTCATCGTCCGAGGTCACCAATGTGGCAGATTGTGATAAGCGAGGATAGAACCTGGGACCTTGTGTTTCGCAGTCCAGAAACATGACCATGATACAAAAGCAATTGCTTGTGCAGCGTAGCTGTTAACTGGCTTATAAGTTATTCACTACATTTCTCTTAGATGTATTTCATCCAAAATTTGATGTGAATTTGCATCGTTGCGTGGAAAGACCACTTATTAAATTTCGTTTGTCATAGATAAACATAGAAACAAAAATATTTCTTTCAAGAAAACGTAAAACTTGGAGATTCATCAAAATCCAAAAGCAGAATTTAATGATGATTACCAAACCTCCCCTTTTATGTATTTTGTCTCTTAGAGAGAGAAAAACCATAAGAAAACTAACGGACGAGGTCTTTCCGAATCTTTCTCGTATACTCTTCAATTAAGATTTTATTCCCTCCCCTCCCTCATAAAATCATGGATCACAGGTAAGGCCGCAAATGCCTTGCATGGTATTGGCGAACAATAGTTATGAAATATGTATATTTGGCCTGAATCTGTCCTGTTCATGCCAACGTAGCATAACGCCAAACTTGGCGATCTTAAAATGACAGCAACCCTTTTACGCGCCTTACCGCGTTGAGTCTGTCAAAGATTCTTTAGAACCTTGTCAACCCGCATCGGCTCAACAGCCACCGCAGAGGCTTCAATTGTTAAACTGTAAAAGGCTTCAATTTGTTAAACTTAACAAAGCCACAACAATGCTATACCGCAGCAGCCATATATTAATGATTTCTTATGAACTCTAATTCCTGCACTTATTTATGAACTGTTCATCGAAAAAGGATTGAAAATATTTGTAAATAAAGAAATTAAGATCAAAGATAGTCTATTGCTCACTTCGAATCACCATAATGTTTTTACTAAACTTCCGTGTAGCATTTTTACTGGCTGAATAAAACCAAAATTTGACACGGGCCTACAATTATATCACAAAATCGCATACCAAGTTTCAGAGATTTAAACCATTTCGTTTATGAGTTATCGCTTTTACACGCATGCGAAAGTACACACCGACAAACGGTCAACTTTTTTATAGATTTGGTTCAACTTTTGATAAGAAGAGTAATCAAATTTTGAAGTTGAGGAATTTGATGAGAATGATTCTCATCATCGTTTAATAAGAAACTATTTCAGATCTGTGGACCACATTTTGTCTGTCTAATTCTTTTGCATTTTGTCAGTTTTCGATTTCACTTGTCAGTGAATAAGACAGACAATTAGACTTCTGTAAATGGATATTCTAAATTTCATCCATCTAGTTTAAAGCGCATTTGAGTTATCTTGCTGACAAAAAGACAGAATAATAGATATTGTTACAAGCCTGTAAAGTTGCTTCCCAACACGGTCGATTCTATCACCGAAAAGACGGATTTACAATCATCTGTATTGGACGCTACTCTGGGGCTGAGCCAGTGATCTCAGAGCTTGGCGACCATTTGGTGACTTGGCGACGAATTTAGCGACAAAATAGACAACGCTAGAAACTTTGAGAATTTTGACGATCCGTCCATTAGATACGCCTGATTGGGCTCGAAGATTCTCGGCCTGCCTCAAAAAGTAATAAAAGGCTGGCAGTCTCAAGCTGCGAGGTGTCGTGAATTGAACCAGATCGGAATCGTAGACAAGTAACGAGTCTTCGAGAGGATAGTGAGGCAACGGCGGAGTGTCAGCGTTTATGTGGAGAGCAAGCTAGTGCTGAACTGCTGTGTGCCGAATTTTGTTGTCTACTGTGGAAGCAGTGTCGTGTCATGTGTGGAGTAGCCAGTTATGAGTAGTAAGTCGGCAGCTAAAGCGAAGAGACATTGAGAACCTCAGCCGTTTGGAGAGACCGAAGCTCCGAGGATCCCCTCTCCCGCTGGATTCTGTCTGGCCGCTTTATGTGCTGTGGACGATTACTAATTGTGGGCTACTTTCTACTGTAGAGTGCTGCTGCGTTCTGTCCTGTGTGTACGTCTCGGCTGTATATAGTTGTCGATTTTGTATTCGTCGTCTGTGTCTTTGTGTTAAATAAACGTCGTTGTTGTTTTTCTGCTTAGGTCTGCTGATTGTGTTCTCACACCATACACCCACTATAGGCGAACCCGGTGAAATCGGTAACAATATAATGCAAAAATAGTGTTTTCCGAACTCGAGGAGAACTCAAAGAGATTTCTCACCAGTCTACAGATGTGGTATGAAGACCATATACGAAATGTCAATCGTCTAGTCAAAGCGTTTATGAATTATCTTTGTCAAGACAGAGAGACAGCCAGACATTTTCCAAAAATATGTTTTTCGAATTCGAGGAAGTCTAAAATGGTAAAATTCTTTAAAATCTCGAGGTACTAATTTTTTTTTTTTTTTTTTTTTGACGATTACAGTACTTCTTCTATATTTTGCATACGAGAAAATAAAAATGTTATTTAAAAAGATTATTTTGCTAAAAACTTTATTTTAAAGAACTTTTAATCCAAATCAAGAATTTTTGGTTTGTATGACACGAAAGTATAACTATTTTTGTCATCTTTATGAAGAAATATACTGTGAAGGTGCCGAAGAGATTGTTTCTTATTTTCGAATACGTTCGGCTAGGCTTCAGAGGCATGGAAAATGAGTTTTATATTCAAATTATGTTTGTACGATATTCGGGAAAACAGAACAAACGCGAATCAATGTAAACAAGTTATGCATGATGGGTAAATGCTTTTTTTTTCAAGTACAGAAACCGTAGACGTAGGTAAATATTTTTTCACAAGCAGAGGTGTGATCTTATTCCAGGATAAATTTGTGGAGAGAAAAGAGACAAAAGTGACTTAAGGTGTGTTTGAACAAAAGAAATGATGACTTGTATAAATCTAGCCTTAATCGTTCTTTATGGCCTATTGTTCGTTCTCTTTTACCTAGCTCGGCAGAATATTTCGGAATTGCACACTAAAATCGAATGTGCATGGAATTCTAGCTGCTGGGGAAAAAAAAAGAAGTGAACGTACATAATCAAACGCAATGCTTTTATGTCGTTTACGGTGTGATTATTTATAGATGAAACACGCAAACTGTTTCGTGCTGAGTGAAAGGTAGACTGCCAACCAGATGAAAGGTGCCATGAAATGGGCATTGATTTTTGGATCAAGGTTATTCGTGAATCTGAAATATTGATGATGATCGAAAACCGTTTTATTCTGGTTCAGTATTTCGCCATAAATAAAAGAACTTATTCATAAAAGTATTTCGAAATCATAGATAGTATTAATTTCATCTAATAATAAATGATAATATGTGTGCATCTGTGTTAGTTAGCGATCCAAAGGAATCAACCCTTAGCCATCAAGTTTGACAAAAAGTACTCTGGAGAGTGGAAATATGCATCTTGGTGTTATTTTTTGAAAATTTAATTAATTAAATTTTGACATTTTTTGTAATGAGTTTGATCAAATGTTTAAAATATGATAGCACAGAATTTTATACCAGATTTTTACACCATTTAATGTTTTTAAATATCTTTTTAGTGAAACCAATTTAATTGCCATACAACATTTCCGGAATTTTGAAATTTCTTCAAAAATATTTTTTGCCCGATTTTGAACAACAGATTTTATTGTTGCGATAAAATTCAAATTGCTTTCAATATTTTGTCAAATATTTAATAGCCTGATTTTATTTCATTATTGAAAATAAAGGAATTAAAAAACACGCTGACCATCAACTTGGTTTAAATAAAGTATTAGAAGGCGAAACAGCGCAGCTGAAAAATCATGTATAATCTCTATTAATAATAAAGATGAATGTGTGTACAGATTTTTGCATGCGTTGGTACATCTTCAGATAAGACTATTTGACCTACAGCCACCAAAGTTGGCACATATTTACTTTGGAGAGAGGAAGAATATGCACTTCGAAGCGAGTTTTTCCACATTTTAATTATAATTTTAATAAATTAAAACGAAATTGTATATGAATTCAAAAAGATCATTTCAAAACATACAGCTGATTGCTGAAATAAAATTAGCCACTGGTCTAAAAATAGTAATTATTCAGTGAAATACATAGTTAAGAAATTTATATTCCGTTAAAGTTCTCATCGTTGAAAAGGTGATATTTGTTAACCTATCACTCACTGTATTATGAAAATATTCTAGAATTTTAACTTTCTTTATCTTTTATAGCAATGAAAGACGCATTGGAATGACAACCTTCTATATTTTCATCAGTTGATAAAGAAAAGCAAGAAAAAAGCATCAGACACACACCTCACTCTGAATATAATCGAAAAAGATAGGAAATGAGTAACAGATGAAAATCAACGAAACATTACCGAAGATAGGGATTTGGATTGCAGTGTTTGCGAAGACGCACCTCGTTTGCGGGGAGGAGGGAGGGGTATAATATTCTTATTTTACGTGTACACATTTCATGACGATTGGATTAATAAGTGGCTCAAGGCCGGCTGTCCAGACTATCTGCATATACAAATCGGCAAAGATTCTAACAAAAATAGTGGAAAATCTTTAATAAAAATATGTTATAAATTGAATTTAAATATGGCGGTTTTATTTCATTGCCCAGAACGATATATTTTAATAAAAGTAATTCTATGTTTCAGTATTTTCATAGCAGGTAGTGTGATTCTATTACCGATATAAATTTGTCTGGAAAAAAAATGGACAAAAGCAACTTAAGGTGCGCTTAAACAAAAGAACTTATCTGCAAACGTGTTTCAAAATCAAAGATGACAATGGCAACTGAAGTAATAAAAAGAAGAAGGAACAATGTTTCATAGAGATTCACAGTAATTAAAATATTTAATGTGCCTCTCTCGTTGAAGGTTGCATGGCAATTCGCTTGCCATGACCTGGATTTTTTTCTTGGTAGATATCATCACGACGACAGATTAAAAAATTCGATATATTTATAAAAGTAATAGATTTGCACAGAATTTAAGCGTCAAAAAATATGTCATGCAGTAAAACTCTGAATATTTGGTAGATTTAATTTCATGGTATTCGTTTCTACAGTCGCAAGATATGTATTGTGTTGTTAACTTCTACTATGTTTGGTTTGGTTATATTAACGCCCCGTTTGAAGCAACACTAGGGCTATTTTGGGACGGACCTCGTAATTTTGAATCGCGGTCAGATGACGAGGACGGCACCTGAGCTGGCACCCCCCCTCTCCAAACCACACCACACCAGCGGGAGGACATTTGGTCATGACGGATTTAACGTACAACAGACCCCCTTACACGACGGTTCTTCGATGGAATCGGGTCACGAACCTGAAATCCTCCGGTTCCGAAGCCGAGACCTAACCACCAGGTCACCGCGGCCCGTACATTTCTACTAATAATAAAGATGAATATGTTAGATTGACTAGATCGTTTGACCTACAGCTATCAAATTTGGTACATATAAACATGGGAGTTGTGGATGGAAATATGCATTTCGCAGCGATATTTTTGAAATTTTAATTAATTAAAATGTACACTGAGTTTTGATATTTCCCCTCAATAAGTTTCGAGACTATTATTTCACAAAGGGAATTTTACATTTTAAAAAATTTTAAGAAATTAATGATATTAATTTAATAATCGTGCAAATTTTTTTTAATGTTTTCATTTTTAAAGCTGCTTTTTTTAACATGTAACAAATGTTTATAATGTAACAAAAAAAAATGTAAAATGTAACAAAAAATTTATAGTTGCAGATCAAGTAATTAATTTGGGAGGTCTTTATTATTATTATTATTGCAAGACAATTCTCCACAATTCTTCTGTCTTAAATTTTCTTCATTTCATTGACTATTTCCCAAAATATGTTTCTAAATACAGCTTTCAGAAAAATTCTCAGCGCAACAGTAAGCTCCTTAATTCTTATTATTTAAAAGACAAACATAGGTCTCTTGAATAAGAAATACACATCCTCCAAGTACAGGGTGATTATAATTAAAGTGACCCTCTAGAGCCCGTTCTATCTATCGAAATTTCATGAAACTTGGTATATACGTTATATGGACCATGCAAAAAAGATTTCTGCAATAATAATAATAATAATAAATAGTCCAAATTTTGACTAGTAGAGAGCACTTTAAAAAAATTCCTTATACAAATTAGTCAACCGATAAAGACTTGCACTCAGAGCCCAAAAATCATTCTGCGTGCCGTAATCATGCCCTTACCGAAGAAAGATCATTAACTGGTAGAAGTATTTAATCAAAACGGTAGCAGTAACTTAGATGCGTTTAAGGGAAACGACCCATGTCAAAGAATAGTTTAAAGATAATTATAAAATTTGAAAAGACTAGATTTGGGTGTGCTGCCAGGAAGAGAGCGGAAACTGGTTGCGAATGAAAGTGTTGAAGTCGCTACCGTTGTGGTTGAAATAGCCTCCAGCTCCAGCTATTCTTCAGCAAGTACTCGATCGATATCACGTGTGCTGGCGATTTCGTGGTCAACAGTATGAAAAATTATGCCATCCATTTTAAAATGGTATCCGTGTAAGATCCAAGTGGTACAAATTCTGTAACCTCAAGACCACCAAACACTTTATAAATTTGCTTGCCGATTTTTTAAGAAAATGTAAGATGACAGATGAGGGGCACTTTGCTTTAGATGAAGTTGTGAAAATTATAGCAAAAAGGGTGATTTACCTCCTAATCACCTGCATTCTGATTCGTGACTACATGGTGTGGATTTAGGGCTTTTATTCCCGAACAGTTTTGCTTTGAAACTCTCACGCCTCACGGTCCTAAAACAAGCTCTATCACGAGTGCATGGTACAGTGAACTCCTTCAACTTCAAGCGTTTCTTGAACTGTTTGCACACCAAGACTCCCTACATTGGGCGACATATCAAAGAACTGCTTCTTGCTAACTCTGATGAGAATCATAATATCTAGATCTTTTCCAGATGCCTGGCCTCCTCTTTCACCCAACTTAAATTCCTATGATTTCTGGTAAAACGGATTCCTTAAAGGTCGTATTTATGGAGAAGGAATTATATCTTTACCTGAGTTGAAATCCAATATTAAATACCATGCTACTAAAATCCCTCGAGTTTCTTCACACTACCATTAAATATGTTATAATGCCCCTTTCACCACATAATTGATGTAAATGGAGCACATTCTGCAATTGAGTAGATTTTAATGATTCAGACAGATTTTTTAATCTTTTTTTAGGCATCACAATTTCCCTTGATGGTCAAAATTTGAACTATTTTATCACAGAAATTTTTTCCCCATGTCCATAAAAATATATACCAAGTTACATCAAGATCTGATAGACAGAACGGATTCTGAAGAAGTCTGAATAGGGTCACTTTAATAATAATCACCTTGTAGATCTTTAATATTGTTATGAATTCAGGTTCTTTCAATGTGTTGGTCGATGAAGAAACAGTCCTTTAAAAGTCTAAAATATTTATTCCAGAAAATTCAAGACTTTACACGAAGATAAATACACAGACAAACACGCGTAATACATTGCAGTACACTACAACAAACAGAAGCCCACAAGTAGTAATCGGTAGTAATAACAACCATAGCACACAAAGCGGCCGAATTTAGCAGGAGGAGGAAATCTACTACACTCTACGATCTCTCCAAACGCCTGCAATTCCACACTGTCTCCTCGCTTCAGCTGTATCCAACTGCCGACTCACTACTACACGACTGGTTACTTTACACACGACTTAATGCTCTTCTATCTATACTTATAATAAAGCTCAATGTGTGTGTGTGTTGGCGCTCTACAGGACAGACCATTCAACCTACAGCTACCAAATTTGGCACGTGTATACATTGGAGGCCGGGAATGTGCACCTGGGGGTTATTTTTTCAAATTTTTAATTAGAATTTTATTTATTTAAAAAATAAGCGAAATTTTGGCGTGTTTCTGCTATAACTTCCGAAAATATTACCGCATAAAAAAGATTTTTACATGAAGTTAAAGATCAAAAATTTGTCTTTTAAATGATACCAATGTTTTAACCTTAAAATTAAATTTCTATTTTTAATGAATTTTTAAATAAATATTTTAACTATATTTTTCAACAATTTTTTTCGTACAAAATAAAAATAAAATTTAAGCTGCACGAGCAGGTTTCGCATTCATGGGAAAAAATTAGCTTTTTTCAGTGTTGCCTTCACATTGATTAAAGCTCCAACTAAAAATAAATTAAATCTTTTTGGAAATGAAATCTGCAAAAATATAATTTTCGGCACGTGTCTGTAAGAAATAAAACAAATATGAATTATTATTTTTTTAAAAATAAATTCAAGAAAAATTATTTTATGATCTTTTAAACTCTCTATATTATTAATCCAATAAATCAGTTTTATTTTAAGGCAAATTTTGTTTAATATGAACAGGATACCCATTCAAATCAGGGCCACACAGCTAATTTGTAATCCTTTAGTAAGACACAGATCTGCTAAAATGGTCTAAATGGAAAATGATTATATTTTATGTAACTTGATTCAATAAATGCTCTGATAAATAACGAATTTTTGATTTTACATAAAGCTTCTGCTGCGGAAATCACGAATAACAAAATGTTCTTGAAACACTAATATTTTAAATAAAAAGAGTTAATTTCCAATCAACTAAATCAATCACTTAAACTGACTGATTTATGAAAATTTGAATATCACTATTCAATAAAAAAAGGATAATTTTAGACTTTCCATCGATCGTTTCAAAGAAAATACGCCAATCAGCGCGCAGGTTTCTCAAGATTAATTGGCCTAAGATTATGAAAATGTTGAGTTTTTCTAAATTTTAACATTCAAAACTTCATAAATAAGTCTTAGTTGATCGTGGAAAATAGAAACATTCATTCATTTATTTAAAATTTGGTGTGTCCAAAATATTTCTCAGAATATGATACCTTACTGCATAAAATTTAGACTTCATAATTTTTTAAATATATTTATAGGCCGGAACAAAATATTATTATTGATTTCATTTCAATCCTTTTGAAAGCAAAACTAAAAACTGAATTTTATGCTGAATCTGAGAAATTTTTGTTGAATTATTCTTTGAGATATTACGCAAATTATGAAAAATATTTTGTAGTTCACATAAGACTTAAATACCGAACGATTCTGTTTGCAGTGCTCATATTCAATAATAATAATAATAAATAAATAACAATAAAAATGATGAATAAAATAAAACGCTTGGTTTCATTAAAAAATATATTTACATTAATTGCAATTTCAGCATTTCCACTTTAAATTAAAGTTGAAGTTTTACCGGAAATGACAACAAATTAGCAAAATATATATAGTAAATTGAACGAAACGATCCAAACAACAGTATAAGTTTGGTATGACTATCAAAATTTGAAGATTAAAAATGTTTTGTTTGAGAAGCTACTAAGAGACAAGTTACTTAAAATATTTAATTGAAAATTGTAGCGAGAGGTAATACTGGTCGCCAAAGGCGGCTAGTCTATAATAAACACCAGGATTAGGCACACAGCTTAATTCAGCAAATGCTTGAGCTCCACACAACGCTTGCGCTTCATTGGACTGATACAACTATTCGCCGTTGACTCGCTATACGACTCTAAACCTTACATTGACTCTTTCCACGCTTGTCTTCAGCTTAGACTGCGGTCTTTTATAGTTCTCTGAGCCGGGCAGAGAAGGTTCTGGAACAAGCAGGCATATCTCGGTTCCTATTGGCTCTATCACCAAAATTCTGAAAGATCCGAGTATAATCTAATTTCACCGCCAAATTCGTCACCATCCCCTGAGATCACTGATTCGGCATCCGATTAAAATCCAACAGAGCTGATCGTAAAACGGTCTTTCCAGTGATTGAACTAACCATGCTGGGAAGCAACATTACAGATTTGTAATAATATAGTTAAGTTGTCCATAATTCAAAAGAACAACATTAATTCTATTGGTACAGGATGTCTATCTACAAGAATCCCTCATAACAAATGGGTTAAAAGTCACAATCTGTATAAAATACAAAAACACTTAAGTACCAAAAAATGTCTTCTTGCCTGAAATCTCAATGTGATTTCAGAACAGACATGTGGAAAGGAACAATTCACGCCTTGCTCCAATTTCTTGTCAATTTGCTACAACTATTGGTTCTTTCTTATCCATCTAGTACTTTTTAATATATATATATATATTATATGGTCAGTAAGAATTTTAATATAGTTTCAAATCGCAACATCTGATTAGATTAAATGAATAATAATATAGTAGTAATTATATCAAACATAAATAACAATAAAGAAAAAATAAATTACTAATAAGGACAATAGATATATATACCAAAAATAAATTCACTGTAAACAAATAAAATAAGATAATGGAAAAGCTATATATATATACATATATATATAGCCTTATATTATATACTAGTACATATTTATAATAAATAATAAATTTTGGAATAAAGAAAAACACTGCATTTAATTGAAACTAATTTATTCTTCCTTTCACCCATACATTCATTGCCAATGAACACATTCAGCCAGTGAAAATATTAAAATACCGGGAAAATAATAATTTACAAAGTTTTTCAGATCAAAACAATAATACGAATGTGCGACACTAGTTGTGAAGCATTAGTCTAGAGTTCTATCTAGTTTTCATGCTCTTCTTCTCACTAATAAGAACGGATAGCTGGTGGAACTTGCTTGCACTCTTTTACATCTAATGTCTCATCGATCACCGGTCTGTATTCAAGCGTAACCTATGAACGATGCAAAATTAATTAGGACTTGAAAGAAAACCTTACAGAATAAATAAAACACAAAATGTCGAACAACATCATGGGAATATCATATAATATTTTGTGTTATTAAAGTCATTAAAAATATCCACAGAAAATGTTATGATTTGATTTTGTACATATGCACCATAATTCATTTTGAAAATAAATAGTTGGTATCATTGAATCCCTCCCCCCTTTATGGATCAGAATTTTTTTATCTTAATTTATTAAGCACATACCAAAGATAAATCTATAAATAATCACTATAATTACCAAGTTCTCAACTCGTGAAGTAAAAAATATATGTAAGGGCAAAACTGACAAACACACACTGCAAACTCAAATTGAATTTTATTTAAACACCTATGACAAAAATATAATAATTTAACATACAAATTAAAATAGGTAAAATAATTCATATAAATAACATTCTTTTAATTCCTGCTTCTAAGCCAGGATCCAAAAACAGATTGTTTTTGTCCAGAAATTTAAGGAAAAGAAAATTTCATCTTTTCTCTGACATTTTTCATAAGAATTGGAATTGTGGAAGCAGAAGAGGATGAAATAGAATGAAATTGATGAGATATCACTTACTTTGGCTGAAAGGCAGTCAAAGTTAAGGACTCACTTCTTAACAATAACATTACAGCATTGAAGTTATTCATTATGACGGAACTATAATTTATCTAGAATTACCTATCCATGTTCAATGATAAAAAAATTATGAAAAAAAAAAAAGTTTTTTGTTCAAACCTTTGCCGTTTTTATCCCCTTATAATTTGGATGGCTTATTCATACACTTAGCTGAAAATTTCACCTTCACAACAACATATCATTTTTGCTAGTTCAACACAAATTACTAAAATTATCATAGACACAAGATAACACGGTCAAAGTACATCTTATATTTTGGGAACATGTTCTGGATTTTAAAAACATTATCCAAGGTGGCCAGCATTTCTCCTGTTTGAATTTCTCTGACTCTTCCAAGTTTTGGATGTTTCTAATATTTTCAGAATGGTATCAGTTTATTATATTCTCTTTAATCATTGTACAATACATTTTAAACCTTATTTGAAAAAAATTACTACTCTTTAAACTAAATTCAATGTAAAATATAATTTATCAGAAGAAAAAAAAAGATTATTTTCACTTATTGAATTTCAGATAAACGTCAAAGTTATGTAAAACTCTTCCCTTTTTAAAAAAATATAGGGATAGTTCCATATATATATTTTTTTAAATAGAAGAGACCCATTAAAGCTTAAAATCATAACAGTAATAGGAATTGTGCTTTTAGTTAGGTTGCCTTTTCCCAAAGTATGCAAAACCATTTCAGCTAATTATGTCAATAACTTGTCATTCTGAAAAAAAGTAAATAAAAACTTCCAGAGAAAATATTATATATTTATACATATATGCAATAAATCAGATATGGTGGTTAATCTTTCTATCCCATAGTCTATTTTACACTAGCAGTAAAAGTTTAATTTTCATTAGTTGCTAATGATGTTTCATTCTACTTATGAAATAATACCAGCAAATTATAATGTTTAATAAAAATTGCTGATTTATAAAAAAATTTCCAGTTTTATAATAAATTTTCCTGACTTTTCTGGACTTCCTGGAATACCGTAACGATTCCCGATTTCCCGGTCGTTTAACCACCCTGTTATCAGAGAAACTGTGCTAAATTTTTTTTCAAATTCACATTCGCATAGCCTTTGTACAAAGAGTTTATCCGATTTCTAAGGTGAATAGCAATGTGAAAATTAATATTAAGGTAAACTCACAGAATTAAGTAAACAATCTATCATAACAATAGCTTTCAATAAAAAAACTTATAAGAATGAGAAAAATTGACTGTTACCTTTCCTTTGTTATCAATCCATGATAATGTGTGCTTCCTCCAGTGTTCATCGATTGGTTTCTTCTTCTGACCTTCCAGAGGTTTGGAATAATCATATTCATCTACCCGATCCTGTAAAAAAAAATAATTAGTTCTGTTTTTATAAATATTTCAAAGAAAAAAATAGCACATGCCACAAGAATTTCATAATGTTCAGAATAAAATTTTCAAAGTTTCAAATATATTTTACAAAAATACTTCATTTAATATTTATTACTTTGTGATTTTAGATTCATATCTGATTGTTAAAATTTCAACATTATTTATATTGTTGCTTTAAAACCATGATAAAAATTTGCAGAATATCTGAAATGTCTGTTGAACCATGAGAAGTTGGTTAATCTTGCAGAAGATAAAAAACAATTTCATAAATTTTCTTTAAAATATTATGGGAATATTAAATTATTAATTATTATAAATATTATTTAGTATTAAAAGTATCTTTCTGTCGCAAACATTTATGAGTGAAACTGTTTTCAGGCTGTTCTAATTGTTGTTATTGGGAATTTCAATTCATAAATTGAATTTTGAAATATCTTGCTTTAATTAACTCAAAAGGACATTTTTCTTTTTCATCAACTGACATATTTTACTATTCCATTCATATTCAATTTACATTTTTTTTTGTTTTAATTTGTTAAGTTATAATCTTATTAGCTTCCTGAAAAGCCATATTTCAAAAAAGTTCCCAATTGCTTCTTCATCAAAAAATTCTCTCTTATACTAACATGCTCCATTTTTCTAATATGCAAATTTCAGGCTTGGTCAAAAAACTGAACGTTTGCTAATTTCAGTGACAAAACAGGTTAATATAGCAAGAGAGGAAAAAAAAAAAACCTCAATGTTTCGATAAAGAAACTAGAATATGAAAATGGTTCATGCTTTTTTAAAAAAAATATTAACTGCAGAAATCAAAATCCTATATGGTAAAAACTTTATGTGTAAATAAGAAAAATGTTTTATTCAAGCAGTTTTCCCATAACCCTAAGACTTGCAGGAATTCATATATCACATAATGATAAGATCATTCTTAACTAGAGTTAACCCTGATGATAATAACTTTGGAAAAATATAATTTGTTCAGCATAATCATACCATGCTTCACTGCAAATAGAACCTAATTGAAAAATAAGCCTTACTATAAATTTTTAGGATGCTTGCAGCATAAACACCAAGGGAAGATCTAGGCATTTTGCAGCCCTAATGCATGTTACGAGACCATCTTAATAAAGTGATTAATTTCATTTCATACTTTAAAAATCAAAATGTTAATGATTTAGGCTATTTTTTTTCGCCTAATTAAATTTGCGGAAATATATATCCTTTCAAATTATTTATTTATGTATTAGCTTAATAATGCAAAGCATATATATTTGTAGACAAGTGTATTCAAGCAGATATATATATAAATATTGCAACACTAAGAGAACATAAAGAAACAGATAAGAACCTGATCATCTATATTTCTCAAAGCAATATCATCATCACAATATTTATTAATTCAAAGAATTTATATTTTTTATAAATTTTCTGACACTGATAAGCTTAATCCCTAAAATAAACCTTAATTAAGATCAGTAGCTAGATGGGCATCATAGCTATTTTTGAATGACCAAATGAAGTGCAAATGCAACACATATGCACATTGGATGAATAACTGTGACTTAATAGAATTTACAAAATAAAATATTTTGAACTTCATATAAGATAAGTGCAAATTGAAAACAAGAGAGGAAATATGAAAGATTCAAGAGAGTGAGAATCTTGCAATCTTCTGCAAAAAGAAATTAAATCTTCAAATGGCCCGAAAAATAGGAATCAAAGAAAGAAGTTTATTCAATAGATGGCAAAAAGATATTCTTGTAAGTGCAAGTGCAAGCCAGATCAGCACTCAATATTTTCAGAATTAGAAGATATCTGTGAAACGATTGATGACACAAAAGGGTTCATAAGTGATATCAAATATTTTCCCATACATTATCATCATATATAGATATATCGCCATAGAATCCAAATTGCTACAACACTGCATGGATGGCGTCCTACAGCAATATGAACTGCAATTCTCCTCAATGAATAAATGCAAACTGTGAATGAAAAATTAAGACATCAATAGAAAATAAGATCCTAATATATTTTTGAGTAAAAATTAATACACGACTCGATCGTATAAATGAAAATTATAAATTAAACATAACAAAGTAGTATATTCTCTTCTGGAAAAGCTAAATTTCATAATATAATAAATTTTAATGCAAAGAATCCTATTAAGGATCATACAAATCTCTTTCAAGGCTGATATATTTTAATTAATTCAAAAGGGGAAAAAGATTATTACTTTGAAATCTTCACGGGCATGAGCTCCTCGGCTTTCTTTCCTAGCTTCAGCTGCAACCATTGTTTGTACAGCATTAAGCATAAGGTTCTGTAATTCCAAAGTTTCAACAAGATCAGAATTCCAGATCATTCCTCTATCACAAACCTATAAAACAGAAAAGGTGTATCAGTAAGTTAATAATACATACAGCCTGTTTATTGAACTAAAGTTTATTAAAAGCAAGAAAAAATAACGTGTTACAATCATATTAATTACCTTGAGATCGTCTTGTCCTTCAAAACAATCAGCAATCAATTTAACACCTTCTTTTAAACTTTCCCCTGTCCTGAAGACTGCAGCATGAGTTTGCATTGTCTATAAATAATAAATGATAACAATTTCTGCTTATTAATTTGGTTATAGAATCTTTCATCTGTAAAATAATTTTTAATTGTCATATCTTACATTTATTTTTCTATAATAAGATACTGCTTACAAGAGCAACCAAGAATTGCAGTTGGAATTAGGAATTTCTGACTAACCAAATCTAGCTCGGAATGAACAGAAACTTAATTATCTATATCTCGCACCATGTTAAGAATAAAACAGCTTAAAAGCAAAAGCCACAATGCCAATTAACATCATGTATAGAGATGAAACAATGTAGGTTTTACAAGTAATTCTAAATGCACAAACCAATGCAATTGATTACCTATTAAATATATTCTGGTACTATAGAAACATTCATCTGTAATATTTTAACTTACATTAAGAACTACACACTTAATAATGTGATAAGATTGTCACAAAAATATTCATTAATTTCTGTTGTTTCTCTCAGAATTGACAAATGTGAAATTTTAATTTAAATAATGAAAGGTTTAAGTATATCTTTCGATAATTAAAGTAATAAGAAAAAGTGGCAAAATAAGTGATTTGGGAGGAGGAAGAGGCAAGGCTAAATTTTTAAATGCAAGATTATATATACCTAATAAAATATATACTGTTAAACAAATCCCTCTAACAAAATAGAGCAGGCTTTATAGAGAGGTAATGGAACAAAATAATGCAACAAGAACTAGGCACATCTTTTAATAATTAATATATACAGCAGAATTTCACTTAATGAGCATAATTCATTCTTGAATCTTACTCATAATGCAAAGCCACATTAAATAAAACAGTTTTTTTCCATAGGAATCCATGTAAAATAAGACAATGTCTTCCATGCCAAAAAAATTATAATAATGTAATTTTATAATGAACATATTGCTCTTTATTTACAAGAAAGTTGTCAAAGGCATTTATCATTAATTATGCTGCAAAATAGAGTGAAAATGAAACAACATTAGGGAGATGCTTTACAACATATGATGCAATAATTGCCCACGCTTTTAACTTCTCCCTAATTTCACTGGGGAGGTGGTTGCTTTGTTGAGACTATTATTTCCTCTTCTCCTAACTAAATCCTGTCCACATATTTTTTTTTCTGCGAAATAGGATGTAGCACCTTAAGTTCTTCAATAATTCTGGTTAAGTTTTTGAACATCATCATTGCTATCCACATCTAGCTTCATAATCTTGAATACAGACACAATTTTCTTGATTAAGGCACTCTGGCACTTGCTTAAATTCCTCAAAGTAGCATTTGACAATGCTATTCAGTCAAAACTTCTTCTATGTACATAGGGTTCACTTTAAACAAGCATTCAATAATAACTGATACAGCCAAAACAGCATGTGGTGTCACAGTATTTCCCTGTTACTCATTGTATGAACCATTGCTTGTTAAGTAAGTCACTTTTTTACATTTTGTTTTGCTTGCTAAGCAGATCAGTCATTTTGAGAGACGCTCATTAAGCGAGGTTTGACTGTAAATGTGACTACTTATAATGTTGTCAACACAAACAAGACTGAAATATTAGTAACAAATAATGAGTTAAAAATAGACAGGAAGTATGTTTCTGATAATTACTCAGAGAAAATGCACTGGTGAGAGTTCAGATTAAATTTTCAGTCACAATTTAAATGAGATACAGAATTTTTTTTTAAATTAATGAATTTTAAATTTAAAAAAATAAAAGCATTTATTATATACAATTATATAAACTGTAAAAAAATTTATATGTACAAGAATTCAAAATAAATAAATAAAAAAAAAGCTTTTGTCATATGGAATGATCCAAACCATATGCAAAGAAACTTATATGTATGTAATAATAATTAAATAAAGCTCTTATAGCAACATTTCTAAGCTATTATATATAACAATAATTTTAATATTGAAACAGATACAAGAGCCTTTATATCTAATAATCTTTTTAAAGAAATAAAAATGCTAAAAAGAGTAAGCTACACAGCAATGTCCAAATACTTTTGAAATATAAAACAATACATTTCAAAAAGTACTTAATTGTTACTTTTAATTTACTTAATAGTACTTTTAATAGAAATATTTAATATAAAAATTAAGGATTACTTTTAACTAAGTATTTTTAAAAACAAAAAATCTTGTGATCTAATTCTCTTCTTTTTTTTTACGAAATTCTTCAAAGAAAAACAAACTTTTTCAGTTAGAAACCAACTGAGAATAATCACTGAGCACAAAATTCAATCATAAGCAATGAAATTACTCATAAAATTATATGAGCAAAAATAAATCAACCATTTTACCATCAACTGCAGTAAACTAACAGGTATAAATATAATTTATTTGCCTTTATAATGTTTTTGTCTGACACATTTATGAATTTCATTAAAAAAACCACAGTAGATGACATGAAAAGCCGGAGGAAAAAATATAAGTTTATATTTTTATTATAAGAGTACAGATATAGCAAAATTTCAGAATTATATCTTGAAAAAAAGATCACTGTTTTATCAACAATATTAATGTAGGAAAAAAATATATCAGTAATACGAATTTTTTTTTTTTTTTTATCATAGCAGATTTTTATATATATGTAGGCACACAAGATTTAGGTCCATGTTAAAAAAACATTTATTACCTTTTGCATTTGTAACCTCAGCTGCGAAGTCAACGTGGATCCATTTGCATGTCTCATATTATCCAAATTTGCTACTGATTCTTCACCATCAGTCTAGATGAGGGGAAAATAGATTTTATATTTTACATTGAAACAACAAACATCTGAAAAATTCAAGCATGCTGACAAATAATCCATTTGAGATCAGAATATTATAAATTGAATTATCCCCATTTCTGACCAACATACAGAACATAAATAAATTGGTCTTCTCAAAAATCATACAAAAATACTTAAAATACTTCACATATATGTAGTATTTTATAGGATTAATACATTTAATACAAGAAATGTATTTCAATAGAATTAAATTACAAGAAAACTAATCTGATACTTACAGGTTTAAGCTCCATAACCGGGTCTCCAGGTTTATCGAATTCAGCAATTGTATGTGCACATGCTCTTCCAAACACAACCAAATCTAATAATGAGTTTGCTCCCAATCTGTTTGCTCCATGCACTGAAGCACAGGCAGCTTCACCACAAGCATAAAGACCAGGAACAAGTTTATCACCACCAGCATGGTCATAAGTTATGACCTGAAAAAGCCATCAGAAATATTTTCTTATAAAACATATATCAAGATATTGATGATGTAGAGGATGACTGAATGTTAAGAAATCTTAATTGGATGATTCCACAGAATACAACAATATAAGTATTAAGTATAAATAGTCAAAGAACTTTTAAATTTGGCTTTTTAAAAATTCATATTCCCTTAAATTACAATTTAATCTATTAAAGTTGCTAGTATTAACTTAGTTATTTTATATTTCTCTTGAGATCAAATATACGTGGCCAACTTCTAGAGTGGGAATTCCAAGTAGATTTACATATATGTGACATAGTGAAAGTGTTTGATTACTGAAATCTTTAATGTAAATCTATTAATTACTATCCACATTAGGGCTGAGAGTTCTAAAACATCTTAAGAGAGTTCAAATAAAATTATATAATAATGCAGATTTCTAATATCCAGTAAAACATTATAGCTAAGTTATCATAGTGATCGAGTTTATAATGATTAGATATTAATAAATGAAAAATGGTTAAAAATACGTAAAACTAATTTATAACCAAGAGTATTTTAAAGTAATTAAATGATTAATTCAACAATATACTATAATTGCTTTACCTGTCCTCTGTAATTAGTTGGAACACCTCCCATATTATAATGTACAGTAGGAAGGACTGGAATAGGCTCTTTATTAACATCAACTCCAGCAAAAATCATTGCTGTTTCAGATATTCCTGGCAAACGAGTAGCTAACTGCTCTGGAGGTAAGTGATGAAGCTGCAGATAAACGTGATCCTTCTCAGGCCCACAACCCCTGAAAATTAAGAACAAAATATTTTATTTTTCAATTTAAAATAGTCAAATAAGATAAAATAACTATAAATCTTAAAAATTAAATATGATTCTTAATAACTGAAACCAGGAATTGCTGTATTTCAGTAAGCTGTTTGCTTGATTTTATTCATACCCCATAAAGTATTCATATTCTTTCCCAAGACTTAATTTAACAATCAATACATGTAAAAGGAAAATATAACATAAGATTGAACATTACAATATATATATATATATATATATATATATATATTACATTTCACTCTGAAAAAATAATAATAAAAAAAGATGAATACTTGAAATCTGAATTCAAACTTGAAAGACGAGGGTAAAAGCAAGCGAGGACTAAAAGAGAATTTTTAAAAAAATCTGGAAAAAAAGCAGCTAGACTTACCTTCCTTCTCTGATTTCAATTGTCATTGCACGAGAAACAACATCTCTTGAAGCCAAATCTTTAGCCACAGGTGCATACCTCTCCATGAATCTCTCACCTTCACTATTAATCAGGTAACCACCCTCACCACGACAACCTGCACACATTGAACGAAATAATATATTAATGATTTTCTCCATAAAATTATACATGAATACAAAATAAAAGTTCTAATTGTTTTCATGAAAAATGATGAAAGAAAGAATCATAAACTTCTGAACAGATAATATTTACATAATTTGATACCATAAAAAGAAATTTCAATATTGAGCTTCTTTTCATTCCTTTGAAAGTCTTTTAATATTTATAAATTAAAATATCTTGTTTAAAATCATATATTATAATATTTATATATATATATATATATATATATATATATATATATATAATAATTATAGATATATATTATAATATCTATAATTATAATATTTATGAATAATCTTGTTTAAAATCATGCACTTAAGCTGTGTCATATATGTAAGAGCTTCTTTTTTTTTTAGTCATTCAAAAGTGATTGATGGTATCAAAAGTATGGATTATCAGAAATTTGAATAAACATAAAATGTATCTTTCCCCACCACATTAATCCTTTACAAAATGAACAATAATCCTGTGTGCTTCTTAATTTAAAATGATAATAAACATAGATAATTTAACTGAAACCTGATTTTTAGATGATTATATATACTGAAGAAAAATATTACATAGTTTCTCTAACAAAAGAGAAGGAGAATAAAAGGATGAGATTACTAACTTCAAATTTTATTGAAGAAAAGTTACATTAACAAAAATAGGATAATTTTCTAACAATGCATAAATGGAAAAAATGAAATGAATAAAGAATGATAATAAAAGTATACATGAAAACAGCACATGAAAGAATATTTTCTAAAATAAATAATTTGGTAAAGCTATTTAGCACATAAAAAATGAAATGACTCCTGAACATAAAATTGTATATCATGACTTTTTTTTTTTAAGAAATCTATTCTTGGACCTTAATGTTAATATTAAAAAAAAAAAAAAAAATCCCATTCCTGGATAATGCTAAAAAGCATTAAAAAAGGTGCACAAAGAAATAAAAATCAGGTTCTATCAAATCACATTCCAGAAAGTAAATATCAGTAATAAGTTTATAAAAATAATATCTATGAAAAAATAGAGTCAAGTTTTGTAAAAATAGTCTCAATATATTGATGTTAAGAAATATAATAGAAGAAAAGGGGGGAAAAAAGAATTTCTCTTTTACCAAAAACAAAAAGTAAATGTTTTCAGTAAAAAATCAGTAACTTTCTTCTGTTAAGAAAAACCTTTATGTAACGTAAAGCAATTCTTTATTATAAAATAAAAGAAAGAATTAATGGCATAATACTCATAATATTTCCTATTAATATTTAAGAAACTTTAAATGAAATGACTCAAAAGAAATCAAGTAGAAATGAAAGGCAAATTTAGTTAATTCACAAACTGAGCATGAAACATAATTGTGGCAATATGACTAATATGTACAAATTTGTCATGCATTTCATTGGAAATATTAAGTGAATTCAAGTAAAGAAATATATATAAAAATTGTTTTCAAGATGGTAAAGTTTGCTGTCAAAATCCGAGACTTGAAACTCCCGATATAAACAGGCTGATATGAATAATTCTCTAATTGATTAGCCTTACCAATTATTATAAAGTGCAAAATTCAATTTTTCAAAAGCTTTTAAACCAAGAGCTAATGTATGTGGTTCTCTCTAAACTAACATCCTTTGTCTCAGCTGCTGATATATCTTCAATTTTCATAGCTGATAACATTATAAATTTTTTGACAAACAAAAGGAGTAATCAAGTTGGAGAAATTTTAAGTATATTTGATACCAAAATCATACTTCTCGTATAGAGCATATTACACTTTGTCTTACAATATAGATAAAACATACAATATATTTAATTCTGTACATATTAGACCTTGACCTTGAATGCTATGCAAAGATACACTACTGTGTAACATTATGCTAACTAGAATTAAGCAAGCAAAATGGTGAAAAACAAAAATTTAATGAACATAGTGAATATTTAAACTTTTGGATCTACATTCATAATATCAATGATTGATAGTCATGTAAATATACAAAAGAATCTGCATTTCTTAACTATAATGAAGAAATTAAAGAATAATTAAATTTCAAAAAGATTCATACAACATCTTAAAAAAGACAATGGCATACATTAACTGTTAGAATGTCTTAATATCTCAAAGTGTCTACATATAAATACTTTTACAAATTTCGAATATAAACAATTTAATGCAATTACATATAGTAAAATGATTATTGTTGATATTTTTTACAGTCCTCCCTGCAAAGGGAAAATATAACATTAACTTACATGAAAAACATAACTGTAATCCAATTTCTGTAACAATATTAAATTTAAAAAAAAAAAAAAACTGATAAAAAGTTTAGGAATGATAATTGGAAACTTAAACAACATAGCATTTTAATAGTTTACATCCATTGGAAAATTGAGAAAACTTTTAGAATTAGCTCAGATAAACCATTTTATAAATTAAATATATAGAGACAGCTTACTTCAATAATAAAATTATTTAAAGCTTTAAATATACTATACCTTCAGTTATAAGACATCCAGCTCCATAAATTCCAGTAGGATGAAACTGTACAAATTCCATATCTTGATTTGGTAATCCAGCCCGAGCTACTAAAGCCATGCCATCGCCAGTAGATGTATGGGCAGAAGTACAAGAAAAGTAGGCTCTGCCATACCCTCTTATAAATAAAAACAGATCATAATTATTTTTAATCAGAATTTTTTTACTTGAAATCTAATTTTAAAAATTAATTTATAATTTAAAAAAATACTATCTGAATTCACACAATATTAAAAAAATATGATTGCTCTTTAAATTCTACAACAGGTTAGGGGAGAGGAAATGAATTGAAAGGAAAAAAGAATCTAAGAAAAGAAATGATTTGTTCTTCATTTTAAAACAAAATTGAGCTAAATTATCATTATTTAATGCTGGAGAAAATCTAACTAAGAAATCATTGTTTTATAAGTTATACCTTTTCTTAGAAAAAATAAGCATATTATATGTATTATAATAAACAGGATAAATTAAATAAAACTTTTATATTTAATAATGTACATTATTTTTCTATCTACACTTGTAACAAGAAAATTATTTTTAAAAAAATAATTAAAATATTTTGAAATTCAACTATGCAACTATTTTAAAGCAAGAAAGTTTTTCTTTTCTCTCTGAAAAAATTAAAGAATTTGACTATTACATAATTAACTCTTATTTTTAATATTCACATATATAAATACAGGGCAAAAATTAGAGTGACAAGGTGGAAAAACTAAAACTCAATACAACAATATTTTTAAAATTCACAAATAAGGAAATCTGAAAAATAAATTAACATACCCTGTAGCTAAAACAGTATTTTTTGCTCTAAACCTGTGTAAAGAACCATCCTCAAGACAAAGAGCTATGACACCCTTGCAAGCCCCATTTTCCATCAATAAATCTAAAGCAAAATATTCGATGAAGAAGTTGCAGTCATATCGCAGAGACTGGGGAAAAGAAAATAAAAATTAGAAAATATCAAAAATAAAATCTGTTATTTTAAAATCCTTAAATAATAAAGAAAAAAAATCACATGCATTAAAACATGCTAAATCATAAGCAAATAAGGATTTAGTAAAATAAAAAATTACCTGACCATACAGAGTGTGAAGAAGCGAATGTCCTGTTCTGTCAGCAACACAACAGCATCTGTGAGCTTGCCCTCCTTTGCCAAAATTATATGACTGTCCACCAAATGCCCGTTGATAAATTTTACCATCTTGTGTACGACTGAATGGCATGCCATAATTTTCAAGCTTCAAAATAAAGAAGAAAATTTTAAAATGCATCTGTTATCTTAATTTGGTATGACATTTAAATTAATGAATTTTACAATTTACAAAAGTTAATATTCATTCAATTTATTCATCCTATCAATTATAAACTATATATGCTTTAAAAAATAAGAATTTTAACTTTTTTTTTAACTTTAATTACTACATCTATTTGAATTTTAATTAGAATCTCTATTAAAAATACATGATTTTTGTTAGCATTAACTTTAAAGTAAACTACACAAAAAAGTATGCATTCCATTTTTTAGATGCCAAGCTACATAGTATTAGCAATTAAAAAAAGATGGACTTAATTAGTACACTTTGTAACATTAGAGCCTAATGTGATCAAGATGGGGGGGGGGGAGGAGTACAAGGTATAAAAAAAAGTATTTATAAAAAAAAGGGGGGGATATAAGAGGAACCTATCTTTCAAAAATATAAAACTTCCCTATTAGATTTGGAAATTTCATTCATGCTTTTAACCCCTTCAGGATAGATGCACACACTAAGAAGTGCTCCCATAGCATGGGATTAAGCAAACACCAACTGTCAAAATAGGTTGGAGAATTTTATTCTTCTACGTCTAATGCATGCTATACTTTGTACATAATAATTCGCAAAAAGTACTAATTGTGCGGAAATAAAATAATTTTTAAATATGTGACAGTAGATATGTTTTCAATCACGACTCAAAAATATTTGATGTTAAATACTCAAAAAATAAAATGCATTTTATAATAATCAACGATATTTAAAGTAAACAACAGATTACTGATACAAAAACATAAAGGAGATAAATATTTATGATTAATATTTTAAAATACTTCAAAAAATATAATAATTAATGCTTCAAAGCCATATGAAAAATTTCAAAATACTGATCAATGTTATTAGACCAACATTATGCAATTTATATCTATAAGCAGTATCTCATTTTCCTTCTTACTTCAAGTAAAGCATGCATCATCCAAGTTTTTAATCATCTATTTCCCTATAATTAATTTAATATTTTGTTATTCTCATTGAAAAAGTCCATAGAAAAATCATTCCTATATTTACATGCTCCCTGAAAAAAAATAAGCGAATTAAAACTCATAACTGCATAATCATTTGGGATAGAATGCTAGTCCAGTAGGAAATAAACTTCTACTGGACTAGCATTCTATCCCAAATGACAGTATTAGTTATAACAGCCAGTTCAAAAAGAACATGTGCTTCTCTTTACATTGGCAAAATATGTTTTTTTTTATATATATTTGTGAAAATTTAATGATTTACAGATACTTGCCTAACCATAATCTGACCTCCAAAAGAGCAATACTAATGTATGGGACTACTCTTTTGATAAAAACATAGATTAATAATATAAAGTAACAAAATCATTTCATTCCAAAAGTATGATACAAGAATGTGGCATTCCAAAAAAAATTTTAAAATGCAGGAAAATTAAAAGCAAATGTACATGTGTGGCAATCATCCCAAAGGGGTTAAACACAATATATATCACCTAGAATATAGCACATAAATTAGAATTTAGTTTCTGCTATTTTTGAAAGAAAGATATTTTAATTCAATTATTTAAGTCATATATATTCCAACTTAAAGTAAGGCTTGATTAATATTTATTATAACATGAGATTGCTGACTTTATAATTAATAGAATCATATAAATGAGTTATCAATGAAAATTCTTGCATAATTTGCTACTACTGAAACTCTTGTTAATGATGTATGAGAGAATATTTTTAAAAGGATTAAATAACAAATTTAAAGAAAAGAGTCTGTTTTTAAAATAGATACAATTAAATAAACATATCAAAAATTATGTTTTCTCATCATGTTCACCTCAATAACAGCTTGAGGTGCTTCACGAGTCATGTAATGTATAGCATCTTGATCTCCAAGCCAGTCAGATCCTTTGACAGTATCATACCTGTAAAACATTATTCAATAATTTGTATACAGCTAACAATTAAATAAATTTATTTGATGAATCTATTTTATAAATATAATTTAAATGCTTCAATCAATGATAAGAGATAGAAAAGTTAAATAATGAAAATGCTTTGAAACAAACTAGTACTTGTCTAACAAATTTTTTGAACATAAAATTGAATAATATTTCTAATTATCATTAAATGGAAGCAATTAGAAAAAGTGCTTATGAATGCTTTGCCTGAATCCCAAGCAATTAAGAAATCTCCAGAACTAAATATTTTTGAATCAAATAATTATAAAATTTAACCCATCTTAAATCTCAAATACTAAAAATGAATCGATTCTAAGTAATTCAAGAAAATATCAATTAAAAAAATTATGATCTTTTAAAGTGAAATATATGGAATATATAATAACTTACATGTGCCATTTCCAGTCATCAGGTTCCATATTCCCCAAAGCAGCATTAATGCCACCCTAGATTATAAAATTTATTAATATTTTTTTTTCTCCAAAAACTCAGCGACATAAAACATGTTTTTAAAATTCAATAAAAGAATCTTGTAAAACTGATGATGAAAAGGGAAGCGTATGTGGGAGAGGGGCGAATTTTCAATGAATAATCTGATACAGATCATACAAATTATATACAAAAAGATAAGCAAATATTTAGTATAAATATATCACAATTTATTTCATTTCATAACTTAGGCATAAAATATTCAAGGTCCTTGTAACATATTTCTCGCCAGTGGCTCAGACTGCAGCTCTTGGCTACCCCGAATGCGGAAATCTTAACGCCATCAATAAATATTGCACATTTTCGAGTGCCCATCTATTACCACAGATATCTTAAAGCTTGGCTGGTTGTCGCTGATGGATCCACTTCAAGAGATCCTTTACAGTCCTGAAACACCAAAACTGGCGGCAGTGGTCTTCCAGACCTTTGCCAATATCTGAGACTTTCTTGCCTCACTTTTTGCATTTCCATGGACAACCACTTAGTCATAATTTATTTAAAAAATAAATTTAATTCATAAAAACATTTATTGTTACCCAATACAGGAGGTTCAAAATTAAAGCAGTATTGTTCTCCCATTTAAAAAAAAAAAACAAATTTAAATGGCATTAACCTGATAATGGAGATTTTTATATTAAAGAATGAATTAATAAATGATTCATAAAAGAATAATTATAATAATTAAAAACAATAATAGTATTAAAAAAATTTATTTAAATTTTTAAGAATTTTATTTTTCTCAAAATTAACTGTATAAAAATAAAAAGTTTTACAGAAAAAAAAATTTAATTTTATTGAAGTTATATTAAGTAAAGTTTTAAATGCATACTAAAACCATTTAGAAATGGGAAAAGTCTTAAGTGATTTTTTTTTAATCAAAGACAAAAAAAACTGCAATGAATTAAACAGATTTATTTCATCAATACTATAGGATAATTCTCGAAATTTATGCAGATATAATACACAAAATAAATTTACAAATATTTCAAATGCAAATATTCTTTGGTTTATAATAATAAATTTTGTTCCATACTTTTCATCATTTTACCATCTGTAACACAAATGAATTTACAAAATATCAGAAATAATATAAACAATGTTTTATTTTTGTCCCAACTCCCATTCTTTCCCCAAGTAATAAAAATATTTGGCATTTGTGTGCATGTGTATTTATATAACAAAAACCATTTTTGAACATACAAAAAATAAAAATTAACAAGTAAATATTTTTTTTTTTTTAATCTTCTGGATACATTTTATTTTTATTTACAACATGGTTTTCACAAAGAATAAATAAATGGAACAGAACATTCTTTTCTACACATACATTTTTGTGGTTTTTGTTTAGATAGTATGTTAATTTCTTTAAACATACAATTTTAATACAACATGAAATTGGCTGATATTTTTCAGGTAATAATACAAAAATGAGGTTTTGTTAAATCTAATCTTAAAAGTACAGTTATACCAGTTAAAAAAATTAAAATTGAAAATTTTAATATAATAAAATTGAAGAAAAATATACATACCTGTGCAGCAACTGTATGTGACCTAGTAGGGAATAATTTAGAGATACAAGCAGTTTTGAAACCTTCCTGAACAAGTCCAAATGCTGCCCTGAGACCAGCGCCACCAGCTCCAACAACAACAGCATCGTATGTATGATCAACAACAGGATAGTCATGTGATATCTTAAAATTTATAATAATATAATGTATAAAAATATTCCATAATTTAAAGAATCTAATGAAGATAAAGTTTAAAAATAATCAAAATAATATAATTTTAATTATTTTTATTTTGGGTTGAATTTATTTAACCCCCAAAAAAACACAGATCTTATTATTTGCTGAAATACATAAAAGTATAATACCTGAGTTGTAGAAGCTCCAGCAGTTTGCCGCCCTTTTATTGTGAAATGAAATTGTCTGTTCTGTATCAAAACAAATAATAATAATAATATGATTATTTTATTCATTTGCTCTTAAAAAAGAATATTTCAAATTTCATGATTAAGACACACAACCAAATCAAAGGTAAAAAAATAAGACTCAATATTAGAAATAATAAAGTGCCCATTCATTTACTCGATAAAGAAATCCATTCTAATAATAGAACTATTTCCTAAATATAATAGAGTTTTTAGTTTTTATATTAGCAATATATTCAAAAGATTTATATTTCACTACAAACAAATCAAAATATTAGTTTTTAAATAAAGAGATTAATATTTATTAAAAATACAATAATAAAAGGAATAAGAAAGAAAATAGTAAATTATTACAAAATCATAAATCAAATTTTCATATGCAGTGAGAAAACTTTATTTGAAGTAGTAATTTATCTAAAAAAAAAAAATTTTTTAATGTGTATTACTGATATAATTAAATAGCTAGTGGTGGCAGCAATCCTTGAAAATATTTGAAAAGCTGTTTTCTCTCCTTCATTTTTAAACCAGTTTTGTTATTTATCCATATTGGGGATTTGATGTACAATAAAAGTGGAAATAATGATAATACTACAGAAAAAAGAAAGTGAAACATAAGATATACAAAATTGAACTGACTAGAATTCCAAAAGGGATCAACATTTTGTTGCACAATGTTTAGAGTTGAAAACCTAAGACTTTTCCTATTGAATTTAGTGGTATATGGGCCGCTGAAAGCAGACCACATTTAGTATGATGTTAAATATAAAATGTTCTATTATTCAACTTCCTTCTCACAAAAAGTTTGTCTTTGTTCTCGATTTTTCCCCCCTCACTCTTCCCACTTCACAACTACTTCATTCTGTTTTTGCTTCCATTTTGATCAGTGACATATTGTTCTAATTAAACATATTTTAAAAATATTAATTCCACTCATCAACAATAAATAAGATAATTATCTAAAATACAATGAAGATAATTACAATCAATTCTAAACTAATTTAATTTTTAAACTATTTACAGAAAAAAACTGTTTAAAAATTATATTCTCTTATTAAATATTTTTCGCAGCACTGCTTGGTTTCCAAACTGACGAGCTGTCACTGCAAGTAGCTAACTTGATTGACCTTTTAAACTAAATGTGAATGAATCATAGCAATGGTTTCTTTACATTTTAAGGACTTTAATATATCATCTTCAGATTGCCAACATGTTTTGAAGGAACATAGATACTACTTTGACTTTGGTACTTTAGGATTATACCGTCAACTGTTTGAGATAGATATTACAATTTTCAATTAAGGCTATCAAATTAAGACAAAAGAAGTCCAAACACATATTAAAACTTTAATGAAATCGGTTCAAATTCCAAGGCCCACAATTTTAAAGAATCTATTCTTATTCTGAGGCTACCATAACACTAATTCACACATCGTATTCCCAGAACAGCAAAAAAATGTTGCAAATGCAACAGCTTTTTACTTAAGACAAACTTTCTTGCTTATTTTTAAATCCTTATTTGCTAAAGTATTTTCTTTCTAAAGGAGCTTAACAATTAGAAAGTGTTTCATTTTACAATATAATACTTGGAAGAATTGTAAAATAAAACAATGATTAAGATAATACTCATTTGTTAAACCTTAATTTACACTAATTAAATAAAATTAGAATCATCCAAGTTTTATAAAAATCTATTAGAAAACAGTACAATCACAAACATACTTTTCACAACATATTAAAAATATCTTCTTAAATTTCTTATTTGTTAGAATTTATTCTCTTTGGTATATAAAAATTTGTTAGGAATAAAAAATTGTCAACAAGATTAAAAATGTTAGAAATACATGTAGAATAAAATATTTTTTTAAAAAATGACTAGAAATAAGTCATTTAGAAGATAAGTAATTTATAAGAAATATCTAAATCTCTTGGATCAATCTAATTTTACACAAAATAATATTAAAAAAAAGATGCCCAAAAAATATTTCAAGAAATATTAAATCTCCTTCTAAAAATCAGATAAGATGTATATATATATATATATACATATATATATTATTAATTATAGTGATAACTCAATTCTTCCCTACGAATAAATAAATAAGCATTACAATTGGTATTTTCTAAATGTTTGTTCTTTCAAAAGCAAGCAGTAGATGCATTTTACCTAAAGTAATTGTTTTATTACTTGAGTTTCATTATATCAATATAAATAATAGGAAAATGATAAAATATACTTTCTTTGAAAAATATTTTATAAACAACTTTACTATATATCTGCAAGCATAATTTCCAAACATCACTAAATTATTAGATGTTCAGTAAAGAGGAAACTAATGTCATTAAATTAAAATATTGATCATTTCTATCATAAGAATTAATGAAAATGGATGTGTTATGACCTTCAGAGAGATTGAAAGTAAGGCTGGAAACATGCCAAAAGATGTTGATGTGGAAAGAATTCATTTTAAAACAGATTAATTTTCTGCATAAAACTATTTTTAAATAAATTTTCAAGAATATTGCACAGAAATTCAAGGAATGTACAAATGCACTAAGAGTAAATGTTAAAAAAGGCTTTTTTACAGACATAGACTTCACAATTTCATAATTGTGTTTCAACTTTGTGCATTTATTTTATTAATAACTGCATAAATTTAAACCAAACAACATTATAAATAAATATAATATTACTAAGAAAATTTAAAAGTATGAAATGAAAAATAATCTTTTCCTGGACATTATTTCTAATTCTAAAAAAGTATGGTTTTTTTTTTAAAGAAAACTCATTTGTTATTATTTTCGTTTATCATTTAAAGGAAATAGTTCATTTGCATTAGAAACTTTTATTTGCAAAAATTATTATCATTTGAGACGATCAGTCAACAAGGTTATTAAAATCATAATAAATTAATAATATTCGATTTTAATTAAATAATTATTATAAAATCTGATTTTTAATATAATAATATTTTATAAAATTTGTGATTAGCAATTTTTATCTCTTATCCATCTTATCTCTTTTTATCTATTGTTATCTACTGTGTGCACAAAATCAGTAGACAAAACAGAAACCGATACCAAAATAATAACTTGATATATAGTATCCTTTGAGAAACGTCCGATATTTTAAGCTTAATTCATTCTATATTGCAAAATTTGTTTTATCTGTCTTTAATACTGAAACATCTTTTGTATCAAATAAAATAAAAATTATGACATATTATTAATATGAATCAATTCTGAATAAAATTATCAGAAGTTTTCATTATTGCATGCTTATTTTTTAATCCCCAGCTCCTATGTTAAGGTCAATCAAATACATGTTTATATAATACTTACGTATTGCTTTTGACGAATAAGGTTAAGTAACCTGCTCGCCCGTAAATTTCTGATCATGGTTTGTACCATTTTATAATTGCTCAATCACTTTGATGTAATTCAAAGAGAGCAATCTTAAAACTCTTCAAAAGACAAGCAATAAATATTTTAATTCCAGCAATGTGGTATACTACAACACCACACCACTGTTGCTCTAGCAATAAGGATAAATATAAAGCCGGTTATATAAGCTTTCGTGTAGGATCAATACTTCTCAATTAGAAATTAAAAAAAAGAAATAGTATGAAAATATGAAAAAATGTTTATTGAAATTCAACATTATATTTTAAAGTTTTAAAATTTTATTGTAATTTTTAAAAACAATATTTCAACTTTAAAACGAAAAAGCTGGAAAAGCAGAGTAGATATCTTGTAACTGTAACCAAAAATTATTGCATCATGGAGCTAAAGAGAAGATTTGTTTACACACCTCCGAAATCCTGTTCTGGTTCTAATTAAAGGAGGTTAATTGCCGCAGTTGTCTCTTTCGGTATGTTCAGTGGAGGAAGTTAAACTTGGAAATAATCATGTATCAAACAGCCCTTCTTCTTTTGTCTGGACCATTGCGGCTTTTAATTGAATCAATTGGACCTTATTTAAGCTGGACAAATAAAAAAATAGCAAAATGTTTATATGTCAAATTAGAACCCGAGTTATACAACCCAATTTCAAAATCTGATAGTATAAACTTAAAACGTTTATCAACTGTAGTGCCTGTGGTATATCACAAAGCTTCATCTCTCTGCAAAAATGTTGACGTCCGTGTTTTATTAGGAAATATAGAGCAATCTAAATTAACTCAAAGCAAACAGTTGAATTTTGATGCAATTGTAACAAATTGTGATCCGACGGATATCCGCAATTATCTCAAACAGAATTATGGTAAATCTTGTGATAACATTATTAAACTTAATGATATTGATACCCCAGTTAGTCAAGTAGAATTAGAATCGGATGATACAGAATTTCAAACTTTTGATACCGTATGTTTAGGTGGCACATTTGATCGTCTCCACAACGGTCATAAAGTTTTTTTAAGTGAAGCAGCTTTAAAAGCTACTAAAAAAATAATTGTTGGTGTTTCTGATGGTGTTACATTAAAAAGTAAGCTGTTTTATCATATTTCAGGGAAAAATAATATGCATATTACACTAACAAATGTAATGCTTCCTTTTACTTTTCTTTGTAGAGAAAATATTATGGGAACTGATTGAGCCAGTTGAAAAAAGAATCAAAGATGTTACTGATTTTTTGGAAGATATTGATTCTTCTTTAAAATATGAGGTTGTGCCAATTTATGATGTATATGGACCTACTATTACACTACCTGATATTGATTGTTTAGTTGTAACTACTGAAACTAGAATAGGAGGAGAAAAAGTGAATAATGAAAGAAAGAATAGGGTATGTTTTTTTTAAAATTAATTCTTAGAAAAATACAAAAGCTTTCAATAAATTAATTGTGCACAATATTTTATAGGGCATGTCTGAAGTTAAATTACATATTATTGATGTAGTTGAGAACACTGACAGAAGTAAAGACGAAGATGAAAAGTTAAGTTCATCAACAAAACGAATGCATCTTTTAGGAAAGCCTCTTAAAATATCAAAGGTAACTAAGCAACAAAAATGAATGCATTCTTTTGCTTCTAATTAAAAATTTAATTTTCATTGCTTTATTTTATAATCATACAAGATTTCCTTAACTCATTCTCATTGTAAAAGTTGTCTCTTTTCTGTGTAAATGAATCAGATTTTGTAAAAAAAAAAGTGTTTGACATCATGTCATGCAAAATTTAGTAATTGGTTTGTAACTAATTTATTTTTCAAAAACAAACTTATCTAACATTAATAAAAAAAAAACTTTTTTCCTTCATCAAATATTTTGCAAAAAATTTTAATCTGTTTCTAGTGCAAATTATTTCATTTCCTTAACTGTCTTTAATAATTCTTTCTAGCTTCCTTAACTATGGTTTCTTTGGTAAATCTTTCATTTCCACTTCATATGCTAATTGATGTTGTTTTTTATTTTAATCTTTTAAATGCTTTTGTAATAAATTCTGAACATTTCCTGAATGGCACTCAACACTCAGAGCATTTCTATTAAAAATATCATTTATGACTCTTAGGACGACTAGCAAGAACACCAAATATCCGATCAATATATTAATATCCAATTCCAATGAAAAGTTTTTAGGGGAGGAAGTATCATATGTATACATTGTTTGATCTGTATTTGTAGAAATTTATTCTTCTATCACAAAATTTTATCAACTTTAGAGGCACATTCTTTTTTACACTTATCAAAATCTTAATTAGAGCCATGTGTGGAACAGGATACTTTTCCAATAGTACCTTGGATTTCTGTCTTTATTATTTATTTTTCACTTTACTTATTATTTTTACATACATATTGCTTATTTTCTTTCAAAAAGGAATATTAAGAAAAAAATTATATCTCTGAAAACGGATTGGTACTGATATGTGTTCAGCCTGTAGAAAAAAGGGTTGCATGTAGAAGCAAATATAGTGCAGTTATGCATGGATGTCTTCAAAAAAGACTTAAGAGTATTTTAATTAATTATGTCATTTTAAGTTGAATTTTAGAAGTTTTTGTTCAATTTGTTTGCTAATAGCTTCTAGAAGAATTGGTGCTTAAACATAATGTTTATACCTATCAAAATGATTTTTTAAAAATGGTTTTTAGATGTAGATACCAATTAATGGTATGAATTATTCTATGTCCCCTTCAAAATTAATTTGTTATGCCTTCTATTGAAATAACATTTTTAACCAGTATTATAATAAGTTTTAATGTCTTTATTTATATTAAGTTTCAAAATAAGTATTTCTATTTGAACTTGTAATAACTGCAATGCATGTTTCATCTAATCTTTGATTTTAACCTAACACTAAAGGATTTTATACTTTTATATATTCTACAAGGAATATTATTTTAGAACTATCAAAATTTTCGAAGTGATAGGAAGTTAAACATATATATATTTATAGGAGGACTATGGATTTATATGTTCTTGGGAAATTATTAAAACTTGTACTTACTTTTAAAATATTACAAATAAACATCAGTATTTGTTTTGTAATAGTTAAGATTATAGATTCTGAGAATGTTTCATGATGTGCAGTATTACCCCCCGCCCTCATTTTCTGAAAAAAAGTACTTATTAATTTTTCTTTTTTCAACCAGTCATGAAGTTTTATTTTTGTATGCATATTTTTTTTTTTTTTTGGATTTCTTTAATGTTAATTTTAAATAAAATAAATTTTAATAAAACAAATATTTTTTAAGTTGAATAATTATTTAGTTTTCAAATGGAATATTTATCCATTTAATTTTCATGGAAAGTAATAGATACTTATACTAATTATGTTGGTAAAGTACAGTAATTTTTCCTACAGATAATGAAATCGAATTTGTAACAGTTTCACAGTTTGAACCGTAATTGGGATAATACAAGATATTTTTGAAAAATTTTAACCCATAAATATATTTTAATCTTTTCCAAAACATTTTGAAATTATTTGTTATATTTCTGATGATAAATTCTATAATGTCTTTTTTTTTTTTTTTTTCAGCCTTCATTAATCTCTAAACCCTATTGTGTCCTCTTGCGAGGGCACCCACTAAGTGGAAAATCATTTGTAGCTAACAAGTTGCAACTTTCTGGGATTCCTGTTCTTTGTTGTGATGAAATGCTTTCCGCCATCTTCCATAAAGATAGTGAATTAAAAAAATTTATCATTAAAGAATTTGGAGAAGAAATTTGCAATGATGAAGATTCCTTTGTCTTTGAAAAGCTAGTTATAGCTTGCTTGAAGAACAAAGTATGTTTAGTAGAAAATTATTAATTTTTTTTAAGATTTTGATGGATTTTTTTTATTTGTGTTATCAAATCTATTTTATATATGTAAAGAAATGTTTTGAATATTAAGCTATTTATGTTTAACTGGTGAATATAACTGATAAATATATATATATATATATATATTAATATGACTACTAACTTAAATTTTTTGCACAATTTAAATAGTATGTTGATTTTTTTTTATAAAACGGTTTTAAGGGCATTTAGAAATTATTTCAGGATTAGTATTAAATTTTAACTGAAATATTTGACTCAATAAATTTAATTTTTATCTTAATAAATTGTTGGAGTAACGTCAAAATGAATACAGTTATACTTCGCTTAATGATAATCTTTCATAATGAGCAATTTCCATAATGAATGGAATGAAATGTGAAACAATGACCCTCTTAACAAATAAGGTTTTTTAGAATAATTGATGAGTAGACAGGATGTCACATGCAGGATTGGCCTGTGTATTAGGTGTCAGTTTTTACTAAACACTAGTTATGAGGGAAACTTTTTTTTTTTTTTTTTTTTTCTGCGTGGAAGAAAGTTTGGCCCAATGTTGTTGTCAAAAGCAACTCTGAGGGAGAGTTTGAGCAACTACTTGCAGAGCTTTAATAGTTTAACTAAATTATATGGTTATGCATTTGTTTGATTTTTTTTTTTTTTTAAGTAGAATGCATTTTCTTACTTTACATGGATTCCTATGGGGTGGGTGGATAATTTCATATTACGAATAAAGTTCAGGAAAGAATTGTGTTCATTAAGTGAAGTTCCACTATATAAGATATAGGATAATTGATATTCTTAGCTTTTTGTAATTTTATCTCTTTCCTTTATTTTAATAAAACTAAAAAGTATAAATTTTTAAAAAAAAATTTAGTGGATTTTTTCCCCTTATTAATTTTGTATATTATTGAACACTGTTTTATGTTATTGAAGATAAAATTTTAAATTAAATTTTTGTGCTAAAATACATTTGGCTAGAAAGTAAAGCCCAATAAAAATGTGTCCAATCACCGTTCATTATTCCAAAACTAATTAATCCATAGTAATGATGTGAATGTCTATTGTTGTAAAAAGATTCTTTGTAAGACAATTTGATGATTTTTTTTTTTTTCATGCAAAGAGTCATCTTTATATTTTGATTTACACAAACTCAATTTTTTCAAGTTGAAACACCCAACTCCAATTAACCAATTTCTCCAGATTAAATTATCTCAAATATATAACAATTTTTCAAATTTTAAGTAAAGGGTTGGTAAGTTATAAACAATCAAAATTTTCAATTCCTAACGTTAAATGAAATGTCAGATTTTTTTCAACATACATGTGGTTATCAAAATAATGGAAAGACATGTGAATAAAAAGGATATTTAAGAATGGGCTTTGTAAGCATCAAAATATAATCCTAGCTACCAATTTGTTGTGTAATATAGAAAGTATATATTACGGTAGTATAAGGTAGCATTAGTGAAGCTCTATACTTTTGGATTTTGATCAAAAGCATTTTAGATCTCACAGACTTTCAAAAAGACCATATTTGTAGGAACACGACTAATTGGAGTAACTGTAAATGAACATCCCAACTTTTAGGCATTTCTAGAGATACATTGTTTACAGCTGTGACAGTGTGTACACAGCATGACAAGACCAGCTCAGCAAAGCAAAATAGTTGACAGAAAGAGTAGCTGAGTGAAAGACATTGGTGGGTATTGAGGTGATTTGTAGTCTAAAAAGAAATGACTGCCAAAGTGACTGATGAGAGTCAGCTTCTGGGCTCTTCAGTGTTATTAATAACACTTAAGAGGCACCTTCATAAACAGAACATTTATGGCAGAGCAGCGATTCCCAAACCTCTTGTCACTGATTTAAGGCCAAATGTCATCTATAATGGTGCCATAACCCTAAAACCTGGTTGATTGATAAGTGGAAGACAGTTATATGATCAAACAAATAAGTTTGCATTTTCCCCCACAACAGCGTGATTATTCTTGGAGAACATCTGCACAAGCAAATGATTGTCTCCTTCCAGCTGTCAAGCATGGAGGTAGATCTGTCCAGGTGTGGAGAGCCATGTCTTGATTTTCTGCTGGACCAATCGTAACACTGAAAGGAAAGATCACTGGGGAGAAAGAGAAGTTTTAATTGACCAGGTTAACCCTGTGATGCAAACTCTGTTTCCTGCAGGTGATGGAATTTTTCAGGATAATAATGCTAATGAAAAACTCTCCTGCAGGACTTGCCTATCATAGATTGATAAACTAAAGAATAAATTGAAGCATTTGTCTTAGCCCACTCAATCCCCCAACCATAATATAATCAAATCGTCATAGTCTGTTTTAGAGCATTTTGAATTGATATCCTCTACCACCATCCCTCTTGGAACTTTCATAACATTTCCATAAAGAATGGTACAATATTCCTTTAAACACTGTGCAGCATTTGTTTGATATAATTCCCAAGAAAATCCAAGCTGCATGACATATCAAAGGTGTCCCTATACTTTATTAATATTTTTTTGTATTTGTATTATTTTTATAACCATTTGTACTAAAAGGTTTAATGAATCTTTAATAATAATTCTTTTTTTATATTAAAATTCTCATTAAAAAAGACTAAAGTTTTACCTTTTTAAAATTATTTAAAAATGTTTGAATAGAAACCCACAAATGTTTATATAAATCAAATGATCAAAACTTAAACCTTCACTGTTCCAAATTCTACCTTATTCTTTTAAATAGTTCTTAAGGTATGCTGCAATAACCAAAAGCTTTTGGAACAGCATGATTTTCTCTTTTTTTGAAGGGCATCATAATTTGCAAAAGGATTCTCTGGAAAACTTTTTAAAAAAACTGTTAGAATGGGATAGAAAACAAAATATAACCTTTCTTCTTTATCTTTTTTTTAATAAATCTAAAAGAAATAGACAGTCTTCTTACATTTCAAGTGATGTTTGGGTAAATGAAAGCTGATTACAATTTTAGAAATAATTTGTGAGGTCTTTAATTAATGAAATGCTCTAAAACAAATATTTGTACAAATTTTTTTGGTGTTAAACATTTGAATAAATACAATGTTGTTGAATAAAATGCTAAAGCAAGTCCTTGTATATGGTTTAACAGTATCAGACTTTGGAAAAATACTTAAAAAAAAAAGCTTTAAAATGTTTAGATTCATGAATTGTTCTTTTTTAATACTCTTTATGGTAAAAAGAGATTATTTATGAAAAAAAAACTTCTTAAAAAGGGTTTAAAGTATTGTTTGGTGGAAATTTAAACTTGTAAATCAACAACATTATGTTATTTTGTCTGTAAAGAAATGTTACAAGAAATAAACATTTTTTTTTTTTTTGGCTACATAAAAAACTTTTTGATATGTTTGTTTTATGAATATTAATTTCTAATCAAAAGCTTCTGATTATTTTAAATGATATGCCTCAGTAATAATATTCAATAACTATTTTTTGTAATTACATATGCAACTAAAAGCATGCTTTTCAAATTCTTATTTAGTCATGTTTCCTACTTCATATTGGCAGGGGAAAAAATTTTTTCTTCTCAGAGTGAAGTTATTGCATTATTGATTGAAATAAGAAAAAAAAATGTTTTTAGTTACCTCTTTGTTATGTTTGCATGTATTGAAACTGTTTCTAAATTTTTCTTCTCATATATCTCTGATTCTATTAACTGATTTGTCTAATATATATTTTTTGATTATTTTTGGGAGACTCTCATTATTCCAAGCTATTAAAAAAAAATAATGTAGATTGTGATTGGAAAACTTGAGGATTATTTGAAGATTAAATATGTAAATCCCTTTCGTTGAATATTATATGCATATTTTTAAAGTGTGCATATCTCCAAATTGAATGACATATTGCCCTTTAAATTAACTTTCATAAATTATGAGGAATAAGTAGTGTATGAACACTTTTTTGATGACTGTACATGTTATATTATTAGATTTTAATTTTTCAGATTTTTTTTTTTTTTTTTTTTTTGCTTGTTTTATTCAGATGGATTCTATAATTTTACTTATTACTACTTTAGGAAAAGAAGGATTGCTTAGCACAATTAGTACTTACTAAACTGACATCCGCCTTACAGCAAGTATTTCAAGTTTATTCTGAACAAGGTATTACAATAATTTTAGTTTTGTGTATATTCCATCCCAAAAATGTATTCATTAATGATATTTATTAATACAATATATGTTGCTTAATGTGATGACGTCAATACTTAAGAATTTTTATAACATTAACCAATTGATAAATATAACTGAATTGGATAAAATCAACTATATTTTTGCCATATCATATCAAGGTGGAAGAATTTTAAAAATAAATATTTAAAAAATTCATTAAATGATACATGTCAATAATTATTCCTTTTTAGATTTCAATTCAATTTTTAGAAGTTTAAAAAATTATTTGTCAAATCTGTGATCAGTATTAGAGCACACACAGCAAGGCAGAAAGCTGGAAAAAGAGGATTGGCAATGCATGCAGATCTTTAATAGTTTCAAATGAAAATCAGTTCTAAATCCAGCATTTACTTTAGGTGGATGTTTTCTATATGATATTGCAACTTCACACAATATATCTAAAATAAATGGCTTTGACATTTGTTGAAGTAATCTTTCCAAAATGTATTAACATTAGTCTTTACATGGTTTTTAAAATTGATGCTAGTTTAAACTTCAGTAAATTTCTGGTCCATAGTCACTTTGAGCATATTGGGCATAAAGTCAAAGATATTACTGGTGGATGTCAAATCATAAAACAAAATTATCAAATTAGTGATAGGACCTTCATTAGAATGCAATAAATGAAAAATCATTAGCTCAGTATTTTGAAGAGATTCATGTTAATCATTATAATGTGGTTACTGATTTATGACATTAAGAGTTAGTCACAGAAATTTTACTTTGAAAGATTCGGTTAAAAAATGAATTGTGTGCACATTTTGAATTTAAGCATAATGCTACTATCATAAAATCTAGAGAATTTAAAAAATTATTTTGAATTACAAGAATATTATCTTTATGGAAGATGCTTTGTTATTAGTTATTTTATATAGTTCATTACCTAAAAATAATGAAACAAATGTGCAATTTTTCATTATTATATGGATAATGTTTCATTTCTTAAAACACAATTTGAGCTTAAGAAATAAAATATTTTATTACTGGTCATGCAAACGTATCTACTGACAATTATAATCTTTTATTTAGCCTACATTTCATTTTTGAATTTTTTTTAGAAATAACAATTGTAACAAGTATACTATCACATGATAATCAGTCACTAATTGTATTTAAATAGAGAAGAAAAATGCAAGCATTGGATAAGTTAAAAAGAAAAGATTAAAACATGGAAAACTGACTTATTCTGTGATATCTTTGTTCAATTTGTATTAATGCTTTTATAACTTAAAATAAAAAAAAAGCTTGAAGTTTTAATTTGTGATATTGTTTAATTTTTAATGTGTGATGGATTCTTGAAAATGGTTACCTGTTTTTTTATGATTGTATTCAGATCATAATTTATTATACAGAGAATTTTATAAATAAAAAAAAGCAAGTTTTATTTAAAAATTGAATTAATGTTTTTTTTAAATAATTTTAGGATCACATACCATTCTTGTAAAAGATTCCAGTATTTTTGAAGGTTGTGAGCTTGGGATTAAAGTCAATGAGATATGGGCGACTATACTTCCAGCTTCTGAGGTGGTATTAATAACTAATATTTTTAATACAAACTACAAATATTTTTCAGACAAACTTTAAAGAAAGTTTGTTTTTAATATTTTTTATTTTATTTCAGTCCATTAAATTATTTAAAGAACATTACCTAGTTACTGAAGAAGAAGCTGGTAAATTAATAGATTCATTGCCATCAAATGAACAATATGTAGCTACTGCAAATGTTTTATTTTGCAATAAATGGTCACCAGATACCACTCAACAACAGGTAAAGATTTGAAATTTGGCAGAATATGTTGATCTTAATATTAAGCTAATCAATCTTCTCTCAAATCTCCCAACTACTTTTTAATACTTGCAAATATTTAGAATGCATAATTATGGTGTTGAGTGTTTAAGTTTGGAAGTTCCAGATTGTTATAAAATAATTTCAAAATCTGCAAAAAAAAAAAAAAAAAAAAAAAAAAAAATACTTTTTGTGAAATAATCAAAAAAAGTTTTATGATTATTACATGTTAAAAAATTTTAAAAGCCTTGCTGTTACTTATAAGTCTTTCTTGAATATAGCTTCCAGACAGGATTAATTTTTAAAATGCTAGTGCATAAATTTTTTTTTTCTTTTGCATTCTTTTGAAATGGTTGTCCTTTTTTCAGTTTAGTATTTATATGAGTCTGAATTAATGATACAATTTATTTTCATTATTAAAGGTATGCACTTCATATCTTTTCAGGTGAATCGAGCCTTCTCCTATTTGAAGTCCATCCAAAAATCTACTTAAAGTGATATAGTTGTACTTATTTTTTAAATTTTATTCTTAAACTTCTATAAACTTATCAGGATATATATATATATGTATTTGTTGAACATTAAATATTTTTATCTTTTTAGACTGACTTGAGGTTGATGGCATTTCATTAATATCTGGAAATATGATGTTTGTACGAATTAATATTCTGAAGAAATTAAATTTAAAACTTTATTCTCAGATAAAATTTTATTTAGAAAAAGAATGAATAAATTCTTTTAATCTAATTTATTGTTACTTTTAGTTAATCACCAAACTCCTCAGAAACAGAAATTCATATTCTAATAAATTTTATAACTAATTTTGATAGCTTTAGAAATCGTATAAATTTAGAAAAATCATCACTTTTTGACTCAAAATATAACTTTAAAATGGTTCTATCAAATGTAGATGATTGGCTGATGAATTATCAGATGATATTCAAGTCAGAAGTTCCTATAGTTTCAGAATTTCTGAGCTATTTTCTAGATGTAAATAGAAGAAAATGATTTTAAAAAAAACACTCCTCCAATATTTAATTAAGTTATTAGTTTCAGATGAATTCTTATTCTTAATTTGTGTATATATTCATTCCTAATTTGAGAGGCCAATTTAAGGAATAGTAGATGAATAAAAGAAAGACGAATTTCTTTAACAAACCTATAACAACCCTTATTTTAATGCATTAAAATGATAGAAGCTATGGATTAAGATAATTTTACATTTTAGAATTAGATATGAGAAATATACCTGATTTTTGACCATGACATGTGTATGTTTTTATAGTTTATCATTTGTATTTTAAACTGCTTAAAAATTTGTATTCAATTTACAGCAAAAAAATTAATATTTAAAAATGATTAAAAAAACGGTGAAATCTGACAAGTCAGATTTTAAAAACAGGTTTTCAAATTAACATTCATTATTTTGTGATAGAGACTAGTTACTTTTTTGAAAAAAAAAAAAATCTACAAAATCTATTTAGTGCTGTTTTGAGCTACAGCATATATATATATTATACATTTTTCATTTTTATAATGAATATGATTTTTATATTTCAAATGCATATGCTAATTAAATCTACATAGTTACACAAATCATATATACAGAATATACTATTTATAAATAATTCAAAACGAATGTAATACCATTTCTAGTAAATGTCTTTAAATCTGAAAAAAAAAATGTGTTAACAATTGTTCTTTAAGGAGGCTTCAAAATGATGGAAGGAATTCAAAGGCTTAAGATAACTAAACAGATGTGCAATCAAAAGTATCAAAGTAGCGATTTCTTATCAAAAATATTTAAAGTATATGTTTGATATACTATTTTAATATTCTTTATCTTCATTGCATTATGATCCATATTTGCCTCAATTATATTTTTTCCTATAATTCAATATTTACACACATAAGTTTTCAGTTCTGATTCATAAAAAAGTCAATTTTTTCCAGTGGATATTAACATTATTTATTTTGTCTCTTATTCTGTTCCTAAGCTTGGTAAAGCACATTGTTTATGAAATAGCATACATAAAATCACTTAAGCATAAAAAAAAAATTTTTTTTCAAGAATTTCTTATAAATTTTCTTTTTGTGTAAATAAGCAGTTTATTTATTGTTATACTAAATATTTTATGGGATTCTATTGTTTGAATATACATATTAATTGGTAAGTAAAATATGCATCAGTGAGCTTATTTATTACATTTATCTTTTTACTTATAATAAAGATGAATGTAGATTTGTGTGTATTTATATTGGCACTTTGCAGGCCAGACTATTTGACCCTTAAAAATATTTTAAGCTCATTTTCCAATAATTTATTTCACATAAAGTAAAATTATTATGAGCCTATAATGAATGCATAAGAAAATATCACAATGGTAAAAGTTCATATTAAAAGATTAAGTTAACTCTTACTGCAAAGTAAACTTAGAAATTGGTAATTTTTAGTACATGTCTTGAAGAAATCAAATGAACTTGATATTTTCTAGAAAGATAAATGCAAAAAAAAGGTCTCTGTAAAATAGGAAAATGGTCTAAAGGAACAAACAATACTATTTTATTTAAGTCAATAAATGCTCTAATGAATAAAAAAAATTTATATTTTTATATAAATCCTAAGTCTTTTGAGTCGTATTTAATAAAATATTCTTAAGATACTAAAATTTTAAATAAAAAGAAAGTTACACTCTATTGTAACTACAATTGAGTGGTTTTGAAAATTCAAATATTACTATCTTATAAAAACACATAATTTTAGATCACTACATTGACTCTCTTAAATAAAATTCATCAATTAGTGCCTGGTGAGTTTACATGGCTTATTAGTATCAAATTATGAAATTGTTGTTCAAAACTTCATAAGTCAGTCAGATTTTGTTGCAAAACATATAAACTATTTTTTTTCACTTGTTTGATTTAAATTTACAAACTGGGTGGAAAGAACATTTCACTGAATATGATTCCTTAAGATCAAAGGACCATACAAAATATAACTTAATAATTTTTTCAGAAATAAATTTATGGACTGAAACAAATATTATTATTTATATTGTTTAAATCCAGTTAAAAGTAAACAGTGAAATTTATGAACTTTATGATGAATCAGAGAAATGAATTTTATAAACTTTATGATGAATCAGAAAAATGAATTTTATGATAAATCGAAGAAATTTTTATTGAATAATTCTTTGAGATATTGCAAGAATTATATATAAAAATATTCTATAGTGTACATAAGACATCAATATTGAAAGATTTTGTTTTGAAAAAAATATGAGAACAGAAAACATGTTTGGTCAGCCAAAACGTTTATGTATTAATTAAATTATAATCTTTCTGTGTAGTGTCATAACAATGATGAGGTAGGCAGGGCACATGGCCTGGGTGTATTTCCCAAGGATTAAGGAATCAATTTGTTGTATTTAAAAGAAAATTTTCTAATAATATCATATTCCCAAGAAAGAAAAAAAATTAAACAATTTCAGAAAAGTGAGAAAATTAAAAATTTCAAAATCAATTTTTTTTTTAATTGGGAACCTTATGGTTTTAGCTTATGACTTAAGATCATTTTATGTGTTAAGCAGAATATATTAAACAAAATTTATATTAGATAATTGTTTTGTTTTGCATGAAAAACAATGTAGAGATTTGAAATCTTTTGGATTTATATAAAAAGAAATATCTTAACTTTTTGATTCCCTGAAAACAATGAACACTTCATAACAGCATAACTGGAGATTGTGTCAATTTCAAAATCTTAGAGTATTGTATATGTTTCAAAAATTTTTCAAATATTAGAGCAGTAAAATAGATCAGAAACTATTCTGAAAATAGAATCAGTAATATTAGAGAATCTATTTATAACCGATATACATCAAGGCAAAATAATGAATGGAAACCATTCATAATAAAACTAAATTCCATTTAGTGCAATAACAAGTCTTATTTGAGTGGTAAAAGAAGATAGAGGGAAAACCATAGTGTCAAGGTTGGTTGGTTTATTCGGGTTTAATGGTGCAAGAGCCAAAGGTAGGCTATACTGCGCCAATCGTAACCATAGTGTCAAAGTAGACATAAATAAACCTGAAAGATCACCATAATTTTAATTCATTTTAATCTCAATTAATCAGCAAAAAATATCAACAGTATTCTGAATGACTAATCTTTTGGATTTTGGACTAATGCTTTTAAATGCAAAACACCAGAATTAATTATCATTAAAAATAAAAACTATCATCGAAATCATAAACAACAAAAATTTACACTATGATTTAAGATTGTACAGATATAATAAAGAAACATCAGTTGAAAATTTTAACCACATTCACATATTCGTAACTTATTTCTTTACTTTTAAATTATGTGAGGCAGCTTTGCTGATACTTTTGTGAAATTAATGCATTTTCTTAATAGTTTTTGAGAAGATGAGAAAAGCCAATTGGATTTTAATAGCAGAAAACAAAGAAAAAAAAAAAGTGAAAATGTTCACTACTTTTTAGAATGTATGAGTAGATACCCACAAGACGTGTGAATAGATAATTTATAATTGGAATACTGAGAAATTATTTTCTAAGCAAACCACATTTGGATGAGAAATGAAAAGTTGTAATATGTTTAAACAGAGATAAAAATTAATTTATTAAAATCAAAATTATAATGCATTTTTAAAATACACATCAATTTAAAAACAATTATTTTTTCTATATTTATAGTACTCATTTATATACAGTATTCTTATATTTATGGTCATATCAAGACAGTTTAATATCTGTAAATTTCTCATGACTAAAAAATCGACCCATAATATTATAAATAAAACAAAAATGACAGTTTCAAATAAGTTTGGTCTCTCCCTTCATGTTTCTAAGGGATATAAGCTAACATTTTATTTTAAAGAAATAAAAAAAAAAAAACGGTTAAGAATTAAATTCTTAAGAAAATTGATAGATGACTTTTTTAGAATGATGAAGTGATTTAGTTTTGGTATTCAGACGTAATGTATCACTAAAGTTTTTTTTTTTTTTTTAATATATAATCTGCAGGATGTCTAATCATCCTGCAGATAATTTTATTATCCTGCAAAACAAGAATACTAAATGTATTATGTTTTGTTTTGCATAAATATATATATATATACACAAAAATATCCATAGACCATCAACAGGGAAGAATTATAACCTCCAAATAACATGAGAAGAAAGACAGACATTTCACCATTTCTTTATCAGAGAAGATATTTAAGATTTTATACAATCTGTAATCTTAAAACTAAGCAGCTGTATTTTCTTATAACTATTTCACTGAGTCGTATGACAAAACATATTGTTTTAGAAATTTAAGAAGATAAGAGACCATTATTAAAATTTTTAATTGATGCATAATTTTCATAATTTATTCAGGATAGTTGATAACATTAATCTTTCTTTCTTCTTCATTAAATCTCTGTACCCTCTACTATTAAAAAATTTGCTTTTGAGGTGAATAATTTATAGTTTAAATGCAACTGGATCTTTTTAAATTAAAAGAATTGCTATTATTTTTAAGGAAATATAAGAATTATTATCGATTGAACTGAACATGAAAAGCAGTGGAAAAAGCATAAACACAATTCACTTAACCAAACTTTTAAAAAAATTTAGTAGCCCATTTTTACAAATTATATTGAACTGTATTATGATCTATTAATAAAACATTCTTTCATCTTATGGATATATAATAGAGAAAAGTATGTTTAATATGCTTTCAATAGAATCATTTGGAATTTTACTGATTGTACTTTATTGAAAGTAGCATGAATCATGATTAATAAAATAAAAATAAAGAAAAGAAAGAGAAGCATTTTGGAAAAATTCATTTATAGTTAAAAATATATTACATTTGAAATTCAAATGTTTTAATTTTTAAAACCTTTTGTTTAAAACAAGTTTATGAATTATTTTGCATAAATGTCAATCTTCACCTAAGATATGAGGATTTTGTTTCCATAACTTATTTCCAATGATATCACAAAATGAAGTATAAAGTCCTTTTTCCTCTTCCATGAAATCCTCTAAAGCAACTAGTTGTTTGTGCACTTTACTTCTGATAATAAAAGTACCTTTCCTAAATTGTTGTTCTATATTATTGTAGTTAATATTGAACTCCGAAAATAAAATTTCATTCTTTTCTGCAGAAACGGTATCTCTAATTCTTTCTTCAGCTTCCTTATGAGTTAAGCCTTTTTGCAGCACTAAAGCCCAAAATGTAGTGTTATATAAATTATTGATATGGCAATCTGTTTGCCGCCAACTTAAGTAATCGCGTAAATTCTTATTAGTTGGAATACTAATAACGCGACCATCAAATGATGGTGGATATAATAAATCTTCATCTGGAAAATAATTTTTCCAGTAAAATACAAATGAAGAAGTGAATAGACTGCACACATTAGTCAATATTTTACTCTGTCTTCTATTATACAGCTTAGTATTTCTATCGAATATAAAGCTAAATTCATCACTTTGTCCATAAGCAAAAATTACATCATGTATTTCTTTTAAAACTGTCTTTGCCGCTTTATTCATCAGATTGAGACCGCGTTGATCATTGGGCTTTTTAAATTTATGCACATCAACCAGCTTGTGAAAATTTTTACCATCAATCCGTACGATGATCCAAGTATTTGGACATATCACATCAGGAATTTCAAATGTTTTCACATATTCATACATACTTTTCGCCATGATTATATATTGAATTATATTTACTACACAGAAAGTAATGTTTATTCACAACTTTTAACAGGCTGAATCGAAACTGACAATACTTACATGTGTCGTAACAAAAACAACTGAAGCGAGTAAGAGGTACAATCACAGTTAAGATGCAAATATATTAAATATCTTTGGTTTCTTTTTCTGCTAACATTAATATAAGCTGAACTGATAAAATAGCTAACTTAGTTAATATATTCCCTGCACGAGTGCTAAAAATTTTACTTTATTTTTGGTGCAATAATTTCGCAACATTTACTGTTGACCTGCTAAAATCCTTACAAAAAAAATATTGCTTCTAGTTACGACATTTTAACTATACCCGTGAAGTAAACAAAATAGAAATGTTGCTGTTCAAATGCATTGAAAATAAACAAGTTTGCAAAATTTATTATCATAATTTTGAGGAATTTTTGAAATTATTTTAAGTGAATTAAGAATAATTTATGTGTTTGTGATTTATTTGCAATTACGTAGAAATATATCCAAAGTATTTGAATTTATTTACATTTGGGTTACTATTTACTTTTTTATGAAATCAATTTCCTATTAAGTTTTAATTTTTCATCTCTGCTTTAATACCTAATTTGTTCCTTTTTTATGTAACTGAAGGTAAAATTTAGTGAGTTAAAAATGTTAGAATTGTTTAAAGAACAGGAGCGTCAGCTGAGATTAAAAGAAGAATCTGTCCAAAGGAAACGTGATGCTGCTATGCAAGAATGTTACGAAGATTATAAAAAAAAAGAAAAATTTAACGAACATATACTTCAAGGAGAAAAAATAAGGAATGAGCTGAAAGGCAGCGCTCAAATGCTGCAGAATAGAAAGTGCATGCAGAATGTGAAATTATCTGAAGAATCTCTAGGAAAGCATCTGGGTAATTTGAGATAAATTTGTTTCAGTTAGTGGTATTTTAAATTGACAGTTACTTTAAATTAGTAATTAATTTAAATTTAAGAACAGATGTAATTATTCTTAAATCAAAAATTATGTTTTTCTTTATATATAATTAAAGAAAAAAGTATTTAGTTTTACTGATTTTTTTTTATGAAAAAGATTTACAAATTAAACCATGCTATCAAATATATAATTCAATTATAGTTAGAGTTATTGTAAATAATATAACTTAAAAATCATTTACTGCCCGTATAAAAACTTCTAGTGATATCATTGAATTATTACTTACATTTTTATCTTGTTATATTTTGTAATGACCATGTTTTTTATTTCTGTCTAATACTTTTAATGTTTGCTGAAAAATAAACAAATTCTATTTTATTTTCTTGCAATCATAAAGACTGTCTTGTGTGCTTATTTTTTAATGATTGAAGTATCTTATACATAATGATAATAAATAATAATAAAATATAAATTGCTTTAAAAAATTATTTATATTTTATTATCAATTAAGAATTTATTTTTAAAAAAATTGGGTTTCTTTATCAAGTATTGTTTGTATGAAGCTAATTTTATTAAATATGTTACTTACTAACATACATAACATTTTTAACATTCTGCTGGGACTGTTCAGAACATTAAAAAAAAATTAATTAATATTTGAAAACATTATTTTAGTTGCATTTGATAGAACAATACAAAAACTTTATTTCTGTAACTGGGTATTTATATTTGCCTTTGCATAATTTTTCTCTAAAAAATAATAATAAGTTTTTATCTTATAAATATTTCAGGTGAGATAAAACTGAATAATCAGCGAGAAGAAAAACTTCGTCAATTATTATGGGAGACATCTCCTGAATTAAAAGAACTTAGACAGAAAATTTTACTTGCTAATGTTGCCAAAGATCATGCTATGCAAATGGCAGAAAAACAAGCATTATTAGAATTAAAAAGACAAGAAGAAGAATCCCTAGCTGAAGCTGCTCGTCTTGAAAAAGTAGCTATGGAAGAAGAGGAGAGAAAAAAAGAAATGGAAGAATTTCAAGCCAAATTGCAATACCATAGAGATTTGGATGAATTACGTCACTTCAAGCTAAAAAAAGATTCTGCTCATGAAGAGCAGCTTGAAAGAGAAAGAAAGGCAATTGATGATATAAAAAGACAAATTGAAAAAGAAGATTTAGAGCATGCTAAAAAGAAGATTGAAGTAAGAAAAAAAAACCTAACTATTCTTCTTCTTGTTGTTTTTTTAATCTACTTTTTTCTGAAATATTGCCCTTAGCATTTTGATTTATTAACTTTAAAATTGTAAGAAAGCGCTTTGATTAAAACTATTGGTAATATTAATGAAACTGCATTTTTTTTTGTACGTAAAGTTAATTATTTCTTATTGTATCTAAAATTCAGTTAAAATAAAATCTGTCCAGAATAACACTTGTAAATTACAAATCGAAATAATGCTCTGCTTGTTTTTCAATTATAGAGTAGAGTCAATAAATTTAGCTTTTTGTTTTATTTATTTTGCATAGTACTATAATGATGGTTGTCATTATACTGCTGGTGTAACTATAAGATAAATAAAAGGCAAAAATGAGATACCAAACATAAATTTTATGCTTGAAAATCTATTGCTATTGATTTCTGCTCAACTGTTATTTTTAAAACATCATATATTTCCTACACCCCCTTTAAAAACAAATCTCTAACTAAGAGGGATTTTAAATTTTATACCGATGACAGTAGAGGGGCGATTAATGAATAATACAAATAAATTGCATTGCTAACATTTTACAGAAGAAACACAAGATGTGAGCTGTGTGTAAAATTTGCAGCATTGCATTTTATTGTTAGCGCTGTCACATGGTACAGGAGCAGGTAAAATCTAAGCCGAATTGAATCTGAGATTTCATTCATTTTGAGACTTTTCTGGAACGAGATTATGTCCATCTACCTCTCCTCTTTTACACCTCTTTTGTTCGTTATATATTTCACTTTAGTTCTCTGAATGCTTGAAATTTCTTTCCTTTCTTTTTTTGTTGGCACTTTTCTTTTTCTTTCTTTCTTTTTTCTTTTCTTTTCTTTTTTTTTTTTTTCTTTTTTTTTTTTTTGTATTGATATATCGTCGGTATATAGTTAAAAGTAATCAAGTACAAAAAAAAAGTTTTTGGTAGTTCTTATTTCAAACGGTCATCTCTGTAACTGGAAAAATCATGCATTTCAATGCTTCAATGCATCATTATTATATATATATATATATGTTGCATTTCTATGTGACATATTTTTTTTTTTTTTCTTTTGCTGAGTTTACATTTTAAAATTAAAAAGATGCATTTTTTTAACTGTCACTTATGCTGTATAGCGACAAATAATCTTAAATAACATCATAGAAATTTTATTTAAGCAACAGAATGATTAGAAGGGGATCATCCTAAAAAATACATATAGGGTTGGTAGAAGCAAGACAGGTACAAAAGAAAGAAAGTTAAATCCTATCTTTAAATGAATATAAGATGCAGTCTAACGTGTTAATGCACTATTTACTACAAAATATTGAGATGCAGCCGGAAACTTACAAAGACTCTTGGTAAAAAATAAAAATAAATAAATTAATTAAAAAAGGAGAAGCAAGTGGGCTGAATTAAAATTTTTGAATTGTTCAAGAGCAAAACGATTTTTTCACGCACATACGCGTGATAATTTTATGGGGTTTGAAAGAAAGGGAATTTCTGTACTCAATACAGAAACTAAACTGAAACTATGCATTATTATGATTACATCAAATAGTATAACATTTTTATGTCTCTTGAATGATTTATTGAAATTTCCAGTACTAGCGGAAATAGTCTCCTGGAAATTTTCTCGCATATTACCAAATAAACTTTTTACTCCCCCCTCCCCATTCTTAAAATTATGTATCTTGAACAAAGCCGTGAATGTCAAGAGTGCTTAGATTTTTATTTTCAGAGTCTCGCACATACGCACTTTTTGACATGTATATTAGCGAAAAAAAAAATCCAGTATGCATTTCAAAGATTTTTAACCACTTGAAGTCAAATTTTGATGCATAGTTACCTCTGTAATAATAAGATCATATGCCAAATTTCATTTATTTAAATTGTTGCTTTTTTTTCCAGTTATCACATTTGCATGCATAAAAATGTGCAGGTAGACAAACGGTCAACCCTTTGTCGGATTTGATTAAAAATTTTACGTATTAAATGCTAAAACTTTGTGCTAAATTTCATTGATTCAAATCATCGCGTTTATGTGCATACAAAAATAAAAAATTTGATACAAATCTAAATTTTTAATTCTAAATCTGTGTGAGTTTCAACTTCATATGAGCTAGAAGTCAGACTTCTGCCCTCGGGTGCTCAGGGGTCTCACCGTCAGAAGCTACTGCACCCCCTTTCCGTGGTAACACGGACATCTTCAAGAATATTTCAGAGTTTTTTTTTTAATAAAGTATTTATTAATTCTATTATAACCTTATTTTCCAGGCTCAGAAAGAACTGCAAAGGCAAGCCCAAGAGCTTCAAATAGAGCGCGATAAAATAAGGCTCCAAGAAAAATTAAAGGAACGAGCTGTAGATTTGAAAGTAGATGAATATCGCAAAGCTCAAGAATTGAGGGTAAAACAGTTGGAGGAGAAGAAACAACTCAGTCTCGAACAAAAGTTGCAACTTCAAGAAGAGCTGCTTTCATATTTGGAAAAAATTTACTCGGAGAAATTAAAGAAGGAACATCTTAGAACCGATCTGGCAGTAGAGGAAAAAGATGCGAAGGAAAAAGCTAAAGAACTTGAAGCAGAGAGTAAAAGAATGAAATTACGTAAAGAACTCCAACGTTTATATGATATGCAACTATATGTCAAAAAACAAAAGCAAGGTATGAAAATTGCATTGTTATTTCGTTCTCTTGTGAATACAAAGAACTTGTGTACCCTTGATTCAGTGGCTTAGCGAGGGAAAATGAAGCTGGCGTTATTATTGTTGTTATTATTATTATCATGATAATAATCTTCATGATATTTCTGATGATTATTATCATGGTAATAAAAATAATATATATCTTTGTAAAAAGTGATATTTTTTTCATCATTATATATCTTTGTTTAAAAAAAATGACATTAATGTTTCCTCTTCGGGGTATCCTTAACATTATCGAGGGGGGGGGAGGGGTTGTATATCCACTATAATTACGTCTTTGTTTTGACTGAAATCAAAGATAATAATTCTTGCTAAAATTTGTGTTGCATACCACTCTTTAATAACTTTCCATTAACACTATAAAACATTTATACATGGTGTCCCATAAATATTGGGACAAACTTTAAGGGGAGGTAGGGGACATCACAAGGATTCAGATTTGCATAGCAACCCGTGGTCGGAAACGCCTTCATTCGGCGCTAGGTGTTGTTGTTCACAGTAGCATATAAGGAAGCAGACCTGCAATCCCTCAGTCATTTGAGCTACGATCGCCCGCAGAGGAGTATGGAATGGTTTACGAATACAGAGCTGGCAGACATGCACCTGATATATGGATAGGGCGATCGCAGCTCAAATGACTGAGGGATTGCAGGTCTGCTTCCTTATATGCTACTGTGAACAACAACAACTAGCGCCGAATGAAGGCTTTTCCGACCACGGGTTGCTATGCAAATCTGAATCCTTGTGATGTCCCCTACCTCCCCTTAAAGTTTGTCCCAATATTTATGGGACACCATGTATATGTGAAACACTAACATACGAGGCAAAGAAATCACTCTTATAACTTATTATCTTATGTCTACCATCAAATATTAAAAAAGGGGGAAAATCGAATTTCAGACTGCTTTATTGAATGTTTTTATAGCTGCATTGAAGGTTAGGTTAGGTCACATATGCAGTTTGGTGCAGTTAGGTCACATATTTGCAAATGACGGTTATAAACGTATTGTCCATGTAAAATGTTAGTGTTCCAGCAATATTTACTAAACATGATTAACAGAATTAGAAGATTGTAAAAAGTTAGAATTTGTATATTTAGTGATTCAAATAACAGAATATAATTTTTTTTATTTCATTTCAAACTATTTTTCCTATTGGAAATATATGCCTACATCTAATAGATTAGAAATTAGGTATTTGGTCTCAATTAGAGTGTCTCTGTTTATTGTTAAGAAAATAAAAGGAGCTCCAATTGTTCTAAATGAAAAGTCTCTTTTTTTGAAATTGAAGGATTGCGGGTTCGAAGAATGTCTGGTGTAAATTAAAGCACAGTTATGAGGTCCATCATTAATAACCTCTTATAGCTTCGAAATGAGATATTAATTCAACAAATCAATCAACCAATTAAGAGATAAATTCTATATAATACAGTTGTCATAAGATTTTGCAGTGCCTATTTATATGTTTTGATGAAAAAATTTATGTATTTTAGTCTTTTTCATAAATCTTAAGCAATAATTATGGAGACATTTTTTTTCTCTTCAAAATAAGTCAAGGATTTTATAAATTGAATCTTACCCATCTTCAAGAAAAGGACACCCCTCAGTTGCGTATAAATCTTCTAGATGCTGCCATTTCATTTAATGCTAATACTAGAAAAAGCACTAAAGGAAGAAAAATCTTATGTTTTTGTTTAAATATTATTAGAAAATGAATCGTACTTTTCTAAATCTAGAACTCCAGAAGAAAGAAGAGGAACTCTATCGGCAAAGTCTTATGGCTAGATTATTTGAAGAAGATAAATTAGAATTAATGTCTCAGCAAAAGCAGAGGCAGAAGAAACTGGAGCACATGCGCATAGCACAGGTAAAAAGCGAAAATTTCCTGATTTTTTAAAAAATTTTATCCTCCTAATTATAGATTCAATTAAATTATCGGAAATAAATAAGCACATTGATAAAATCTCCAACTTGAAACTTTTTCTTGTTCATTACACTCATTTCGCAGTCACTGAACTTGATTATTTCAAGCAAGTACATCAGCCAGTAGGGTCAGTTAATGTTCAGGCAATACATGTCAAATGAGCCGCGCCATTTTATTTATTTTGTTTTGCAGGAAGAAAGAGTGCGAAGGCATGCAGTTGATTTCATATGACATGCATTGTTGCGCTTGTCATTCGTCTGTGACTTCATTTGGCTTCATTCAAATGCTTGCATTCCGATAACTGGTATCACTTTTGTGACTGAACAGAATGTTTACTTTTTCTACCTAAATTCCTTTTTTAAAATATTAGCACTGAAATAAGTGAATCAAAATAAATTTATTTTAATCAATTTAAATAATACAAATGCATAATTTGAAAAAAAAATTGTAGGCGTAGTTCAGTTTTATCAGCTAGATTTAGATTGACTCTAACATTAATGGATCGATAACAATAACAAAAAAATTAACAGAAAGCATTTTATTTGAAATTATTATACAATTAAAATTTATAAAACAATTTCTATTTTTTACACTACTTTTAAAACATTAATTATTCTCAGAAATCGGGCTTCTGATAAATTCGATCTAGTTCTTAGAAATAAATGAGGTGGATTATCTTTAAGGAAATCAAATTGCTAATCAAATATCTGTAAATATCGCGTCATATTCCTTTTTTTATTGAATCATTAACTGCTTTTATCAGCAGCTTTCTGACAACTAAACTTTTGCAATAATTCCCTTTGGATGGCTTCTGATAATATTATCACATAGAATTATGCACAATCAAATTAAGATTGGACAAGGAGGAAACTTTTATTAAAAAGATGAGAATAGTAAGGATTCAGATAATTGTATGCTATCAGCTTGACAGCAATGCCTTATAAACAACTTAAAAAGGAAATATTCAAATTACGTTAAATTTGCATAATCTGCAACTGATTGTATAAATTTACGTGTATGGAAAATTAAACACACGTAATACAAACAACCAAAGGTCTTGCCGTAGGCTCGAACCTACGGTCTGCCGATCCGAAGTCAAAAATGCATCCACTAGACTTCGGCGTCATTTACAAAATAGCTCAAAATGTGATAATATTGTATATAGTAATGATTACTTAAGGCAACGTATTATTGACAATGAATTCATATTATTTTGATTTCGATATGATATAAAATTACTGATTTTATTAATCTGCTTCTGAAACGATCTTATTGATTGTTTCAGTATAATAAATGCTTTTGTCTCAGTCATAATTTAAAAAGTAATAATGGAATTTCTAGTAAAAATATTGGATTAGATAAAACAATCTGTTTTCATACTTGCTTGCTAATATCGTGTATATTTTTATTATTATTATTTGGTTCTGAAAAAAGCAGTTAAAATCTTTTGAGTCGTTTAATCGAGCAGGTCGAAGTAAAAGCATTTTCAATCTAAACCCGAAATTTATCTCAAGACAAAACTAGGCCATGATTTCATAATTATTGGAATAAAAACCAAATCGAAATTATTCAATTTATTGATGAAAGCATTAAATATTCTGACTATCCAAAGTTTGTACTAGATGCCTACGTATGTTTGCATTTGTACACATATCTATATTACTCGTCCATAAAAAGTATTGATGGAGAAAAAAGGAAAATGATGAAATTTTCTTAAAAATTCCATCATACATTTAATATTAGTTTAAGAATGCAACTTTGCTATAAAAAAATGACTTTTGGGATCTTATTCTACAATAAATTTTATAGCAATACTTTCCTCGACTTCTAAATGCACTTAACGTTCGATTTTATGAAATATAAAATTATTTTTAGATTTTTTTCAATAAAATATAGCGTTTTCTAAAATGTGAATCTTTTGATAAGAAACAGCTAAATCAAAACGGTTTTAATAAAGAAAGCAATATTTTAAAAATAAAGCTCTAACAGAAAAAAAATCAAAATTTCTGCATATTGTTTTATGTAAATTTTTAAAACAATTTCTTTCAAAGAATATTTCTTTTACGTTTTTCAAGAAAGAAAGAAAAAAAAATAAATATCGTTTTCAAAATGCAGTTGTGTTGAAGGATTTCAGATTTGTAAAATAATTAAAATGCATGCATCATTATGAACTTCTTTCCTAGAATATAACAAGTATATAAATTTTTATAGTTCGGGATATCCACTGAAATGATAATTTCATTGTAATTTATTGTGGCATATAACTGGACGCAATTATGCAATGAAGAGTTATCTCGAAACTTCAAAACTTGAGATACAAAATTTGTTTCGGTCCAAAATTTCAGAAAAATATTTATAAATCTCCAGATTTAATTATTGCATTATAAGTAGCCTTTTGTGCAACGAATTGGTATTAATTTAATTTTACAAAACATGCTGCACACAATGGATGGTTTGTTATCGTGAGCCTGGAATTGTGGTTGTCCCGCAAATGCATATCTGCGTCCAGCTATTTTATATGAGTAGTGTGTGTGTGTACAACATGCTATTTATAGAATAATTTTAATGAATATTTATTGCTAATGTAATTTCATTTAAGGCAATGATTGAAGAGAGCCGTAAAAAGAAAGCAGCTGAGCGAGCAAGAGAATTGGCTGATCTAAAATATCACGAAGATGTGGAATCCGAACGTATTCGAATGGTGAAAGAAGAAAAAATCAGATTCCTCAAAGAATGTGCCAGCGATCTTTTAGGATATTTACCAAAAGGGATTTTTGAAAATGATGAAACAATTGAGCAGCTGGGGGATGAATTTAAGAAGTTCTATTTCCGGCAAAGTTGCAGTAAATAGACTGATTGATCATATATTGTATAGTAATACCTGATATCCTCTAGTCATTTTGTGATTTTAAATTTTATTACTTATTTATTTTTAAATTAATGGCAATGTTTTAATGCGATTTTATATGAAATATTTTTTAGCACAATTTGATTAAATCGATATATTTTGTTTTCAAGTTTCATAATTTAAAAAAATTTTAAATCTCAAACAAGTTATTAATGAAATATTAGAAATTTGTAAGATATTTTTTAAAGCTCTTAGATTTTAGAAAACTTTTTAATGAAAAAAAAAATGAAAGCAATCATAATTGTTAATAGTATTAATTTATGTTTTATCTTATTGGCGTGTTGGTTTTAGAAAAATTGTATCTTTTTCTACGAATTGTTTTGATAAATGATGTAAGCCAATGCAAAATAGCAGCAAAACGAGCGATTTATTTCAAGCGTCTGTGACTTTAATCTCTTGCTCAATAACGTATATAATCAAATCGTAACACATCCAGCTTAACGCACAGTACTCTATATATTCCGTCCGGGTACAGTCTGTACTAGTACAGTATGCTTGAAATCAGATATATTGTAGGTTATAGCCCAAAAAAAGATGAAATGCATAGAATTGAGCCTTGTACCCACACATTAATTATTGCATACAGCTAGGCTTTCAAAAATGAAATGCAGATTTAAAAAATATGTAGAAAAAAATAAACAGATTATGCGATATTGCATAGTTTTTAAGGATGTCTATTAAAATTGACAAAACATCGATTACTCAGTTTTCATTTAAAAAAAAAAAAATCTATTCTCCAATGGCCGCTCTTTAGTTGTAATGCAAAAAAATCTAGATGCCTATTCTAAAATATGAATTGTTATTTATATGTAATACTGATTTGAATGTAAATAAAGGTCAGTGTGGTTCAGTAAATATGTATGTTCTATATCTCATCTTAAACAACTACGCCGACTTTGAACAAATTTTGCATACATATTTTATAAGACAAGAGAAAGAATTCTATCAACTTTTCAAAGTACAAAAATTAATTAGTACACAAAAAGTACAAAAATCAGTGTGGTTCAGTAAATATGTATGTTCTATATCTCATCCTAAACAACTACGCCGACTTTGAACAAATTTTGCATACATATTTTATAAGACAAGAGAAAGAATTCTATCAACTTTTCAAAGTACAAAAATTAATTAAACATTCAGTTAATTATAAATTACCCAAAAATTGTGCCTTATTTACACTTTAAACTACTTAATCTTTATTTTTTTTAAAAAAAATATTACTCTTTGTTTTAATACGTCTTTTGACTATCCTTTTTATTGGTTTTAAAGTTGTTGCTTCTCCCCTTGAATTGAACACCAATTCAAACCAAGTTCAAGAGATGGAATCGCATGATAAGATTGTAAGCTGACTCCCCCTCACATAGTCGACAATACAGTCAATGATATGAGGGGGAGAAGCGTCTGTCGAGCAATGGCAAGGAGAATACGTCTTTTGACCTCTGATGAAGAAAAGACTTTCTATATGGCCAGACCTTAACCTAGATAAGAGCGTTTGAACACTCTTTGGACTGGTGCACGTCAGAGACAAGCCTGGACACCTACCGGCATACCAGTCATGCTCTTGAGGAATCATCCATTTCGTTTTAGTTCTTAGCTTAAGCAAGACGTGGATCTCTGCGGCCTGCAGTCTAGAAGAGGGGGGTGGGGTGGATTGGGATCTGCAATTTTATTTCCGTGGATGCCCGCATGAGAAAGGATCCACTATATGCTCACTGACCCAGTCCTTTTGCGAATGTAGTTAATTTGGAGATAATGTCTTGGCCCAACTTGCGTGTCCAGTCCTTTAGGTATTGTATTGAGCTCTTGCTGTCTGTGAGAATCCAAATTTGAAAATTATCAGTCTCCAAGACGAGGTCCGAAGTTCTGTTAATAGCAAGAAATTCAGATCGAAAAACTGAGCTATGAACTGAGTTTCTAAAACAATGCCTCAATTCCCCTCTATTTGATTTAAAAAATATGCCATTTCCAGTTCTCCCAGACTCCATTTTTATTCCATCAGTGAAGATTTTCAAGGCTTGATCGTGGATATCACCAATGACTTAGAGGGCCAGCTAGCGCAACAACTCTGGATGTTCGCTGTGTTTTGTAAGATTAATTCTCAGGTCTTCGTTAAAAACAATATTATCAAACAAAGAAGTTGGTGTCATTTGAGTGAAAGGAGTACGTTGCTCAACGTCCATATTCTCCAAGCCCTGTCAACGCATTAAACCTAGAGAAGTGTCTTTTTTCAGCCTCTGATTGTTTGTTCTGTTCAGTAAGAAATTTGAGGTCTTGTTATGAGGCTCAAAACTTTTACGCTTGGCCAAGTACTTTACGAAATTCGCCTCTCTTCGTAGAAATAATGGCTGACGATCGGTTTCATATAAACAATTTTATTTGGGCAGCAGTGTCTGATGCAGTTCTTGCAGCACTTATCTGTATTCGCTCTAGTTTCTTTTTAATGGTGCAACTACTTGATAAATCTGTTATCCGTACTCAAGAATAGTTCGAATATTTAAAGTTGTAATTTAAGCATGCTTAAAAGCTTGTTTATACCAATCGAATGAAAAATTAAATAATGTTTAAATGAAAACAACCTCTCTTATACTTCAACATTTGAGAGGAAAATTTACAGTACAAATATGTGAAAATTAATCATTGGCGTGTTTTAAAAATCGTCTGATTTAATGATATTCTAACGTTAATTAAAAAATGTTTTAGCTTATAAAAGGATTTTATATACCATAATATTTAAAATAAAATTAGCTTTTAAGTTAAAAATATTGTGTGAAAAAGAATCTTCATCTTCAGAAAATCTGGATGTATCAATTAGTTGTTTAATATAATTCGATTTTACAATAATATGGTGTAAAATAGTAGCATATACTGGAAGAGAATTACTAAGCTTTCAACTGACGAATTTCGCAACGTAATTGGTTCGTGGATTAATAATAAGAGGAAGTAAATGTGTTTTCCTGCAACAGTTCCTTTTGCAAGATAACACTGTGAAAAAGAAAAAGATAATATTAGAAATGAGGAAAAGGTAAATCAAACAAATTTCTTAGGAGTGATGAAATCATATGACTATTCAGTTTATACATACTGGAAACTTTTATGAAAGCTCTTAATGTAAAAGACGATTTTCATATATAATTAAAACGCAATTATCAAGTTCGGAGTGATAAATTTCATTAGCATTATTACAGCCTTTTGTGAAGTTTATGTATATGTAAGATTTTGATCTGCTTGACGTACATTTTTCAAAAATTAAAAATGCAATAAACAGTATCTCAAACCAACCTTAAATGCTGATAGATATTTTAAGAAAATGGGAGTTATAAGAATTAAGGTGTATGTACACACTTAAAACTTCGAAAATCGTTCAAAATATCGATTTTTTTTTTTTATTGCTTTAAAATGTTCTCTGATTCTTTAGTCTTCAAATGATACCAAGATGTTGTCAATATTCGAAATATTTCTCGAGTTATAATTAATTTTCTTGAGGTACTTTCACTAAAAACTCTAGTTTCGGTGTTTTTTTTAAACTCATTTTATGAAGAATGATATTTTTCCAATATGTTGCTTCATTCAAACAATCTTAACTCAACAAGAAATTAACTAAATACAATTATTTATATAGCAAAATAATTTGTAGGAAATAGTGGATGTTTTGTACCTCCATCAAAGTTATATTTATAAAAATAAATTTTTAATAGCTATTTAAATGTTAAAATGACAGAAAAAAATCTCGCTTTTTCTATTCATCGTTGAGGAAAAAATTGTTAAAAAAAATTATATATTTTTATAACTTGATTGAGGCAGACAACATAAAGACTAATATTAGGCATAATTTCCAACTGAAATAGTGTATCTGTACAAATTAGAATTTAAGATATCATGCTTCAAAAAATGTGCTAATTAAATGATTAAATATTATTTAATTAATTAATAATTAGTGTATTATGGTTTTTCTAACTGAAATGGGTTTAAACATACATTAATGACCTACTGTAAAAAAACTGGATTTTTAAAGTTAAAATTAAAAAAAAAAAAATCTTCTAGTGTGTACGTACACCTTAATTTAGTATAAGAAACTGCGCAATGATAATTTTATTCCAAACATTTCATTTGTTTATTTCTTCTCTCGATCTCCCTTAAATCATGCATCATATAACTGTAAAGGAATAGCAGTTGTGGTCAATGATAGCTTTTGTTATCATTAAGACTTGAATGCGATATGGTATGTGATTATTTTAAAAAATCTATTATTCATTCAGTCTCGATTTTGACTAAATTATTGTGCTGCCAAAAACACTAAAATAATCTTTATGTTTTTGCTTTGTTTATAAATTAGACATTTTTTTAGAGAAGTAACATTTTTTTTTTCCCATTGAAATTTAATCTTCTCTGTTTGGTGCAATATGCTCAGTACCAGTGGCGTAGTAATATCATATATTATTTTTTAAAGCCAAATATGAAATCATGTGCAATGTACTTAACGCAATTTACTTTATCAGTATCTGATTATTACCACTAGAGCCCCGTTCTCATTGACTGTTGGTCATAAATTTGTCATCTGAACACCACTCTAGCCTGTGGACGTCGATCGGGAGCCTCCGCAAACTGTCGGTAAAATGAACGGACATCAAAGAGCCCCGGATAACCACAAATGAGGAGAAAGAGGGCTAAATATGCCGGACGAAACGCGCACACGGGCCATCGGAATGGGGCTTAGGGTCATAAATTTGTCATCTGAACACCACTCTAGCCTGTGGACGTCGATCGGGAGCCTCCGCAAACTGTCGGTAAAATGAACGGACATCAAAGAGCCCCGGATAACCACAAATGAGGAGAAAGAGGGCTAAATATGCCGGACGAAACGCGCACACGGGCCATCGGAATGGGGCTTAGGGTCATAAATTTGTCATCTGAACACCACTCTAGCCTGTGGACGTCGATCGGGAGCCTCCGCAAACTGTCGGTAAAATGAACGGACTTCAAAGAGCCCCGGATAACCACCAATGAGGGGAAAGAGGGTGAAATATGCCGGACGAAACGCGCACACGGGCCATCGGAATGGGGCTTAGGGTCATAAATTTGTCATCTGAACACCACTCTAGCCTGTGGACGTCGATCGGGAGCCTCCGCAAACTGTCGGTAAAATGAACGGACTTCAAAGAGCCCCGGATAACCACCAATGAGGGGAAAGAGGGTGAAATATGCCGGACGAAACGCGCACACGGGCCATCGGAATGGGGCTTAGGGTCATAAATTTGTCATCTGAACACCACTCTAGCCTGTGGACGTCGATCGGGAGCCTCCGCAAACTGTCGGTAAAATGAACGGACTTCAAAGAGCCCCGGATAACCACCAATGAGGGGAAAGAGGGTGAAATATGCCGGACGAAACGCGCACACGGGCCATCGGAATGGGGCTTAGGGTCATAAATTTGTCATCTGAACACCACTCTAGCCTGTGGACGTCGATCGGGAGCCTCCGCAAACTGTCGGTAAAATGAACGGACTTCAAAGAGCCCCGGATAACCACCAATGAGGGGAAAGAGGGTGAAATATGCCGGACGAAACGCGCACACGGGCCATCGGAATGGGGCTTAGGGTCATAAATTTGTCATCTGAACACCACTCTAGCCTGTGGACGTCGATCGGGAGCCTCCGCAAACTGTCGGTAAAATGAACGGACTTCAAAGAGCCCCGGATAACCACCAATGAGGGGAAAGAGGGTGAAATATGCCGGACGAAACGCGCACACGGGCCATCGGAATGGGGCTTAGGGTCATAAATTTGTCATCTGAACACCACTCTAGCCTGTGGACGTCGATCGGGAGCCTCCGCAAACTGTCGGTAAAATGAACGGACTTCAAAGAGCCCCGGATAACCACAAATGAGGGGAAAGAGGGTGAAATATGCCGGACGAAACGCGCACACGGGCCATCGGAATGGGGCTTAGGGTCATAAATTTGTCATCTGAACACCACTCTAGCCTGTGGACGTCGATCGGGAGCCTCCGCAAACTGTCGGTAAAATGAACGGACTTCAAAGAGCCCCGGATAACCACAAATGAGGGGAAAGAGGGTGAAATATGCCGGACGAAACGCGCACACGGGCCATCGGAATGGGGCTTAGGGCGGGAAAATCATATTATGCCCCGAGTAACACTTACCCTCACAATACAGTTCTTTGATTCTTCACATATTGAAATGCGAAATAAAGAAACTCTATAATCATTCATTTGTTTTTAAAGGATTTAGATCAGCGGTTCTTAACCTATGGGTCGCGACCCAAAATTGGGTCGCGCTGAGTCGAACCAAAAAAGTTAGTAATACACCAAATTTCAGACATTTTAGAAATGACGACTTGAATAAATATCAACAATCGAAAATGAATGTGATTAACCAGATCAAAAAATATCAGCTGATTAAAAAGCGAGAACAAAAAAAAGTACGTGTGATGATAATAACGGTGAGAACTAAATGGAGGAAAGCTGGCGAGGGCGTACAAGAGAAGCGCGCCAAATATTTCATTATGTCAATCTTTTGGTTTTATTCGTTCGCTTTATTTACAAAATATTTAACAGGTAAGCACTTCTAACTTGAGAATAATTTTAAATACATGCTGATAAAAAAAACGATATCTGTAATTTATGATATAATAATCACCCTAATAATGGCAAAACGTGAATACAAGGAAGCATTTTTAGAATTAGGTTTTACTTGCATTTATGATCGAGGAGTGAACAAGCCGCAATGCGTGTTGTGCAGGGAAATATTAAGTAATGAATTGATGAAACCGAACAAATTTAAAAGACATTTTGATGCAAAACATAAAAATTTTTCCTTTGAGGGAAAAGATTGTACTTTTTTCGAAAGAAAAGAAGCCCGTTTAAAAAGACAACGTTTGGATGCACCAAGTAGTAGTGGTGAACATATTTATCAAATTTGGGTCGCGGCTTAAAAAGGTTAAGAACCACTGATTTAGATTAAATAATGACTCTACAATGTAAAGCAGAACATTAATTTTTTAAAAATCCAGATTTATGCTGTTGATTTTTCGCCTTTCATTTTTAAATAAATAGCATTGCTTGTACAAAAACTTTACATTAGCATATACAAGGATAATCAAAATAAATAAACATCCGTGTGTTCATTTATAAAATGTATGTATTTAAATATATAATATTAAAACTTATAAACGTTTAGTTTAAAAGGAATGGAATGGAATTCATCTTAAAGTGAAGTGCAGAGTATAGCTAATTTCATGCGTCAAAAAAATGAAATAAAAATACTAATAGTAAAAATAAATTAAAGGAAATAGCAAATGATATTTTGTCTACTTTTCTTTGGATTTTATGATCGGCTTTAATCTTTTAGAGATAGACACCCTGAGGATTTTGTTGTTGTCAGTTCGTACAAGAATTCTTGCCATTTCTCATTTTTGCTAAACTCAAAAACACTCAGAGTAGTCGGCTGAAGTTTAGTATATGAACTTTACACCCAATTTGTAGATTTTTATTAAGTTTTCGACAAAATCCATTTACAAGAAATCTGTCAGTCTAGCTGTTCAGATATAAATGAACTCAATAATTACAAAATGCAGAGAGCTAGGCAGATAAAATTTGGTACATAGATTTTGCATCTAAAATGTATCATTTTTAACCAAATCCGTCAAACGATTGACAATCTGTTCTGTACTTTCTCATACATGCAAACGCTATAACTCATTAATGCAACGACTTAAATCAATGGAATTCGGTATTTATCTTGTGACTATAACTTTGATTTTGTGTCAGTCGCCAGCAAAAAAGAAGCATAAATTACATATTCTCGCGGCAGATTCAGTAAAATTGCTAGATTCACGTCAACGATCTATATTTCGTAATTATCGTTCACAAATACCATGAAAGGTATTCGCAGCCTTATGACAGTTCCACAGTTTTATGCGGATGAAAGGATAAGATCTTTATTGGAGAATATGCGAGAAAGTTTGAGGAAGACCACTCCTGTTGGTTGTTAACCGTTATTCCAAAATTTTTAATCCTTCTTTCTGGTAAATTGTAAGTGTTTGCTCCGGTTTGCTTCAAATGTGAATGTTTTCTTTCGTAGAATCATGTTGTGTATTCCACGTTCATTAAACGTTCTTCTTTTCATACTTAGACGACCCCCAGAGGGCACCTCGAAATGAGGATGAGATGCTTCCGGCATGGTGGTTGGATCTCGCCACCCTGGAGGGTACACTAATAGGTGGGGATCTGACTCCTCCCATCGATGACGGGACGTACTTCCTTCGGGGAGGGTTGTTCCGTGGCCGGTGACGGCCCTTAGGATTCAACCACAGTTCCCGTCAATGTTGCTGTTGCGGCGGTCCGGTCATTCAGTTTTTATGGTTTAAATCCGTGTGCCTTCGTGGCGGGTCGGAGAGGTAGATGGCTGACTTTTCATACTTAAACTAATTACCTTTCATAGTGTTTGCAGCTCATACAAATGCATTTGATTTAACCTCTATTACTACAGTTCTCAACTCCAATTCGATATATTATTTGGATCTTCATATTCTGTGAAAAATAGAAGATGCGCCCGTCTAACCGAGCTGTAATCCAGTTAATAATATCTCAGATCTAATTATCAGAGAGGTAATTTTCCGTGCACGAGAATTTTCCTTGTTAGAGACTAGTTGCGAATTACTTTTCACATCCTGATTTCAGCTAACCACCTGAAAACGCCCGAATCAGGACTTAGTCGAATGGAGCAATCCAGTACGAGACCAGGTGTATAAGATTAAAAGCAAACAATAAAAGCCCGGAATTTATGTACTAAAATATTTCAATATAAACAACATTTTTCTTCTCTATCCATAATGCTTACGCACAATTAAGTAAACACGCATTATTGAAATTGAATTAAAATAAATAACGTTCCATTAACAGAAAAAATGCAATAAAGAATATAAAATACAAAATATGGAAAAAAAATAGTAACATTAATCTTTAATTGGCCTTCAAGTGATAGTATAATGCATACGCATAAATATAAAATAATAAAAGTTGCAGACGTCAGCTTATTCACTTTTGTTAAGAATCCAGTATTAAAAAAGTGAAATAAAATGCGAAAATTATGAATACATAACTAATTTTGATTTATGCTTAGCTTTATTCGCACACATATACAACTTAATTATTATTTGCAATATTTAATCATACAATTCAAGGATTTAAAAAACTGTTTTAGTTGTTATATGCCAAAACAGAAATAGGGATATCTCATCCAATTATGACATGAGTCAAAAGGGTTAACTCTGCGCAGCGTTACAGATGGCGGTAAACGATTATATATACTGATTATGATTTCTTGAAAGGAGGGAGAAGAAGTATGTTAAGGAACTATTTATATAAATAAAATTTTTTACGGGAAAAATTGATTACTTAAAGGAACTGAATTGTTGTTTTAGGAAAAATACTATTCAGCCATGTGCCATTGTTTTATTCTTGAATTTTAATTATTCTTAATGGCACAGATGGAAGTTTTAATAATTCTTCTTTTTGTTAGGATTATTATAAACTAGCCGCCTTTGGCGACCAGCCGGTTCGCCAATCTTAATTTTCGTTAAAATTTTAATAATTAAATATTTTATGCAATTTCTACTTTAATAGCTTCTTCATCAAAATATTTTAAAACTTCAAATTTTGATTATCATATAATTCATTCATAATATTATAAAGGCCTTCAGTCATAACGTAATATGTATCTCTCTCATTTTCTGTTAGCACCCGTAGAATTTATGCTTTAAATTAAAGTGGAAAGAATTTATCTTCAATTAATATAATAATATTTTTTACTGAAACAAAGCATTTTTTTATAATCTGATTACTGAAAATAGAGTCACTCAGCGTTTAAACTTTCTGGGCACTAAAAAATATTTTTTTAAATTTATGTAATATCTCAAGAGTTGGTCAACAAAATTTTCTTAGATTCATTATGAGCAGATCGATTCATTAACAATGTTTAAATTTAAATGCATCAAACACTAAGAAAATAAAACGAATCGTTTAAAATAAACGGTTGAAAACAGGTTTTAAAAAAACTACTTAAAAAACGTTGTACTTAAAACTATAAGCATATACATGTTGTCATGGCAACAATCAGAACAGAATGCGCATGCGTGAATTTTCTTCGCCGGTTACGTAACGCAAATACGTGATTTTTTCTACGCCAGTTGGGGTAACGCTATGCGGATTAGAAATTTTTAATTTCCTTTATTCTGTTTTATTTTAATTCAAAAGTACTTCAGAATGAATCTGAAAGATTGATTCATTAACAATGTTTAATTTTAAATGCATCAAACATTAAGAAAATAAACAGAACCGATTGAAATAATCCGCCGAAAAATTTTAACCCTAGCCTCATTACTGTTGGGAGAAAAAAACAACGGAAGCCTTTCTCGTTTGGCGCTGGGGATAATGGAAGATTTTTTTGGCGGAAAAGTTGGCGGTGGGAAAAATGGAAGATTCTTTTGGCGGGAAAGTTAGTTTTTAATTAATAATTAAAATTCTAATTAAAATTTCAAAAAAAGGGACCCCAGGTGCACATTCCCGACCTCTAAGGTATACATGTACCAAATTTGATAGCTGTATGTCAAATGACCTGGCCTGTAGAGCGCCAACACACACACACACACACACACACACATTGAGCTTTATTATAAGTATAGATATAGATATAGTGTATTTAATAATTTTTTAACAGAAAAACAATTTTTTGTTTAATTTAAAATCTATTACGTTCTAAAGTCTGCTTTACTGATATTTTAATTAAATATTTTTGATACCAGTTTCTAAAGAACAAAGAAAAGTTAAACTTTGAGATTAAATACTAGACCATAAAATAGCATTAAAATTAATAAAAAAAAAAGATATCATCTTCGCATAAAATAACACTATTCAACAGTGCAAAAATTAAAACGAAAATCTAACTCTTTTTTATTGATGTTTTAATTTCATTACTTTTGATACCACTTTCTAAATAATGTTAAAAAGCTAAAATTTGAAATTGAATAAATAAGCCATTAATCGGGAATTAAACTTAATAAAAAAATGTTGTCTTCACATAAAACAACACTATTCTGCGGCGCAAGAAAAATGATAATAAAAAAAACGAATGAGTTAATGTTGATGTTCTGATATAAAATAAGATTAATTCTCTGTTATATTTCATTTCTATGTAATAAAGTTTTCATTTTAAATGAAAATAAAATGAGACAGATTATAAGATACAAATTAAGTGTAAAAGGAAGATATGTTATCTAATTTGCTGTTGCAATCTTGTATTTTAGCAATTTATTCGAAAAAATATTTAGAAAAATTACAGTTTTCTTATTAAAATATTCTTGAAAATTAAGTTTATAATTATAATATTTAAAAAAAATGGACGACTTTTAATAGAAAAATAAGATAATTATGATAGAAGAATAGATTACTTTTCATATGATTAAAATATCTTTGCATTGAACATATAATTCTTAGAAAATACTATATAGCTATTAGGAACTCATTAAGTCGCACAACTGCCACTTCATATTTAAGTGTTGTTACTTAATTATACAAATTTACAGTTTTGTAGTTATAAAAAGATTGGCGGAATTATATTATCTCTTCTTAATCTTCAATCCAATTAAAAAAGTGAATTTACCGTGCTTTTTCTAAAAATTTAATTTTAACTATAAAATGTCGAGCTTGTCATTTGGGCTAGAAAATTATCTAAAGCTAGTAAAAACATTTTTGTTGAAGTTGTGTGAGAATATAAACCATCACAAAATGTCAAATCATTCCATAAAATTACGTTTCAAAATGCCAATTCAGTCTCTTTCCGGTGGCATCATGTATAAATAACAAAACTATTTTGACTGGATTATATGTATATATATATATAACATTATTTTGTTTGAAGCAAAATGCAGTTTTGAAGACAGTGAAAGACTTCTTTTAATTTAATTTTAAATAAAAGAATTTAAATAATTTATTTTTAAATTAATTTTAATATCCCGGGAAAGCATAAATATTTACAAGCAGAGACGCGGACAAGATGTCCGCCACAGCGCAGCACAAAAGCCGAAGTGGGAAAGAAGAGCAAAATAAATTATCCCTCGCCTTATATAACATGAGATATGGATAGGGAAAATATTATTTTACAGTGCTAATATATTATTAAGATTCTGATAGGGATTTCTGACGCATGTCAATCACATGTAAAGGAAACACAGGGATCTTTAAAAAAGAATGTGCTTAGTGGACATTTTTTACCCCTTCACGCCGAGCGTGTGAAAGTGTTGGCGTTTAATGCCGATTCAGAAATTTTACAAAGCTTCTCTTGAATTAATTAAGTAGAGACAGTGGAATTGGATCAAGAAATAAGAGAATGAACTTACTATGGGCTAAATTAAGATAAATCTTGGAAATTAATTAAATTGATATTAGAGTTAAAATATCATTACATATATATGTGTGTGTGCGTGTGTCTGTCACATTAAAGAGAGAGTCTTAATTTTGAAATTAGAGGATCACGATATTCAAAACCCATTTACTTTTCGTGCATATAGTGCGATACTGTCTTCTGGTTGGTGTAATGTAGAATTTTGATAGTGGAGGTCAGCTCGTATACCATATTGATTTTCTATTCAATATTCAAAATTATGAAGTCGTTCTTAATTCGGTACTATAACTCCAATTTCCTATTCCTCGTGCACTTTTGCTTCCAATATTAAAATAGTTTGGTGTTACTAACTTGCGTCATTTAAATCCCAGAAAAGACACCATGCTAACTGGATTAAAACATTGCAGATAAAATAAGAAAAATAAAATAGCGAGTACATTCATTTATTATTTCGGATTTTTTCTTGCATGCTCAATATTTTAGTGTTCTAAGTTTATAGATTCCACACAATATTGAATACAATAAATTGTGTAAGAAAAAAAATCTTTAAGTCAGATGGTCTTCTTTTTAAAGATCCTACATAGACACACACATATTTTCTTTTATAATTAGTAAATATAGTAATATATATCTAATGAATTGAAAGCCTTTACTCTGCACTTGTCAGGACAATAGATTTACGTTATTATGATTCGATGAAAATATTGTTCCAAGAAATAAGAATCAGATAAATTTGAACATAATTCTTAATTTTATGAAAAAGTTACAATATAAGAAATCTAATAATTGGTTTGAAGAATAGCTTCTGGCAAAAGAGAGATCTGATACATAAAAAGAAAGGTTTTAAATCAGCGAAATAATAGGATACAAGCAAGACCGAATAATCTGAAATTTTTGCTTTCCTCAAAAATAAATTTGTTTAGCTTCTAATTATAGCAAACCAGGACAAGATTTTCCTTCCTGTCATCCTGATAATTGCTAAAATAAGTTGCGTAATTTTCTAATGCTTCGTCATTGAAAATAATTTTTAAAGTTAAAGGTAAAGAGATGCACAAACGCAAAAAAGTATCAATATCAATTAAAATAATGAAAATAATAAAATGAACTTAATATATCATAATCTTCGTAAAATAAATTAATCATGTATTAATGAAGTTTTTCAGAGAGGAGGGCATTTTTTTTAAATTTTTAAAGTTAAAAATTTGTCATGTGATTTTGTTGGTAAATACCATCAGTGAAAACACTGTGACCGCCATTACAACAAAAATCAAAAGTACGAGGAGGAAAGCATGGCGAGAGGTGTGAAAAATGAAAAAGATTCTAGTGCTCCATACGATTTTTGCTTCGTAAATGAGCGTCCTGTGGATGATATATCTCTGGAAGTGTTCTACAAACCTCATACGATAACACTTTTAACTGTAGCAATCATTGTAATTATATATTCTGTATATACTAGGTGAGCAGAGAGATCAATATATGCCCGGAGAATATCCATGCATTTTAAATTTTCTGTAATAAGAAGAAAAAGATTATTTATAGTGTGTTTTAATTACAAAATATCTACGTTTTGTTGTCCGATTGATGATGGAACTTAATAGAACATTAATTTTAACAGTATTTAGATAATTTGAAATAAAGATATACATCGTTGAAATTCTATTTAATTAATTTAATTCAAAAGTTAAAGCCAAGGACATGTAAGTCTGCTTGTTCTTTTTTTCCCCCCAAAAAAATAGAAAGTGATTTTGCACTGCATGCAATTTTAGCTAGACTGAAATTACCAGAATAAAGTGCTTTTATTTCAATATTAAAATTAATCGTAAAACGAGCAGACTGAATTATGTAATCGGAGGAATAGTTTCGATTTTTAACCTCTGATTTGTAATATATATTTGCTCCTTTTTTTAAATATAAATATTTTAATGGAATGCGTAGCTTGTTTACTCTGCATTTTTTAAAAAGTTGTTGAAGAAAGCTTGCTTTGTTATACCTTACCTTTGTTTACCAATCCTTTATTAGCTTGAGCTGCCTTGGCATTTTAAAATTTAAAAAGTTTTATAATTAGTGCTTTAGACTTTTCCTACAATACAGTGGCTGTTTTTACTTATTTACTTTATTGATTCAATTTCGATTTATTCTTTTTGTTAAAAAAAAGATTTAACCCCAAATTTTCATAAAGTTATGGTCTATGTTTGAAATAATGGATTTTTATCCTTGCTTTGAATTGTATTTTATATTTGAATAATTGTTTAATGAATGTTTTGAATGAAATGGCTTTCAAAAAGTGTTAAGAATAATATTCGTATCTTAATATTTTAAAGTAAATTACTAATCCTCCCTAAAAAATTTAGTTTTCAAGGAGGGGTTTTTTTTATTCCCATTGTATATAAATTACATTTAACTTACATGAAACCTCTTAAAAAAATGTAATTAGAAATTCTGTTTAGTGCCTTCGATTATTATTATTATTTTTAGTTTGCATGTTACACATATTACTTTTGGCGAATAACAGTTATTACCACACTTTCATTCAATTGATATTTTTGTAAATAAACCAAAAAATATCTATCACTTTAAATTCTGCCTAAATTCAAAATGTTCTTTCTTTTTTTTTAAATTGACCTTTATAAATTTTTTAATCAGCTAAGAGGGTTCAAATGATGTAAATATATGCTTTCTTTAAAAAGTAGATAATATCTTTGGAAATAAATTAGATGAATTATAAAAATAATTTACTTTTTTATTAACCATTTCATATTTAAGTAACATTTATGGTTCACATGTAAAAAAAGCCTTGTATGTATTGATATATTATGTATAAAATACATTTTAACACTTTTAGAAATTAAAGATCAGTTAAACTATGCATTTATTCGAGCTATGACCATAATTATAAGGATACATGGCAATATATTTAAATCAAAAACTGATTCTAGGATGGTGTAATATTAAAAAGTAAAAAATTCTTTCAAAAAATTCTATTTAACCTGTTAATAAATTTTAAAAAATAACCGATTGACTTTTAAGTATTGGCATATCTTACAGTTTATATTTAACATCTTATAGTTTACTATTTAAATTTATTTTATTGTAAAACTATTATTTATATACACATAATTCAAAATTACAATTATTTTGTTCTTTTAAAAAGAAACTTATATTTAATGTGTTTTAAATCAGGGTTTAGAACATATTATTGTTTAAGATTCTTCTTTCTAATAATTTGAAAAAAATTTCACAGTTTTTTATTTGACCAAACATTTTACTAATAGATCATAATTTTAAAATATGCTTGAAAGTAGAAAATTAATGATCAATCTGTAGAAATTCAATTTAAAATGGTTTTTCTTTGGTATAATAGAATAAAATTTTAAAAATATGGATTGTTTTTAAATTTGTACATTAAATTCATATTTAATGTTTGTTTAATGAGTTTTATTTCTTGCCTTAACTGCTTATGGGATGTGGATTTTTCTCTTCAGATTGATAACCATTTCTTATTTGGTTATCCTTATCAGAAAGTGTAGTCATCATCTGAATTTTGATACACAGCTTGTCTGTAAAAATGAGCTAATCATTTTTTCATAATGCTGAAACTGCACCACAGATTAAATTTCCCCGAAATTCATAAAAAGGAATTGAGAATATGTGAAAAGTATACAATCTGTGAATATTAATTTCAAGAATATTTAGCTTCACAGTTATCTAATATCTTTTATCTAGATATTAGATTATCTACATCAGATCTGCTGTTTAGCATGTATAAGATTAGCACAATAGTCCTTATATATGCCATATGTGCTGTCATGTGCTACTTTAAAAATCTGAAAGAAAATAGCACTATGAAAATGTATGTAACTCTAATTCTATTTTCCTCACATGTATGTAAATCTAATTCTTGCAATCCTCACATTGAACTAATATTTTAAAAAGCTGGCATAAATTTCTCTAAAGATAAGTTTGAGTCAGAAGTTGAACTGAAAGTCAAATCATTTCTCTTCTTTCTATGTTATCATAAATTTATTAAAAGCCATCCTTTTAAATATAAAAAGAATTTTTCGTTCATAAGAAAATGTGACGGATTGCAAGTATTATATGGTACTTGACTGATGTAATCAATCAATATTAATTTTTTAATTGTTAAATAAAAAGTTAGTTTTCATCAGTGCTGCATGTTGATTGTAAAAAAATTAATAAGGGGATACAGGGAAACACTAATTGTGTATTTCATATTTATACATCATTTCATCACATTCCTCATTCATTTATAAACAATGTGATTGTAAAATGTTTGATTTATGTGATGTAAAAGAAGTAAAGCTTTGTTTATGTACCATTATATCCTTTGCAAATCTTAAATTTCTAAATCTAAATTTAAATTTAGTTATTATTTATGTGTTTCTATTAAAGGGAGAAACTTAACCTATGAAACAGCGAGACAAAATTCTTGGATTCTGTGATTTTTGACTTCAGAATTATTTACAATTAATGATTTGTTAGAAGACAAAGATTTACTTGATATTACTTTAAATGAAGTTTCATTGTGATATTCCGTCAAAAATTTATTCCATTTATTTTTTTTTGTCAAAGTTCTATTGAAAAAAGTTTAAAATAAACGATATTCTTATTTCTATTCATAAAACTGCAATTAGTATTCACCGACAGCATATCAAGTGCAATGAAAGATTTTTGTTATTAAACATTTACTGGCATATACATAATTCATGCAAAATAAGAAATGTGTGATTAATAAAGACAAATACCTTCATTACAAATTATGGAAGAAACATGATTATCCTCATTTTCATGAAAAATAAGATTTTATTTTAAAATTTAATAATGGGTTGCTATATTATGTATTAATATATCAGAACTATTTTTTTAAATTGAAATGACTGCTTTTAAATGAATTTTCATTAATAGCAATAAATTTGTAATAATCAAAGTTGCTATTAAAATTCTAATTGCATATCATTTAGCATCAATCCATGGAAAGATATAAATGCTGTTTTACTATATTTGTAAATACTTTTTACATAATATTATGAATGTAATTTTGATTAAAGTCATTTCTCTGTTTTTCTTAGGAATGAAGATAACATTGAAAATAATATTTGGGCTGGCATACAGTGTGTCTTTTTCTTTTTTCTGATAATCAGTGTATTAGCTTTTCCAAATGGTAAGCTTAAAGAAATCAACATCATTGTAAATTTGTGATAACAGTTTGGCAATAATGATTTTAATGTTTTATGGAAAAAGATACAACTCAACTCAACATAGAACAATCAACAAATTAATTAGAATGCAATGTTTTGTCTGTATTATGCTTGTAGGAACAAAATAAAATTTATTCCGAACTTAACTTTGGGAGTATTTTCTCAATATCAATGAGGCAGCTTTGAAATATATTACAATCATTTTATAATCTATTTCTTTAAAATAGTTATTAGAACTAGTTGATTATTTACTAATGAGGATACAATAATTGGACAGCCATAATGGGATATACTTAACATATTAACAATTTAAACTTCAGAAAGAAAATTGCACTTCAATTAAACAAGATTTTTATCTGACAGAACATAAAAGAAAATTGATTAATTTTTTTTTCTCCCCCCTTCTAAAAAATTGTTATTCACGTGATGTTAGACAATATTGAGTATCAGAGTTGATATGAAGAAAAATTAAATCGGAATAAAGCTTATATCTTAATTCTTTATTTTATTTTGTGCAAAGTGAGAAAATTGGCAAAATCAACTTTTTATGAAATTTAAAGAATTATGCAAATCTTTTATGTACTGTCTTGAAAAATGAAATGTGAGGAAGTACTTAGTTGTTTATTATTTATAAAATATTTTTTATGTGCCTCCCTTTCTCTCCCAAAAAATCTCGAAATGCCTTTTTCTATCTGTGTTGATCAAATCTGCTGATTTTAGTACTCATAAAAAAAAATTGAAAAGTCAAATTTCCTAACAATTCTAAATTTAGGCTGAACAGTGAAATTTTGACTAATATAATAATTTGTTTCTGACTAATTTTGTTCAAAGTATTGTATTTCTTTTCAGTCAGCAAATAAGCTTTTATATATTAGCTTATTTAATTAATAAATTTGTATATTTTTTATTATTAATATAGTAACTAATAGAAAAAAATCTAGCTGTGCTTTGTTATTTTTTTATTAAATTCTTTATTTAAACTTATCACCACTTCAGATTGTTTGCTTGAATAATTTTTTTTTTAATTATTCAGCATAGTAATAAAGTTTTATGTTAAATTTTACTTTTGATAAATTTAGTACTATATTTGATTGAATGAAACTTGAATAGTAATTGAACTCTAATAATATGCATAGCAGACTAATTTATTATATGGCTTTTTTTTTTCTTCTTTAGGCCCATTTATTAGACCTCATCCTGCTGTCTGGAGATTAGTTTTTGGTAATTTTGCACCTATTTTTTCTTCTGATTCTTTTTTCTTTCTTTTGAAATATACTTTTATCATGTTTTGTATGTATATAGATAGAAAGATATAGTAGATCCATTTTTCTTTTGCTTTTAGTTAAGAATAATGATTTCTAATTAAATTTTTTTTTCTATTTGAATCTATTTACCATGTAGATGATGTAATTAGATAATAGCTATTTATTGAATCTTGTTTCGATTTTATGATATAAAGTGAGTTTTTATTATAAACGACATAGTAAAAATTATTTAAAAAAGGCTAATGTTTTTCATATTTTTTTTTTTCTCTGTACCATTGATTATTACTCATTTTAATCATTGATTATTCACTCATTTTTGTTTGAGCATTTCTTTGTATGATTAAACAAATTTTCACATGTAACACAATAAAAAGTAATATCAGCTTTTGTATATAAATATGCATTAAATAATTAAATGATGGTTATTTAAGTGTTACACCAATAACACGAGAACAATACCAGATTTGCTTTATAGTATAGGACATTAAAATTATAATTACTGTGTGTGAAATAAAATTTGTAATCAGAAATTAGATCTGAATATAAATGTTGTTTACCATGTTTTACAAGATGATAGTTTTCAAGCCAGTAAAAGAAAGTACATCATTACATTCTATACAGATAATCTCTTAAAGAATAAAATGAACTTTTTATACATCTAAGTTCAAATTTTAATTAAAATTATTATAAACCACATATTAAAAAGATTTACATTAAATCAATACCCTGAAAAGTAAAATGAAATTTAATATTCAGAACAAATTGGCGGAAAAGTGTTAAATTTTCTGTTTAAAAAAAAGATATTACTTATAATATGGGCATATTACAAAATTCTGAAATTAAAATAATAATAATAATTCTGCTGGAAGTTCAGATATGAAGAATAAGTAAGTTAGCTAGTTTTTATCCTAGCTTTAGTAATAAAAAGTTGATGAAATAGTAAAATTTCTATAAATTGAATTGCAAAAGGAAAAAGCATTGTTACAAATTGTATTTAATATCTTTTAATAAATGGAAATAAGAAAAATATCTTATGATGGCCCGATTTGCCTTCTTTGTAAGATAATTTCTTAAATCTTAAAATGATTATAAGTTGGCTTTGTGCAATAATTCATTTAATGAATCATACTGAAAAAAAGAATGGAAAAAGAACAACAACAACAAATATATAAAATTATGCTTACATTTATTTTGCATTTAAAAAAAACCATTGGTTTGAATGCATTTTATTAACACATAAAATGTGTCTTTGATAAATTTTTGTCCAGTGATCTGTCATATTGAAAAACAACTGTCTTACACAAAATTTTTTCATCTGTTATGAGATTTTTGGGTCCTTTTTATTCGAAATATATTGATTTCATCTAATTACTTATTTTTATACATAGAAAATAGCAAATTGAATTGAATTATGTCTATTTTATAATAAATATTTTTAATCTGATTTTATATTATTTTAGAGAAGAGAAAAATAAAAATTTCAAATCATATTCATTGAATATTGATTATAAATCTATTTATTTATTTGAACAGATAATAATAATTGGCTTTATAGGATCCCTTATGTTCATTATAGTCCTTTCACCCTTGATTTAAGATTTATAAAGAACTTTTAAGAATTTTTTTCAGTGAATTGTTTAAAGAACTTATTTAATAAGATGTTCAGCTTATTAAATCACACTAGAATTTTCAAATTTTAAATGATTTGTCAGCGAGATATCATTGACAAGTCATATTAATACATCTCTACTATACAAAAAATTTAAATTAGAATATAATTTTTCATGTATATTCTGATATGTTATTACCTGATGAGTTGATGTTTGAAGAGTTTATGTATTATTTGAAATAACAGTATTGTATACATCATTTTCTTTCTTTTTTTTTTTTTTTTTTTTTTTTTGTAGATTTCCTTATTATTCCAGGATTTTAGATTTTGCACCTAGTTTATAAAAATTATATTTATTCTAAAATTTTGAAATGTATTATGAATAAATTGATTATTATATGTTTTAATGTTCTTTTATTATCATTTTGGAATAATTTTAATCCAAATACCTTGAATTGTGATAAATGATAGTTTAATATTCTTTTGAAATTTAAGATATACAAATTTGAACTAGCTATTTTTTTTTTTTTTTTTTTTTTTTTGTAGTGCAGTTTATTTATTTATATAAACCAATGTTTGTGCTTAAAAATAATGCAAGTTAAATTTGTGTTACTGTATTATTTATTATATTTGTATTTTTGCTTCTCGCTTAAATATTACTTTCATGTTTCTTTAATGTATTTGTGTGTTCTTTTTATGTTATGAATTTTGAAGTAAATACTTTTAGCTTTATTTTGCCAATAAATTGATATTAATTTTGTTTTTTTAGGTGTGAGTGTTGTCTATCTTCTTGTGCTGCTTTTTATTTTATTTCAAAGTTATGATACGGTTAAGAGTATCATGTACTGGTTTTATCCTGACCTTATTGATTTTAGAATTGATAGTGAAAAGGTTTGTTCAACTTATATTTCATGTTCGCTTTCAATATATATGTACATTTTCTAATGAAAGTATTCTTATTCATAAGTGCATTCTAAATCTTTTAATCATTAGCATACAGTAAAAATTAGCAATTCTTTCATGCTGTTTTTGCAAGAATCTTGATTTTCTTTCCCTTCTTGGTAATTTTTTTTGAAAGATGTCCTGAAATTGTCAAAAATTCTATCATGATTTACAAATATTGAGAAGTAAGCAAATAAATTTGGTTTGAAAAGTATAATTTTTCTGTTGGAACTCTGTTTTATTTTGATAAATTTCTATTTTTCTTTGTCTAATTGAATATATCTAGAATTCTAATCAAGCTATAAAAGGAAAAATAAACTATTTTTTAAATGTGTAATGACAAATTTTCTACTTTTCCTGATTAATGTCCTTTAATATTGAATAATAATTTTTGAAAGTCTGTGGTGACGCTTTATAAGCCAGATAACATCTACGAGACATGAGAAATTTCTTTTGTCTTGTGGTTATGTTACGTGGCTACGAACCATAAGGTTGCGAGTTCGATCCTCGCTTATCGCCAATAGCAACAAGTCTTTTAAGAATATTAATATATATTCATTCATAAATATATAACATTCAATTGTGTGCATTTTTCAATAAAAAAGTAAATATAAATAAAATTTTTATTTTCAATAAAATTGTATAAATTTTATTGAATTGTGTTATTTTCAAATAGCTGATCCCAAATGTTTTGACAATTTTATCTACTTTCTTTTTAATTAGGAATATGGTGTGAATTGTTCTGATATTACTTTTGAAAGAGTGTGGAGTCATGTGGATGTTTTTGCCTTTGGACATTTTTTTGGATGGGCTATGAAAGCTATGCTTGTTAGACATTATGGTATCTGTTGGACTATTAGTGTTGCATGGGAAATTACTGAAGTAATCATTTATGAATATTTCTTATTTTATTTTTATAGCTATTATAAAAAGATATTTTAGTACTTGGAACTTTACTTTAGTAGAGGAAATGCAGAAGTAGTTTATATTTTCCTCGCAATTTCCTATTTAATTGCTTATTATATTATTCAGTACTTTAAACTATTTATTTCTTCTGTGATTTTTTATGAACACAATATCATATAAAATTTTAAAGTAAGCATTATTACTATTTTAATTAATAAAAAAATGGCAGTTTCCCTTTTGTTTGAAGGTTAAAAAAAGACATAATAAGGATGTTCCCTTAAATGAATATTATTTGAAATCAGTAATCTAGATAATATATGTGCATAGAAAAGATTGAAATAAAAATAAATAAATAAATAAAAAAAATAAAAACTTTTATTCACTTTAAAAATTTGGTTGATAAATGTTCAATATAAGCATGCAAATTTGTTTTTACTTGTATTTTTTATGATTTACTTCCCCCAATTCTCTAATTATTTCAATTTTCTAATGTTGTGAAAAAAACTGAATATTTTAGAATGTTGCAAAAATATACATGAGGTGTTTTTTTTTGTTTTTTTGCTATAAATACTATGTTAAATTAAATTTGGAAATTTAAAAATTGCATAGCACATAAAAATTTACAGCATTTAATATTTCCAAGTTATTAAAATTTTCAAAATAGTGAAACTATTCAAAAAAAAGATCAGTTTAGTGGGTTCTTTCTTTCTTTCTTCAACTAGATTTTTCAAATAAAAGTTTCACATTTTTATTAATCTGTTAAAGCATCTAAAAGAAAATAGTTCTCTTATGCTTTTGCAGATTTGAAATGAATTAAGTTTAAATTTCTCTATTCTTGGATAACTTTGTTAATATTTTTAAAATTGATAGAAAATTCATCATCAAATACTTCTCCCAAAAAGACATAAAACTGCTAATTACTTCACCATCTTTACTTATAGTTACTACAGATTCATTTACATCCTGAACATATTGTTTTGGGATAGAAAATTATGAAAGATCATGTGTAAGAACAAAAAAGCAATCTTGAGGATTAAGTGTCTGTATTATTTATATACAGTAGTACAGGATAGGATAGTTAAGATTTGATATTTGTAATACTTATTGCCTCATAAATATGTGAGAATAATATAGTTTGTAAGTGACTATCCTGCATGTTCTAATTATGTCAATAAAAGTCAGATTGTTTGCACATGTTGCAATATTTGTAATTTGTATTCATATTGAGACAACACCAAATCAAGCACATTATTACAAATAAAAGTAAGAATGGTTCATATTAATAAATTAAGATTTTAGAAATTGCAAAAAAAAAAAAAAAAAGTCATTAAGTAAATTATATCAACATGGTTCACAACAGTAGTTGAATACATTTTTTTTTTTTCAAATCAGTTAATATAACTTTTTCTTACATAGCCTTTAATGATATAAAAATGTTTTGATTTAGTACCATATGTTTGAATATGTGCCATAACATTTTGCTACATCATATTAAGGATTAAAGAAACTAATTCTTAATCAAAGTGATATCTTTAATTATTCTTTGTCAGACAGTGTACACTTACTCATTTTTAATACTCATTTCATATGTTACTTCTCTGCAGCCAACTAAAATATTTCTACTGAAGTTCAAATGATTCTTCTTGAAATATCTGCAATTATGATTTTTATAGTATTAATATATACAAAAGATGTGCTAATATTAATTTCAAATTCATAGAATAAATACTGAAAAATTTCTATTAAATCCCCATGGGTAAAATAATAATAATAAAAAGGAATTCTCACTGGTTATTAAACTGCTTATTAGAAAAAAAGTCTAATAGAAAAAATATAGGATTTTTGATTCTATTTTAATGACAAATATATTGTTTTTTACTATGACAAATCATATTTTATATATTCTGTGTCTCGTTCATAATATCACAATCTCAGGGTGAGAGGCCTCCAATTTCAAAACTTGATAACATTAAAGATTTGTCATGTATACAGGCCTGGTGAACATTAAATTTATTGTGGGTCAAATATCCTTCCACATTTGTGTAGTTTGGATGTTTGTAGAGGGAGGTGTCTTCCTCATCATTCGAACAGGCTTCAAAGATCCATCCTCCTCCCGAAAAAAAACCCCTTATGTACTTTCAAAATAGGATGTTAATACAACAAAACTCAGTCAAATGCTCTTATTAGAATAAAAACTATCATTTTCATTTATTTTTAAAGTAATATCTTTTTGTTTGATTTTATTTGTTGTTTTTCAGATTGCCTTTGCTCACTTACTCCCAAATTTTATAGAATGTTGGTGGGATGCAATAATTCTAGATGTTTTACTTTGTAACGGCTGTGGAATTTGGCTTGGAATGGTACTGTGCCGTAAATTAGAAAATGAGACTTATGAATGGGAAAGTATTAAGTAAGTAATTATAGAATAATATAAAAAAGATTAACTGTAAACATTCTTTATCAGTCTCTTCACCTGATATAAACTTGAATCAAAAATTGTGCTTTCTCTTTTCTATTACATTATTATTTTACAAATTGATACTTAGTATGTTTATTTCTAAAATATTTAATATAATAAAATTGTGTTAACTCCTTTTTCCAGATCTATTCCGAGTACTAAGGGGAAAATACGCAGAGCAGTACTTCAGTTTACTCCTGCAAGGTAACATACTATTAGCTATTATTTTTTAAAGTAGTTATTTTTGGTTTAAATATTTAAAAAAAGAAAACTCTTTCTATATACCATGTTTTCTTGTTTGTAGTTGGACTCATGTCAGGTGGCTTGATCCAAATTGCACATACATGAGATTTTTTGCTGTTTATCAACTTGTATTCTTTTGGCTGGTAAGGAATCTAGATAGAATTAATATTCTCATATGCTCATTCTTTTTTGTGAAGATTTATCAAGAATCTTTTAGTGTATGAAGTTATCAAAGATGACATTACCCCAGTATGCTCCTTTCCAGAAAGGAGATTCTATTCTGCAAAATATTGAGGGAAGCAATACTATTGGCCAGTTATAAGGCTTTTCAAGCTATGCATCTGTTAGCAATTTGCCTAGAAACTTGTGTTCTAGTTAAAGCAATGAGGTCTTGAAAGAGTTAATGGCATTCATTTAATGCGACATATCAATTATCTATAAATGGCTTAACTCTTGGGTCTGGTACTTGTAGTTTGGAATTGCTTTTAAAATCTGGATACCACCATTTAAATTATTGTTAACCATCAAATGACATCAATTTAAGACTGGGTATTAAGAAGCCTGCAAAGAACCTTTATTCATCATTTAAAAAATTCTTATGTGAAGTTATTACTTAGAATTTTCAATACAGAAAAGCCTTCTTTAGTGATTAAAAATTCCAAATGAAAAAAAAATGATTTAAGTCCCCACTGATCATTTTCTAATCTACATGGGACCTCAGTTTTCAAAATGTAAGTGAAAGTTCTTTTGAATAATGATGAAATATATATATAGCATTTAACTATGCTATAATCATTTTATAGAAATATGATAAATATGAAATATTTTGAAAAAATTGTCATTACTAGTAAGTGCTGGATAGATTTTCTAAATAATTGATAGTATTATATAAAATATTATGAATTCCTTTGCTTTTAACTTTAACCATTTAATGCACCAATTTAAGCCAACTGTAAACCACAATCTAAGTTAATTTGATTGAATGCTTCTAGTGACTAATTATTGTACTACATTAGGGTAATGATAAAAGCTGAAGAATTTTGTTTTTTAACAATCATTTATAATGTATCTGTAAGTTGTTTTTCACTTTTCTTGAATTGATGATTTATTCTCCTTGTCGCATCCCCTTTGCTTCATTGTGTTTTTATTGGATTGTGATTTAACTTTTGGATTTCTTTACAAAATTGTGATGAAATGTCATACAAACTGCTTTTAAATTATGTCAAAATGCACTTTATTATATTAGCTATAATGAGAAAAAGATTGAAAACAAGGAATATTAATAACAGCACTTTTATCTCATAAAATAACTAAAATATCAATCTTAATATAATTACAGTCTTTGTAGCAAATGCAAGTGTCTGTATTTCTCAAACAGCATGTAATCAAGTAGAATATATGAAAGGTTTTCATGTGTTCCCATGTAGTAAATAGTCATCATACTGTGGTAAAAAATTAAAAACAAATTTTTTTTAATGATCTTATCTTTGATTCAAAGAAAATTACACTACATTATATGAATACTACATGCCATAGATGTATGCTACATATACTGCACCTTACAAAACATTAGAGAAACTGTTAATTTTCATATATACAAGTGAAAAAAGAAAATAAACAAAAAGGGCCATCTAATAAAACAGACAAATATCACTGCAATCTCATTCAGTGTGAAAAATAAAATTTATAAAAGAGTCTTTGAATCTAGAAACACTATATTATTCAGGACAATTTTTCTAATTTAGTAGTATAAAGAAGTATTCTGCCACATTTTACGAATGTGCAATTAATAGTTATTTGTATATTTGTAATAAAATATGCAATTTGTCTTCATTTGGTTGAGAAATTTCTAGGGTATTATCTTTTTTTTCATTAATATGCGAAAGAACTGTAATTTAATCTAATTTGTGGCATCTAATGGATGTAAAAAAATTAAAACCAACTAATTGACAGCAATCACATACCTTATTTTTTAAGTATTTACATTTTTGCTATTTTGAAAAGTTTGATATGATTTTTTTATAAATGGTGCATGTAGTTGTTACTTTTATAATATGTTGTTACTTTTATTTTAATCATATTCTTACTCTTGGAAACATTGATTTTTGTGATTGTAATTATTATTATTATTTTGTAAAATGTGGTACAACATGAAATTAAAAATTGTTTTGTGTGTTATAAACTATCTTGGGCTCTAATTTTTATTTTAGGTGACAGAATTAAATACATTTTTCTTGAAACATATATTTGAAATTCCACCTGGGCATCCTTTGAGTGTTGGAAGAATTGTGTTAATAGGCCTAATAGTGGCTCCTACTTTGAGGTAAATGAATTTTTTTTTTTTAATTTGAATCTAGTGAATAGATTTTAAAATTCAGTTTACAAGTCATTTGTTATTTTGACCTTTACTTTATTCATTTTTTTTCCTTTCAATATTCTTCCAGATTGTTAGCTGTTAATTCTGTTATTCCTTATCTCTCAAATGTTGTTTGTTGCCAACCGTAGACAATAATTAAATGCTGCACCAATGGCAAAGCTTTCATTCTTTTCATTTATGTATTTAAAAAAAATTATAATTTATTATTATTTTATAAAAAAATTATAATTTTCTGTGATTTTATACTTTTTATTTAAAAAAAGTAGAAAATAGTTGCTATTGTGTCGTATTTTATATTTACTTTCCTAATGATTGGTATTAATCTTGTTCATTAAAATTAATTTATGAATGAAATTGCTACATTAATTTAGTTTGAAAATTTGATCTCCTGTAAAATTATAAAGAATTTAAATAAAATGTATAGCTTAGTTATTAAAAATTTACAAATATTTAATAAATGTCATTTTCGATAGTTTTGTGCATATGAATGCTAGACATAATTTCATTGTGAAAATAAAGACATGCTGCGGTTTTTTTATCAGGGGAAATATATGTTTTTATATAAAATTAGACACCAAGAAAATATTGAGTGCTTTATAAAAGTTTCAGAATGGCAACAAACAACAAAGTTGTCTCTTCCTAGTGCAAATCATCAGATATGATAATGATTACATTTGAAAAGAACTAAAAGAAATAACAATTTGGGGGAAAAGTAAGGTTTCTTATGTCAGCTAAATGTTAGTTTTCAATAAGGTTTCATATTAAAATTTCAATTCTGTGAGTCTGCAATATTTTCCAGTAACCTCATTAAGGTTTTTTTTTTCCTTCATTTTTTTTATTTGATAATTTCTCTTGTTATACAAAAGTAAATCAATTTGTTAAGTCTCTACCTCAGAAATATATTATACATAATACCTCATTAAATTAGAAAATGTGATTTTTTTATTACTTTTTTATGTATTTGTATCAATTAATTATTAGGATCCAACTTTACTCTTATCTTAATTAAATAACTAATCACATTACTGTGTAATTTTCTCTATTTATTGATATGAAATTTATTTTGTCTCTGATTCTTTTTATACTATTACCTCACATAATAAAATCATTAACTGAATTCTTAAATTTATAAATTGCTTAGAATTTATCTATTATCACATTTACTTGTTTAATATTATGAATTAATGTTTAAATATATTTTATTGTAGGCAGTATTATAGCTATGTGACTGACCCTCGCTGCAAGAGAGTTGGTACACAGTGTTGGGTGTTTGGGTTAGTGTTGATTATTTTTTATATAACTGTATAGATTTTATAGAAATTCTGTGTATTTCCAAAAATAATAAGATGCCAAATTATGAATTTTTTTTTGTGTTAAACATTTTGCTGAAAATTGAAATCACTTTAAAATGTGATGTGTTAATTTGTACTATAATATCAGAAATATTCAAAATACCATTAATTTAAAAGGATATTTGAATTAATCTAAAAGGTCATGAAACTAATATATTGCTCTTTATATATCAATCATTATTAGTTCATCAATTTATTATGATATGCATTTGCATGTTGTTATATATGAAATATGAGATAACTTCTTTTTAATATAATGCAATCTTTCTCAAATACTCTACTAAAGATAAAAGACTAGAATGATTAATTTTGTATAAAATTATTCAATTATTGGTAAAAGCTTGAAGTAAAAGTTTTGTGAAGGTAAAAAAAGTTTTAGTGTGAAATTGTTTTTTGAATTTTGACCTTCCTTTCAATTGCACAGTTTTATTATGGGTAATGATTAGACATATTTTTATTATTTCCTTAGACAGTATGATAAATAGTACGCACCAAATTTCATATAAATATTTATTATTTAAAAAAAAAATTGTTTGTTTTTAAAAATTACATTTCTAGAAGAATACATTTTTTAAAAAATATTTTTTTGCTTATACAAATTTTTAAACACAGTATTCTTTTGTATTTACTCCAAATTGTAAAATTTACATCCACATGCAAAATTATTCTTCAAATAAATCAGTACCATCAATATTTGTTATATCATCATAAGTAGCTGATAATGATATATTATCAATTGCACATTAATATCAAAAGGCAAGCTCTCTTTCTTAAAAGGAATCATAAGTGTTATGTTGATTTTAGTTATGGAAATAGTATTTTATAAATTTTTATAAAATATAAGTTATTCTAATTGTCATATGTATTTCAGCGCCATAACTATAACAGAAGCTATAATCTGGTCAAAGTTTGGGCTTGAACTTGTGGCCCGAACACAAATTCAGAATATACTTCTCTGGTTGCTCATTCAGGTATCAGATGCTTCCTTATTCTGCTATAAAATTGCAGTTAGTGGAATATATTGATTTAATTTTTTTTTCTTTTTTTCCCACAGCTGGTAATGTCCTTTATATGTCTGTATATTTGTGTCCTTTATGCCAAGCGTAATCAATCAGTAAGTATTTCTCAATTATCTGAAAGTTGATTATATCTGATATGAATAAGTTGTTCAAGAAAAATGGATTAATTAAACTGTAATTCTTAGAGGATGCTTTTGTAATTTTTATTTTTACCCAAATGTAGTATATATCTAATAATCTTCTCAAGTACATTTCCCATCTGAATGCTCAACAAAATAGTGCTGAGAAAAATTGTTATTTATTTTTCAAGAACAGCTTGATTCATGTATGTTTGTAGTTAAATGAGTGGAAGGGGAGGAGGAAAACTAATAATCATTTGTGCAGATATGTTTTTTATTTAAAGAAGTAATTTCTTTAATATGATTTTTTTAAATCTTTACCAGTATTAACTATAAATTAGAATGCATGTTTTTATTTTCACTTAATTAAGCAAGCAATATTTTGTATTGCATGGAAAGGAATTTTTCCTTTTGTTTTCTGTTTTATAATTTTTTTTTTAAAAAAATAGAATTTATCAGATTAAAAAAAAAAATCTGTGTTGGAAGATTTGTTAATTTTTATTTAGTTTTAGTTAAAATTTATTTAGGATTGTATTGTTATTTTTTACATGCATATACTTATTCAGTAGAGTTGTTCTTTTATTTAATCTTATGGTAAAATGATCAGTTCTGGACAGATAATATTTATTACTCTGTTTTGATAACTTTAAAGCATGCACTGCTTTTAAATTCTGTGTTTAATTTGTTTTTCAGCCATTAGAAACGGAAGTAACTAAAGATTCTCAAGCCAGCACAAGTACTGAAAGCATTGTAAAACCAAGTAATGCACAGCATTCTAAAGTCACAAAGCGAAAAAATAAATTTGCAAATGGACCAATAAAAACTTAACATATTTTCACAGCAAAGAATGGGTGGATTTTAGTGTCCTTTGAAAATCTTTTTTCACCATTCCATTGCTAGTTTAAATAATAAAGCCTTAAATATTTTAAATTATTCTTCTAAAATATGCACATAGCTTTTGTGCATTTAGAATTATGCAGCTCAAGAAAAGAGGAATGCCATTTATTCACATTTATCCTATTAAAGATATAGTTATTAAAAATTGCTTCTAAATGCCTTGATATACACTGTATTCTTAAGTGTTTTTTGTGATGTATGTATACATGAATTTTTATTTAATTTAATTACAATGAGTTTCAGATTCATGGTTTTTTGTTTAATGCATATGAAGTAGACATTTTTCTTATTTCTAATCTGTAATATTCTTAACAATATTATTCATTAATTTATGAGGATTCATTCAAAAAACTTGCTTGCAAACCAGAAAGTTTTTTAATTAATGGAATATTTTTAGTATTTGTCAAATCAGTCTAGTAATAACTATATTTTGAAGCTTCAGTTTTTTTTTCCTTTATTACAAACATATAGTTAAGGTGAAATAAAAATACACTTTTGCATTCTAATTTTTTCTGCACTAAATAAAATCTGTTCTATAAAATAATTACTTTATAAAAGAAATTTACTGACCACAGTTTTCAAAATAATTTACTGATTCATTTGAAAAATTTTAAATCCTAAATTTATATATTAAATTAAAATGATAATTTTTTTTTCATAATTAATAACTAAAGATATATCTTTTTTTTTACAGCTTCAGTTGATAACATAATTAATTAGAATAACAATAATCAACCCATTTGCAGTAGATTATTTTGTTCTTAATATTAGTCGGACCATCCCTTCACCTTTCTCTCTTCCTTGAGCGCAAGTTGCAGATTCATTGTTTTGTTGAAGTTATTGTGAAGTTTCCCTTTTCTTTTTTGGGGCTTAATTTTTGTCTTCCACTAAGGAAATGAAGGAAAATTTCATATTAAATAAATTAATCTGTGTATAGTTAAATAAATTTGTTGGGAATTTTGCGCAGTTCCATTCTCAAATATCCACATATTCAGTAATATAATAATAAATCTTTATGTAATATAAATGGCACAAATCTGATTTTTGTTAAATCTGTAGAACATAAAATATTATCTACAATATTATGAAATTTATTTTCTTAAAAAAATTAACAAATGCTTATGAATAACTTTCATGTATACTTACATGTAAAAAAAAAAAAAAAAGACATTTAAGAATGCAATTTGTCTTTATTTTATTAAAGTTGGCCTTTGTTTTTTGTATGAATAGTTAAATAATTAGAAAAAGTCACAATTCTTGAACCATTTTTGTCATTTTCAATTGTTATGTTTTGGCATACTACTTCTGATTTGTCTTAAACAGATTTCTCATTGGTCATTATTCTTGTATTATTGTACATTTGCTTAAATATATATGTCTTCCTATATGTATGTATTTGTCTTATTTTGTGGAAAATTTAGTTTGAAATTTTTGTTTAAAGAGTGATTGTTACCTTTTCAGTGAAAGGTTAAAATGATTCCCACCTCCCACAAATAATTGTATAATTTTCCCCAATAGGATTGTTGCCATTTTGTGTATACACTAATTTTCTAGAATAATTTTCATAGTATATTATTATGAATATTTTTGATGAACAAAATATTTTGTTCTGGCCATTTTGTTTTATAATTTGGAATATAGTTAAAACTGTAAATTACAAATATTTTTTTCTTCTTTTTTTTTTAGTAAATTGATTTTTTTTTATGAAGATTGTGATTATCTTCATTTAATAATGATTTTAAAAATATTATTTTTTGTTTATAATTTAGGTATTGCATTATATATTTTTTTTCACTATCTTATTTATATTCACTGATATATAATTCAAATGGGTATCCAAATCTTGTACCTTGTCTTTGTATACAAATATTTTATTAGTATACAAATAAATTTGTATTTGTTTAAATGCAACTCGTATTTTTCTGAAGTTGGTTACAATTATTTTTTGTTATCCTAAATTTGAGTTGTAATATATCCCTGTTTTCAGAAATGGGGTTAATAAATGATATTTAACTTATTTATGTGTAGTAAAATACGTATAACTTCCCTATTCATGCTAAATTAATCCATCCAGCACTTAAAAGAATAGTCCAGTATTTATTCAGAAAGGTGCTTGAAGATTTTCTTTTATTTATAGAAGAAAAGAGATTAAAATTCATTTATTCATCTATTTTTTTGTAATTAAATAGTTGTATTTAGATTGGATGAAAATAGGAATTTACACTATTCTTTTAAAGTGCTTTGATGAGCTCATGTTAGAATTTAATTTTTTTTAACCCTAAACATTACTTTTTATTTTCCATAGTTGTAATTATTTTAAGATTCCTTGACAGAGATTTTTTATTTCATCTTATTATCTTTCAGACTGAAAGCAATAATGTTAGTTTTTCTAATAGAATATATTAATGTTGCCACAGCTACTTTGTTGTGTTAGATTTTTGAAACTTTTACAATGGGTGTTATGATTAATTCTAATTGATTATTGTGAATAAAAATGATGTTGTATTATGAAATACTTTCTTCCTTTATTTTAATGCAGGAAGAAAGGTCTCATCTACTTAACTGTAATTTGTAAATCCATTTGGATGAAAATTTAACTTTTTGGCTGTTAGTAATCATGTTGCCTTATTTTCTAAACACTGAATTGCACAATTTTTTATTGTGACATGCAATTCTACTTCAAATTTCTATGCACTGAACTCGGTAATGATAATAAAAACTGAAAACAATTGTTTTTGTGAAGATGTTTATGCCGTGCTTATCAGTTTGATGTATCCAATTTTGGATACATTTTTGTTAAATTTCCTCATTTTCTTTTGACTTACGACAACATTTTTTCAAATAGCTGTTAAATATATATAACTTTCTTTATGCTTTTGAGTTAATTTAAGCTGTTAAATGTATGTTTCAATATATGGAATATTCCTCGTTTCTTACTCATTATCCTTCTTTTTATTATTTATTTTTAGTAAAATAATTTGAAATTGATGTATGTTATTTTTCTTTTATTCTTCTTTAGAGGTTTTAAAACTTTCCAAAATTTGATTATAATGTGTGATAAAAATAATAATGCTAAAATGTTTATCAGTATATGTAATTTTAATTACTATGTAATTTTTCGAATAATGTTAAAGTAATTTTGTTGAAAAAATATGCAATATAATGTACAAACAATTCCTTAAAAATCATAATATTGTTTATAATAACCTTGATTGTAAAAATTAATATTAATTATATCTTATTGTGTTTTGTTGGTTGTGTTAAATATATACTTGTTTTCTGACACCTTTTTTTGCAAGTATTTTGTTATCTGTTAAATAATTTACCATGCAAAATTTGTGAAAATTATTAGTATTTTTTTTTATGATTGAGTTATTATCTTAACTATAATTTCAAATTTTTACTAACTTTTTATTCATTAGCGTCCTTTTTATTTTCTAAAGACTTTAGAAATTTATGTTTGCAAACTAAAAAAATCACTTCCATTTAATCTGAAATGCATTTTATTTACTTATGTGTGTATTAAAAATAATAAATTTTTATTTTAAAAGTTTTTTTTTTTTGTATTATATGCCATGTTATAAAGTTTGAAATGTTTCTTTATTATTTTAATGTTTATTTATTTTCTTGTGTAAACTTTATTAAATTTATTTTGAAAGGATGATATTTTTTTTTGTTTACAATTTTTAGTATTATTTATAGTTCTTATGCTGATTGGGCTAGTTGCATTTCTTTAATACTTCAAATGCTGTTATATAAAAGATTAGAATTTACAACCCATGACAAACTTTTCCATCTATTTTAACTGAAATAAATAAATACTTTTTACTAGTCATCTTATAAAAACAGTTTATATTACTTTTTAATATATTATGCAGTGTTGCATCAGTTTTCTCACATTTTCTTTTATAGTCATATTTTCTGTCCACAATGGAATATTTTCTATGTGAACTTGAAGAATTTCTAGTCATTCTTCATCTTTTAAAAGCTCATTGATTGTATATGCACTTTAGTAATATTCAAATCCATAATTTTTATTTTGATTTAAAAATGTTTATTTTGACTAATACAATCATTCATTATTTCTTCCATGGAACAGTGGAAGAAAACTATTACCGCTTAAATGTTAACTTTGGTAAGTCTTTTCTAATTTGTATGTTCACATTTGAAGTTTAAAATATATTGGAGATTTTTTTAAATTCAAAAAATAATTCCATTATAAAATAATGCCATTTGATTTTCATTGCATAAAAATGCATATGTTGCCATAACCGTTTTATATCAACAGAAATTGTGCTTAATGAAAAATGTTGTCCAAAAAATACTTATTTTTATGGTGTCTCTTTTGTATAAGTTTTCAATATTTGTTCAAATGTGCATTAAAAACTGGTTTAAAATTATAAATTTCGGATTTGTATCCATAATAGACTTAATGAAAAAATTTTATTCTTGAGTTATTTGTTTATAATTATTTAAGTATAGTATCTAGCATGCAATCAATTAGTTATTCTTTTGACCCTTAAATTAGAATTATTTAAGTCATTTTGGTTACATTTAATTAATAAACTAATTGATTCAACTTCAGAGATGTTCCTTAATTTAGGTACTTTAAAAATGCAAATGCCTCAACAGTAATTAAATTATAATATAATTAGCACCAGTATTTAATTAGTAAAATTGAAATGTGAATGTTTTCAAATGAATTTTCAAAAACAAATTTCATTAAAATTATATTAAGACTGATTTTTACTTATCTATGATATTTAATTAAATTATATTTCACAGTTTTTATTGAGATGTCATGATTCTGATAACACATCAATTAAATTTTATTTGTTCAGAATCATGTGAATACTTGAGAGATTAATGCAATTCTCTAAGAGTTGCATGTATATTAAATAAATATAACTAAATAATATTATGAAAAATATTAGCTGTAATTTTGTTCTCTTAATTTAAGAAATTGATATGTGATATTTTGCTACTAAAAGTTTTGATATTGTTACAATGATATTTTTCTTATATTATATATTGGACCCTGACTTCCACATCTTTAAAAAGGCAATGGAGTTTTTGAAATAATATTCAAACATTTAAGATCTTCCTAATGAATTGCTATACCTTTCACAAATAAAGACGTATTTCTGATTGCTTGAAATCGGACTATTTAAGATTAGAAGAGATATTTAGATGTTTCTTACTTAATTTAGAAACATCTATAGTTTCATAATAAGATCTTAGCAAGTGTCTGTTTCATTTAGCACAAAATGCATGCTGATTTGATTAGAGAAAATAATTTTTCATGTTTCGCAATCTAAATGAATGCTTTGTTTTAGTGTTAAAGAAAAATTTATGTATAGATTCTTTATTCTAAAAATCATTATGAATTTTTGAAACCAGATATGCTGTATTACTTCAGTAATTTCATATAAACCAGCCAAAATAAATAAACTTGTATGATGCCTTACAGAACTCGCTATATTCTTCAACAGAATTATCTATTTCTTGGAAAATATTAAGAACAGACTTAATTTTTGGATGCATTAAATAGTATGTAAAAGCAGTTGAAATTGTCATAGTCTGTATGATAATATACATTGGTTATCTTGCACTTAGGTAAAATAAATGTGCATAATGATTGTCTATCTTTAAATATAAATGTTGGAACTATTGTTTTAAATTTTTAAAAATGGAATTGTTATATAATGGAGTGGAACTGTAATGTTCTTTTATAACCCATTTTTCTGTAAAAAAAAAAAATACAGATTCAATTGAATTTGTTTATTTCCCCCTATAAATATTATTTAAAAAGAAAAAGAAGGTTTCTTATAAAAAACATGTTTTTAATCAATTTAGAATTTTTTCACATTACTATGCATTAGTTTTTTCAGGTAATAAGTGTTTGTTATCTTAATAGACCATGTTTTCTGATAGAAATAGCTCTTTTTCTCTTAAAATAGCTTACTATATATATTGGCAATTATAATTAATACAAGTGAACTGTTAAACTTTTTTTTGCTTTCAAAAAATACCATTTTAATAGTCTTTCATGTCCATTCTTAGTACGATAATTTACCTGTGGAAGTATTTATTATGATGTTTGATTAATAGGCCATTCAGAATTTTAAATACTGAAAGATATCAATAAGAAATTATATATCAATATTGAAGGAAAAATTTTATGCATGAAATTTGCTTTATTGGAATATTTAAGTTTTCTTTGGTTGTATTTTCTATGAAGTACAATTTTATATTTAGTTTCACCTCTATAAATGTTTCTAAGTGATTGTTTTTGGATTAAAAACACTTTTATTTGGCAATAGTCATATTTTCTCCTGATTTTCGTAGTTATTTATTATACTATGTATCTCTCTATTTTTTTTTTTTTTTTTTTTCTATTTGTATTTCATATGATTGTCAAGTGTAACTTAAAATCCGATGTTGAGCCTAATGAACAAAATGTTCTGAAAATTTCTTTTTAATTTTATAAAGTTAAAAGCTTATTTTTAATGAGATTATTTTGGTTTATGTTAACAAAAAAGAAAATCCAGTACAATGCTTTTTATATAATGCTAACTTATAAAGAAATATTTGGGAATGAATTTACTTTTCATGAAAAGCATGTGAATTTTTGCACAAGAAATATTTAAATTTCAAAATGTCATTGTTGCTGTGATAGTATAATTTGTTGATTGTATAGATGCTAGTTTCTTAAATGGAGTTCCATGGTTGAAATCCATGTAATATAGTGTAAGATACTTCTTGTATAGAATGGCAAATAAATGACTATCTTTTGTCCACTACTTATTTTGCTTTTGTTTTTCTTCCCATTTTGTCTCCTCTATTACCATCGCATTTGATTACATTGCTTTTATAATATTATTTACTACTGCCATCTTCTGCGGCTGCCTGTTCGCTAGATGTTTAAAATAATTGGTGATATCAGCGAACCAATCTCCCAGGCCCAACTACTGTACCAATTTCGTCGATTTTTTTTTTTTTTTTTTTTGATATGAAAGATAACGACTCTTAAATATATCGCCAGTGATCCCCTATCTGATTGGATTTATTAATGTTTTGAAATATTTGCTCACTTCAACAGCATTATCTCAAATTTTCTCAAAATATTTACATAAGTTTTTAAAGGCACTTTCGAGAAAAAAAAATTTGTTTAAAGAAAAAAAAACAAAATATTTTTAAATGCAAACAACAATAATAATAATAATAAAAGCATTGAATGTGACAAAGAAATTTCGAGACGATGATTGATTTCTTTTTCTATTTCTTCAGACAGATAAAAAAATCAATTGAATGAGAATTTAATACAACCCAATTATTTTCTAAAAATGTCTTCATATTTTAAGCACTAAAAAATAATATGTTCCAAATTTTCTTCTTGCATGCAAGAAGTGCAAAGCAGAGAAGGACTTAGATGAAACTGAAGAAACTTGGCCATAGCTGGATAAATTTTGGTTGATAAAGGGGTCAGAATGTCGTTAATTTTTACTTTCTTGTATACGTGCTATATTAATTGAAAGCATAATAATTGTCGAAAAATTCGAGCTGGAGATTTTGACGAATCTCCACGTTTTAGACCTCCCTGAGTTCGAATTGTGTCTGTCTGTGACAAAAATAACTCGTAAGGGCTTTGAGCTAGACGGTTGAAATTTGGTATACAGTCTTTACACTAAGTTTCATTATTATCATTTGAGCAAAATCCGTTCAGAGGAAGCCTGCCTGTCCAACTTTCGGAGTATAAGACGATTACTATAAAATGAAAAAAAATTAGATGAATAAAATTTAGTTCATAAAATTTAGATGTCTGCACTTAACATATATAGTGCAGACATCTGTCAAATTTTGAGTTAAATCCAACTGAGGATTTATCGTCTATACTTTCAGAAACATGTAAACGTGATAACATAAAATCTCAATGACTTAAATAAATGAAATTAGGTATATGATTTTATGGCTACATTTCCGGTTACTGCATGCCATAAAATAATCGCTTTCCATCCCCACCCCTCGAAAAAAAAAAAAAATTGCCGGAGATGATAGATTTAGTAAAAATATTAATTCACGCCAAAAGTTAGTATTTCATAATTATTGAGGGCCGCGGTGGCCTGGTGGTTAGGTCTCGGCTTCGGAATCGAAGGGTTTCAGGTTCGTGACCCGATTCCACCGAAGAACCGTCGTGTACGGGGGGTCTGTTGCACGTTAAATCCGTCACGACCAAACGTCCTCCCGCTGGTGTGGTGTGGAGAGGGGGGGGGGGTGCCCGCTCAGGTGTCTTCCTCGTCATCTGACCGCGGTTCAAAATTACGAGGTCCGTCCCAAAATAGCCCTAGTGTTGCTTCAAACGGGACGTTAATATAACCAAACCAAACCACACCCAAAATAGCCCTAGTGTTGTTTCAAACGGGACGTTAATATATAACCTAACCTAACCATAATTATTGTACTCCAATGCATACAACTCGTTCTCTGGCACATTACCTTTAATACAGAGTATATGAGAAAGTTTGGAGAGACCACTTTCGCTGTTTTTTTTAAATCATGTTTTCAATTTCTACTACCATTTAGTGAGATTCATTTTTTTCGCTATGGGACTCACACACCAATTCCTTTAGAAAACTTTGTATTTTTGAATATATTAAAAACGAATTTAATGTAATAAATGTTTTGTAATATTTAAATTTGCTATTAAATTTTTAAAATGTAGTTCTAAAATATTGACGTAACATTCTTGAAAATGACCTGCATTTAAATGTTTTATTATATGCTTGTGATATGTCATAAAATTAGTAAAAGGTATCTGGTTTTGGAAAGTAGAGAAGAGGCGAAACTTGAATAAAAAACCGAAAGTCCTAACAGAACTTAATCTGGTCCTGCAAAGATAATTTCGTCTTTATCTGAAATTCTTAACAGGAATTTATTGCTTAAGCGATGAATTGAAACTACTGCAAACTAACTACATGGAAGCTTCCAAGAACTGAAGAGAAGCTGGAGGTTAAGAAGAACTACAGAAACAAAAGCGTTGGAAAACCAGATTCTTAACGAGAATTTGGAAACTACTGAATTTTTATCTGCCTCTGTGCAGCAGGTGGCCAGCTGGGTGCAATAAAAAGCAACAAAGAAGTTTCACTCACGGTTTCTCAATAACTCGCAACCCTTCCAGGAAAATCAGTTGGAAAGGAAGTGAAAAAAAAATGTAATAATAAAAATAAATGAGTAATCTTGGTGCTTTCACTCTCAAATTGTTCAAGGTAAAAGATTTTTTCAAGGACTGTCGTTATTTTGTGTTCATAAAGTTTTGTTAATTGATGATCTAAAAATTTATCATCAAAACAGGTTTGGTAAGATTAAAATAGTTTTTGAAATTTTGAAGAGCAGTTGAGAAATAACAGTATCTTTTCACTTTCATGTGTACGAAGTACACTACAAATTCGTGTGTGTTTGCATGTATTTGAAAATGATAACTTAAAAACTCAAAGAATTAAGTACCTATATTATTTGAACATAATTTTTATGTTTGTAACAAAATTTTAGATCTGTGTCAGATTTTGGTGAAATTCCGTCAAAGGAAAGAGTACTTTTTAAATAGTCAATTTTGACTTATTTAAAAGCAGTATGAAAAAAAAAAAAGTTGTAAATATAAAGGTTATGTTGATGTCAAAATATAGTCGATTTTCTACAATATATTTTGAAATTGATAAAAACCACATAGTTACTAACCATGCACGTGCCCATTCTTCTCGAATTAAAGTATACTTATTTGATCACAGCAATTATTTATCTACGCATCGTGTCTTACGCTTAAAAAATATATATATGCTTTTCAGTTATTTTTAATCTGCATTCGTGCTGCTATTCAACACAGTGAAAATATCAAATAAATTTGTCAGATTAATTTGATTATAATTAAAAATAAATTCATAAGTATAGTAATAAACAGAAATAAAATCATTAGAATAAAACTAGCCTTATTAAGTAGATAATGTTTTTAATATTAACTTTGAATAAAAGCGGTTTTTTAAGAGAATAATTTCCCTAATTATCAAAGGAAAGTATAAGAATTAGGAATTGCAAAAATATCAGTGTCAATTTATCAGTGGAATTGTGACTGATACTTTTATAAGATTTTTTTTTCATGCCAATAAAATGCATTTTAGTTGGATTAAAAATTAATTAAATCTGAAAACATTTATTTCTTCCATTGCTACGCATATAAATGGAAATATTCAAGAAACGGAAGACGAGTAAAGAGCACTTCTTATTTTTTTTTTTTATCAAGTTTGCATCCATAAGCAATTAATAAACTAGTTGATATATTCGGCGTTCCTCATTAAAGTATTTTCACCTCTAACATTTTTAACGAAAACCAACTTTTATTTTAGGCATTAGGGGATGGTAACCTTTGCTGCTAAAAATCCCAATCTATCCATTTTAGTTATAATAATAACGAGTATAATATAAATTTTTTTAATTTGAGTATAATAATAATTTTGAGTATAATATAAAATATAATACTCAAAATCTTTTTATTGTCCAAAATGTTTTTAAATAAAATGAGTGTAAAGAGATTTCTTTTTGAAATTATAATAAAAAAGGACATCTTGAAAAACCGTCGGTAGCTAACTTTATCAATAATTTATTAATACTACATAATATTACATTATTACTTCGAATTGGTTCACAGATACTGAAGATAGAATTTAATAAGCATTTTATAACAATTAAATAGCTAATTTTTTTATTAATAAAAATATGAAAATAAGCCAAGTGAAAAATTGTTCCTGATATAAATTGCTTATCGTCTGCTTTATTAAGATAAACTTTTATTATTCTTTCAGAATTCTAACAATGTATTTTGCCAATAGTTCTTCGTATTGTAATAAGAAATAATAATAAATATGAAAATAAGCAATAAGAAAATATTGTTAAGAAGTGTGTATAAAATTAATTTTGAAAAATGTTTAAATCAGAGAAATAAATTATATAAAAATAAAAAAAAAGTTGCTAAAACATTAAAAAAATAAAGTAGTCATATTGAAAAATGAAGGTAGAAAAGCTCAAAGTTTCATCATTGTCTATCAACAGCGTATGTATATATTTCCTTATTTTAAATTGTTTGCATCTGTTCCATTATTTATTAAACTTTAAAAAATTAGTAAAAAAAGGGAGAAAAAAATGAATAGAAGTGAAATTGGTATAACTGAGTGGGGAAATTTTATATTTTAAAATGTTATAGAAATATTTTCTTTTGTGATAATTTGCTTCGAAGTTACTGCTGAAGAATAGTAACATTTTATTTAATTTCTTATTAATACTGATTTAAATTTTACGTTTTAAAAAGTTGGGAAATTGCTTTCTCCTGTTTTAAATCAGAAGTGTACAAAGTTTGATTGATTTCTACACAATTGTTTAGAAAGAGTCGTGGAACGTACTTTCACACAGATATAGCCGCAAAATTTTTATTTGTATTAAGACGACAATTTTTTAATATTAAAAAGGAATGAAGAAAATTTATATTTATTTTGCTAAATAAAGGCTATAAATATAGATTACATTGGAAAACACGCCATTTAATTGTGTACCATTTAATTCCTATACTAAAACATTTAATTCCATTTTAAAAATATTTGAATGATTTAGTATAAGAAATTTCACATGAATGGTCTAAATTTGTGATATTGTTGATTGTCCCAAAATAGTAATATTCAAAACTTCATACATTTGGTCGTAGAAAACAAAATAATATTTTTTCTTTAAATCCAAAAGTTGAAGTGTCAAGAATATTTAACTGAATATGATTCCTTAGTTAGAACCAAAGGACTGTCTGAAATTTAGACTTCATCAGATGTGCATTTATTGACTAAAACAAAACAATATTGTAATTTACATCGCTTAAATCCTTCTGAAAGTAAAAATAAAAACTGAATTTTATGATCAATCAGAGCAATTTTTATTGAATGATTTTTTTTAGTTATTGCATGAATTATATATATAAAAAAAAAAAAATCGATAGCGCACAGAAGACTTTAATACTGAACAATTTTGTTTTCTATATTCACAGTTTCAAAAACAGTATCTGGTTTTAGTAAAAAAAAGAAGAAAAAAAAAAAACCATTTTTGCATTAATTGCAGTTTTAGTACTTACGCTCCAATTTAAAGTTCAAATTTTATGGGAGCTGAAAGAAAATTAGAGAGATACAAAGTACGATGAATAGACCGGTGTAAGTTTTTTTTAATAATATGAGTTATATTACTGCAAAGATTTGAAGCTTAAAAATATTTTGCTGAAAAGGCTACTAAGAGACTAAGTTCCATAAATTGTTTACCCCAAAATAGCGTTATTAATTTTCAGATATTTGCATATTCGGAATGCAGCAGAAAAGAAACTAGAGACTGAGAGGCAGAAATCGAGACAAAATAATTTTTATTTAGCAAAATCAGCCACATCAGGGAACGTTTTTGCATTCACATCGTTCTCAACTCTATCAGGCTGGTTTCACCTGTCCCTTTGCAGCCAGCCACATGAGTCGTAGCAACAAAGAGCACATAATTGTTATTTTTTTGCGAGTTTTTGGAGGGTAAGAAATCAAAACAAATAATTATATTAATCAAATCTAACAAGAAATCAGTTAACAAATATTGTTTACTGAAGCAAATCTTCGCTTTGTTTTGGTATTAGTCATTTATTAATTTATTCTAAAAGTTCAATACTTATTAATAGCAAATCGCTTTAAAAAATCATTCTTAGTTTTAGCAATATTCTTAAGGTTAAACAGCTTTACAACTTATATTTCTGAACAAATACTTCTTAATATTGTGATTTTTCAAATGGAAAATAATAGACATGGAATCATCATATTCAGTTCTCGAGCATGAAATAGCTTTCGAAACAGCTGGAAATTTCTTTCATATTTTTTGCTCATTCCATTTATTATCAATAACATCATTATAAAACATTTTAGAAATATTTTCCAACCGAAAAACGACATTGTTAGGTGTATATAACTGTATTCAAAACATAAATTGAGAGATTTAAATTAATACTATTCGCATTTCTATTTATTGATATAAATCAAGTATTTTCATTCCAGAAGGGCGAATTTCCGCTGCTGTATATTTTGTTTTAAATTTCGCACAACAATCGGAAGCTGTCCCATTCGAAGAATCTCGGTTTTCCTGTTGGTGACGCAACTTCTGTCGCAGCCAATGAGTGGCACTTTTTTCGGAGGTTACTTAAGGTGAGTTTGAGACATGAGAGTCCAGTTCGACACAAAGAACAGCTATGTTGTGGATCTTGGTAGGAATTTTTTCGGTGGTGCAAGCTACTCGTAAGAAATCTTTTTCCTAATATTTACTAAACAATTTTTGAAAATTGAAGGTTTTTTTTTTGGTTGAATGATTAGTTTCCGATGTTTCCATTAATTAAATTTTATGTATGATTTTATTTCGAGGTTCTTAAGATTTGACGAAAAACAAAATTATATTGTTTATAAACATATTTGTCTAAATTTATTTAACTTATTTTGTCGAGCAAGTCACTTTATACTGTATACGTTCAATTTAAAAAGATTCATAATAAAAACAAACGAACAATGTGAAGTGAATTAAACTAATTAAATTAAAACAGAATTAGATATTGCTGTTGCATCGTAAATATAATGTTACATATTGCTACTATCAGATAAAACAACTGTTGAAAACCATTTTAATATTTTCATTAGAATGAGTTGAAATACGCTTGAAAACAAATTGCCACAAATATACTTTTTCGTAAATCGTTTGGCATAAAAATAGCGGAAAGAAGAATAGAATAGAACAGAACAGATGTTTTGTGAGAGGCAGTTTTATGAAAACACTAAATCACTGCACTTTGTGAATATGACAAATTTATGAAATTTATTTTTTTAATTTATGATATTTTGTACTTCTTGAAAATGATGAGAATATATTGTGCTTTGATTATTTCTGGAATATATATTCAGTATTTTATACATGAGAGAATTGTCATTTTAAAGTTGTATTTTGCATGATTTTCCATTCATACAATAATGAACATTAAACTGATCGTATTAATGGGCATAAGTACGTGATTACATTAGATTTTTTTCTTCGATCAAATCTGTATAAAATTAGATGCTTAAGCAAGGTAAACTTGTCGGCATAAATATTTGTGAAAGTAAAAATATTCGCACGCAAGGTGAACGTTCGATTGCCATAATTTCCTGGTTATTGTGTCATGCTGTCAATAAAATAGTAATTTGCAAAAAGGAAAAAAGAAGGGGGGGGGGAAAAGGCGGGAGTTACATACTTAAACCAGGAATTCATTGATTGTTTGAAACCAAGAATCCATGAATTGATATATTTTGGATACTGTTTTAATTCTTTAAATTATTTAAAAATTCATATTCGCGAATTACTGAAATGCTGATAACTTTGAATCGTTTTACCACAGTCAGATAAAAAAAGTAAATTGATTTCTTTATTCTGTTACTCAGAAATGATTGCTTATGTGATTGTAAAAAATATTTATCTATATAAGATTTTAAGCTGGTTATTAATTTAATTTAGATTTCTTGTAAGCTTAACTTTTTAACAGTCTGGATCTAATTTTATGTCTTTCCTTTTTTTTTTTCTTTTTTTTCTTCTTTTTTTTTTTTTTTAGCGATACGAGTATGTGTTCCAGAATCACTGTCAACTTCGTGTGGTCAGATGGAACAGGACTTGCCTGATACTTTCAAATGTGTCAGTGCACCAGATGTGTAAGTACAAGATAATATTATTGGACCAATTTATTCATCTTTCTATTTGCATTCCAATCGAATTTTAAAATATTTATTCAATAAATTTAAAACTCATATGAGGTAATCAGTTCATAATGAATTGGAGTTTTAAAAAGACTTTGCTCAATATTAATACAACAGATCTATGACGATAATGAAATCTGATCCTTTGAGTGAGCTAGTATAGTATTTTAGACAAATCCCTTAAATGCAGACATTCAACAAAAGGTAAAATTTTTAATCTTTCATATGCAATAGCATAGAGTATTTTAGAAGGAAACTGCTGTTTTCCATAGAATAGTTAAATGTCCATCGACGTTTTCTTGAAATAATATTTTCAATTGTTTTACTTTTTTGTATATAAAGTATACAGAAAGCATTTTAATTGTCGAAATATTCTAACTTAAGATTTGGACAAATCTCCATGTTTTAGACCTTCTTGAGCACAAAAAACGCTTTTTTGGGAAATGCCGGTCTGTTTGGCTATGATAAAGATAGCTCAAAAATGTTTTGAGCTAGACGAATGTAATTTGTTTTACAGTCTTTATACCAAATTTGTAATTTTCTATCAAATTTGAGCAAAATCCGTTTAAAGGAAATCTATCTGTCCGGATTTTTGAATATAAATTAGCGCGATAGCTATGAAACAAAGAGAGCTAGATAGATGGAATTCGGTATATAAATTTAATACTAATAGTGTAAATACCTAATATATTTTGAGCTAAATCCCAAGTTGTTGACTGTCTATCGGTATGTACTTTCAGAATTATGTAAACGGAATGATTTAAATATATCAAATTTGGTATGAGATTTTGTGACTACAAGTGCAGTTTTATGTCAGATCTTCGTTTCAATGGGTTGAGAAAAATGTGTGTAAAAGCATAAATTTGATTTATGGATACTTTTAACGGCATCCCAAGGATAAATCGCTAAAATACTCATCAGTATGACACGACAGATTTAGTAAGAATGCTATTGTGGCGAATTGTGATGAGCGAGGATAGAACCTGGGACCTTGTGGTTCGCAGCCCAGTAACATGACTACGATACAAAAGCAATTGCTCGGGTAGCGTAGCTGTTAACTGGCTTATAAGTATTCACTACACTATACTCACGCCAAAAGTTAATATTTTATAATTACGCGACGACGCAAACACTCAGTGATTTAAATATATGAGATTTGGTATTTGATTTTATGACTACAAATGCAATTCTGTGTTAGTTTTTCTGTTTTGTTTTAATCGGTTGGGAGAAACGTGTCTAAAACACGCATTCAATTTTCGGATACTATTAATCTCCTACTAGAGATTAATCTCCAAAAACTCGCCAATCACATGATAGATTCAGTAAAAATACTAAATTCACTCCAAAATTTCTTAATTTTAATACTCCAGTGCCATGCAAAGCGTTCCTTGGGATAATATCTTTATTAGAGAGAATGCGAGAAAGTTTTGGGGAGACCATCTAGCTGCTGATGATCTCGTGTCCGCGTTAGCACGGAAAGGGGGTGCAGTAGCTTCTGAGGGTAAAGACCCCTGAGCACCCGAGGGCAGAAGTCTGACTTCTAGCTCATATGAAGATGAAACTCACACATTCGCTTGTACAATCCCTTTTTACAGGCGGGCACATTCACACACCTCACAGATAGAACGATGAAGGACAACCATGCCCGAACCGGGATTCGAGCCCGGAACGCCCAGATTAAGGGGAAGATGCGCTACCCCTATGCCAGGACGCCGGCGACCATTCTAGCTGCTTAACTTATATGAAGAATACAAAAATAATTTATCAAGGGGGAAAAAAAATACAAGACCAAGATAGAGAGATTGCTAATTTGATGAATGTCCATTGAAATATCTAAATATCTCCGAGTTTCTTTATTGTCATTTTTGGTCTATTTGCTTGCAATTACGTAAACTCAAAAATGAAATCCGGCATGCATTCTTTATACTAAAATTGTATATCTGTATCAAATTTTGGAAGAATCTATCAAGAGAAAGCAGTGCACACAATTATACAGCATTTCATATCGCTTGAACATTAGGAAATGATTAAAAAATAGGTTATAAGATTCCATTTTTTCTGTACGAAAGAAGTCAAATTGAAAGTGTTAACTGTTCTTTTTATTTTCTTTATAGGCTCGGATGCTTGCAAAAGATTCACCAAGGCGAAGCAGACACTGCTAACGTTGACCCCTCTGCTCTCTACCTGGGTGGTAAATTTTACGATTTGCGACCGGTTGCCACAGAACTTGTGGATGGAGGTGAAAGTTTGATTTCATTTTACTTAGCATTCAGATCACGTATTTTAACTTCGACCTTAACATTAACTCGAGAATATTTTCACATTAATATTCTGGCAGTATGAGCGAAAAATCAAAAATGGTAATTTGAAGCTAACTTTTAAATGGAAAGAATTAAAGAAAAATGACATTTTAACGATCAGAAATTATCTTTTTATGGCTCTTTTTCGATTATGATAAAACATATCTTAAGTCTTCCATTTCTATGTGTTTTTCTGCGTCTTCTTTTAAAATTAATTTTCTTGCAAGTCTAGACATAATATTTTTTTACTCATGCTGCTGATGTACTACAGACCAGAGATATTTATGAAATAGAACTAGAAAAGATTGACAGTTATTTATAATACTTCCAAATTATGAGTAAGCCCAGGAATTTTTTTTAATGCTTCTCTGCATTAGTACCGAATGTCACCGACTGATGATGCTACTTCTCCAGACAATGTCTACCATTGTAAAACTACTAAAAACTATTTGACATTGGTTTTAAGAGAAAAAAATACTGCATAAACAATATGTAGCAATTTATACCGTAAATGGATTAGTTAGTATAGTTAATATATTCATTAGTGTTAGTATTCGTTAGTATAGTTAGTACAGTATATAATAGTTAACTACCCGCAATATTCGCTGTTCTGACTGTACTTATTTGTTCTGTTTGTAGGAAGAAGCAAAATAATATATTTTTTCATGCTTAACAATTTTCGCTTTCTTATATTTAATCCCTTAATTAAGAGATTTTAGAACTCTTAGCTCTAATGAATAATAATTAATTAATTTTCTAAAGTTTTGGAATAAACGAAAATTTTAATTTGTGATTTGATGTGTAATAATGCAATGAAAAAAAATTTTATCATTTAAATTAAATCTTATTTAATGAACTGAGGCTAGAAAATAGTTTAAAAACGATAGATGATATGTCAATCGGAGGCATTAAAAATTTTAAAGGTGAAAAAATGAGACAAAATTTGGTTGAATAATTAAAGAAACTGCAACAATTTAAAAAGATAGTGTTTAATTATTGCAAGATTAAATAAAAAGTGTTGTTTTTACTCTACTTGTTAAAAGTAAAAATAAAAATTTCTGCAAAATGCGACTTGACATTAACATTGGTATATTCTCTCGAATAATATATGCAATTAAACAATCAAAAAGATTTAAATTTTCAGTAAAAAAAATTGAACAAATAAAAATTATGCGTAAATTAATTTTGAAGGCTGATTAGAAATAATAATAAAAAATAGTACGACAATGAAACTGATGTTGCTGTAAAGCTAATTTTTTGAATTTTAAGATAACGTAAAAAATTGTGCAATAATTTGTTCAGAGGTATATTGAAAAAACTTATAATCTTTCAACCACCATTTTACCCTCTATAAAATATGATAGAAATTTTTTTAAATAGAGCATTTAGTCGTTCGAGATGCTGAAGAATATATGTGTTAATTTTCGAATCTATCAAGAGACACGGAATTGTATAAAATTCAAACAAACAAACGAACTTTCAGTTTTATAAATATAGAAAATGGCCAAATGGCAAGCATAAATCTCAAATAACAACTCAACCCAATACACAAACATATACATGCAATTTTAGAATTTTTTTCTACGTGTTCAGTTTTATAGGAAGGAATGTAGTTATGATTAATTTTCTTTGTATTAATCCAACTTTTTTTTTCAGAATCTTTCAGGTACCAAGGTATAGCTCTCGTCCGGCAAGGATCAGACATCCAAAATGTGAACGATTTGAAAAATCGAGCTTCTTGCCACACTGGCTTGGGTCGAACCGTTGGATGGCAGATACCCGTGGGTAGGCTATTGGCTGCAAATGTCATGCCTGCTGATTGCGAAGTAGGAGAGCTAGGTTCAGTCAGCAACTTTTTCAGCGGCAGCTGCTTACCTGGAAATTGGTCTTCAGATCCAGAAGTAGAGAGACGGTTAAGTAAGTTTCGATATAAAATTGCTAACACGCCATATATTATTCATAATGCATTTTTCGATCAAGTTGTTGCACAATCAATTATTAAAATTAAAATTAAATATGCATTCATAATTCTGAATGCATATTTTAATTTTAATATTGCACACTTAATAGGCATTTTAATTGCTAATAAATTTTGTCTGCATATGGAGTGGTGGATTTTGATGAGTGAGGATAGAACCTGGGACCTTATGGTTCGCAGTCCAGTAACATGACCACGGTACAAAAGCAATTGCTCTGGTAGCGTAGTTGTTAACTGGCTTATAAGCTTTCACCACAATGGTATGAAGTTCGTTTCACAAAAGCTGTGAATGAGTTTCCTGATTTTTGATAATGGAATATGAATTTTCATGAATTCCACTTTAATTCCTATGTTATGAGTCGTCACTGTAAATCTGTAAATTTTCCACTCTTCACTTGAAGATATCGTGTCTGTGTGAAAACTTTTTTACTTTTTCGTATACATAATGTAGAGAAAGTATAGTAATCGTCAAAAAATTCGAATTCGAGATTATGATAAGTCTTCACGTTTCAGATCTCCTTGAATTCGAAAAACACATTTTTGGAAAATGTCTGTCTGCTTGTCTTTGACTAAGATAACTAAAAATAAACGCTTTGAGCTAGACGGATAAAATTTGGTATATGGTCTTTGTAGATTTCTATCAAATTTTGAGCAAATTCCGATCAGAAAATCTGCTTATCCGACTGTTCGAATATAAGTAAACTACAAAAGGAAGAAGGCATGGATAAAATTCAGCACACTTATTTAACACCTATAGCGATGACACCTATCAAGTTTTGTGCCAAATCCAATGAGGGGTTGACCATCTGTCGGTCTGTACTTTCAGCGATAATTTAAAAAAGCAGTGAGCTAAATATATTAAATCTAGCATGGAATGTTTTGAGTACAAGTGTAGCGTTTTAAGAAATTTTTGTTTCAATCGATTGGGAGAAACGCATCTAAAATTCTGATTCATCCGCGTCTTATTCGATTTTCGGATATTAGTAACCGCATGTCAGGGTTTAATCGCCAAATAACTCGCCAAGAATGGCAGGAGAGATTCAGCAAAATTTTTAAATTCACGCAATGGTTAATATTTCGTAACTATTATACACCAAATGTTATTGGTGTACATTAGTTACGATGCAGAGTTTTCTTTGATATAGCACCTTTATTATATAGTCAGTACGCGAGAAAGTTTTACGGAGACCTCTCCCAATGATTTTTATTGTTTTGGCTTGATTTACATTTAAAAATAGCAGCTAATAAGCTCGGATATCTGTCTAAATCCCAACCCTTTACTTTACAGATCGCTGCCATAATTGATCTATGATCGCTCTCTCTGGCTGATTCAAATGATTGCCATTGTTTTTAAATTAATATTATTAAGAAAAAAAAATTCAATACTTTTTGTAAAAGATTCAGATTAAATAAGAAGGTGTTCGAAATAAACTAGTAGTTGAATAGCTTCTTGAAGGCATTTCAGTTCCGAGCCAGTTAGTTTCCAAAGAATTCGAAAAATTCGAAATTTTTGCAATAACTTTTGAAGGTCGACTGATGCAATTATTTATATTGATGCTAATTTTAGTTAAAGAAATAGTGTTTTCTCTTTCTTTTGTGGCAGTCTCTTTGTATTGTTTCCATCTTCTTGCAGAGTGTAGGCGACTGTCTAAATCCCTTCCGCCCTTCATTTATCATTCAAGATATTTTGGTTTTTTTAAATCTCATGTCCTTTATCCATATGCTTGCAAATTAGTAGAAATTGCATGAAGGTTTCATTTTGTTTTTCGAATAAGGAATCTCTGTTCATTCGTTCAGTGAACATACATGAATGTTCTTGCTGTAAAGTTTTAGAAATGGAATTCATTCAAATTAATGCCATGTTTAATTCTCCATTTTAAAAGAGTATAACAATAAATTGCAAACGAAAAAAAGAGCTGACATAAAAAACAAACAAACTAACCACCTTTGCCAGTTATTACCCGTTTGCCCTGATTATTTAAGTTCTAAAACTGTTTATATGTATTTTTTTAAAAAATTTTACTTTGTCTATTTGCAAGATTGAAAATTGAACTGAATTAGTATTCTATAAATTACTCAAATTAAAATTAAAGTTCAAATTAAAATAAAAAGAATGAAAAAATAAATGAAATGAAATGAAAAAAATAAACGAAAATAATAGCAGAAAAGAAAAATCTATTTCAAGAGAACTTTAAAACAATTATTACAGATTGCGTATCAAATTAAATTAAAAAAAAATTTAAAAATCAAATCATTTTACGGAAAGGAAATTGATATAATTAAAAATGTAATTTTTCTTAGTTTTAAGGTAATTCATTCATTTTTATAAGATAATAGTTTAAGAAATTATGAATATCAATTCCCATAATAAGCCATAATCATCATCTATTTACTGATGGTTAGGACTATTTTCCCTTTCGATGAAACTTGATGTCTGTCTCTGTCGTCTTGATTTTTTCTACATCTTCATTCCTTTGACTGAACGAGTAGGCGTCAAGGCGAGCCCTCCTTCTAGCATTTCTAATATTATTTTACATTTCCATTAATTAGAGAAACGAAGCAGTGAATAAAATGCAGTTGTAAAAACATTTAATGTGGAATTTTGAAATTCTATGCACTTTATTATATATACACGATATACGTATACGTACGTGTTTATATATATATTAAAGTTTAAAGATACAAATTAAGATATTCTCTTCTGTAAAGGTTATAATTCTAATAATTTTGTACTTAGTGTAATAAAATAAAAAAATTGTAAGATAGCAAATTTTAATGACTTATTTTGAAGTAGAATTGCATAATTCAGTTTTCACTTCTTGTTGATGCTTAGTTTCCCTCCTTTCCCTGATTTAATATTATAGTAAATTAAGCCTTTATTTCTTGCTTAAATTTGCTGAACTGAAAGTAACAGGAACTGCAATTTTTCATGAAATAAAAAAAAAAAAATCAAACTTCAGTTAGTTCTGCTTATTGAAGCATTGTACTTTAATTCGAAACAGCAAAAAAAAAAAAAAAAAAAAAAAAAAAAAGAATGATAAAGAACTGGTACAGCATTCGGAAAACATCAAAATGAAATTGTGCATTAAAAAATCATAGTAGGAAAGTACCAGCTGTCACTACAACGCCGACAGATGAAAGCAATATGTCAGAATAAAGGGAAAACATTTTTTGTCAAATGAAAAAACGATAGTTATTTTTAGCCTTATCGGACGTAAAGCAATTTATATGACATTATGTTTTCTGTCTGGAATGCGAGTTGTTGATTTTGGGATATGGAAATCATCCAACGAAAAATAAAATAAAGGGAAAAAAAAAAAAAAAAAGGAAAGGGAGAAATTAATACTTTACAGAGATGCTACAAGGAAGGCAGATGGATGGATATTATATCTGTGAATTGCGTGATAAAAATCGTTAGGTTCAAAATACACTGACTGATGCAGTTAGCTAGGTGAAAATAAGACAGATGAATATTATTTATCATTAATATACTACAGTGTTTCAGACCATAAGCTCGAAATTTGAAAGTTACACTTTTTCCACAAAGTTTCAAGGCAAGCTGTTCTTGGCAAATTTGAAGCAAATTATGCACAATCAATAAATCTATCTTTTCCCTTTATTTTTTAAAAAATGATTTTGTGCTTTTCTACTTTTTGTATTTGGATCTTTCTGGTATCTCCATTTTTTTATAACTCTTTTTTTTTTCAATTTGTAACTAAATTGCAGCGTATTACTGAAGTAATTAATTATTAGTCAGATTATAAATTATTTTTGCTACAATTTACACAATATTTTTTCTCTCCATTTTTTTTTTCTTTTTAAAATGATTATGTGCTTTTGTTCATTTTGCATTTGAATCATTCTGGTACTTCAGTTTCTAGTATCGCCATTCTTTTTAATTCGCTAAATTTTCAAAAATCGCACTGTATTATTGAAATGATATGTGAAACCTATATATTAAAGGAGCCAGTTTAGAGTTATTGTAAAAAAAAAAAAAAAAAAAAAAACCTCTTAACATTATTTGTGATTTTTGAAATTTTGGCGTTTATTAAAATTAGAATGAAGTATTAAAAAAGATATTAATCAACATGATTTAGCTCTTGGAGAATTACCAAAGTATTGAATTTTTAAAAATGTCCTAATTTAATCTGAAACTAGAAATTTTTTTAAAAAAAACTATTTTATTTTCGCAACTGTTACTGCCATCAAAAATGCATAGCAAATTAAAAAGGAAACTTGCCATTTTTTTTTTTTCGAAAGCAAAATCAAATTGAAAATATTCCAAATTACTTCGGAATTAAAGAGAAGCTTATATCTAGTACTTTCATGTTTCGAAAATTAAATCTATTTTTTAAAACTTTTAAGAGATTTTTTTGTCAAAACAAAGATTTTTGAATCATATGATAACCAATGATTTTATGATAACCAATTTTATGCAACAAAATTTAATCACAAAGTCTAAAATAAATACATAAATAATTTAAAAGAAATTTGAGTTTCTAGTCCTATACATCGTCGCGTGATTATGCTTTACGTTTGGTTCATCCATCTTTATATTACTTTTTAAATTTTTATTTAAAACTAAGTGCGCTTAAAATGCATTTAAATTTTTCACAAAGATTGAAAACAATGAAAAATATTGTTGTAAAATATAATTAAAGGAATTTTGAGAAATGTATTAAAATTAGAGAAAAATGTTTGCAAACAAAATTGATATCAGTGAAAAGTTAATTGTTTAAATTTTAAAATAGCATAAAATTGGCTTTTGAGCAATAATATGCCCAAAAACTACTGAGAAAAAATGTTAATATTTTGATTAATTTTTAATGAAATACGTTGTTAAAGTTTTGCTAAAACCTTTCTTATTAATACTTACCACCCAAGAAGTCAACATATACAAGATCTGGGGGCTCTAGATCCAACGATCAGCATGCAAAAATCTTTATGGATAATAGCTGTAATGTTAAAACCTAAAGATTTGCTCACAAATAATTGTTTCTAAAAATGGAAATATATATGAGCGAAATTTTAAGGATCTCCAGAATTGATTTGCATTTATTTTATAAATTTAACAACCGAAGTTCAAGGAATTTTTGACTTTGAATTCGAATTACAAAGCATCTTACTATGTTTGCATGAAATTTGGTAGAAAAAAATTGATATGAAACATGATAATATCAATGGACTGTCCCTAAAATAAGGTCTGCAATATAAGATGAATATCTGAGAAGTAAATAATAATGCAGCAATTTATATTATAAACCTTTTAACATAATTGTTTTGATACCAAAATCCTGGATTTGTGGCCATACTATCTAATTCAATTCCATCGAACTCTGGACAAGTTCTACCTAAGATCCAGGTCTAGATTCTCCCTCCATATCAACTTATTTTAATGTATGCAGACCTAGAGCAAATTCAAACGCTCAAACAACAGACTCATATGTCCTCTCTAATGTGATGTTGAGAGAAAATTAAAAATATTTATAGAATAACCATTTAGAGACAAATAAATTTAAAATAATTGCAGGAAAGCTTAGTTAATATTGAATAAAATTCTATTTCCCGAAGTTAATCGGGGGCAATTTTGGAACGCACCTAATAAACCCGAACCGTATTAAAATGACGAAGATGATACCGATATCAGTACTCCTGTATCTACAAATTTTCAAAACAAACTAACGGGAAAACATTTTATCCTTGACATATTTAATACGCACTGAGCTGAATTTTCTATGAAATCGAATCTCTCTGGATCTTTCGGTTATGAGACCGATACTCAGACACCAAACCACCTGCGTTCCTAAATTTGATTAAACTAAACTAAATTAAAGTGTATCAAATCCATAAAAAATGAAATGCTTTAAATGAATTTAAAGGTATTATCGAATTATGGCCACCAATTTTTCGATTACCAAAGATGCTGAGATAAAGCAGTTGATTTCAGATTTAAAGTTCATGGGTTTAGATGCTGAAAACGCTTCTTGTTAATTTCTTGCTTTCAATTTTAACTTCTCTTATATTTTCACTCTTCTAGGACAGTGTTCTGGAATATTCCATTATTTTACTTAAAGCCATGTACATTAATTTTAGTTAAATTTTCAACTAATTATAATTGATAGTATTCTGTTAATAATCTTCGCTACTTCAAACTGGAAATACATCGTCAATTTTATAGGTCTATTTCATCAATGTGACAATATTATTTGATTAGTTTGGTCCTAGTATATCAATTAATAGTTACTCAGACATTTTAGCAAATGAATTTTTTTTTTTCGATTTAAAACTACTAAGTTTTATTTAATATAACTGTAAGACATCTGGAAAATTCGAGATTGTAGACAGTCTTATTTAAAATATTACACTAATTTATTGAACAGTTCCTTTCTGAGATACAGATTTTATCCGACAATGAAAAGGAAGGGAAAGATAACAGTTCTTCGAAATTATGAATTTGATAAACATTTCCGGATTGATAAAAACGGTAGTTGTAGTTAAAATTATTTATTATTCCTTTTTAACTGGAAACTGTTTAGGAAGCTGTAGATCACATCTTTTTTCTTGAAATTGTGGTTTTATAATCATAATTATAAAAATTAAGATTAAAACAGTTGCATAAAAAATTAGTGTTAATATAATGAGAAAAATATTAGAATCTATATTTTATTTTTTTCAATTTAATTTATTGTTGGTAGGTACATTGGAAATATTAATTATTCACAAAATGCATTCATCTTGAATAGGTATCATTTTTATATTTTCACCTTTAAATATATATAAATTAACTAGTGACAAAATAGTTATAAAAGAGGACAAAATATGATATTTTACAATACAAACCAAACAAAAAAATTTTAGGAAAATAAAACATTCTGTATGAAATTGCATGTTCACTTTTGAAATTTTTATTTTCATCAGCTTAGCATTTCATATTGCAATGATTCTATGCATTACCAAATGCTGTTTCTAATTTTAAATATAAAATTTCATAGCTTTTAGTAATTTTTTAATATGGTGCTCTCTTAAATCAAGTTTCTATCTGATAATTTTGAAAGAAAAAAGTCCGCTTTGTAAGATCTAATATTAATGGCAACTATAAACCTCTCTCATACTATCGCTGGAAATCTCAGCAATCCCTCTTCTCCTGAATATACTTTGTATTTTGTTAAACATCAGCAGGATGGACTTTTCAAACTCATGTACAATACTAGAATCTCATACCATAACTTTCAACATTCCATGCATCCCAATCTTTAATGGCTAATTGCGAATTGCTGGTTGCTCTTTCATAAAACTCATCGTGCAAAGAAATAATTGTGAAAAGATATATTTCTCATTGTGAAAAGACATATTGCTTAGACTGCATTTGGATTGACTGATGTGAGCATACCAAAAAGCATATGGCAGGAATCGATTTAACAAAGGAAGAGTTTCAGTATGAGAAAGGCAGATGTGATGATTTTCAATGGAAGATGATTTTGTTCATTACGTTATCAAGCTTGACTGTTAACGTAAAACAAATCTTTATATATCTTGTCTTTACTAACTTGTGCTCATCTTATATTTGTGCATGTAGTACATTTCGATTAAAGAACATAGGTCATCCTTCATGCTCTTATCGATTTAAAATATCAGCATAAGTAATATTTTCATGTTCCTTGTTTTAATTTTGTTCTATATTTTAATAGTTGATATTTCTTTAAAGAAACGAAGTACAGCAATTTGTGCAGCAGATGCAAGAACCCACTGACATGCGCAGCAGATGATGCATATGCTGGTTACGAAGGTGTCATGAACTGTTTGTCGGATGGCGCAGCTGATGTGGCGTTCACGAAAATCCCAGCTCTCAAGTATGTGTCTACAACTCATTTACTGTTTTCAAAAATCATACGCTTAAAATGCAGTTGATTAATGCTAATATATGAATACTTCAATACTAATTTTTAAAAATTATTTTTGTTTCTGTGCTCAAATATCATTCAAATACTGTAAAGTATAAAAATTCCATATTTTAAATATAAAAATATGGAATTTTGATGATAATTTAGAATGATATATTTCAGAAGAGCCAAGTAAAATTTGCATAATTCTGAATATTGATATTCTATATTTGAGCTTGTCTCAGAATATTCACTATAATTATATGCCAGATAAAGTAACCATATAATACACTTCCCCGTTTGGAATTTGCAGCTAAAACTAATAAATAAAATTCAATTTAATTTTAAATGCGTAAGGTGACTTGTACATATCGTAAAAATAAATAAAATATAAAATTTTATTTATTTATAGCCAATAATAAATACCTAAATAGAAGTTGCCGTATGTTGTATAAAGGGAAGATCAGCGTGATGTATTACAGGATAATATTAGTCAAAGCCCATAGATGTAAAATGGGGCGTTCTCAAAGAAGCTCTTTTGGACACAGGTAGTACTGTAGAAGGAAAAATTTAAAAAGTCAAGAAAAAAGATTGGTTTGATGCAGACTGTCATATTGTGACTCAAAGAAAAAACGATGCATATAAAATGATACTTAGTAAAAAACATTCTAGAACGTCAGTGGAAGAATATAAAGCTGCCAAAAGAGGGGAAAGGAAATCCATAGGATTAAGAAAAAAATATTTCACGAAAATATGTTTAAAGATATTGAATATCTTAAAGGGTCAAATGAGAGTAGAGATTTCTTTCCTGAGATAAATCTTGGACGACGAGAGTTTAAACCTAGAACTAATCTTTGCAGAAACAAAGATGGAGCTACATTGCGTGATAAAACAAAAATTCTTCAAAGATGGAATGAACACTTTGATGATTTAGTACTTGCAAACTGAAGAATTTAGATCATCTGACATTTATCAAGATAGTACTACACCTTCCTCATTAATTGATGTTGAAGAAGGAATAAAAAAAACTTAACAAGGCTCTTGACCCAGACTTAATATCGTCAGAATTAATCAAAAACTCGGGACTAGATGGGGGAAGACACTTACACCATATCATTTTATCAGTGTGGGACAAGGAAACACTTCCAGAGGAATGGAGACTTAACACAGTCTGTCTCATACACAAAAATTTAATTAAAAGAAAAACAAAGTTATTAATTTATAAAGGTCTAATTAGACATATACTCGCATACTCTTCAGAATCCTGGATAATGAGACAAAAAGATGAAAATGCCCTTGGTATCTTTGAGTGGCAGATACTAAGAGCTATTTTTGGAAGACTGCAAGTTGATGGCGTTTGCCACAGGCGCTCAAATTTAGAACTTTACCATGCCTACAAGGAACCCGACGTCGTGAAATACATAAAAATCCAAGGGATTAAATGGGCTGGCCACATTATTAGAATGAACAGGGAGCGTACAACGCAGAAAATATTCCTGGCCAAGCCGACCAAACTTCAATTGGGTTAACTGTCTGGAAGAGGACTTCACCACTTTAAGAGAGATTAACTGGAAGACATAGCCAAGAAAAGAGAGGCCTAGAAGAAAATTCTTGAGAAGGCCAGGGCCCGCCCAGGGCTGTCATGCCAATGAGGAAGGATTAGTCAAAAAGGGAAGATCAGTGTGATGTGTTACAGGGTAATATTAGTCAAAATATCTTAATTTTCGATTAATAATTTTTCGAGTTGCATATCATTTTTTCTGTATGTGCATTTTTTTAATCATTCGATCATAAATGAAATTTTGCAAAATCCAATTCTCTGTGTGCTGAGATCTATTTTCTTTCTATCTATTATATATATATATATATATATATATATATATATATATATATATATATATATATATATATATATATATATATATATATATATATATATATATATATATATATATATATATATATATATATATATATATATATATATATATATAAAATACATAATATATAAAATATATTTTTAAAATAATATATATAAAAATTTCGAATATATTAATTGAAAATATAGAATTTGGTTTTGTTCCATTCCTTAGTTTCAGCTGCAGATGCTTTCAAGCAAGAAATGTTATTTTTTTATCGTCACCCTGTACTTTTTCATATTATTTCACTGAAAACCCAGCGCCCTTTTAGTATGAATTAGTTTTTAATTTAATATGGTAATAAATAAGATTTTGTAACCACATTAAATTAAAAACAAACCATAATAAAATAGCCGTTGTTATATGAAGATATTAATTTTCAGGATTTTTGGTAAAGATTTTTTGGTTATAGATTTTGCATTTTCTACAGGCGAAGTAAGTCTGATTTTTAATCATTGAATTTTTTTCGTTGAAACTGCAATTAATTGTTTGCAGGATTTGAGATTCCTATCCCAACTTTTAATTTCTCTTTTCCATTTTTGGTTTATTTAGATTGTTCATTATATGTTTATATATATGTTTAAAAACAGTATATGGTTATAAAGCGCATAGATAAAGTCTTGAAGTTAATTTTTTACACGTATTTTTATCCACTTGATACTATGAGATTTCTCACATAAAGAATTTATATGCTAGTTTAAGTTTGGAATTCATTGAATTGCTGGAAGGAGGAAAAAGGAAATGACATCATTATGTAGCGCAGAACAATGCGCAGTAAGATATTTTGTTCATTTACATTTTCTATGCAAATAAGATATTAAGTGTTTATTTATGTAAATAGCGTTTTAAGTATGTTAAGGAAATTTTTATGCTATGCAAATAAAACGTTGCTTCACATAAATTTCAATCTGAAATATAAAACTGACTTCTTAAATTTTACCAAAATAACTCTTACACTTATTCTTCAATTCTATCACCATTAATTATATTGAAATTGACTTTTGATTAGTATAAGTTGTACAATTAGAATCCAATTTCAATGCAATAAAATAAAGAAGAAAAAAACAACAAGATGAAATAAAGCTGGCAATTAATTCAGATTATAATTTTCTTTCAGTCTTTTTTTTTTCAAGTCTAAAAATAGCAAAGAAAATACGATAACATCGCAAACACTAAGTATTGAATTAAAGATATGGGGATTTACAACTTTACATAACTGTTTATTTTAATATGTTTTGTATTTAATACTGATATACTAAAGTTTATCTTTTTCGGTTCCAGGGAGTATTTGGCAAAACATCCGGAATTCGCGGATAAGGCCGAATTGCTGTGCTTTGAAGGAGGTCGCAAGAGTTTACAGGATCCAAATCCCTGTACCTGGGGAGTTCGACCGACTAATGCTTACGTTGCCAGATCAAGTATGATACAATCTTTATTTTTATTAGATGATTTTTTTTTAACAATAGTATATAGAAAGTGTACATTATTAAAGTTTAGGAAGATATAGAATTTATTTTTAATTGAAATATAAATTATTGAAATCGAAATTATAAAAAGAATAACAAAGAGGAAAATTATTTAAGATGACCTTCCTAATTCCTGTAAATATTCCTGTTCCAGCGTTGGATTAGTTTGAAACTCCCTGTCCAGCCCATATGAGGTCATCTTCAGAACCAAATTTTCGACTGACGAGGAACTTCTTAATGGATTAAAACAGATGAAAATTTGGGAATACAAAATTCAGGGTTGTATGGTGGGTGTTCCAAAACTTCCTAATCCACGTAGTTTCACAAAAACGGTTCAAAGTTCTATCAGACCATGATTTTCAGACTAAGCCAGCACTGTGACAATCATGGATCTGAACAGATGGAGTACTAAATCCAGAGTTATATGGGGGGTGCTCCAAAACTTCCGAACCAAATGTTTGTAGTTTCGCACAAATGGATTGGAATGAATTTTCAGACTGAGATAGTACTGGGACAAATGTCTTAGCCATGAATGACAATTATGCTGTAAAGTAAGGAATTAATAATACTTTCATTTCTATTTCATAATGTTATGCATTGAATTTTGTATTATTTACAAAATTATGTTCATTACTTATTGATACCATCCCTCTCGTATCTATTACAAATATTACTACTATTTATCAAATTTCATAGCGCTATATTCTGTTTAAATAAGATTTTGTAAACTTTATCATTTTCAATTTTGTAGAGCTTTACCTGAGGTAATTTAAGACTAACGTAAAAATACTCTTGGAGAAAAAAAATTATATCATTGTATAAGTAATTAAAAGCATTGAATACAAAGCATTAGGATTTACTCTCCGTGTACATGGTGACTGGAGCAAATGCATGGTCGCTGGATAAATTTGTCGTAGCCACAAAGTCCTCCAAGTCAATAATACTGGGGGTACTGGTTCAGAGGTGATCGTTCTCTGATTCAGGTCTAAATTACGATCGATGGATGAGTGAATGAAATGTGTGAATGGAGTCCTTCCAGGGAAAAAGGGCAAAGACATACTCTTGGCCCTAGATGGCGCTACTGAAACAAGAGACGCTAAAACTCGGCTTAAAATCGCCTGGATTGTCTATGGCAAGTGCCGTAAGCAACAACAACAAAATTTTTAATTAACGGTTAAGACGGAAAGAAATCAGAGTAACAACGTCTCGAATGCTAGTTTTTTAAAGGAATTTTAAAGAAATATATAAAAGATTTTTTTTTTGTATTTATGAAACAGTTTTGATGTGGAGAGATAAAACAAGATAATACGCTAAAGGCTCCATTTACCTCTTGGTACATTATTGATTTTACAAATTCGTAATTGAAAATTTTCATTCTTAAATTTATTTTTTCTCTGCAGATGACGCCGACGAGATTGATAAAATTGTGAACGCTCTTTTGGAAACACAGATTAAGTTCTCTGTTCCCCAAGTGCGATATCCTGAATGGTACCACAAGGTTTTCCTGTCGCATCCAAAGGTGACAGAACTCAGACGAACTCTTGAAGACAGAAGCACTCATGTATCCTACTTAGGTAAACACTGTTTATTTATGTTTCATCAAATTTGAAGAAACAATGCACTATCGAACATTTCAGCTCAAAAACTAAAAGCTGTTTTTTGATCGCACTCAGCTTATATACGATTACTAGCCGCCTTTGGCGACCAGCCGGTTCGCCAATCTTAATGTTCGTTAAAATTTTAATAATTAAATATTTTATGCAATTCCTACTTTAATAGCTTTTTCATCAAATTATTTTATAACTTGAAATTTTGATTGTCATATAATTCATTCATAATATTATAAAGGCCTTCAGTCATAACGTAATATGTATCTCTCTCATTTTCTGTTAGCACCCGTAGAATTTATGCTTTAAATTAAAGTGGAAAGAATTTATCTTCAATTAATATAATAATATTTTTTACTGAAACAAAGCATTTTTTTATAATCTGATTACTGAAAATAGAGTCACTCAGCGTTTAAACTTTATGGGCACTAAAGAATATCTTTTTTAATTTATGTACTATCTCAAGAGTTGGTCAACAAAATTTTCTTAGATTCATTATGAGCAGATCGATTAATTAACAATGCTTAAATTTAAATGCATCAAACACTAAGAAAATAAAACGAATCGTTTAAAATAAACGGTTGAAAACAGGTTTTAAAAAAACCACTTAAAAAACGATGTACTTAAAACTATAAGCATATACAAAAAATATATAACTAACATAAATACAATTTACTTACAAAAGCATGCAACTAACCCAAAAATAATTTAAATCATCCAACGTTGTCATGGCAACAATCAGAACAGAATGCGCATGCGTGAATTTTCTTCGCCGGTTACGTAACGCAAATACGTGATTTTTTCTACGCCAGTTGGGGTAACGCTATGCGGATTAGAAATTTTTAATTTCCTTTATTCTGTTTTATTTTAATTCAAAAGTACTTCAGAATGAATCTGAAAGATTGATTCATTAACAATGTTTAATTTTAAATGCATCAAACATTAAGAAAATAAACAGAACCGATTGAAATAATCCGCCGAAAAATTTTAACCCTAGCCTCATTACTGTTGGGAGAAAAAAAAACTGAAGCCTTTCTCGTTTGGCGGTGTTTAAAATTTAAGATTTTTTTGGCGGAAAAGTTGGCGGTGGGGAAAATGGAAGATTTTTTTGGCGGGAAAGTTAGTTTTTAACTAATAATTAAAATTCTAATTAAAATTTCAAAAAAAGGGACCCCAGGTGCACATTCCCGACCTCTAAGGTATACATGTACCAAATTTGATAGCTGTATGTCAAATGACCTGGCCTGTAGAGCGCCAACACACACACACACACACACACACACACACACACACACACACACACACACACACATTGAGCTTTATTATAAGTATAGATTATTAAAGAATTGGGACAATTCGAAACTGATGGTGGAACAATTAAAATTTGATTTATCTAAAAATTCAGAATGAGAAAAATTGAGCCTAAAAACTGAGAATAGCAAGAGAAAAGCGAAGTTTTATGCACTAAAAATGGCGAATGGTGTAAATAAAATTTTAAAATAATTTCTTTTTAATATTCAATAACTTTAATAAATAATATATAATAAATAGACAGTACGTAATTTCAACAAATAAAGCAATAATGATCATAATTATAAATTTTTAAGAATTTTAAAAGATGATATTGATAAATAAGAAATTATAATAAATGCTATATAACGTTTTAAAACGAACAATTATGCTATAGAACTTAAAATAAACTGCGTTAATCACTTTTAATGCTTCTAAAGTTTTTAAAATAGATTTTTTTTTTTGGTTGAATATATTGCCTACTAACAGAGCAATACAGCAATAAAGGTTTGGTTTGATTTAATTATAATAAAGTCCCATTTTTTAAAGCAATACAAGGGATATTTTAGGACGGACCTCATAATTTTGAACCGTGGTCAGATGAGGATGATATCTGATTTGGCACCCCCACTCCGAACTTAATTAAAAAACAGAAGGAAGTGCTAATTTCTAATAATCAGACGATTCTTTGCGATAATTGCATCTCTTGTCCATTTCCACTCAGAAAAATTTTGAACTTTGATAATCATCTCTATTTTGATATTATTTACTGCAATTTCAGGCGATTTCATTCATTCCATTCGAAAACCACGAAGAGGGTGTGAAGGCAATAAAAATACTGTGGCTTCTATTTGCGTCACGTCTCCCGATGAAAAATCCAAATGCGAAGATTATTCTAAAGCTGCCGAGGCCAAAGGTTTGTGGCCGGACATCGACTGCGTCATGGGGGCTTCCAAGGCAGCTTGCATGGTCACCGTCCAAGAGGACAATGCCCAGCTCTTGGAGTTGGATGGCGGAGATGTCTACAAAGCAGGAAAGTGTGTAACCAATTCAGATAATAATTATTATTATTAAATTGAAATTGCCAATCTCTTTTCTGCCTATATACCAAATGATTCTGCTTCAGATTCCCAATAACTGACGGCAGATGGTATAATAATTGATGAACACGAATACATTTAAATTTTCAACTCCTTTAATTAGTCATAGTTATCTCTGTCTGAATGGAAAATGATTGTCCTGAATAATGAAAAAAATTATAGATTGCAAACAATAAGTCAAAGTCAGTGTTATTTGTAGAAGAAAAATAAATAGTTTAAAATTTTTTCGTGTTTGTAGTACAGAGAAAGTACAGTAATCATAAAAAAATTCGAATCCCTTATTTTGACGAATCTCCACGTTTTAAACTTTCCTGAGATCGAAAAACACATTTTTGAAAAATGTCCATCCGTCTGTTTGTGACAGAGATAACTAAAAAGCGCTTTGAGCTAGACGGTTGAAATTTGGTATAAGGTCTTTAAAACAAATTTGCAGATTTGTATCAAATTGTGAGTAAGATCTAGGAGAAAGATCAGAGGAAATTCGTCTGTCCGACTGTTCGGATATAACTTTACACGATAATAGATAAAATTCGGTGCACCTATTTAATATCTTTAGTACAGACACATGCCAAATTTTGAACCAAATGCAGCTACGGATTGATTGTCTGTCTGTCTGTACTTTCAGAAACAAGTAAATGCGATGATTAAAAAACTCTACGACTTCAATATATCAAATTTAGCATGGGATTTTGTGGCTACAAATGCAGTTTTGTGCCAAATTTTTACTTAAATCGGTTGAGAAAAACATGTCGGAGAACAAATTCCATTTTTGGATATTATTAACCCATGCAGGGATTAATCGCCCAACGGATTACACGATAGATTCAGTAAAAATGCTACATTCATATCAAAGGTTAATATTTTGTAACTATTGTATGCCAATGCCACTTAATGAGATCTACAAGAAGATTTTGAAGAGACAACTCCGCCTGGTTTTACTTAAGAATTCCGAGATGTATTAAATTTATCAATACAAAAAATATTTCATTGGATATTTTTATATAAATACACAGCTTAGTTTTAGTATTTTATGGCTAAATATGTCATCTATAAATGTACTTCATCATTTTGATTAGGTATCATGGCTTGCAACCCATCGCTTCCGAGCTCTACAACGGATCTGATGCCACATATTATGCTGTAGCTGTTCTCAGGTCGGCTTCTGATGTTACTAAGATGTCAGATCTTAGAGGTGAGTAAAAAATTAATTTATTCAAGCTATCATACTCAGTAGTGTGTCCGAATTTTCCATATTCAATCAGTTTCGATTATAAATTTTTTGGTAATGATTCAATATCAATTTCAAATGAAAATGACGTCAAGGAAATAAAGTTTCTAAAAATAAATTTATCAACAGTTTTGTTTTGAGAGCTCTTCTGTGATCATGGTAATGAGGGAACAAAAACATTTTCAATAGGGTCATAGTTAAACCACTATTAAATGTTTCATTGGTTTGTTGCAAAAATGAAATCATAATATTGTAACTAACGTTTAATGTAATCACTTCGGGATATAATTTCAATAACATTCATTAAATTGGGTAAAAATCAAAGATATTTTTATCATATCAAGACAAAAAAGAAAGAAAAAAAACTCATCTCAGATAATCTATAATTTATTAAAGCAACATTTAATAACTTTTTTTTTTATCAGTGATTAATTCTTTTCTAAAATTTGGCGAATGACTCTATATGCGGGGTTTCGAAATATCAAGTACTTGATTCATTTCGGAGTTCATTGGAGAATTTACTTCAACACATTCCCCGTCTTAATCATTAACATTTATTTCTTGAACTTGCTCAAAAAATGTCACAATTTTTTTAAAAAAAAATTCACAAGCTGCTGTAACACCGCAGCGTTAAATTGACTCATTTTAAATACACTTTCATACATGTTAAAAAACTTAAATTTTGCATTTATCATTTAAATGAGTTTTTAGTTTTGTATTTATCATTCAAACAGACCACAATTTTATACATTTTGCTTTCATAATTCAATCATGTGCAATATTAGTTTATGGCTTTAAACAAATTCCAAGCCAGATTTGAAAACGCAGCTGTCCGTTTAGACCAGTACAGCCATTCTAGTAGTTCCGACTAAACAATGTAAACCTCATGCCATGAGAAAAATGACCCCTAGATGTTTCCTTGCAAGTACAGCAAGAAATTCCATAACATCAATTGTTAACGTAGGCTGAAATTGAAAGGCCGGTCTCTGTCTCAAACTTGATAACATTAAATGGTATAATGATTATGCTGAATGGGCATTTTTGAGTACAGTTGAGTAAGTTATTTCAGGACTAAATAAACCTCGATATTATAAAGTTGATATTTATAGTATTAACTCCAATTATAATGCAGCACTATCCATTGTAATATAAAAATAATCAAAAATTATTATTAAAACTTCCACACTTTTAATAGATAATGAATGGAATCAAGACGCATGATGCTACATGACAAAATTATCTGCGTGTATAATATAATATTTGTTTCCATTGTAATGTCCTAGACTGATCAAATAACGAAGCAGAATTTCCAGACAATTCTTTATTTTACAGCCCTATATATACAAAGAACAACTTGTTCTAATCTTGGTGAAATAAATAGTTATTTACACCTGTAGTAGGAGATACAACAGTCAAAATCGAAGGTTTTTCTTGAAGCTCAGTTCTTCATCTCGTCAACACGACTATTCCAGGGGTAGTTTCGCAGACTCCGAACTCGTGGGCGTAGTCCAACAGTTCCTGCAATTCGTTTCTTCTCCCCTCTCTCTTAAAAAAAAAAAAAAAAAAAAAAAAAAAAATTCGCGCTTTATTTTAGCGACAATCTCCGCCTCTTAATTTACATTGGTCATTTGAGCTCTCCTTTGGCCAATAGGGGTTCAGCCATATGCTCTCTCAGCGGCGCTAGTGGGAAGGTCCTTTCCAAAGAGAAACATCTAGCATCCAGATGTTCCGACACCCCTTTCTCTTTGAAGGTACTATCAATACCTCTGGCACGAGGAATTCCCTGTGTGGTCTTTCATTGTAGTCGCTAATGAACAGATGCGAGACCACCCAGGTGAAAAGATCCACCATCTGGCTCTCTCGAGGAGTTTAGTACGTAACAGCGACGACACAATGAATCAGTACAACACAATGTCTTATCAGTACTGGGAAATGGGGAATGTTACACCATGCTGCCTCAAACTATATTGTGATCTCATTGCTTTTTCTTCATGTAAAATATGTAATGGATTGGCAAATTGAATTAAAATTGCTCAGTTGACATATATCATATTAGGCAATGCACAATTTGACAGCCATTATTATATATATTTAACCATATCAATAGTTTATATTTGAAGTCAAAATCCACCATTAAAAAAACAAAAACGTATAATGGAAACTGCCTTTATCCCATAAGTCGTATACTTTTTTCAATCAGTTTTGAATTGTTATTTTGTCTGCGCAGCACTTGATCTTTTAAAATTTCAGAACATTTTTTTGTTCCCTCACTTCATGACTTACTACAGCCATAAGGAATGGAATGACAAACATGAGGATAAGAATAAATTCGAAAAATGAGATATTTAAAGCTTCTTAAACTTAAAGATAATGTAAAATGAATGCTTGAAATTCAGACTAAGAAAATCAAACAAATTTTTTTGAAATAACCCAAGATTGATTGAAACGACTATAACTATTATCAGAATTCTTCACATTTCAAAAATTCTGAGACCAAAAAATTGTAGCAATATTTAATGAGCAAATATTCAAAATTTAACTTGATTTGATGACCAAGAATAATTTTCTTTTCCACTTTAGGGCTTCGTTCTTGCCACACGGGTATGGGCCGAACAGCCGGGTGGGTGATGCCAGTGGGCACACTCATATCCGAAGGGCTGCTCTCTTCTGGAAGCGGCTGCAACCAAGCAGAAGCAGTGGCAGATTTCTTTTCTTCGGGAAGCTGCGTACCAGGTGCGAATGACACGAAATCCAATCCAGGTAGGGTTCGCAGTGAAGACCTGTGCAAACATTGCGTTGGAGACGAACAAGGCCTGCACAGGTAATTAATGATTTCTCACGATTAATAAAATTCTAAGTTGAATTATTGTATACACTCAAAACAGTCAGATGGGGCAAATGCCCGGCGTCCTGGCATACGGGTATAGGCATCCCCGTAATCTGGGCGTCCTGGGTTCGAGTCCCGGTTTGGGCATGGTTGTTCTTCCGTTGTTCTATCTATGAGATGTGTGTGAATGTGCCCTCCTGTAAAAAGGGGTTGTACAAGCGAATGAGTGATGCGTGAGTAGCAAAGTCGTACTCTTGGCCCTAGTAGGCGCTACTATGAAAACAAGAGACGCTCCCCCACCGGCTTAAAATCGCTGCCTTCGTAACAACGGACTTGTCCATGGTAAGTGCCATAAGAAACAACAACAAAAACAGATGGGGCAAATAAAATGAAAGAAAATGGTTCCAAAATTTCTTCTGGTTTTTGATAATGGTAACCAAGTCAATTTGTTAGTCATAATGGTGATAAAAGAAGGAGCTAATATTTGCTGTCAGTAAACAGCTGGATATTGTATAGTATGCTTAGCATACAATTATGTCCTCACATTTTTCTGAAAATTATGAAGTCAGTAATCTATCAAGATCAAAGCCATTTAATATGGAGCTTAGGATCTGCCTTTTATTAAATATCAAAAAAAAAATCTCCTTTTAACAAATTCAATAAGCAGCAGTAGTCATTTTTGACATCATTATTTTAGCGCTATAGCAGTAGCTTACTTCCAGAACATCATCTTTGAGCATTTGTTTCATAAAAAATTTCAGTAAAAAGATGCAGCATCGGCGACTTCGACTGATTTGCTTATTAAAGATCAGTAGAAAATCAGCCAAAACTATGTTTCTGTTTAAAAATGCATGTTTCACAATGCTTCAGACGAATATCCTAATATCATAGTTTAAACAGTTGTATTATATATTAGACTTACCCTTTGAGTACGAATTTTAACAACAAATGGGACATATAAATCATGTTAGTAGTCGAAGGGTTTGGCAAATAGGAATGTGCACAAAGCAGGAATATGTGAAGGGTTTTCGAGAGGGTGAACTGTGCAATGGCATCTTTGAAAGTCACCTTCAGCATTTATTTTTAGTCTTTATCTAAATAAATGGGATCTTAAAACTTAGAATTTCATTAGTTTTTTTTGGACCTTTGAGGCGCTATTTTGATTTTTTATGAGCATTTCTTCTTTTTATTTGTGCCGAAAAGGTTTTGAGTGGTATTTGATAGAACATAATCTGTTTACAAATGAACAGTGAATATAAATGAATAGTCTGGATACACATGATTAATTTAGAATAAGTGTATAAATATTTATAAATCTTTTTTGAGCAGTAAAGGATAAATTCTCTTTCTTTAAACTATTGAACATTTAACTTGGGCATCTCTTATTCTGACACTCAGAAATGAACGCAATCTTAAATTTCATATTAAATATTATTTATCTTGATGAGTATTATCATCTCGATTATTTTGTGTGAACTGACATATCTGAAATTATCCTGATATGCAGTCTACGTTTTGACAACGATTTTCAATCGTTATCATCTATTAAATGGATAAGCACTTTAATATTATTTAAACTAAACCATATAAACATTCAAATTATTTCCATCTCTTTTCATCTTTTAAAACTGTCTCTTAATTTTGCATGCTTTTGAATTCGTCCATTGTTATTCGTAATGTTCATAGGTAATAAGCACAAGCATTCTCAATAATAGAATAAGCTAATTCTTTTTAATACGAATAAAAGTCATTATGGTTTATGTATGAATATATATGTGTCCTTATCTCCTTCTATACTGGGTCGGAATCAATTAAATTTTTCATGTTTACTATTTAAGACAAGAGAAAGAATAATGTCAACTTTTCAAAGTTCAAAAATTAATTAAATATATAATTAATTAAAATTCAATCAAAATTTTGCCTTTTTTCCACAGTAACTTCACGGGAAATTATTCCAGATAAAACATTTTTAAGTCATCTTAAAATCAAAGTTTTATCATTTCAATAATGCTAACTTTTATTTTGATACATATGTCTGCATAGGGCTTTATATGTTATAAAAATTTAGGCAAAAAGAGCTTCTACTTGAAAAATATTATACATGAAAAGATTATAAACCGCACCAAAGCCAAAGTATACCAATTAGTTTCAAATAAAAAAAACTTCTTGATCATTAAATATAATACTTTCTTTTTAAATAATTTTTTTTTCCGCTCTCAGAAATTTCGAAATGAATATGAAGAATGAATTGGCCTTTCTTTTTATCAATCAAACAAAGATATTTTTTTCTAGATGTGCCAGAGACTCAAAAGAACGCTACAGTGGTTATGCGGGAGCATTTAGATGTCTAGCTGAAGGCCACGGAGATGTGGCTTTCGTCAAGCATAAGACGGTACCGGACTACACAGATGGCCACGGCAAGGAACTCTGGACTAAAGATTTGCTATCATCCGATTTTATATTGCTATGTGACGGAGGTGGTACAGACTCCGTGTTTAACTATGGACGATGTAACTTGGGAAAAGTTCCTTCTCACCAAGTAAGTCAACAATTCCTAATTAATAAATATTCGTTTGATGTTCTCAACAACAGTTATGGTAATCTTGTTAAATTTCTTCTTTTTGCAATGCACGAATATTGTTATCTGATCTAAGAGATTACAGAAGATGCATATGAGAAAGAAATCGGAGGAAAATCAAACAAGCAACATGAAATTTCCACAAATGTTTTTAAAATGTTAATGTAAAATAATTACACACAAAAAAGGTAATAAATATTAATAAAATGGATATAATATTTGCAAAACTAACCTTGATGGTTATTATTTGAGATTTTTTCTGCTTTCTTCAAAGAAATTGTTATTTTAGTTTCCGATCACATACTATTTGTATTAAATATTTTATGGCTATCAGAAGTGCAGCTTTGGAATTAGAAAATCTGAATTTGAAAGAGATTGTTAAGAAATCGGAATATTTTGTTTATTGTGATTTATAGGCAAATTGTGATTGATAGGTAAATTATGAATTATAGGTAAAAACTGTTTGTATTAATTTAGTTTGTTAATATCAGGTCATTATCGTTTATTTCATGAACATTAACAACTCTCCGATTAATCACAATATGCTTTTAGAGAATAATTTGATTTCAAAATGATCATAAAAATATTATTTAATCTATGGTATTCTATTCAAGGAAAAGAAAAGTTCAATTTTTTCTAAGTCTTGCTGTTAAAGTATTTGGAAAGTTCATTTTCAAAATATTTCAATCCAAAGTTCAAAACATTTCAATGAATACTTTAGTATCATTTCATATCATAATACTTTTTGCTTAAAGTATCCAAATATTAATTTATAAAGACCGCTCTTTAATTCTGCCATTTTTCATCAGGTTTACAAACTTAAAAATCTTTAGTAATGAATTAAGATTAAATGCATTGTTAACGAGGTAAAATCTCAGTATATCTCAATTGTGGATAAAATTTTATTCAAAACTCCTTCTATTTTAATTAACAGATTTACTTTTTTAATATTCTGTTTACAATAATGGGGAAATTTTCGAATGTTTTTGTGTCACTGCTGATAGTTGACGTGTTTGGCTGTAATATATTTAGTCTGCAGCTCAAAATGACAATTTCCTCCTCCCTTCCCCAAATGCAAGAATCATAACACAAGGTAATGCAGTATGCTAAAGATTCGAGAATCTCTTTGATTTTTACTGTACTCAGCAATATGAAACTTTAACTTCTCAACATCTTGAAAGCTGAGCGAACCCTGAGTAGTTTAAAACGTGCTTCCGAACTGACGATGAGCCATTGGTAAATATGACAATGAATGAATGATTGTTAATTTTGAGGAAGCCTCCTCTCTTACAAATATTCTTACATTATAAAGCAATCCCGATTGAGGGGAAAATACTATTTTTTACCTTCAGACATCAATAATATATGTTATTTATTTTTCATGCCGGCGTCCTGGCATAGGGGTAGCGCACCTTCCCCGTGAGCTGGGCATCCTGGGTTCGAATTCCGGTTCAGGCATGGTTGTTCTTCATCTGTGAGGTTTGTAAATGTGTCTCCCTGTAAAAAGAGGTTGTGCAAGCGAATGTGTGAGTTTCATCTTCATATGAGCTAGAAGTCAGACTTCTGCCCTCGGGTGCTCAGGGGTCTTTACTCTCAGAAGCTACTGCAACCCTTTTCGTGGCAGCGCGGACACGACATCATCATCATTTATTCTTCATATCTTATAACTTTAAACAAGTAATTCATGTGTGTATATATATATATAATGTTTTATAAGTTTCTCTATATAGGTAACTTTTTTGAAAAAACACGGTTTTACGCACACAAAATATTTTTTTATAACTGACTGTTAAAGCCTTTTTCTATATGCTGTCATACTGACAATGTCATATAGTGCTATTTCGGACCGGATTTCACCATGGTAAAACTGAGTGCGAGTTGAAAAATATAAGTAATAATAGATAAACTGTAAAATGAATATTGTAACATTAGCAGATTGTTTATAATAACATATTAAACAAAGTGCATATATGATTTTTTTTTATTTAAGTGACAAGTTCATATGTAGGTAAGATTAAAAAATATTCATATGCAAAATTCCAAAAATGGGTTAAATATCAATTAATTACAATTATATTAACTGAACATAAATTTCTAAATCATATCAGAATGGCTGTAAATGCTTTGTAGTATTAAGAATAATAAATAAAGGTTTTGTAGTATTAAGAATAATAAATAGAGGTTGCTGTAAATTTCTCTCTTTTATGCCATTGCATTTTGTATTTAAGTAATTGCTTTCTTTTCATAGGTTGTTACGGGTGGAAATCTTTCAGAAATTCGTCGTTTGAGTTTGGCTCGTTTATTGGCGGATTCTTCGAAATCATTCTCCAGCTCTTCTAATCTCTATCGATTGTTTGGCAAAGGACAGAGGCCAGATCTTCTTTTCAAAGATTCAGCAACTGGTCTGAGAATAACGCCACTGGACAGTAACTATGAGCAAGTTCTTGGGAAAAGATTCCTCGAAGCATCAAGAGCTGCAGATCCTAAAAACTGCGCATAAAATTTTTCATCTAAAACACATACTGTCATTGTGAAATAATTGTCATTATATCTCTGTCTTAAGTTGTTTATCTAAGGATTTTCAAAATAAAAATGAAAAGCCAATAATATTTTGAATAATTTGATTCTTAGCATTTTGGTAATTCATTTCTTTTACTTCTTTACACTTGACTATTAGTAAGGTTTTAATTTAGTTATATTTTATTAACGTGCCATTTTTTTTAAAGCAACACTAGGGCTGTTTTGAGACGAACCTCGTAATTCTGAACCGTGGTCAGATGATAAGAACGACAAATGAGCACTACTTGTAAGAATTAATGAGCAAATGTGTATATTGTACCATTAAAAACATTAAATTAACACAAGGTCTGGATAGTCTGGTTGGTAGAGCGTTGGATTCGCGTCCCTTAGGTTGCGAGCTCGAACTCCGCCGGTCGAAGATCCCCTGCGTGCTTGGAGGCTGACGCGCATATATATCTGTCGTAGTCACAAAGTCCTCCATGTCGAGAGTTATACCACTGGGGATACTGGATCAGGGGTGATCGTTCTCTGATTCAGGTCTAAATGACGATCTGTGGATGAGTGAAGGAAGTGCGAGAATAAAGTCCACCCCGTAAAAAGGGTTGTGACGTGTTTGTAGCTAAGTCTTTCTCTTGGCCCTAGATGGCGTCACTATTAAAACAAGAGACGCTCGCCCACCGGCTTAAAATCGCTGTCTTCGTAACAGCGGGCTCGTCCGTGGCAAGTGCCATAAGAAACAACGTAAATTAACACAATTATTTATATTGTGAGCAAAGTAATAATTTTATATTCAGAAAAATATGATTTGAATATTTTTTTATTATATTTAGATTAAATATTTTTTTCAGAATTTATCAGAAATTCCGAAAGCCGTTTAAATGAATATAATCGAAATGAAAAGTAAGAGAAGCGAAAGTAGTTACTCTTTACATTGATTGAGACTTTTAAATTATGCAAATTCTTCTCTTTATCTTAACAATATGGTAATGGATGAAGTCCATATTTTATCCTATGGATAATCAAACGATATATACAATAATGTACAATACAATATATACAAAAGTGTATTTATTTCGAAACAAAACTAGTAAAATTAGATTTACAACCAAAAATACAGACGCAGATACACTAATGTAATTATACGAAATATTCGATCACGTAATATAAATCTGTATGTCTACATATAAACTTGTGAGTACAATCACGTACATATTAATAGTTTTTTTTTTATTTAAAGAAGTAGTACGTGATGTTGACATTTGGACTCGCTGGTTTGTCCAAAAATGGCAAAAACGGGAACAGGGGCCAGTTCATGGGGTCACTGGTTTGACTTTCTTTACTTCTGAAAGGACTTTCTTGGCTGTTTGCCAACATTGGAAATAAGTTGCTCAATAAGCTTGGTTTTTTCTGACTTGGAGAGGCGCCTTTGTCCTTGTATGATTCAGTATTTATTTCGTTTGATTCCCAGTTGAGAGCTTCAGCCATGATTTCTGGTGAGTTGAACTTATCAAGAATGTTATGGAATTCCCGAGAATAACTGGAGCTGGCTTGGCTATCTTTTGACCAATCGAAGAGATCTAATATAGATCTGTCGAACCATTCTGATGAATCAGAACTGGACATACTATCAGGGAAGTCGAAGATGTCAAAGATATGCCTGGTCATTTGGTTCCACAGTTGTTCCATGTCATCAGGTGTGACGCTGTGGGCTGTGGCTATGGAGCTAAATGCAGAAAACAGACAGATTTTTGTTAAAAGCAAATTAATCGTAACGTACAGTTATGTAATGATTCCTTCTATAATGTTTATACAGTTTTGATGGGTATATATTGAAAAAAAATTTGTTTTACTCTTTTAGAAAAAGTTATTTATTTAAATACTATTTGGAAAAGAAAAAATATTTTTAATGCTCTATAAACATTTCATTTTTAATTAAAAGCTGGAAGAAAGCGTTTTATTGCTTTTATGAAATTCAAATCAATTTTATTGGGGTAGGAGACTGCTTTAAAAAGCCTTTTTTTTCCGAAATTATGACTTTTTAAAAAAAATTTAGTATTCTTAATGTTTCAACAGGTTTCTTTATAAAAACGTTAGAATTTTGTTTTTAAGTCTATTTTTCAGGAAATTATATTGATTTTTATATTTTCATTTACATATGTTTTAATTCTATTTTCTCAAGTTCTAATTTTTGATGGAATTTTTTTACAAAAAATCTTATAAATTAAAATCTAGAGCACATTTCTTTTTTAAATTGGGTATAATAATTTCTCTATAGGTTCTACAGCTCCTGAAGTAAAGAATATGTAATCGATTAATTAAAAAAATATTTTATAGTTGTTTTAGCGTTCCACAATGCGAATAAATTGAAAATTTCGTGTTATTGACCAGTCGAATTCCAATATTTAAAGAATGGATAGAAATATATTTTATTTTTTAGTTCAGAAACTAGACTATACATATAAGCAAACCAACAAAATTTTAAGTAAATCATTTGATAAACTTCTAAATTAGAAGATTTTTGCTTCATATTTATTTTTAGCCGAAAAAAAAAAGTCCTTTTTTTTCCAAATTTTAAAAAACTTTTGCCATTTTACTGGTATATTTTAGTCTCATAGATTTTTTAAAAAGTTTTTTAATGCAATCATTCAAAAATATAACTATTTTCTAACCTTTTTCAAATAATTCACCTGGAACGTTGTTACATTACTTAATTCATCAAATCTTTCATTCGCGTGCTTTTGCCAACGTTAATGATATTAAAAAAAATATGCTTTTTTGAATATTCGTTTCAAAATTGAATTTACACATTCAGTTTTATTAATATGATAATGTTTTCAGGTTGGCAATCCTTTTTTGAATAATCTGATGTGAAAATTCTTTTACAAAGAATGAAGTTATTTGATGTAATAAACCAAATGAAAGCACGAGAGACGAATCAAGCCTAAAACGTAATTAAGATGTGATGTCTCAACTTGAGGATAATTTTCTTATTAAATTTCTTACTGAGATTCAAGGCAAAAATACACAAAGCATAGATATTCATATTTTATACTAATAATTTTTTGAAAATTTCTTTAGTTTTTAAATAGGTGTTCGAGTCCATTTCTATTCATTTTATAGCTATGATCCTAATTGGAATTAGGATCTTCTACAATATACTTTCGTAATATAAACCCTTGTTTTACTTTTTCGTATAAATAGTATAATATAGTATAGAGAAAGTATAGTAATCGTTAAAAAAAATTAAAACTCGAGATTTGGATGAATCTACATATTTTTGACCTCCTTGAGTTCGAAAAACAAGTTTTAGGAAAATGTCCGTCCATCTGTCTGTGACAAATATAAATCAAAAAACGCTTTGAGCTATACAGTTGGAATTTGGTATAGGGTCTTTACAACAAATTTGCAGATTATATCAAATTGAGAGTAAAATATGCTCAATGGAAATCTGTCTGTCCACCCATTCAAATATAAGTTGCCAAGATAAATACAAAACGAAGAGAGCTAGATGGATAAAATTGGGTAATTATATTTGAATTCTATAGTGTGCACAGGCAAATTTTACGGCAATTCTAATGAGAAATTGACCTGCATTTTCAGAAACATTTAAAAGCAATAACTCACAACTCAATGAGATAAATGCCTTAAATTTGATTTTGTGATTACAAATGTTGTTTGGGGTCAAATTTTTATTTAAACCGGTGGCGAAAAACACATCTACAACAAAATTCGATTTTCGGATGCTATTAACCGCATACCAGGGATTAATCGCCAAATAACTCGCCAAGGATCACACATCAAATTCTTTAATTTAAGAGGGTTGTCTTTAATTTTCGTAAGATGTTACAAAATGTTGTTTGGGTGGAGAATTTATTTTAGTTTGATCATTTATTTTTTACTCTCCAAATGAATAATTTTTAAAAACCATTATTCAGATGCAACGCCTTAATCTAATAAGTCTAATATTTTTTAATAATGACAAATTGTTATTTATATCTAAATGAAAATAGCATATGTTGATTCATTGAAATCGCAGAATGTGGGCTAAAAAACATAATTTCGTATGCCAATTATGAGTTATTCAGATAGAGGGTTAATATTCCTTTCGCACTTTCTGCGATTTATGCGGGTTGAAAAATTTGGCAGCATTCATTTGCGTCTCGTTTATTCACTGGTTTAAAAAGAGGAGCTTATAATATTACAGTATTAATTATATAATATTATTACAACATTTAATTGAAGCAAGAATTCTTTTCTGTGAAAATGAATTTAGCCTATGGTGTAGCATTTAAATAACGATGAAAAAGATTCTTTCGTTTAAGTATTAACCATCCATTCTTTTTCTACGTTATCAAAATGTTTCTTTATAGGAGTATTGATTATATTTTGGTCAATTGTTTCTTTATCAATCAAATGTAAAATATTTTTAATCATTATTTTAATGCAATATGTTGAAGTAGATTTAAATACTTTTTGAATAGGGACAAAATGCTATTTATATTTAAATATTTTGTGCTAAATGCTATGTTATGCAAATTTATAAAAGCAAATGCTGAACCACTGGAATCGCGTTCTGCTATAAAAATTAGACCTACTTAAAACTACTGTTATATTCCAACTGTAAATTTCTAAATTTCTATTTGAATGCATCTTGTTAATAAAAGTACAAATACTTTTGAACTGAAATTAATTGTTATTTAATCGCCTAATTTAAATATTCTTTTGAGTGCCAGAATCAATGCCAATGCCAATTTAATTTTACTCAGTCTGGGACTAAAAAGGGTCATTGTAAAATCTTATCAAATTTAGCTAAAAGTACTTTCGGTGTGTTTGCAGAGGTCTCTTAGAAAAAAAAATCTGATATGAACTGTCAAAGATTTGATTCATTTTATAGTTGCAGTAAAAAAATGTCAAACTCAACATTTCAGTTAAAATGCTACAAATTTGGTTGGTTTAAGGGAGGCTGCCAATCTATAAATGGAATTTGTTACTAAATGTATAAGGACTCATAATTTTTATTGAAATAAAATGGTATGATCGTATAATATAAATATGATATGACTTGAAATGGAAACTCTAGGCCGAAGAAATCGTATGATGCAATAGAAAATACACAAGGCAGCTAACAAGTTAGTTACACTCTTTCGTAAAATTTTTCGGTAAAAGTTTATTTTGACGAAATTTTGTGGCAACATTTCAAACATTTAGGGGATTTCAGTTCATCTGATTATCAGTCGAATGGGATGACAGCCTTTGTTGCTAATTATCCTTTTACCCCCTCATTCAATCAATCAATCAGTCCTAAACATGTCTGTGCAGCTGAAAATGACATCAAAATTGAAAATGTGTATAGTGATTTTATTTATTTATTTATTGCGGGCGAAAAGATGTAACTGAATTGAAGTTCATCGGCCATTCTATGAAGTGTATGGTTAAAATTCAATATCATGTCAAACTATCGCGAAATGGTGCAGCATGTTTGAGAAAGAATGCGCATGTATTGACGCCACTGCCCATGAAACAAAATTTAATAAGGCAACCATAGTGCAATAATAAAAAAACATCTGAATGAGTAACAATTGGAATATCATAGTAAAACATGTTTTTTGACGCATAAGTTATTTGCTCTCGTCTCCCCGTTATCAAGATATAAAATCTTAAAATCTAGCAACATTTTTTAAAAAATCATCAAATTGGCGAGAAACGAATTTTAGAGGTTTCTTCACGCTCACGAACAACGTTATCTCGTCCATGACAAAGATTCACATATTTGGGCTTTGGGACACAGCACTTTGCTAAAACTGACGGATTTCAATGTCAATTGTATCAGATCGCTGGATTATTTTTTATACTTGGACATATTTCAGCGGTGAAACTGACGATCGATTTTCCTCGTTAAACTGTATTCTGTGTAGTTATTCTCCCAACGAAACTCATAATTTTTCGTGACACAATGTTATATCGATTTTTAAATTTCTGTAAAGCTAGAGATGCTGTGAAACCCATAACTTTTAGCAAAATACTGTGTTCTAAAGCCTAAATACGTAAATCTGTCATGGACAGAATAACATTGTTCACGAGCTTGGAGGAACTTCGCCTAAAGTTCGTTTCTCGCCAAATTTGGCGGAAATGTCGCCAGACTTATATCCTTATATCTTGATAATGGGGAGACGAGAGCAAATGATTTATGGGCCAAAAAATTTTTCACTATGCTCTTTCGATTTTTTCTTATTTAAATTTTTTATTATTACACAATTCGTGTGACTGGTTCCCTGTGAGTATAAGAGAAGACCTTCAATTATGACAAGATCTTATATCGTTGCTCATATGAATAACATTGGATAGGATTTCTTTTGCAAAATTCATAGAAAAACTTGTGCTATGCCTCGATAAGTATTTAAGTAATGGAGTATTGATATCGAAAAGTAGATTTTGCATGAAACTAAAATACAATAAAGTTATGATAGAATTTCTATCCTCTTTTTCGTTTTCTGAAGCAGTGATGTTAACTTTTTAATTAATCCTCACTTACTTACTATCAATCTGTGTTACAAATCTGTATAATTCATTAGTAGTTAAAACAGCGTTAGTTAATTTACCTGTAGTGACTCCAATTAAGCGGATCCGGTGGATCGATGTACTTGAAGCTTGGTTCATGTAGTAGAGTGGCCGCAATGTCATCGGCGCAGAGCCCAGTGACGAAGACGTCCTCCATGGGAAGGAATGGTTTCACGTTCTTTGCCGCATGGAAGAGCTCAGTTGCAGTGGGTCCTGTCGTGACATATGCTGCTCCAGAGGCATACGGGGGATATTCTTTGTCAGGATAATCATCCTCGGATACATAATATTTCTGTAAAAAAAAATATAAATATTAAAAACATTTTAAATTTATGATGAAGATAGTATTTGTCTAATAGAATGAATGATTTAATCAATACTTCTGACAAATGCTTCTGATTAGATAAATATTAGCGCTTTCACTTTTGTGTTAATTCATATTTAGTTAATTGTATTCTCTTCTTTTAATTTTAGGCAGATTTCGATTTTCAATGAGCGGAAATTACCCCCCCCTTTTTTTTTTCTTCCTTGTTCTCTTTTATTTTCTGAATAAAAGGGTATATTTGTTTTATTTTATTTTTTTACACTGAATCAGAATTTAAATAATAATTCTTGATAAAAATACAACAATATTGCTTTAACTATGAGTTCATTTTTCTCGTTTATCACACATAACCATGTGATAAACTTGCCATTATTGTTAATTTGGATATTTATTTTATATCTGGCTGGCATCCAAAAAAAAAAAAAAAAAACTACACCGTGATTGAATGTGAAATAACCGTACGACGCGTGACGTTATGACATTGCGTGTTTATGGTGAGGCAATGTTGTCATAAAAATTGACTTCAAAACTGCAGTTTGTCCCTGATAGTCGATATGTGAACGCTGGCTTTTGAACATCATCAAATCTTCCAAACCACTAACAAGGCTAAATTAAACCACATTGGGACCAACAATCAATGCTAGTTTTGAGCATTGGCAAATTTTGAGACCCCTATTCATTTGCTAATCTTTAAAACAAAATTTTTTATTGTTTATTTTATAATCACATAATCTGTTTTCAAATCCCAAATATTATGATAACTTAAAATAATTAAACCTTCCCCGATTACCTCTACAAGAGAATCAGTTTCAATATATCGTAAAAAAAAGTAACAAAATTTAAAAATTATATTTTACAAAATAGTGAAAAAATTGCAAAGAATTTTTTAAAAACAGTATCTAAATATTTTAATTCAAAGTTTGCAAGAACTTTTCACTCGCGAGTTAGCTGAGAAAAGACTACACTAATTTAGAAGCAAAGTATTGAAAAAAAATTGCAAGAGTGTCATTGGAGAGGGTCTCCTAGCCAATTACTTACTTCGCTTAGTTGATTATATGGGCTTCAACTAATAAACATGGTATTGATCAAGCGATTCTCACCTCGTTTGGAGATCTAGACGGTTGAGCCCCTCGATGGATATATCCCCCAATAAATTTGTCTTCCTCTGAGAAGGGTGGACTCTTCAGGAGATCGGTTAGAACGTTCAGATTGACGAAAGTGTCATCATCCGCCTTCAAGAAGTACTGGGCGTGGGGGCAGTGCTTGGAGACCCACTTGAGCATTAGGACGCTCTTGGTGGTGAGGTTGCGGAAAGTATCTTGAAAATCCGCCTGGATGATGTCACCGTTGGCTTCACTCTCGTGCATGATCAGAGTTTCCTCAGTGGCATTGGAGGTGGTGCCCAGGACGAAACCGAGGCGCATGGGACCGTGCGGTCTGAAAATGTTTTTTTTTAAAATATTATTCTTTACTTAAACATAATCAAAGACGAATTTGAATAATGTAGAAAGAGCAATGATGAACTAGCCAAGCAGAATACAACATGGTGTTAAAAGAGAGTTATACGAGATGTCCTCTATTATCGTAGAATAGTTAATTTCTATTTTGTCAGAGATAGGCATATGCTTCTAATTGGAAAAATGCTCTAAAAAACTGTAAAAAGTTATATTTTATATTGCTGAAATTAAAATATTACTATTGAAAAAAATATGATAATAGAGGACATCATAGAGGAAATTTTTTTTAAGCTTCATAGTTTTATAGATCCTATAAATATATTATTGGCCTACTAGTATTTTAGCTCTATTAATATTAGAGCAGAATTCTTATGTATACATATATTTGTACGAGAGTTAAAAATGAACTAGATAGATTGAATGATCTAGAACTGCATAATAAATATAGATAATTTGAAAGATGAAAATGTGCACTTTGGAGTTATCTTTAAGAAATTTTTATTATAATTTGAATTTATTAAAAAATAAACGAATGTTTGACATTTCAGTGCTATTATTGCTAAAAATATTATAGAAGAAATGCGGATTATATGCCATTAAAAAATATCTTTTCAGCTTTGCCATTTTAATTGCTCTACGGTATATTCTGTTTATTTTCAATTAATTTTTAAAAATACTTTTGATAGTTATTCCATGATTATATTATTTTGATATAATTCCATAAATAAACAATGATGGAAACATTTTAGAATATATCCATTTTTAATTAATTTTTTATAAAATTATTTTTGTATTAATAGAAGTTTGATAACTTTCATTTCAAATTAAAATTCTAATTTTTGGTGAGATGATGGAAATTTAGGAAGATACATAGAGTTCAATAAGTAGAATGATATATGGCTTCTAAAGTAATGCGCTTTAAGTCTATTAAAATTTGAAGATTAAGAAAATACTTTGCCGAAGAAAGCCACTAAAATCAAATTACATAAAATACTTAATTATTAATTTTAGCAACCATCCCTTACAACGAAATAACTGGTCGCCAAAGGTGATTAATATAAAATAAGTTCTGCGATTAAAACTGACTGAGTTATAAAGCTTCGAATGTCACTATATTAGATCATTCCAGTTGATGCTTCGAGAAAATTTGCTATTCAATCCATGGTTTTTAATTGATTGATTGATTGGTTATTGTTTCTGATCCCAGGTGGTATAGCTGCACTATACCACCTCCATGAAACTAAAGATGTCTAAAAACAAAAGCAAATCCCTTAAAATCTCAAAAATAGTAAAATTCAAACATTTAAGAATATGATTGGGGGATTCTTGATCTGCCTTGCACTAAGGACATTCAGCAAAGATTTTCAACCCATGTTAGATGGTGAAGGATTTAATGTGTCCACTAAAAAAAAAAAAAAAAAAAAAAAACTCTAAAAAGTTTAAAAACAAAAGCAAATTCCTTAAAATCTCAAAAATAGTAAAATTCAAACATTTAAGAATTTGATTGGGGAAGTCTTGATCTGCCTTGCACTAAGGACATTCAGCAAAGATTTTCAAGCCATGTTGGATGGTGAAGGATTTAATGTGTCCACTAAAAAAAAAAAAAAAAAAAAAAAAAAAAAAACCCTCTAAAAAGTCTAAAAACAAAAGCAAATCCCTTAAAATCTCAAAAATAGTAAAATTCAAACATTTAAGAATTTGATTGGGGAAGTCTTGATCTGCCTTGCACTAAGGACATTCAGCAAAGATTTTCAAGCCATGTTGGATGGTGAAGGATTTAATGTGTCCACTAAAAAAAAAAAAAAAAAAAAAAAAAAAAAAAAAAAAAAGATACTCTAAAAAGTCTAAAAACAAAAGCAAAATCCTTAAATCTTAAAAATAGTAAAATTCATACATTTAAGAATATGACTGGGGGAGTCTTGATCTGCCTTGCACCACCGACATTCAGCAAATATTTTCCAGCCATGTTGGATGGTTGATGTGTCTACTCAAAAAAGAGGAGACCGTTGAATGGTCTATTACGAAGAAATTCAAAATTTCATATTTCTGCCAATTTTGGTCGCAAAATTTTCACAGAGGGAAATTTTTAATTTAAAATGTAAATTTGTCAAGAATTTTTTGTTGAATATGAACAGTAGAATCAAGAGGTGTATACACATTTTGATCTCTTCTTGTAATGAATATTTTGGCAGCACTTTTAATTCAAACAACATTATTTATTATTATTTATTGTATTTAGAGCATTTTTCACAGATAGCCAGATCAGTTAAAGTTATTTGGAGCATAATATTTAAATTATCTAAAGCATTAATTATAGTATTTATGTTTCTTTGGTCATATTTTTTCTTAGTAATTAGAACAATTTTGACATAAACATGGAATTTAGAAGTGTTGTAACATATGGAATTTATAAATTCGGCAGCAGAATTACAAATTTAATTACCAAATAAACTTTTCATTACTGACACATTTCATAATTAAGGAAATACAAAAGAGGATCTTACAAATTGGCGGTGGATCCCCATGTCCTTCTGATGGTCTTCCTCTGCTCGAAGTGACCGGTGGCAGATGGTACCAGCACCAGAAGTCTCACTTCAGGATCCTGTCGGTAGGCTTCTGAATCCGGAGGATGGCGAGTGTCACAGAGCCTTGTGGGATTGATTAAGAAATCAAGATGCCATTGGGGATTAATCTGTTAAAAACAAATGCGAAATTATACGAATTAAATTTTCTGTTAATCCTTCCAAATGTCTATCATTATTATCATTTCATATTCCTAGAAGGTTGAAATAGCGCGTTTTTATGCATGAATACTTAATTGGTTCTTCTGATATCTGTCAAACATGTCAGACGTTCCTGGTAGTTTAGCGGATTGTGATGCGCGAGGATAGAACCTGGGACCTTGTGGTTCGCAGTCCAGTAACATGACCATGATACCAAAACAATTGCTCGGGTAGGGTAGCTGCTAACTGGCTTATAAGCTATTCACCACAGACACTCCCTCCAGTGAGTCGGAGGTGAGACGAACGATATGGCTGTTGAGTGGTGATGTAATTTTAGCTATTGTCTAATGGGCTTGCACCCAATTGAGTAGCACCAAGCGTCATGGCGAGAGTTTGTGGTTGCTGATGCGCCAAGTGAGTCTGACGGCTTTGGGTTGCTGCGGCCTTTTTGTATTGCAGCGTCACGTGAATCTGACGACTTTGGTTTGCTGTGGGTAGATGGCGCCACAACAGCTGTACGAAGGTTGAAGGTTCATTGTCCGAGATCACCAATATAGCGATATGTGGGATGAGCGAGAATAGAACTTGGGACCTTGTGGTTCGCAGTCCAGTAACATGACCATGATACCAAAACAATTGCTCGGGTAGACGAGCTGTTAATTGGCTTATATGCTATTCACTACAGGTACCAAAACAATTGCTCTGGTAGCAGAGTTGTTAACTGGTTTATATGCTATTCACCACAGTAGTTTTAAATCTGACTCCCGTAGTATTGTATAGAAACCTCTAAAATCTGTCCAAAAAGTCTTAAGACATTCTGCCTAAGGCTTACCGTAGGTTCCCCACATTTCAGAATAAGTTTTCTTATAAGTGCATTAAAGCTAAAAAACACAACCTTCTCCATCGAATCGATTAGGGATAACTTATCCCGTTCATCAATTCATTATTATATTACTAATCTTCATTAATATAATGCTAAAACATATCCAATAAAAGCAAGTTAAAACCGGAAAAATTCAATGAACTTATGAATTGTCTTCTCTGAAAGAATGCCCCTTCAAATCGATTTCGCCCATCAAGTTATCATTATACTCCCAGTCTTCATCATTATAATATTACTAAATGCCTACTAAGTGCCTTAAAGGTAGAGTACATGACATTCTACTAAAAATCGATTAAAGGTAGCTTAATATCTTCCATCGATTATAAAATTTTTACCATAGATTTGCATTGATATAATTGATAAATTAAAACCAATTTAAAAATATTAAGAATGTGTGCGATATCAGATAATTTATGTGTGTACTAAATGGTCATTAACATCTCATTTTGAAGATTAGAAATAATTTTCTTAATTTCTTCCTCTTAAATTTTTTCCATTTTTTTAGTCTTTGGCAACTAAATGGAACATTTAAGATCTTCCACATTTTAAATTTATTTCTGGAATAAAAAATTGCTCTGAAATTCAGTGTAATGTGACTCAGTTGCAGAACAAAAATTAATCTGGCGTCTTTAATCACCTTGATGTCGTTTCTTATTTTTGCCTCTCTAAACCATTGTTTACTGAAGAATTTTGTCTTGAAGGAGTGTTTTCGTTGATTTTGATCTATTGAAAAGTACTGCTTATTCTTTGTAATAAGGGTACATTTTCAATATATATAAACAAGATTTCGAGACGAATAAAAATAACTAAATTTCATGCAAAAAAAACTTTTTTTTGATTTTAATATGACCCAGTCTTCGATTTAAAATAGGAGGAAAAAAAATCCAAATAATAAATTTTGTTTTATTTTGAGTCTACTGTCCTCCTCGAAAAAATACATTAAAAATTTTAAAAAATCTGTAATCGAGCACTCTTATGCTCAGTTCTGCAAAGTGACCTAAATGTGTGCAGTTTATTAAGAAAAATCACTTCAGAACTTCAGAAATAAAAGCCTTGTAATTTTTTTCTGAAATGCTTTTAAAAAATAGCCACATTAAAGTGTATATTTTACAAGTGGTTTCTCACGGCACAGCAGCCTCCACCTGTGAAAGAAACATAAACTAGATAGCCAAAAATAGTTATTATATTGTAATTTTTTTTTCCATTTTCTTTCCAAACAGGAAGAAAGGATATTTGTTCTTTTGGGTTAAGACACAACAAAAGAACTTCTTCAACATTAAACTCAGGAGTCCGTTAAATCGACGTGTTCCTCAATTCTAATATTAAATATATCAGAAAGCATAAATATTCTTAAAATTTGTATTTATCCGAATATCTTTTTTTTGTCAAGTATCTCAAGTTTCGAGTATCTGTATGCAATATGCTTATTTTTCTTGATACCAATCAATTTGTCCCCAATTTACTGTATCCATCAAAATTATAGGCTTCAATAAAAGTAGATATATACATCGTCTCCATAAATCTAGTGTTTATTTTTGTAGAAAAAGTCGCAAGTTTCAAATTGCCAATTTTTTCCATCGTTTTGAAAACTACTAAACTGAATCTGTTTTAGCAAAACTTGTTACGGTGTGATTAGAATGTCAATATTGTGATCACTCCTTTTTTATAACTCAAATGATGATCAATGTATCATAAAGATTTTTTTTAGATAGATATATTTTCCTCAAAAACAAAATGAAAATAGTTCAGCATTATTAGTACCTCGAAGTCCCTATATCTCAATAGAAGTTTCAGATTTCTATTTAATATAGTTAGTAAAGTCGAGGAGTCAGTCTTCTTCCAGGTTGATCACGTTTCAACAGTAGCGATACATAAAACATAGTATAACATAGAAAAAGTGCACCATTTTTCTTCCACATTTTGCTTTAAATAAAAAAATCTTAATTGCTAACTGTTATTGAGAAATTAAAACAACAGAATGATTTAGTGACCATGTTTTGGAGCTAGAAAATAAAGTTGCTATTTCGGTTGTTGCATCTCACCTCATCTTTCGACTGCTTTTTATCCTCTTCCTTGCGCCAAGGATGAATTTCTATGGGGGTGCCTTGAAACACATGAATGGTGTCAATGTCCTCTATTCTTCTTTTTTCGGCGATAGGAAACCAGAACTGGACGCACAAAGCTACGATTAAAGCAATGAGAATAGCTGCTAGGACCCAGCTGAGGAACGATTTAGAGCAAGCTGAAACGATACATCAAAGAATGTTTTTCCATTTACATAATACAATGAAATTTTTTTATTTCCTAGAAAGTAAATAATAAGATGAGTTGAGGATTCAAAAGAATAAAAATGTTTATGGGAAAGGTTTAGTGAAATAATATTATATATGGGATCCATTTGTGCCATTTGAAATCTCTCTCAAAATATATGATTGTTAATATTAATTTGAATACCTTTTTTTAAAAATTCAATTGCTCTAAATTACTATTTATTCTAAATTTAACTTATTTCATATCGACTGAAAAAAGAATAAAAAGCGTTTAACTGCAAAACGAGGATTCATTCAGGAATCTCATTCAAAGAAACACATTTTGGGATAATCTCGAACAGCTATTTTTTGCTGATGTTTTGAAAGTTATTGCTCATGTGAATTTAATGAACATGAAACACCTCATATAAATATCAATTCTACATTCTACAATATGTTCTTGTTTGTTTTATTAATCCCGATGCCAAATTATACTTTCTTTCCTTTAAAATTTGCCAATATACTTCCATTTTCACTTCTCGTATATACGAAGTACAGAGATAGTGTTGTAATAATAAAAAAAATTCGAACTCGAGAGTTTGTATGAATCTTTATGTTTCACACTTCTCTGAGTTCGAAAAACAAATTTTTGGCATCACGTCTCTCTGTATTCGAACACGATAACTCAAAAATATTTTGTAACAGACAGGAAAAATACTATAGTCTTTACGCCTAATGTGTAGATTTTTATCATATCTCGAATGAAATCTATTTATTGGGAATATGTATATCTAAGTGCAAGTAAACACGATGAATACAAAACTTTAAAAACCTGAAAGATAATTTGATATACAGTTTTAAGGTGTACGTACCCACTAGAAATTTTTTTTTTTAATTTTAACTTTAAAATTTCAATTTTTTCGCAGTATGTCATTAATATATGTTTAAACTCATTTCAGTGAGAAAAAACCATATTACACTAATTATTAATCAATTAAATAATATTTAATGAGCTAATTAGCCTATTTTTTGAAACATGATATCTTCAATTCTAATTTGTACAGATACACAATTCTAGTTGGAAATTATGCCTAATATTAGCCTTCATATTGTCTGCCTCAATCAAGTTACAAACATTTTATGTTTTTTTTACCAATTTTTTAATCAACAATGAATAGAAAAAGCGAGATTTTTTTCTGTCATTTTAACTTTTAAATAGTTGTTAAAAATTTATTTCTCTAAATATAACTTTGAGTGAAGCACAAAACATCCACTGTTTCATACAGATTATTTTGATATATAAATAATTGTATTTGGTTCATTTCTTGTTGAGTTATGATTGTTTGAATGAAGCAACATAGTGCAAAAATATCATTCTTCATAAAATGAATTTAAAAAAAAAACTGAAACTAGAGTTTTTAGTGAAAGTACCTGAAGAAAAATAATTATAGCTCGAGAAATATTCCGAATATTGACAACATCTCTTTTCAAAGATAAAGGATCAGAGAACATTTTGAAGCAATAAAAAAATATTCGATATTTTGAACAATTTTCGAAGTTTTGTGTACGTACATCTTAATATCTGAGACTTATACGTGCATTAAAAATTTGAACCAAAGCTGTCAAAGAGTTGCTCAGATATCTGATTAATTTTTGCAAGCATGTAAACGCAATGAATTATGAACTCAATGTTTTAAATTAGAGAAATTGGGTAAGCGATCTTGTGATTACATCTGTAGTTCTTAACAAATTTTAATTTCCATCGGATGGACAAAAGGGGTTCAAAATTCATATCTGCACGATATATTCCTTAAAAATGCTAGATTCAAAATTCTATTTTGATTGCTAACCAAAAATCTATATTTCGGGATCAGTGTTCGCCAACGCCATGCAAAGCATTCATAGCCTCACCCAAAGTCCACAATGTGGGGGAGTGACGAGATACGAGAAAGATTCGAGATCATTCCAACTGATTTATATGTTAATTTACAAAAGATTGGTAAGTCAGCCACCTGACTCTCCGACCCGCCACGAAGGCACACGGATTTAAACCATAAAATTGAATGACCGGACCGCTGCAACAGCAACACTGGCGGGAACTGTGGTTGAGTCCTAAGGGCCATCACCGGCCATGGTATAACCCTCCCCGAAGGAAGTAAGTCCCGTCATCGATGGGAGGAGTCAGATCTCCCACCTATTTGTATACCCTCCAGGGTGGCGAGATCCAACCATTATGCCGGAAGCACCTCATCCTCATTTCGAGGTGCCTCCCCGCACCCCCGAGGGTTACCAAAGATTGGTAAAACGAACTTTTTGAGTTGAAGAAAAAGTAATTTGCGTTTTTTTTTTTTTCCTCACAATTGGATTTTGAAAGTCTTTAACCCTACAATACATCTGTAGCCGTTTGACTACACGTTTTTATACATATTTATAAGTTTCAAATGACTCTTTCAGTGGGCAACAATCAGTGCTTAGAAATCCTTTTTTCAATAGACGTTTGCAGAAAAGACCGGCATATGGCAATAGTGGAACTTAAATTTAATTTAAACTGGAAACGTAGAAAAAATACCAAATTGGCTGTTGTATGAGTTATTCTACCATTAAAAATGCTATCAAAACATTTTAAATCCATTGTAAAATATATTAGTGAAAAGGGACTTTTACTTTCATTACAGAATTGTTATAATGTGGTTTGTGTCACTGGGATATTTTGTAATTCATAACGTAGCCAACTGACACATTTTAAATGTTTTGTTAAAACTTCACAAAAAAAAAAAAGAAAAAAAAACTTAAATTTTTTCAAAATAATTTTCTTAAATTAAATACAGCTATTCAAAACACATAATTTTTTTTTTTTTTTTTTTTTTTTTTTTGTAAAAAGTGGAAAGTCATGCATTCTAGGTTTAAATTTTAACATAGGATTGAAATGGTGCATACATGACGTAAATTAATTTTTTTCGTTCTCTTTACAGGGTGGATCACTTTTCAGAGACCCTGACTACAATGCAACGTTACATTGATGTTCGAAAGATATTGTGCCAACACGAAATCTTTTATTTCTATCAATAACCTGCTAACTGCCTTGAAATCTGATACACCAAGTTTAATACTATCATATAGCTAACAGCAAAATCAATACATAGAGAGCGATGAATGTTTCCTTGTATGTTTTCTTTACACAAATCTACGGTTTTTGTCCGATATTAATGAGTTTACAAGATCTTCAAGAGAAAGAAAAGTTACAGTCAACTTTTCAAAGATCAAAAGTTGATTAAAAACTATTAATGAAAAATTAAGTAAGTTTTTTTTGTGTGCTTCACTACGACAATTTTTGTAAATATTATCCCACAAAAATGACAAAAAGCATCACAAATAATTATCTTTTTAATGATACTAATTTCATTTCTGTAGAATTTTTTTCTCTAATTTTAACAAATATTAAAATGAAATTAAATCTACAATCTATAGCACTATTTTTATTGTTATAATCAACTTCAAATTCATTTCATTGCTCCTTTAAATCATTTATCATGGATTTTCACCAATAAGATAAAAAATTGCTTTCTTTGGTCAGTGCCTACGAATTAGGATTAAACTGATTCAAGGAAATTTCAACATTTTCAAGTAATTCTATTGTTGAAGCAATTAACGAAGTTTGATATATGCTACTTACATGAAATCTGTCAATTTTGTGAGACATTTTATTCATCTAATGTTGTTATTTCAGATTCAACATTTTTAATTTTTTTGTCGTTTTGTTTTATTTTTTGTCTTCTTATTTATTTATAAGAGATTCATGCCAAATTAAAAGATAATGTATTCCTATACTGGAATCACTGGATTGATGAAAATCGGTCATAATAGCGATAATTCTTTTATAATTTTAAACTGAAGATTTGAAGATTAATATACAAAGGCTGTGAAAATATTAACCAATAATTAGTTTCATATTAAAACAAATTGTAATTTATTATAAATTTGTTCAAATTTCTTTGTATTTTGGTACACCTTTAAAGAAGTACACCCTATGAGTGACTGATTATATTGTTGTTGTTTCTTATGGCACTTGCCATGGACAAACCCGCAGTTACGAAGACAGCGATTTTAAGGCGTTGGGGAGCGCCTCTTGTTTTTATAGTAGCGACGGTAGAGCCAAAAGTACGACTTAGCTACTCACGCATCACTCATTAACTCGCACAACCCCTTTTTACAGGAGGGCACATTCGCACATCTCACAGATAGAACACCAACCATGCCCAAACCGAGACTCGAACCCAGGGCACCCAGATCAAGGGGAAGACGCGCTACCCCTATTCAAGGACGCCGGCCTGGTTATACTGAGAATGGTGCATTAGATCCATTTTATAGAGGAACTCTATTCCTTCTGTACAACTGTAAGGACTTGTGTTAAAATTTTATTCATCTTTTAATCGTTCTAAAAATCAAACAAAATGTAACAGTCTTAGAAAACATCAAAAACTGGATTTATTTTTGAAATTATTTTCTTTGTGTTCTTAATTTATAATTCATTATTATAAAAATTATGAAGTCTAGAAAAGAAATTTTTCTCAAATTCACTACCAGATAGACTTCTGCCATATAAACAAAATTTAAATTAAATCGATAAACTGATAATTATATCTCCAAAATATTGTAATTAAATACACGAACATATATAAAATTTCAAAATTCAAGTGCATAAAGAAGTAAGAGAAAAAAATTCATTTTATAAACATTAATTCAGAAAAATTAAATATAAGTACTTAAAAATAACAATGCTTTGTGTGAGCAATATTTCCCATTTTCAAAATATCTGTCTTGCATCTGCTTCTTTCCGCAAATTTCGAAGAATGGTTGAAGAGTTTAGAAATACATCTACTTTAGAAACATGCAGACATCGTTAAAATGACGTAAGAATTTTATAACATTTGAATTGCCATATATTTCATATTCAGTTGCAACATGATGTATAGATTTCCAAATTTTGAAACTCTGCAAGTACAGAAATGAAATAAAATTTTGCCCTTTCGGAACTTCAAAATCTTTTATTGAAGTGAATTACATATGCATTGATTAAAGTTTAAGTCAAAGAGTTTTCCTTTTAATGTTTATTATGCTTTTATTTTCCATTTCAGATAACTCGTGCCTTTTCTTCCAAAAGAAAACTCGATGGATTTAGACTTGGTTCCTATGAATTCTTCGATTTCAAATAATTAATATCAAAAAATCGTTTGCATTAATTTTTGCTTTTATTTATTTTTAAGACGATAACTTTCTTTTGTATATTAACATACTTATCTGCTTGTAATAAGTTAGCCTCTTCAGTACCCAATTTTATTTAATTTCATTTGTTTCACATTTATAGTTAGAACTGTGCAATCGATTTTGCATTCAACTTCTAATATTTTTAAGTTCAGAATTTTGTATAGTTCCGTTAATTTATTTACCCATTTTATTAATCCTTTTATTTATTCTTAGTATTTTAACTAATAATAAAAAGTAACTAACTTTACTTTTACTTTTTTACTTAACTAACTTAACTGTAGAACTAATAATAAATAGAATCTCACTTTCATCAAATTTTGAGCAAATATATTTTGAGCCATCATGTAGTGAATATGTAAAATTATTTACTTTAATATTCAAATTTATTTACCCTTTTTATTAATCCTTTTATTTATTCTTAGTATTTTAACTAATAATAAATAGTAACTAACTTTACTTTTACTTTTTTACTTAACTAACTTAACTGTAGAACTAATAATAAATAGAATCTCACTTTCATCAAATTTTGAAAAAATATATTTTGCGCCATCATGTAGTGAATATGTAAAATTATTTACTTTAATATTCAATAATATTTATAATAATTTTCAACGAAATATATTAAAGAGCGATAAAAGTAGAAAATATTTTCTTATGAAAAATATGGTGAGATGGTGAGAAAGAATGTGAAAGTGTGAAAAATTCTATAAAGTAATTAAACAGCAATGAATATGATAAAAATATTTCCAAATATATATACATATATTATAAATGTGATTAAAATTTAATTTGACTAGAATATTTCTCTCGTGTTTATACGATTTTGTTTTTGAGTTCCTATTTTTGAATTTTTTTTTATTTATAAATACGTTCATAACAATATTTTTAACACTAAAAGTACTTTAATTAAACAAATGACCATCTCCCAATTGCAGTTACAGCGAATCCTGAGTGCCTTTTCGGCATTTATTATTTTTTCATTCAAATTTCAGAATTCGAACTACTTCTATATAAAAAACGATCCACGTGAATTATTGGATCAAAACAAAAGAAAATTTTCAACCATCTGATATAACTACGCAGTTCTATGCTTTAAATCAAATTCGCCGACCTGTATTTGTAATATAATTTTCGGACAGTTAAATGCCTACGATAGCTGTTTTAGAGAGTTCAGCTGCTGCATCGAATTTTCCTATCAGAAATCTCATAATCCAGAGAAAGTAGATTCTCACTCCAAGTCATGGGAACTAATATCCGTCTGTTTGAATAGCTGCTCCGGCTTTATTTCAGATTTGAATGTTTTCAAAAAGGAGTATTTGCACCGACATGCGAATCCAAACGGCTAGAAGCTTACGTGTAATTGGGAGATTGATAGTAGATGTTTGGTACTCCAACTTAAGAAGGAATTGAACCAAGCTGCTTGCTTATCAAGCGAATTCTGAAGTATTTTTTATTAGATGGAAGCGAAGGAACATTCAACACATTCTTGCGTTAATAGGGTTTTTAGGTTCCTAGCAACTGCTTTTATGTAATCCAAATTATACAAAATGAAGATATAAAAAGCAAATATTAAGTACATTTTATTGTTATTTTGAGAATATCTTTATCAAGTAAATACGAATATTTAATAATGAGATTCTTGCCAAAAATTTTACGCGCCAATATATACAAGCCGCCATCTATTCACTCTTCGTATTAATAGTATTAATATAGCAATGTTAACCAATTTTGATGAACTACATTTTATTTTGTCAATTGAAAACTTATTTAAAAATGTTCTTGTGCTATAAACATGAAGCATTTTGACTGGTCATCAATATGCGCAAAGTGGCAAAGTCGGTCCATTCAGGAAGGTAGGGGCTATATCTTTATTTTGAGATTACTTTCGAAAATGGGAGGGGGCATTGTTAATTACCTAGCGGTTATAAGATTTTACAGAAAATAAAAACCAATGAAATAGGTGCAATGATTGGGGCTAAGGGATCTTAGGTGTTTTTCTTCTCATACATAATGTATAATTATTTTTGAGATTTCTTTGGAAAATATAGGTTGGTGTGGAGAATGGGTAGATGACTTATGGCGACATATCTTGGCGTTATAAATCTTCATATGAAACAAAAATTAGCAGAATTGGATAAACGGTTCTGGTTGTGAAACTAGTTCTGGCTTTTTATAATTATTTTAAATTTGTAGATTAAGTCAACCACCTAACTCTCCGACCCGCCACGAAGGCACACGGATTTAAACCATAAGGCTGAATGACCGGATCGCCGTAACAGCAACACTGGCGGGAACTGTGGTTGAGTCCTAAGGGACATCACCGGCCACGGTACAACCCTTCCCGAAGGAAGTACGTCCCGTCATCGATGGGAGGAGTCAGATCCCCCACCTATTTGTTTACCCTCCAGTGTGGCGAGATCCAACCACCATGCCGGAAGCATCTCATCCTCATTTCAAGGTGCCCCCCGGGGGTTAAATATGTAGATTAAATAGTTCTCTTTATTTTCACTAATATGCCCAATAATCTTCATTCGTTTACTTTTGACAATACATTTTATCCGTTGAATATTCTATGCAATTATACTTTCCTTTTCAATTCACAATTCTTCCAAAAAAATGTTATTTTATATATTTTGCGTTTAATTATGAGGTCTACGACAGCGATGTACTGTGTTACAAATGTTACATAGGAGCGCATATGTTAGATTAGGCAATAAATAATTTTATTTTTCATTAACGAAGTATGCAAGGAATAAATAGCCAAAAATTCCGTTAGAAGATTTTAATGGATAAAATTAAGCAAATGATTTAATGATCAAAATTGTAGACCTAATTCTAGATTAAATCCCGCAATCAATGTTTTCCGATCTTTCAATTTACATGCATGTGAAAGAGATAACACAGCAAAATGAATGAATTTTGGCAGTTGATCTTTCACCCAAATTATATATGTTTCACAGTTAGGATGTAATCTGTCAAAAAAAAAAAATCATAACGGCCCACCTGATTCTATTTACTATACAACGAAGCTGAACATGAAAGAATTCATTTCATAGAAATATGTGATGCTGCTTCAGCTTATTATATTAAGCTCAGAACGTCCAAGAAATTTTGCAGCTATTGTAAAGCTATAAAGGAAAAAAAAATCAATTTTTTTCATTGCCAAGTGTTTAATAATATTCATCTTAAAACTCTTTTCTTTTTTTCTTTTCACAATATTATTATATCCCGGAATCCAACAGATGCAGTCTGGTAATGATTGCATTAATAAATTCCGATCAGTAGTTATATTATTTGATCTGAGGATTTAAATACCTGCGATTTTTTCTTTCGTAGATATGCAAAAGATTGTATGTATCAAAGACCTTATATTGATTTACAGGATTTAAAACAACGTATATGTGTTCTTTTAAATGACAGATGTCTGTAAGTCATTGTAATGAAGGATCTCATACTGATATTATTTTAAATAGTTATATTGCTAGAATATGCATGTTTCTTTTCTATACCTTTCAGACAGTGTTTTTCATAATTTTGTAATACTTCAAATACTTCTCAAACACACTTATTATTCAAAAGTCACACAATTTTAAAACGGATATTTGACGCTCTTTTTATTTATTTGGATTTTCTTCAATTATTAATTCTCACACAGTTAAACAGTTCTCTAAAAAATATTTTATTTTGCAAAAAAATTCTCATTCTCAAGCCATTTTAGAGGGAAATTATGCAAATGAATTTATTGTAGTTGGCAAACTGTTTGAAGTTCATTTTTGCCCTAATACTTATCCGTATAAGATGAAGACTGTTGTTTTCTTTTTCGTCGGATTACTATACAAAGAAAGAAGAACTTTTAGTTTTAATTATGATTACTATAAAATACTGTGTAAAAACTACTGAGCAGATAAATGCTTCACATTTGTTCATTATATTTAAAAATGCCTTACTTAAAGTAAATAATAAATTCTTAAAAATAATATAAAAAAACAATTTTTTTTATTATTATTTTTTTGCACAACTTATTCAAAAAAAATCGTAACATTGTTTTTGCATTACAAGAAACAAATCATATGAAGAATAGAATTTGCAAAGAAATCACATGAAACAGTTTTACTTTTTCGTTCTTTTTAAGGGGAGGAAAATCTCAATTTTATATTTGCATCTTTAATTTTTTTTTAAAAAAATTGTATGAAAAAGCCTAATTTTTTTTGTGAGAATCAGTAAGAATTCAAACATTCTGGCACGTGGCGAAAGAAACTTTAGAATGTTTATAGAAACGATTTTATTCGCCGAAATCGTAAATATTAATTATAGGAAGAATAGAAGAATTAGGAATCCGATTGTGAAATTTTGCTACGAATTTAGAAAATAATTAATGCGTAGGGGAAAAAAAGTTTATTTGTGAACAGAAAATATCAATTAATTTTAAAATACAATAAATGAGGAAATAACCATATTTAAATTGAAACTCAAAACACGTGACTGAAATTTCTTGTCTTTTAATTAATAAACTCATCTTTATAAAAAAAAACTTTGTTTTTCATTGAAAACAGACAAGCATAGAAAGTTTTCTTTGTTGTAAAAAAAACTCTCATTAACTTAAAATTAAAGCCTTGAAATTTTTAAAAACGTTCAACTAATTAAAATTGAAATAGTTATAAAAGTTAAGAAGATTTTTGCTTTATGAAATTAAGTTATGTCTGTAAATTATTGTTCTATTTAAAAATTGGAAATTCATAAAAATGTAAATATTTTTTTCTTCTAAATGGTTAATTGTAACTATTTTATGCTAATATATTCAAGTGGTACTTTTATTTTAAAAATACTTGAAGCAGATGCATTCTGGAATTGCATAATAAGCAGTACATGCTATTAATATTAATAAAACATAGATTGTTTTCAAAAGAAGTGCTTTTAATGCAACAGAAAAGATATAAGAAAAACATATACAGTCGAATTAATTGGATTTCCAAAACCGTCTGTTATATAGTTCATTACAGGCATTGTAATTATGCATTCCAACATGCTAAGAACATTGTTGATTTAATTGCTGAAAATGAAGACATTTCAGAGTGCAAAATGTATTTTCAAATGTTTTCTTAGCAAAATAGTAATTTTTGGATTTCGTCTTTTATCTTCATATCAAAATATTTTGATGAATTTAAAAATGAAGTGAGCAAATTTCGCTTTGAATTTGCATTATTTGGACCTGTTTATGTTTGTGCAAAAACAGCAGAAGAATTGATCCTACGAGTTTCTCACAAAAACCGGGGGATATTGTCTCCTCGAAACTTTCGCGCAATCACTTTTATAAGGATGTTATCCCAAACTCTCTACATATGAAATTCTAGAGTTTGAGCAAAGCTGTGAAGGTCACGAATGCTTAGATTTTTAGTTTCAGAACTCCGCACATGAGAGTGTTGTGTTCCGAAATAGAGTAAACATATTTTTTTGCGAGTAACTGAAATCAGCATTTGATATAGAACTAAGATTTTTGAAGGAAGGTTACACACCAAATTTCGTTTATTTAATTTAAGTCATTGAATTTTTGTTATCGCCTTTACAAGCATTAAGGAATACGTATTAGCAGATGGTAAGTCCTTTGATGGATTTCATTCAAAATTTGAAAAGAATTTACTTTTTAGATGCTGAAATTCTTTTATCTAAGTCTTCGCATCCTATAAATAGATTTCTTTCAAACTTGGATAAGAATCTGCAAATTTAGAATTAAAACTACATACTGAATTTCATTTGTCTAGCTCTAAACGGTTTTGAATTATGTGTTCATAAATGCGCAAGTAGACGTAATTCCAGAAATGCGTTTATCGGACATAAGGAGATCTCAAATGGGAAGATTCATCAAAATTGCAAATTTTTGAGATTTCAAATTCGAGTTCAATTTTTTTTTGATAATTACAATACTTTTTGTATATACTTTATATATGAGAGAGTAGAATTCCTTCCTTGTGTTTTGTCCTTCATATTATAATAAAAAAAACTAAATAGGATTTTGGGTATTTTTCTAACGAACGAGTCTAAAATTTGATGAAATCTAACATTGGGGAAGAAACCACATACGAAATTTAATTTGCCTAAATCGTAGTGCTTCCAATTTATTACTTCAACGTAAAGAAAATATATAGACCGACCGATGGTAAACCAAAATTTTATCAAAGTCGTCAAAACTTTGATATAGGTCTACAATTCTAAGAATGAATTAATGAACTAAATTTGAACTATTTAGTATTTGTATTTTTTGACTTAAAACATATGCATACATATGAAAGCAAAAATAGATCATTTTTCTGTAGACGAATTTCATATAAAATTTGATAGAAATCTGCAGTTTTGGTTTAAAACATTATATCAAAATTCCTTTGTTCTACTTGTATTCTTGTTTAATTGTATTTTCAAAGACGGACAGGTATAATAGACAAAGATAATTCCAAAAGTGTTTTCTTATTTAATTGTTATTAAGGGGTGCTTGAAACGTTGAGATTTATCAAAGTCTTGAAGTAATATTTCTGATGATTACAATATTTTCTTTCTGTATTTTTCTTGAAAGACGAAGTAAATCAGTAATACGGGTGATATTCAAAATTCTGTTCATAACTGTACTCACTTTCTTTCACGCGAAGTTCGACTTCAATGAACATAAAATTAAATTAAAATTAATTAACTGATGCAAGTTATATCTTTAAATTATTCTTAAAAATATATAATTTAGGTATTATTTTTTTAGAAATTCAAAAAATAAAATCTTTAACAACATGATGTATATTTAAATAAAAATAATAAAAATCAAACATCAAGTTTCAAGAAAAAAAATTTCAGCTTAAATTATAGTTTATTGCACATATTGTTTTTATTTTGAGTTCATGTACTCTATTTCAAAAGCACTGCTTTAAGTATTTCTTTTTCTGTAAATAATCCAATAAATAAAAGAATTTTTTAAGTTAATGGTTCTTTTCCCTTGTTATTCTCAACAGCAGGTGAAAAAAGGTTCTGCATGTCTTATATTATCTATATACGTAATGCTCCGCGTTGCCAATGAGGATTTGCAAGCTTTCTTATTGGGCGTTCTGTCGATACCTAAATCACGAAGAGGCAGCAGTAGTTGTTCATTCATCGCTGATGAATTCCTCTTAGTCATCCAGAGCTTTGATCAAATAATGAATCCAGATTACTGTGGTTTCGTGGGTTTTTTTTTTTTTTTTTGAATTCGTGATAGACACCAAAAGATATTCAGAAATGGGAATATTATGAAACACATTTTAAAATATTAATTTTCTGGGGTTTTTTTTTTATATAGTAAGTACACATAAAAAAGACCTTTTATAAAGAAAAAAACTATTATAATTGAGAAAATAAAAATGTAAAGTTATTTGCTCAAAATATAGTTATCAAAAGAAATTCATTTTATTTGAATCAATATATATATATATATAAATATATTGATTCAAATAATATATTATATATATATATCTAATATATAAAATTCTCGTGTCACAGTTTTCGTTGCCATACTCCTCCGAAACGGCTTGACCGATTTTGATGAAATTTTTTGTGCTTATCCGGTATCTATGAGAATCGGCCAACATCTATTTTTCATCCCCCTAAATGTTAGGGGTAGTCAATTATTAATTAAAAACTAACTTTCCCGCCAAAAAAATCTTCCATTTTCCCACCGCCAACTTTTCCGCCAAAAAATCTTCAATTTTCCCCAACGCCAAATGATTTAGGCTTTAGTTCTTTTTTTCTCCCAACAGTAATGAGGCTAGGGTTAAGATTTTTCGGCGGATTATTTCAAACGATTCTGTTTATTTTCTTAATGTTTTATGCATTTAAAATTAAACATTGTTAATTAATCCATGTTTCAGATTCATTCTGAAGTACTTTTGAATTAAAATAGCACAGAATAAAGGAAATTAAAAATGTCTAATCTTCATAGCGTTACCCCAACTGGCGTAGAAAAATTCACGCATTTGCGTTACGTAAAAGGCGAAGAAAATTCACGCATGCGCACTGTGTTCTGATCGTTGGCATGGCAACCATTATCAACGGACGATTTAAATTACTTTTAGGTTAGTTGTATGCTTTTGTAAGTAAATTGTATTTATGTTATATATTTTTTGTATATGCTTATAGTTTTAAGTACATCGTTTTTTAAGTAGTTTTTTTTAACCTGTTTACAATGATTTAAATTATTTTTAGGTTAGTTGCATGCTTTTGTAATTAAATTGTATTTATGTTAGTTATATATATATTTTTTATATATGCTTATAGTTTTAAGTACGTCGTTTTTTAAGTAGTTTTTTTTAACCTGTTTTCAATGATTTAAATTATTTTTAGGTTAGTTGCATGCTTTTGTAATTAAATTGTATTTATGTTAGTTATATATATATTTTTATATATGCTTATAGTTTTAAGTACATCGTTTTTTAAGTAGTTTTTTTAAACCTGTTTTCGACAGATTATTTTAAACGATTCATTTTATTTTCTGAGTGTTTGATGCATTTAAAATGAAACATTGTTAATGAATCGATCCATTCATGATGAATCTGAGAAAATTTTGTTGACAAATGCTTGAGATATTACATAAATTAAGAAAGATATTCTTTAGTGCCCATAAAGTTTAAACGCTCAGTGACTCTATTATCAGTAATCATATTATTAAAAAAATGCTTTGTTTCAGTAAAAAATATTGTTATATTAATTGCAGATTAATCCTTTACACTTTAATTTAAAGCATAAATTCTACGAGGGGTAACAGAAAATTAGAGAGATACATATCACGTTATGACTGAAGGCCTTTATAATATTATGAGTGAATTATATGACTATCAAAATTTGAAGTTTTAAAATATTTTGCTGAAGAAGTTGGAATTGCATAAAATATTTAATTATTAAAATTTTAACGAACACTAAGATTGGCGAACCGGCTGGTCGCCAAAGGCGGCTAGTATATATATATATATATATATATATATATACAAAAAATACTACCACGTACTTTTTTTCTTCATACTTCTTACATACTCCTTGTAATTTACACACAGTTGGCATTCGACGATCATTATACTTTTTGAATAATAATTTAGTTTTGATAGAAATTTAGGGATTTTTTAATTTTTCATATACGAAATACACTAAGAGTAAGTTAGTGGCCCTGCAATTGTCGAAAAATTAACCTAAAGACTTTGATGAAAGTCTGCGTTTTTTTATTTCTGTGTATCCGAAAAAAAATCATTTTTAAAATTATATTTGCGTCTTTTATTGTATATTTGGCTAATATCACTCAAAAGATGAAACGAGGTAGGCATATGAAATTTAATATTCAATTTTCATTTCAAATTTGTAGATTTGCTTCAAATTTTAGGTCAAATCCATTAACTAGAAGATCTACTTTTCCAAAACAGGTACCTGACTTTTTTTATATCGGAAAACTAATTTTCGTCATCCAAAAATTTTAAAAAAAATATTTATTCAATGATGTCATTTTTATTGTTAAATGATTTTTTTTCTGATTCCTCCAATATTTAAAAGTAATTTGATTTTAATTACATGCAGTTCGTCCTGTTTCACGTACAAGTTGAAAACAGACAGATAAATAGTCTTCCTTTAACAAAACTTAGACAAATATTTGATACAGATTTATAATGATTGTTTACATGCCCCATGCCAAATTTCATTTATCTAACTTGTTGCTCTTTTGAGTTTTTTTGTACATAGAGAACCAATCGTTTGACAGTATATTTCTGAAATTTGATACAGATACGAAATTTTAGTGTGAACAATACATGCCAAATTTTATTAATCTATATCTTATGTTTTCGTGTTATCTTTTTAACACAGAAAAGGACTGATAGCCTATCCTTCACTGTACAAAATATTTTATAAATTTATACGCTCAAATGCACGCAAAAAGAAAGGTAGGCAACAAATTTATTTCCTTTTTTTTGGTAAATAATAGTTTACAAAAGAAATTCACAAAAATCCCTTGTTTGAATTTTTTGATAATCATGCGTTCTCTTAATATTTATTTCAACGTATATTGGACAAGAAAATGCCACATTTTTATTTATTTCAAATTTACGGTTATTAAAAAATGAATTTTATGATTGGCATTTTTAATTTAAAAGTTCTTCTTCCTTACCTATCTTGTTTATAACATTTTATCAAGACTGTTGCCATAGCAACGTATTCAAGCGTAAATTTATCATAAGATATATATATATAATTTGTCATAAGGTTTTAAAAGTCTTCGCGTTGGTTTCATTTAAGAGTTTGAAATATATGCGTATATATAAAAACTCGCTCAACTTCCATTCTTTTTATTTGACAAATGTTTTCAATGATGAGATTTTTCTACAGAAATTTTTATGTAGTTTTATAAATAGACATAATCTGAAAAATCAATACAAAGCGATAATTTCAGTTTATGCCAAATACATGAGAGAAATACCCATAGAAAAAAAAACCCATTTCAAACAGAAAAATATATAGTTTAGACAGATGGCGACATAGATAAACAAGTGCTGACGACCAACAAAGATCAGAAAGATTATTTTTTGTCGAATGAAATTGGCATCTGAATTTTTATTGAGTTTTATTGACTGCAGTATTTCGAGGTTTCCTTTATTTTTACACTTTTAAACTCAAACGATTTTTTATATCAATTTATATTTCGCAAATAAAAAAATGCACCATTATTCTAGTACATTATTAATAATGTGAAAATAATTAACCCTTAATCAAAGGCTAAAATTCACAAAGAAGAAAATTATCTTAATTAAATGATGTCTGATAAATGTAAGCTTATTATTTTTTTAAACGATGAAGATTACAATAGATTGAATTGATATACAGTTAATGTAAAATAGTATGAATAGAATTTTTAAAAATTCATTTGAACAGAGCTGAAAAATTGTTCCAATATTTAAAAATGTCAGAATGTTAGGCAATCATGGATTTCTATATCTACATTAAGTTAACAATAAGTTCATTTTATAGATGATTATATTATATATTAATATTTTTAAATGTGTTTCTATTATTTGCAATAGCTGTTATTATTAATAGTTCTTCTTTTGAGTGGATAAATTGCAAAACTAATGAAATAATTAGCGAAATTCAATATTCAACTTGAAGGGGGTAAAAAACATATCGCCAATTAGATGAAATCGAGGAGTTCATAACAATAGTGTGTTACGATTGAAAAATCGACTATATTAGCGTATTATTATAATAACTTTTATACACTAAGTACAATGGTAGTGTATTTTTCTAGGGAAAAAAAGACATAATAACAATTTTATTGGCTTAAGATGTTGATCTGGCTATCGAAAAGTTTATCGAAAGTTTTATAAGTCTTCATATGGTTATGTTACCAAATAGGGAGTGAAAGTTTTATCATTAGTTTTTCGTATTTAAATAAAAGGTATTAAACAGGAAAACTTTAATATAAGAACCTGTGTATTAAAAAGACCTATATCATGAGCTATAAAACATAGTGATCACTTAATTATAGCAAGAGTATATTTTAAAGAAATGCAAATTTGGAAAAATATTTTTCTTGTTTTTAAAAATTTAAGCGAAACTTTAAGAATTCCACGTATGTGTATGTTATATAGAGAGAAATAAATGGCAAATTTTTTATGTCAAGATCTGTATTTGTTTTTAAAAAAAACTCTACTTTGTCGAAAAGAAACAGGGTCGTCGAAAAATGTCCATAAGTACTTTTCAAGCAGTAAGAATTCTTGAACCGAATTTTTTTTTCATTCTTAAAGTGTTATTTTATGATTTTAATTAGTAACCATTTAAAAAAATATATAAAGACATACAAATGAATCCTAAAATATTATTACGTTCAGATATATATTTCAGAAAATAGTTTAAAATCTCCTTCATTTTTTTACCTTCTCGTTAATGAGGCATATGAAAAAAAATGTATCATAATCCTCAAAAAAAATAAATAATAAATAATAATAATAAAAAAATAAATAAATAAATAAAATTTTAAAACATCGAATTAGAGTTTTTGATGAATAAGTATCCTTTACATTCCAGACCTTCACCAGTCTGAAAGAAAAGGATTTTTAGTATTACTTCTGCCTGTAACTCAAAACGATTTGAGAAAAAACTGATTAAATTTATTTTTAACACCAAATTCATTGATTTCTATTAAATTTTGAGAAAAGTTCATCTACAGAAAATCTATCTATTTGTCTCTCCGAGTACAAGTGTACAAGGTAAGTACAAAATGCAAAGAGCCAGATGAATGAAATTTGGTATACATTTTAAAAATATGTAATGCAGAATCGAATCAAATTTTAAACGGAATCCATTGAGTGGTCAACCGTCTGTCGGTCGCATGTGTACGTAATCATTCGCCTGCGTAATAACTCAATATCGAAACAACTCGGATAAATAAGATTTAGTATATTTGTCAAATTTTGACTTAAAATCGGTAAAAAAAATGACGTTCAAAATACATCCATGGTTAATTTTACTATACTCCGAAGCACAAAACGCTCATATGTAAGACTGCAAAAATAAAATTTTGAGATTTCATCACGCTAATGTCTACGTCCAAAGTCCAAAATTTAATTGTAGGGAAGGGGAATAACCCCATTTTCAAACAATATGCGATATAGTTCCGGGGAAATCGTTCTTATTGGTTTTATGAGGAGAGGAAATTTGAATTAAATATTAATACAAAACATAGAGAATGGAAATCATAAATATTAATATCACTTCACATTCATAGTAATTTATTATTCACTTAAAAAAATGTTAGAATGCTGCTTAGAACAAAGCACTGATGTCTCTTGCTGAATTATCTAAATTAATTACTAATGAAAAAATATTATTCATGTAAATAATTATCTCATTTTCAGAAGTATATGCCTTTACAGACATGTCTAAAAACTTGAATAAATAATTTGAATTGTAAAGCAGCAGAAAAGATAAATCTTTAGAATATATAAATAATAATTTTGTTTTGTTTTATCTTTCTGAAATTTTTAAAGTTTACTCGTTTGCTAAGTCCCAAAGAAAAATTGAAGATTATTTATATACTTAATAGAAAAACAAACTTGCTACTTAAAATAAAAAATAGGGTGATATGATTTTAGGAGTAAAGGAAACAGAATGAAAGTAATTTAAGTGAGATTATTTTAAATTCAGATTAAAAATAGGATGTTTAAACTACTTTCTCTCTTAATACTAAACACAAACACTATCTTAACTTGAAAAGGTATGAACAAAATTAAACATGTAGATGAATTGTTTTTTTTTCAGATAGATATATACATATTGACGATTTTAGTCACTTTGAGACTATTCAGTTAAATAACCAATTGGATAGAAAAATAATTTTCTGTATTTTAATAGATTAATAAAATCATTTTCAATGAAAAAAATTATTTATTTATTTATTTTATTTTAGCCATTAATACATTTATAATTCATCAAGGAATCTAAAAGTTTTTTTTTTGAAATTTATTAGATGACACTGTTGTAACGGAATAAAAATTTAATTAATTTTAATAAACTATTAATTATTTCAATAATTAAACGATACATAATAAACGATAATACGATCAATAATTAACGATATCAAATTAAACAAATACATGTTTAAAGAAAGAAAAGATCAGGAAAAATTCATTGATGGATTGAAAAAATATACATTCTATTAATATAAAATTAAATGACACTATTAAAATAAGTAATTAAAATTTAATTATTTTAAATTGCACACAAATTAGAACAGAACGCGGTTAAAAGAGATTTGGAAAGTTATAATCCAAGAACGAAAATATTGACAACAGGTGCTTTATTGCATACTTTTTGATATAAACGGTAGAAGGATAGAAGAATTCTTTGAAATGGAATACGAACCATGTAAAAGAATACCTAGTTTCTCGGAATGCTACTTGCTGAAAAAATTTGCATAATTTGAATGTAATATACTAGTTGGTGATTCGCTGAATACGAACCTATAATTTCGTGGAGTTTTATGGATATATTATGTTTAAAATATGTGTATAGTATATGTTTTGCAAAATAGTACTATATCTCCGAAACACGAAGAAATTGAAGGAAATAAACGACCATTGCATTATTTGTTATTTACTACTTATGCAGTTACATCTGAAATTTATACAGTTAAACCGATTGCTCTTTTAATTTACAAAGGATTTGGAAACTATTTTTCCTAAAAAGATGATATTAGAATTAATTTTTGGTCATTCAGTTTCTGCAGCGAAATTTTCATTATTTCAATATCTTATAATTATTAGCATAATGTGAAAAAGGCGTTAAGTATTTTATTTTAATATGAAGTATTTTCTATAAAACTGTCTCAAGCATCATTTTTAAACCATTCCTTGACTATATGAATTTTTTTTTAGTTTTGGTGGAAATTCCTAATCTCTTAAAGTTTTAATTTAAGTTTAGATTTGCCTCCTTGTAAATCTACATTACATCTTTATTGCAATAAAATAATAATTAAAATATAATATTTTTAAAAAAAATTTCGTGCATCTAGTATTCCTTACAATGCAAAAATAATGACATCAATAATTAGTTTCATTATGATGATGTTCTAATTGTATTCATATTGCTTTTACGCTTTTATATCATATATCCGTCTCATTCAACATATTTTCCGTGATATTTTAATGTTTTGAATGGTACAAAAATCTAAATGATATATTTAACATGCTTTAAAAAATTCTAAAAAATTAAAATACAAATATCTTGAATTTAAGAATCAAAAACGATTTTTGGAAATTTAATCCATAATTTCATAATTCCGACCTTTTTATGAATTCATCTTTATCAACTATACTTAAGAGTATGTAATTAATTATGCTTTAAAAATTAAATGCAGTTCAGTGCATTTATAAATTAATGATGATGATGACGACTACTTATAATGATGCATTAATTATTTCGAAAAAAAATGCAACGTCAGAAATTTTTTTGATGATCTATCAAACCAGCTATATTCTAAATACGTAATTTGGAAATGAATTTTTGTTGGATAATTGAATCCTAATAATAATCAGTATGGCACTGATATCAAGTTTAAATGCATGAAAGCATAAACATCAAATTGCAAAGAAAACATAGAGCTAGATTTAAAAGATGTGTTTTATTTCGATGTTAGATTTTATGTTATTTCTTCTCATTATTTTATTCTTAGATTCCTCAAAAGAATTTATAAAATTGTATGCAAATTCCTATATATATTAAAAGAAATGAGATATAAAGTAATAATATATCATTTATATGAAATTATATATGATTGTTTGTTTATAAAAATCTTTGATGATTTTCGTTTCTTTTTTTGTTTCACAAAAGATATAAAATAAAAGTTTTTTTTATTATTTATTGTAATATTGAAAGATCACTTTAGAATAATCATTTTCTTAGTTAAATAAATATTTTAAAAGAAATGCAGTATAAAAAAAGTGAATTGTACATTTTTACTATATTTATTACATAATAAATAAAAAGAGCAAAAAAAAAATATTGAAAGAGTTTGAGTTAGATCGCTTTTAATTTTATTATTAATCATCATTTCCAAAAATTTGGAATGTATAATTGAATAAAACATTAGTATAAAACGATTTAATAACTCTATAAGTTTACACAGCTTTACATTTCAGAAAAATCATGTGCGTAATAATATGACTCATTTGGCATTTCGCACTTACGAATTTTAAAACAAGTTACAAATTTTGAAAGAGAAGCAATAAATATAAAATATTCACATTTCGTCAACCGCATTATTCATACGAACAATTCCAACGTTTCATTACAATTAAAAGAATGAAATATTTTATAGCAATAGAAAACTTAAATTAATTTGCAAACGATTAATTTTGCTTTTGAAAAAAAATTATATTAATTTCGTTTTCACATATACAAATAAATATTTTTTGCCTACCTTTATCTTTGGGATTTTTTTCGTCGAATTTCTTTGTAGGAATTAGCAAAGCCGGAGTCTTCTCCGAAGCCATCTTTCTTCGATGAATCTATCTCTTATTTTGAAATGTTCTGGTCTGCCATTGTTGATACATCTGCTTGCGTCTCTGGAGTGACGTCACATTGTTCGTTTTTCTTTTATTACTCGTGGATATCGTTTGGCGTCTCGATTATAGCGCTCTCAGCGAATTGTTTGTTTTTATTCTTAGAGAAAAAAAATGGTATATAGAATTTATTTTAGAAAATTTCATTGAAATATTTTTCGACTATGCTAATTCTAATTTTTAAGAGATAATTTTTTAAGCCCATAGTTCTGATAGGTAGAATTTTAGTTAGAGCTAAATAAATAAATAACTAAAATGATACTGATTATAAGGATTTAAAGCTTACTATTAGGAAATATTCTCGGAAATTTTTTAACTGAAGCTAAACCATGAATTATGTTGAAAAAGCGTTTTAAAGTTATGTAGTATTTGAACTAATTTAAATTAATTCAATTTATTGATTTATATTTCTTGTTGCATAACTGTATATATCGAAAACGAATTGATATGATCAAAAGCTTAGTTTTAAAACTTCTAATCAAAAATTTGATTGTTGAATGGTGCACGATTCATAGGTTCACGATATGATGTTCTTATTCAGATTTAATTTGTTTTTTGTAATTCCTCTACATGAAACAATATTGTTCTCTTAAAATAAAAGAAGTCATTTTGAGATAATATTATATTTTGGATAATTCACAGAAGATTTATTACTGTGTCATCTTCAACAGTCTCTAGTTACCATAAGAGACTATATAAAAAAATATCTATGCTGTAGTGAATTCTATGAGTAATTATATTTGTTTTGAAACTTAATATTGCTGGGCAGGGTTTGTAAGACTTAATTTCTGACTCTTGATTTCAAATATTATAATTTACTTTACATAACATAAATGTTCCATGTTAAAAAAGTTCTTCATTTTTAACTTTAATCCTTCCCATCAGATGGTTACCTTAGATATGAAGTTAAGTCAATACCACAGCCTTAAAGTATCCAGTCAGGAAATTAAAATCAACCACCATACCGAATTCGTAATCCCATATCTGGTGTATCTTCCAAAATTAGTAATAAAAAAATAAACATAAAATTAGTATGAAATGTAGAATAGATCAACATATTTAGAATCAATTTCACAAATTGACAAATATGAAAAATGTGTGTCCAATTATGTACAAATAATACAATATTACATTTTAAAACAAATATAGATATTTAGAGATTTCACAATAACATAGATATTTTAAAGCGTTTTCTAATGGTAATTCGATGAGACTTTTGAAGATGGCACAATATTAAATGACTTCCTTGTATTACCCAAAATATGTTATGATATCAGAAAGACTTCTTTTCATCAAGGACCATCAAAAGGCAACATCACATTGTTTTATGGAGAGAAATTTTTAAAAAAAATACCCTTTTGTGTTTAAAAATTTATTTTATATCTTATAAATCATTTCATGCTTATGAAAACGAACAATGACTCTTTTGTAATTTCTTTTTAAAACTGAACTGTTTCAACTTTCGGCGTTGCAATGATTACAAATATGTATAAAATATTTATAAAATGCAAATAATGGCTATTAGCATATTGTGGTGCATTTGCACAATCCTCCAAAATGCATGGCATAATTAGAAAATACACAAAAAGATTAAGAGTAGTGTTTCTTAATCATCTCTTATTCTATTTATTAATATTATCAATTCAATCATTTCTAATTCGATAAAAATGACTTCTATTTGACAAAAAATCTCTTCTAAGCATTGTAAAAAAATCCGGTATAAAATAAAACATACTGCATTTATTGCCCTTGTAGTTTGGGTGATTCCGTCGACGCATGATTAAAAATGCCAAATCGATTGCCTTATGGAAAGTTACGTGCGGAATAAATTGCTGTAGTTAAGGTTGCGGTTGCGTTTTATAATAAAAAAATTAGTGATGTGAAGTGTTAATATTTCGGATTCAAAATTACGCATTATTAATTCTGAATACGAATGTTCGAATTAATTTTAAACCATTTTATGAATAATCATTCATCTTGACGCATCCGCAAAAGACATTGAATTCATCAAAATAGGGTGAAAATAAAGATAGAAAAGGAGATGCTTCCATTTTATTATTAAAAAAATGAAATGATCCTCCATTATCAAATGGATCAAGTAGTGAATTAGTTGAAATTAGTTCTGCTTATGAATAAGAAATATCGAAGTTTCAAATTAAAATAAATTTATGCTTTTCAAAATGACAGACGAAAAAAAAAAAAACTGATATAAACACGTATCTAACAGGATGAAGGTTCTAGAAATGTTCTTACTATGTCCCCCCCCCCTGCAGGGTCTCAGAACCACTGAAAAGTGATATTAAGACATAAATACGATAAAAATAACAACTATTAATAAGATTTTTATTAAATTTAATATTTTATAAAAAATTAAAAGAAAATTTTATGCAAACACAATTAGTGATATAGAAAAGCTCTTTGAATTTTAAAGAGAATTGAAAGGGAAAATTGCTCTTGTACATTCTATTATACATGGATATTATTAAATATGTATTAATTTTTTATTAATTAAAAATGTACCTCTATCCAAGAATCATTTAAGTGTCAAATTTAGCAACTTTAGTTCCAACGATTTGCCTTGAAAAGTGTTCAGAAAGAATGGTACATTGCTCATGTTTGCATAACACATCACGCAATAGACAACCAATATTGCCGGCGTCCTGGCATAAGGGTAGCGCGTCTTCCCCGTGATCTGGGCCTCCCGGGTTCGAGTCTCGGTTTGGGAATGGTTGTTGTTGTTCTATCTGTGAGATGTGTGAATGTGTCCTCCTGTAAAAAGGGGTAGTGCAAGCAAATGGGTGATGCGTGAGTAGCAAAGTCGAACACTTGGTCCTAATTGGCGCTACTATAAAAACAAGAGACGCTCCATCTCCGGCTTAAATCGCCGTCTTCGTAACAGCGGGCTTGCCCGTGGCAAGTGCAATAAGCAACAACAACAGCTAGTATGTCACCATGCAAATGTTATAAAGTCGTGAAGAATCGCGAACGCACTGTAGAAATACTTCTTTATTAAATCGTGCATTTAGGCAACTGGATCATAAAAGTTTATAGTTAGAGTGACGTTCTGTTTCGAAACAACGAAGGATTTAATTTAGCAAGAGTTTGCAATTTCTGTCCATGGACAGATGACGAGAAAATCTTTCGGTGATATAATTTCTAATCATGGGTAACTGTATCATATATCACTCAATGATTCATTAAATTCTGAAATTCTTTTTTGTGTAGTACTTCAACACACGCGCGATATTATGTATTACTCTTTGATTCATGAAATTCATTTAGCGTAGTACTTCAAAATACTCAGATTTTTTTTACTTTCTCTCATATATAGTAAAGTGAAAGCATAATAATCGGCAAAATAAATAAAATAAAATAATCGAACTCGAGATTTTGACGAATCTCCACGTTTTAGACATTCTTGAGTTCGAAAAACACATTTTTGGAAAATGTCTGTCTGTCTGTGACAAAGACAGCTCAAAAACGCTTTGAGCTAGACGGTTGAAATTTGCTTTAACGGTTGTTACCTCAAATTTGCAGATTTCTACCGATTTAAAAAAAAAATGAAGTATTAAAAGACTTGTGAAAACTAACTAATTAATAAAACTAACTAACAAAAATTAATTAATAAACTTACAAATTAACAAATATTGATAAACAAACAAATAATTAATGAACTATAGTTCATAACAACATTGGAAGTCTAGAAAACATGCGATTTGTTGCTATTGCTTCAGCAGCGAAAACCACATGCGTAGGTTTCTCAAATCCATTCTGTCGCAACTGATAATTATACGAAAGAGGGACATATTGTATATCATTTTCCGGGGATAATTACCAGGACCCCCAAACACATTTACGAAATCAAAGAAACTTACCTTTTCTTGACATGTAAGCACTTTTATCACGCAAAAAAAAAAAAGTGCTTACGTGGCAGGACAGAATAATAATAATGACGGTTTTAAGAACATCTTGCTTCATCAGATAATATTATCAAAAGAAACTTTACTCCCGGGAAAACAATGTTCCGAATTATATATATATTGATTTATTATTTTATTTCTCGTAGTTAGGATTTTTATTTCCTTCCAATTATTTAGTAATTGACAAAATTTCTCAATCTCTAACAGCAGTAAGAGAAAAAGAAAAATAAATGGTCAGAATTAATTAGAAATTAAATTAAATACGATTTAATCCAACACATATGATTTTTTAATCTAAGTGGGTACAAAAATCATTCTGTGGCATTAAAATTTTTAAATGCATGTTCAGATAAATTGTGTTTTTCTTTATTATTTTTCGTGTTAAATGTCATTTTAAAATATAATATCAACACATAGGAGCTGCATAAAAGTTTCAGAGAAGCCCACATCTGAAAATGGAAACAGTACTATCATCATTTGAACATTTGTTCATTCTTTAATTAGCAAAATTTTAGAGCAATATTATATTTATTTTTAAAATAGCAAACCTTCCAATAAACTTCTTTTTGTGCTTATTTTAAAATATTTCGATAACAAAAACTACGTTTTGCAAGAAATCCTTTAATTCGTCTGCTCTTTACAGAATGACGTAGAACAAACGAACAATAATAAACTACAAATATTGCAAAACTTTCCGAAAATCAGAGGGTGAAAAATAATTGAAAAGGAATATTTTTTAAGTATAAATAAGAATTTAAAAAAAACCTATATAGCAATAATTCCATTTCGTTTCGAAATATCAAGAAAGATTTTAAGCTGTATATTCAATACTGAACTAAAAATAGGTAATACTAAAATCAACAGATGTGGATTTTTTTTAATTATCCATTTTTTTAACAAGTAAAAATAATTTATTTTATTCGAAATGTGACTCGGAATATAAGATGCGATATTCTAATTAAAAAATATCTAATTACAGTAAAAACTTTATTTTAGGTTGCAATAATTATATCTAATAAGATTTCATATTCACGTGGAAAATGATTTTGCTTATTTATTTATTTTTGAAGTAGAATTTCAAAGGCTCATAATTAAACACTTTGAATTCTTTACGTAATCAATTCTATATTAAAAATGTTTTGAAGGAAAAAACAAACAAATGGCTTTCAATCTAAAATTAATGCATTACTTGCCACTCCGCGTACATGTGGCGACGGTAAAATTTCCCAGATACATGTCTTTCATTTTCACAAAACTCGCATTGTACTGACAGTAAAATTTACTTTATATGGATATATGATATTGCAATTTGTAGGTAAGTCCCACATTGCTCATACGTAAAATAATGAAGTACGCGAGCGCGATGTTCCTGATAGGCAAACGATCTCGAAATAAGTTAAAAACTGATAAAACTAAAACAATTTAACCAACTCATAAACTAAACAACATATATCAAGTTATACGAATTCGAAGTAGAAAAAAAAGTAAAAATGTCGTGGCCCTTATGTAATATTACCCACTTGATGCTGACAAGCAATTTGTTAAATTATTGAAATAAAACTTTTTAAGAGCATTTCCATACATTTCTAGTTATGCCCTGAATATAAACTTGACATTTTTGTAGTGATTTATTTATTTTAATGACGTTTTAGTAGAACCAACAGGAATGGTCTGTCCAAACGTTTTTCGCATACCCTTGAAAAAGCTCGTCAAGACAGAAAATACTGTGGTGAAAGCTTATAAGCCAGTTAACAGCTACGCTGCACGAGCAGTTGCTTTTGTATCGTGGTCATGTTACTGGACTGCGAACCACAAGATCCCAGGTTCTATCCCTCGCTCATAACAATTAGTCACATTGGTGACCTCGGACGATGAACCTTCAACCTTCGTACAGCTGTTGTGGCGCCATCTACCCACAGTAAACCAAAGTCGTCAGATTCACTTGAAGTAGTAAAACCAAAGTCGTCAGACTCACTTGATGCATCAACACAAAAAAAAAGGCCTCAGCAACCCAAAGTCGTTAGACTCACTTGACGCAGCATCAGCAACCAATCACCCACACACGTTCGCCTCTCAAATGGGTACAGACGCTTTAGAATCAACAGCTAATACATCACCACTCAACAGCCATATAGTTCGTCTCACCCCCGACTCACTGGAGGGAGAGTCTGTGGTGAAAACTTATAAGCCAGTTAACAGCTACGCTGCACGAGCAATTGCTTTTGTATCGTGGTCATGTTACTGGACTGCGAACCACAAAGTCCCAGGTTGTATCCTAACTCTACCCATTCGCTATAATACCTTACATGGCACTAGTGTACAGTCGCTGCGAAATATTCACTTTTTGTGTAAATTTAGCATTTACTGAATCTATCATGTCATCCTTGGCGAGTTATTTGGCGATTAATCCCTGCAATGCGTTATTAGGGTTCAAAAATCAAATTTGTCTTTTAGACACGTTTTTATCAACCGATTGAAGCTAAAATTTGACACAAAATTACATTTGTATTCATAAAATTCCTTATCAGATTTGATATATTTAATCTATTGCGGTTTTGAGTTTATATGTTTTAATAAGTACAGACTAACAGACCATCAATTCCTTGTTGAGTTGGCACAAAATTTCACAGGTGTCTACTCTATAAATATTAAATATGTTCACCGAATTTTATCTATGTAGCATTCTTTATTTTGTAGTTATTGTGTTGACTTATTCGAACAGCCGGACTTCCACTGAGCAAATTTTACACATAATTTGATAGAAATTTGAAAATTTGGTGTAAGGACCATATGCCAAATTTTAACCGTCTGACTCAAAATGTTTGAGTTACCTTTGCCACAGACAGAAAGACGGACCGACATTTTCTAAAAATGTGTTTTTCGAACTCAAGGAGGTCTAAAACATGGAGATTCGACAAAATCTCGGGAAGAATTTTCTGACTAGTACTATATTTTCTCTATATTACATTACGAGAAAATAAAAAAGTAAGCATTGTAATGATTCAGCTTCTTCCCTGCTTGACCATGGTGACGTTTCTTTTTCCCACGCTCCATAATTAGCATCCAGACAGTAATATCAGCAATGGCGACGCCCTACCGCAGTGTAAATGCTTCCAGAGTGCCATATGGTCAACCCCTTTAAAGTAAGGACATCTGGGCAATTAGTGTGAGTCCGGATAAGGGACCACACATGCAGAAAACGGGTATTTGAAACAGATGTAAACCTGCATTCTTTATATTGTAGAGGGCGGCTCTTCAACGGATTCTCACGGTCGACGGTAGACCAGTGAAGTTGTTGCTGAACGATTATTGGATAACCGGGTTCAAAATGGTCAGATGTGAATGAGGGTGGGAACAGAAGAAAAGTGCGAGGAGGTTGGAAGAGAGAAGAATCGTGGAGAAAGAGGAAGAAAGCGGTGAGAGCGGAGTGTCCGACGAGAATTCCACCCGAGAAGATTCGGTGGATCCCTGGAGCTACGCCGGTGTTTGCTAGAACGCTAAGAGTCGGTTAGCTGTTTTTCTTGGGAGGTTTCTCCGAAAGTATTCGAGGAACTATCCTTGTTGTGTCGAATAGAATACTAATAACTCATTTAACCTAGATGATGAACTGTAATTTTGTGTAAATAAAGCTGTAAATAAAGAATTTGATTATAACGCTACCCTTTATTGGATCGGACTGGATCGAGATTTTACAGCATGTATACATATATTACAAAGTTTAATATTTGTGCAATATTTGAATATACTACTTCAAAATCTTTCTTTGGATTTATACTTTAAAATCTTATAGAAATATAAACATTTTTTTTTAAATTTTTTAATAAATTAGCTATTTATTACAGAAAGAATAATAAATAATTTGATTAGAATTTATTATGAAAATGTTGGTATAAATATAAATTTTGCTATATTTTGAAAGTTAATGAAAATTTCTTTGAATTAATATTTAAATTCCAAGTTTCATGCTCCAATTTGATGAAAAACATGCGTCTTGCATTAGAATCTTAAGTACTTTTTAAAAACTCTCCGAAATTAGTCGCATACCTCAAACTGAAGATATGAAATGAACGAACATAAGAATTATTTACAAATCTCGTTCTTGACTCACTTTTTTCTGGATTGCTGGTAGAAAATGTGTTTAGAACGACGATAAAAATTCTCTGTTTGTTCAGCTATTTTACAAAAATATCTTTTCTCGAAGCCCATGATTCTGATGGAATCAGTTTATTACTTTAGGGGCGGCAACAAATAGCATGTGCTTTTCAGTGTGACTCACGTGATTTGCTGTCGGTTGTGATTATTCACTAACTTTACATACGTGGACTGTAACAAATTTATTGCCTTATATAAATTTTTCCTCAATATTTAAAAAAAAATATTGATACCGAGAATGTGGTATAACTCATCTTTGTTTGTGCTAAAAATGTCGACGAGTCCAGTAAAAGGTCTAATAATATCGAAAGGATAAGAAAGGATTTAGATACATAATCAAAGTGTTTTTTTTTTAAATATAAAACCATACTTATTCTTTCCTGTACAGTTTTCCTTTTTCATTTGCGTCAATATTGTGCTCTAAGTATAAGCTAATAGTCGTTTCATCATTCGGTTGCCATGGCAACCACTTTGAAGTAGTTTATTCTTTAAAACAGTTTTGTTTATGACTATGTTTTGTAATGGCGTTTTTGTTTCGAAGTAATTTCTTTTTTTAAGTCACATTTATTTGATGGACTCAGTTCATGTTCAGGTGATAAACGTCATATGTACGCCAATGTTTATTTTTTAATCCATTGCAGTCTTGCAGAAACAAAAATGAGCCACAATACAGAGGAACAAAGCATACAATTAGATGTTAAAGATAGGTGAAATTGCATTTGTCATGTTGTCATGCTCGTGTGACATCACGGAGCTAACTTCCATTCAAGCAATATAGCAAACTTCAGAATTCTTACGACGTTAGAAGCATTTACATATTTAAAACAACAAAGAAAATCAAGGAACCAATCACAATCAACAGTTTTCGATTTCAACAATTTTTGTCTCATATGAAATCTAATGATTTCTAGATACGTCTTAAATAATTGATAATTCTTTTATCACCCACCGTTTTTGTGAAAAATCTCAAAATTTTTATTTAACTGTACTTTCTATATGGCTGAAAACCTTAACTGAATTTCCCAGCTATAACCACTTATAATCCAGCTATCGATTTCGAATTTTTTTTTCTTCATATGAAAGCTCTTGAATCTTAGATACAGCATTGATGGTTGATGTCCTCCATTACGCTCCATTTACGAGAGAAATCTGAAGGACCCTACTTCATTGTACATTCTCCAAGGAAAAAAAAATGGTAAAATCCCCCATTCCCAATCACTATGTTGATTTTGCCACTTTTTATTGCATATGTAAGTTTATAATGTTTAGATACATAATCAATGGTTGCCAATTAAAGTTATCACAAAATAAAATTTTAATGCAACTTTTTAGCAGGGCCGCGGTGGCCTGGTGGTAAAGTATAAGTATAAGAGACGGTTATTAACAGAGGAATGTTAGCAATTCAGAACTACTTGAATGTGTCGATCCCCGTTCAACGTACAATATAGTGAATTTTTGATATGCCATACCACACATTCATAGAAAAGTTTCACTGATGATGCAAAGAATGGACTTCTATGGTTCCCAGAACGATCATTTTGACAGTTCCATCTCGATTAAAGTGACATCTGTTAGTCCAAGTACATTTTTCTGGAAAAGGGAATTTAATTCTTTCTAAAGTTGGGAGAAGAGGAGTAGGGTTTATACAAAAACCGACTTTTTAAAAAACCGGTTTTCAAATTCGACATTTCCAAAAAAACCGGTTTTCGAATTTTTGTCAAAAAAAATTGTATAGGGAAAAATAAAATATTTTTACCTATTCTATTTTTTAAATTTTATTTTAATTTATATAAAATAACAAAAAACAAAATCAATATCAAAGACAAAATATTAAAAAAAAAATTAAAGATTACAAATACATATTACTTACACAAAATAACGAAAACTCAAACAAAAATTTCAAATAATATTTATATTATTTTCACTAATTTTAATTTCTCCTAAGAAAATAGGATTTTAAAAAACATAAAATATCGACTGAACGGTGTCTAAGTCTCGTTCTTATTTTGGACACAATATTGCCTGAAATTGAAAATACTCGTTCACTAGTTACTGAGTTTGGCATCAAATTACAAATCTAAGTTTTTTATTCGTTTGTTCAAATAATGAAAATTCAGCTTTCAGTGTCTTTGGATTTGTAAGTTTTTCTTCGGGGTCTTCAAGAAACTAAACAATTATATTATTTCCGACAGTTATTTTATGAACTGCTTTCAAATGATTATGTAGATTGCTCGTAGATGATCCTTAGGAGCTCAACATTTTATTACAATGATTTCAGATTACCTTGTCTATCCCGAATTTTTTGAAACTATCCCAAACAGCCCCTTACTCATTTTTATCTAAAAATGAAATTAAAGTTATTGAATAAATATTTTTGACGTTTATTTTATAATTTTATTATTTTAACTATTAATATTAATGCAATTTAAAATAATCTAATCCACACATTTTCTAGGAATTTTGAAAAAACAAACAAAAAACAATCTAATTCCGATGCTTGCTAAAGACATAATTTATGTTAAAACGTTGCGAGAAAATATGGAATATTTTAACACCCTGTGTTTTATTTAAAATTCCTTTAAACAGAAGCCGGAACTTTTTATTTTACACTAATTTTTGATAAAAGAAATTTATATAATAAAATTTAAATTTTAAAATGTAAAATAGAAAATATAAACATAAAAATTAAACATACTTTATACTTACGTTATTTTTACCAAATATAACAACTTTATATTTTTGTTTCCAGTTTTCAGCTTCACAATATTAAGCAAACCACTCGTGACTCGCGACGGATCGGATTCTGAGACCACATTTCGACAATTCCATTTCATTAAGGGGTGAGGTGCGGAACGATGAGCACATTTGACCTTGTATTTCTCGCATTAGATACTTTTTTAGTTTTATTTTTTCACGTATATGTGAGGGATGTCATTTCTGACAGCATTTTATTTTAACTGAATATTTCGTATTGATATGGCTAGTTCAAGTGGTGTAAAAAAGCTTTCAGGAGTGGTACGAAGAAAATTTTATATGATATCATTAAATACTGTGATCAAGGAGCAGAAAACGGGGAATTCTTTATTCCTTTCACACCTTCTTCGAAACGAGTCAGTCAAATTGCTGACGTTTCTATTAGATCCGACTTCATACCGATAGACAAAACATCGACGAGAAGCAAGAGATGAAGTTTATCAAACTTTTGTTTCACCTAGAAAAAAAAAAGTGAAAATGGATGTTCATGAAAAACATAAATTGACGAATTCGAGGCGCAACTGTGCAGTACACAAGCACTGGCCAACGCAACTTGCAACGTTGAAAAAATGTGTTTGCTGCCCGTTGCATAGAAAGAATAGCAAATCAAATAAATTCAAAATTAATTTTTACATAATAATATAAATTCTTAAAACCGATTTTCTTAATTTAAAAACCGGTTTTCGAATGTAACAAATTTACTTTAAAAAACCGGTTTTTTAAAACCGGGTTTGAAAACCTTCAAACCCTAAGGAGGAGTAGTATGAGGGTAACTTGAAAAATAAGCTAAAATATCAATTTCTGTATCACTTATACAGTGCCTTATCCTCCTCGTAGAAGTAAGGATCCTGTTACTTGTAGTTGTTAAACCATTCTGTGTATATATTTTCTAGAAAGGTGCCAGAAATTTTGAACACGACATTTGTTTTCTTCTATAATGAGGCTCGCATTGCGTTAAAATAAAACATTTCAAATTATTCCTCGTTTCTGAAATATGCCAGTCTTTTTGGATGGCTTAAAATAAAGCATATTATGAGCAATGAATTTTATTTTATTTTTTAGTCCTGTGGCCTTCTAATATTCTGAATTATATTAGATGTTGAATTCTTCTTTTTCAGTTGCAAGTGCATATGTAGGGAGTATATGTACAATATTTAGGGAGATAAAGGCTTGTTCTACTTTTTAGAAAACCGTATATAAGCTTATATATGAGGGCAAATTACGCCATGTGACATGCAGAATGAAAAAAATCGTTACAATTTTCCCCAGGGCAACGTATTAAGTCTGTAGCTTCCAAATTTTGCATATAGTTGCTCTTTCGGTCGCAGATATACTCACTAAAAAGAGTTTTGGAAATTTCTTTATTAAAAATTAATCATCATTCGAACATTTTGCCTGCTGGCGCCCTGGCATAGGGGTAGCGTGTCTTCCCCGTGATCTGGGCGTCCTGGATTCGAGTTCCGGTTCGGACATGATTGTTCTTCCTCTATTCTATCTGTGAGATGTGTGAATGTGCCCTCCTGTAGAAAGGGGTTGAGCGAATGAGTGATGCGTGCGTGGCAAAGTCGTACTCTTGGCCCTTGTTGGCACTACTAAACTAAGAGACGCATCCTATCGGCTTAAGTCGCTGTCTTCGTAACAACGGGCTTGTCCATGGCAAGTGCCATAAGAAACAACAAGAACAACGTTTTGCCTTCATAACTTCGGAAAATATTATCGAATTAAGCACATTTTTACAACACTTAAACAAATTTTTAAGCTTATTGGTAATATCAATATTCTTCCGAGGCAGTGCCTTTTTCTCATTGTAATTAAATTTTAATATTTTAAGGATATTTTACTATAATACTTTACGTTAGTTTACTTTAGAATACATTAAATCGATTTCTAGGTTTGTACTCACACGTGTTATGACAATATGAAAATATTTTGTATGTGTGTGTATGCTAGTTATCGCTGCTCTATAATCAAGTTTAAATTTAAAAAAATAATAATAACAATCGAATTAAGCCTAAGAAATTATCATACATGATGTTTATGGCTAAAAGTTCAATTCTCCTTTAAATTTTCTTACATAGTTAATTAACTTGTTTTTCCCATGCTGCACTCTGTAAAGTGAAATGACCAATAAGCGCAAAATTTATCACACTGCATTTTTTTTAATTAAAAATAGTTTAATCCTGGGATTAAATTTCTTCTTAATGGAAAACTCAAATGAATTGGCATTAAATACAGATTAAATTATTTAAAAATGTTCTTTAGATTAAACTGTAATTCTTTTTGTCAGATGAAGCTTTTTTCCTTGAAAAATCTGAGACTGATAAATTTTTTGTTGTCAAATATCTTCTATTTTTTAATGCACATTAAAGGGGAAACATTAAGATGAAATATATTTACATTTCTTCGTACAAATTAAATACAAAAATTTAAAAACATCAGGTAATAATAATAAAAGTGAATGGAAGGCATTCGACCCTCTTTTTCAAAACATCGCATCATAATATTGTTTTAGGCTTTAATTGCTTATTATGACTTAATTTGGCTTGGTTATATTAAAAGTTGCAATGCTATTTTTACAACATTTCATTTTCAGAAAAAAAAGTGCTCACCTAAAACTATTATCATATTTTTTTAAAAAATCTATTTTTAGAAGATGTGAAAGTATTTATCAATTATAGGCTGAGAAATCTAATATTTATTTATATTTAATCATTCAAAAGCTTTTAAAATTTCCAATCCTGTTTAGTCTCTCTTTTGCTATTTTGCTGCACGCAATGACGCTCTCTAGTCATATTTTAACAGGCAACTTTTAAACCGTATAGGTATATACTTAGGTATATAGTTATATACTTAGGTATATACCTAATATATACTTAGGTAGGTATATACTTATATACTTAGGTATATACTTAGGTATAGGTATATACTTAGAAATATGCTTTAAAAGGTGTAAAGAATTATTTTTCTGTTGTTTCAGCCCATATATATTGTACTGAAAGAATTACGAAACCTAAATTTCCATATCGTCGTTCATTTCTTTAATCATATTTCGTAACATTTTTTTATCACATTAATATTTTAAACATCTAATTTCAATGGAGATCTAATGGCGTCATAACCAACCTTCTGGGCATTTGTAATAAATAAATAAGCATTTTGAACATAAAAAAAGCTGAAATTTTCTGCGATTATAACTGACCAAATTATCGAAAAAAGTCTCGATTTTAATAAGGAAATATTCAACGAATAAAATTAGAGGAAAATAATTCAACATTTTTTTTTTTTTTTTTGTCATTTCTAAAAAAATATATCGTCTTGACATACAGACAAAATTCTGCTATTATTTTTGCCGATGTGCATAATCAAACGACTCAAGCCTACATTTATAATGTTATGTCACAGATTAAAAATTCGAATTTGTGTTATTACCTTCACAGACAGATACTGTATATTTGACATATGCATATACATCACATTTTCTTATCCATGTTCTTATAAATAATTATGATTAATCTCAAAATAATAAAAAAAATTAATTTTACCCTTTAAAATATTTTTAATCAATTAAGTGCATAAATAATAAAATTTTCTATTATCTAAATGACCTTTATGAAAATAGCATTATTTTCTAATCAGAAATTGACAATAGGCAATTTTGATTGGTAAAAATACATTCAGTTCTTAAAAATATTCTCTTATTTTTTATAATAAAGAAAAAAAAATTAAATTGTAATTTCTTTAATTAGCTATACTATTTATAAAATCATCATAAATCATATACTAAGCTCTAAAACAAAATTTTAAAGTATGTAATTACGTTTGGAAAGAATTTTTTGAAAAATGTTATTAAATATTTGTGATTTTAAATTTACGAATAAAATTGATTTAAAAAACATTTATGAAACAAAAAAATGTATCAATTAAGAGATAAAAGTATTTTGAAAAATTCTAGAAATATATATATATATATATATATATATATATTTTTTTTTTTCTTCTTTTTCTCCTTTTTTTTTTTTTTTGGCTAAGGAAAGGCATAAAACCAAAATAGCTTAGAAGTTACATGTATAGAAATATAAAATGCATTTCTATCTAATATTGAGATAATGTGGTTCGATTAAAATATAATATGAATTTTTTTCCCATTATGAGGCATTTAAATAAGTGAATTGTAAAGTCTTTTTAAATGAACAGATTGCTTAGTTCTATTATTCAGAAGCTGCAGAAGGTATATAAAAGTTATTATACAAAATTTGACTAGTAAAAATATGCAGATTTTAATTTTTGTTCTTCACAAATAAATTGAACCAAAATTAAGAATTTGAGAAACTAGAATTTTAGGATAGGAAATAGTATTAACCCTTAACTGGGGACGTGCGGTCTGTGTGACCGCTAGCGATGGATGTTCTATCACCCCTATTCTATTTTTAGCTCAATTGAATGGATTGACCCTGTAGTTTATTGTTTTGTGACCTTCAATACAAGTGCACTTTTTCAACCGATTTCAGCAGATGCTTTTTAAAATAATTCAGTTATTTCTTCGAGCGCGGTCTCTAAGACTGCATCTCCCTGTTAGTGCCCCAGTGATAAACAAGGCTTAGCAGTTGGCGGTAAAACTTGGGCCCCGAAATATCATCCAGTTTACTGATCCTATATTATTCCAGATACTTTTAAATGAAGAATAAAGTGATTTTAGTGATAAGGCTAATTGTACAGAAGAGTTTTTCGATGAAAGTTCATATTCAACTGATTCTGATATGTATGCTCAAACATAATTAATTTTTCTAGTGTTGATGTAGTTTGAAAAATTTATAAAATATATTAATATATCAAGAGATATATATACAGAATTTATAGGTTGATTTTTATACTAGTTCTTAACCTGTATATTTAAAATGCCCTAGAAAACCGTGTTATGAGTCACACAAGCCGATAAAAAAAGGGCCAATTTTACCCATTGTTATTTTTTTTTATTTTTCATATAATTGTTGAAATTTGCATTATATTGTCTTCTATATACCTTCATATACTGTAAAAATAAATACGATTTAAAAAGTAAAAAGTAATATGCTTTTTCAAGAATATTATTTATTGTAATATGTAATTTGAGAAGAAAATGTATGTTCCAACGCATTTACTTTTTTCAATGACAATATATTTTGAAAAATTTCTAAAACATATCTATATATCAAGAAAAATATCTTCAAAATATATTGGCAGTTTTTCATACTAATACATTCATTAGAAAATTTAATTTGAGTCTAAATGAAATGCGGTCTCGGAGACCGCCCCTCCCCAGTTAAGTCCTAAAATTTCACCTCCCCAGTTAAGGGTTAAAATAAAAATAATGCAAATATAAAAAAGAATATAACTTCTTAAAAATAAACGTAGAAACAAACCCTTAACGGTTTTATAAAAAAGTCTTATCATAAATTAAAAACATTAAGAAAAAAATCGACATTTCCGCTAAAAAAGGTAAGCAAACCTGGAAGAATCTCAGCTATATAAACAATTTTGACCGTAAAGATATATAAAAACATTTTCCCGTCTCTTATTAACACCTGTCACTTCCTATGAACCAAAACATCCAAGAGTAAATCCTTTTATTGAACAAAACAACATATCCAGACTACTTCATTATCGCTTTATTTGCATACATTTTTGTCGCCACTGAAAAGAGACGGTTGACAGGTGAATAAAAAAGGAAATCAGAGCACCCAGGCATAAAAGTGAGAACCAGTTATTTTACCAGGCTGCTTTTCTTCCTCCAAATTCATGATGCAATTTCTTCCCTGGTTAACAGCATTTGCGTATTCAGTGCTTGTTTTGATTTCAATCTTGCAGCAGCATGGGTCGCAGGGTAAGTTTTGTTGAGTCTATTAGTTTTTAAACTTTATTTCAAAAGTATATTTGGAGTATTAAAAACAAAATGTAATATTTTAGCTAATAATATTTTTTATTTCTAATAAATAAATTATATTTTATTACGCCATTTCATGATTTTTGTCATTTAAGATAATATTTAATTAGTGAATGGTTGATTCATTTTTTTATCCATCTGACGATATTAAGTCGATTTTCATAGCAAAAAGAAAAAATTTGTTTTAATATTTTAATATTTCGTGTTTATATTTCTTAAATAATCAATATACAATACACTCTCGAGTATCCGGCCTAATGTGGCAGACTGACTGGCCGGATGATAAAAAAAGTCGGATAGGCCGAAGTCTATGAATTCCTTTCTTTGTCCACTAATACCAGAAGACAAAATGTTTTATTCAAAACTCACCGTTATAATACGTATTTTCTCACTTCTTATTGAGTACAGCTTTCCCTTTATCTGAAAGTGAACGCAGCTGACGCCCGGCGAATCATAAAAGCAGTTATTGGTAACTTGTCGAGTTAAAATAGAAATCTCTGTACTGGTAGTTTATATATGTTTATGTACTGCATTGTACGTTTCAAGAATTTATTAGAGAAAAGTAAGTTAAAGGATATAAACTGTTCGCATTTTCAAATAAATTCTGCAATGCCTACTTAAATGCAGGAAACATAAACAAAGCTTTAACCTAAATCGTAGGCCTGATTATAAAGAAAATTGACTCAAACTGATAAATGATTGCACTTCTGAAAATTTTTATTGATAAATGATTTCACAGATATGAAAAGATAATCCTAAGATAAGAGTCAAAACTTACAGTTTTTAAATATTAAAAAATTCTTTAATAGACGACTTAATAGACGCTTTGCCTTCCCCATTTAATTACGTTAAAAGAAAACAAGGCCGGATAGTCGCGAAACGGATACTCGGGATTGTACAGTATTGGCAGCATGAGTTTATGTAATACATTTACAGACAAAAATAATTAGAATAATTGTTCAATCTATTTTGAAAATATAAATATATTTCTATAAAATTTATTAAATACAATCACCTCAAAAGTTTTTAAATCAAGAATTTAACTCCGATATTTTAAATCATGCTAATTTTCAATTTAAATGTTTGCTTTTGCTTTATAAAACAAATATTACATAATAATTAAATAAAATTGATTTGTTTTATTGTAATACTAGCCGCCTTTGGCGACCAGCCGGTTCGCCAATCTTAATGTTCGTTTAAATTTTAATAATTAAATAGGTTGAACCGGAGTTTAACCCCCTTCTTCGCCAAGTTGCGATAAAGCGCCGAAGCTGGCAATTTTTATTATGCACTATAATTGAACATCTGCTCCTTTGCTTTTGAACATTTCGCAAGGCCGTTGTTGGCGATTTTTAAAAATTTCGCAAAACAGGGGGTTAAACTCCGGTCGTACCATCAAATATTTTAAGCAATTCCAACTTTAATAGATTCTTCAGCAAAATATTTTAAAACTTCAAATTTTGATAGTCATATAATTCACTCATAATATTATAAAGGCCTTCAGTCATAATGTGATATGTATCTCTATAATTTTCTGTTACCCCTCGTAGAATTTATGCTTTAAATTAAAGTGTAAAGGATGAATCTGCAATTAATATAATAATATTTTTTACTGAAACAAAGAATTTTTTTTAATAATATGATTACTGATAATAGAGTCACTAAGCGTTTAAACTTTATGGGCACTAAAGAATATCTTTCTTAATTTATGTAATATCTTAAGAATTTGTCAACAAAATTTTCTCAGATTCATCATGAACAGATCGATTCATTAACAATGTTTCATTTTAAATGCATCAAACACTAAGAAAATAAAATGAATCGTTTAAAATAATCGGTCGAAAACAGGTTTAAAAAAACTACTTAAAAAACGATGTACTTAAAGCTATAAGCATATACAAAAAATATATAACTAACATAAATACAATTTAATTACAAAAGCATGCAACTAACCTAAAAATAATTTAAATCATCCGTTGATAATGGTTGTCATGGCAACAATCGGAACACAATGCGCATGCGCGAATTTTTCTACGCCAGTTGGGGTAACGCTATGCAGATTATGCATTTTTAATTTTCTTTATTCTGTGTTATTTGAATTCAAAAGTACTTCAGAATGAATCTGAAACATGGATTAATTAACAATGTTTAATTTTAAATGCATCAAATATTACGAAAATAAACAGAATCGTTTGAAATAATCCGCCGAAAAACGTTAACCCTAGCCTCATTACTGTTGGGAGAAAAAAAACTGAAGCCTTACTCATTTGGCGGTGGGGTAAATAGAAGATTTTTTTGGCGGAAAAGTTGGCAGTGGGGAAAATGGAAGATTTTTTTGGTGGGAAAGTTAGTTTTTAATTAATAATTAAAATTCTAATTAAAATTTCAAAAAAAGGGACCCCAGGTGCACATTCCCGACCTCTAAGGTATACATGTACCAAATTTGATAGCTGTATGTCAAATGACCTGACCTGTAAAGCGCCAACACACACACTCACACACACATTGAGCTTTATTATAAGTATAGATAAACTATGTTCTAAACTTTTGAATTTTAGTGTTTAGATTCAAAGAAACAAATTCAAAAGTCTTTCACAATAAGATTGTCACTCTCTGGGATCTTTGTCGAGACAGTCAATAAAATAGTCTAAAATCGTTCAAATTAATGATATATAAGGTTTCATAACTCGGTCAATTTTAACGCAGATTAGTAGAATTTTTTTGTGCTAAAATATTAGTGTGTCAAGAATATTTTTAAATAAATATGTAATAGAATTGGGAAAACTGTAGAAGATGCTACGCATCATAATGTTTTCGACAACACATTTACTATCTTAAGTGGCACAAAACATAATTTTTGACGTCATTTAGATGAATTTTCCAATTGAAAGCATATGCCTATTTCTGATGGTTTAGATGTTGGCTGTTCATAAAGTAGAATGGCCAAAATTTATGTAAATATGTAGAAAAGATATTCTACATATTTACATAAATTTTGCTAAAAAATTCCTTGCAATAATTGAAAACAGTTATGGAATTAGAAATACAAATATTATGGTATATCTCTTTTTGCAAAATGTTTAAATTCCAATCCAGTAAGCTTTATTCTCCCCAAAAAAATATTGCATTCCAATTTACCTATTGTCTAATGAATTGGAGTTGTTTCGATTTTAATATCAAAAGCTACTAAGTAGACTACTACTAACATAGTAGTATACTACTACCATAGACTACTACTACTAAAAACTACTAAGTAGTAATTTTGCTGTTTTTAATACGAAATTCATGAAATCTTGACTTTTCTAGTATGTGTAACTATTTCCAATGAAAAAAAAATGGATTAAAAAAAAGTTAAATTTTGAATCTAATCAATCCATGCTTTTATATTAACAAACTATTGTTATTTTTTTAATATTTACAATCTATTTTTAATCATATATGTTTTTACATAATTAAAATACATTTACATTAATCTTCTTCTTCTTCTTCTTCTTTTTTTTAGCTAAATAGCTGCTTGCTGGGAATCGCAGTAATTTTTCTACTTGTCACTTTTCACTCTCTCTTTAACATCTTGTTCGTGGAAAGCTCTCAGAGGCTGAAACATTCAGGTAAAATATTTATTTCAAGTAATGAATACACAAAAATTCGTTTCATGCTATAGTTTTCTGGTATTTTGGCAAGTATTCTGATTTATTAAGAATAAAACATTTAAAAATATAAGTTAGTAAAAAAAAATTAGGGGAAAAAAAGGCGGAGGACAGATGGCCACTGGTAAAATATGAACGTATTATAAGCTTTTATGATATAAAAGCTGGTGAAATTAGTATAATGTTTTGGTTTGGGACTAGATGTTTGGTTTTCGAATTATTTTGAATATAGATTTCGGCGCTGCCAAGCTTTCTTAATTTCGATTTCTCATCTGGAAAGATAAGTTAGGCAGAGACTGTACTTTTCATTAGCAAATGTAAACTAGAATAATCAGTATGACACTAAATTTAATTTTTTAACAACATTTAATAGACATTCACTTAGGACGATACATAACATACAAGAACACTATAACAAAACTTAATTCAAGAACACCATCGAGCTCCAAACATCAACCCTCTCTCCGTGCACCGTCCCACCCGCCGTTCAACTCTTCCCTTCAGTTCGTTTTTTCATTCTCATCATCAGCAGCACCCTCACAATAGAGATAGCGTTTTATAGCTTTCAAACTTTATGTATATACTATAATTTAAGACTTTACTTATAATATAAGCTTTCGACATAGAAAAAAAAATTATTATTTTTCTGAAAAATAATAATAATAATAAATAATAAATAAAAATAAAGTTAAAATTTAACTAATAAAAGCCAAAAATACATAAATTTTTATCAATAAAAGCAAACGAAATATTTATCTTTAGGGGCGCTGCGTTCTAAGAAGTTCAGCGACTACATTGGCGTCAATGGAGAAGCGGCAATTTTTCCTCTGAAGTGCGATACCTGTGCTCTCATTGGGACTTCAGGTACGTTTTCTCATTTTGAAGAATTTACAAAAATATCAAAAATATATCCCCAGTTACTGAATTCCTCTGTTTATACAACCACTTGCGATATTATATTACATGCAAAAAAAAAAAAAAAAATCACAAAATTACAAACTTAAAGTTTGATTTTCGTCTTTATTTGAATAACTTGCCGGCGTCCTGGCATAGGGGTAGCGCATCGTCCACGTGATCTGGGCATCTCGGGTTCGAATCCTGGTTCGGGGATGGCTGGTCTTCATCTGTGTTCTATCTGTGAGGTGTGTAAATGTGCCCCCCTGTAAAAGAGGGTTGTGCAAGCGAATGTGCGAGTGTCATCTTCATATGAGCTAGAAGTCAGACTTCTACCCTTGGGTGCTCAGGGGTTCTTACCCTCAGAAGCTACTACACCCCCTTTCCGTGGTAACGCGGACACGACATCATCATCATTTGAGTAATTTCTGTTAATAGTACTAAAAGTGGAAGTTGTGTAGATTGACGTTTGCTCTACAGGATTTAGATCGTTCAGCTTATAACTGTCAAATCTGATGAAAATATATTTCGTAGGTTGGGAATGTATGTCTAGGAAGAGGTGTTTTTTTTACCCATGATATTTTAAAGAAATAAAAACAACGCAAAACGTTGAAGATTTTCACTAATATCTTTGGGAAATATTATAACAAAAAATACTACTCATATCATTTAAAATCCAAACCAGCTGGAATGGTCTCCCCAAAACTTTCTCGCATATTCTCTAATATAGGTGTTATCCTAGAGAACGCCTTGCATGGCATTGGCGTACAATAATTACAAAATATTAACCTTTGGAGTGAATATAGCATTTTTACTGAATCTTTCATGTAATGCTTGGCGTGTTATTTGGCGATGAATCCCTGACATGCAATTAATAGTATGAGAAAATCGAATTTGTCTTTTAGGCGAGTTTTACTCAAGCGATTGAAACAAAAATCTGACGCGGAACTACACTTGTAGTCACAAAATTCCGCGCCAAATTTGATATATTTAAATCATTGTGTCTTTGAATTATAACGTTTAAATATTTCTGATAGTTCAGACTGACAGACGATCAATTTCTTGCTGTGTATAATTCAAGATTCGAAAAGTGTCTAAACAACAGATGTTAATTTTTTGAATTGAATTTTATCTACTTAGCTCTCTTCGTTTTGTAGATATCGTGTTATATTATATTCGAATAGCCGGACAGACAGACTTCCTCTGAGTAGAATTTGCTCAAAGTTTAATAGCAATCTTCTAATGGGGTATATAGACCGTATACTCAATTTCATCCGTCTAGATCAAAGTGTTTTTGAGTTATCTTTGTTACAGACAGACAGACGGACATTTTCCAAAATTCTGTGTTTCGAACTCAGAGAGGTATAAAATATTTAGAATTTACTTCTCAAAATCTCGAGTTCGAATTTTTTGTTGATTACTATACTTTCTCTATACTACGCATACGAGAAAATGAAAAATATACATTGAACGGTACTAACTTAGGAGTAATGCAATTTTCTTCCTGTATTTCCTTCATTTAAAAAATATATTTTTATACATAATTTGCTGCAATTCTTCCAAGGAAATAAATTATTCTCATTAAAAAAAATTTAAATCATGTGCTTTTCCTTCAATATTAAGAAATAAGGAATAAAGATATTGTTTATTTTTCGTATTATTTGGAAATGCTGCAGTGAATTTTTACTTCAATGTTTTATTTCATTATTAAATGTGGAGCTTGTAAATAAAGCTCTTTCTCTATGATATTAAACATATTAGAAAATTTATCCGGTATCTGGAATGATTAATGTTTTCTATTCCTTGATTTTAACAACGTCTATCAATCCAACATGGACTGATACAAGATGTTAAAAGTCTAAATGTTCAATTTACCGTGTTCATGGAACATGTTTACATTCTTAATATGTAAAAAAATGCGCAAATTAGAGACAACTGCGGATTTTAAGATGAAGAATAAGAAAGTGAAATCCCTTCTACATAAAGCAACGCGCAGTTAAATATTAGATTAAGTAAACAGATTAAGTAAAATTATGAATGGAACTGGAGAAATAAGGCAATTAAAATAACATAATTTAAATATTTATCACAAATTAAAGTTTGAAAATATTTTATAGAGAGAATCGTAAATATCAAGCCATGTTAAAAAATTTCATAAAAATTATTCCAAAACCACTGGTGAACAATCTGATTGCTAAAGGCGATTAGTAATAACAATTAAACTGTGAAAGACAAATATAATTTTTTTATACTTTGTATATTGAAATTGTCTCGGAATCGGAAGTCTGTTTGCTATTCATGATTTTCGCTAATCATACTTCCTCTTTCCGAAAAATAAAAGATTGATTCGAAGTCTTTAAGATAAAACATAGACATTAATATTAGCCATTCAAGAAAATATTTTAATTCCAAACTCTAATCTTTGCCGTAAGCAAGAAAAGCCTAAAAAAATGTATCTAACAGATTTCTTAATTTTGATTTAAAGAAGTGATTCTGTGTGTGTGTCTACAAAACAAATCTCACTTGCGAACCTCAACTTTAGCATACAGGTAGTCGTAATGAGGTCTCAACACAACTCGAAACCTAAATTTTAAAATTTTGTGTTGCATTTTTTAAAAATTTTATAAGTCATAGTGTTGACTCGGATGACTCTCATATTTTCCCATAGTATACTTTTTAATAATTGTACGAAAAAATCAGCTATTCAGTACTAATAGTGTCGTGGCTGCTTCGTGAGTGCTTTGAAAAAAATTAGGCAAATAGAAAACTTAACAGATTTATTTCAGATTCGTTCGAGTTACTCTGCTCAGTAACTCCTTCTCCTCCAAGAGCCAACAATCGAATGACATCATTCTTTTGAATTACACTCGCGCTAGTTGCCTAGCGCCATCTATGAACGTTTATTTCCTAACGCTTCAAAATCCAATCACTACAAATAGATCAATATACAATATCAGTTCAAACAGTTGTTTCATTCAGTACTAAAAGTCAATTTCTTTAAAGATACCACGCAAATGTCTTGATAAATCGTTAGCGCAATTTATTGAATTCTAAGAAATTTTTTAAAGGTCTATTTTTCGGAAAACTTTTATCTCTGCATTTGATATTTTAATACTGTTGTCTATCTCAATTCTTTAGATCATTATTTGAACATTTATCTGTCATTTAAATAAAAAACAATCAAAACATCTTTTTTAATTAAATTTTAATTAGTTGTTTTCCTGCGATTTGCTTCTCTACTTCACGTAGAGAAATATCACTTCATTACTGATTTGGCAAGGAGCCAAATTAGAAAATTAAGAATCATAAAAATTGCGTTCGTATGATTTAAATTCTAATGGCATCATGTGCATGAATCTTTCCAATTTCATTATCTGTTTACCCTTTTTTATAATAGGTCTTCATTTCGATTTTTGTCGTATGCAAACAGGGGATATGATTGCCAAGAAGAAAATAAAAACTCAAAATCAATATCATATCTATGACTTCGCTTTCAGAGTTTTATGCTATTGTGGTTTTGATTTCGATGATATTCATCTTGTAACAGGTAATTAAGTATAATGTATAAAAATAAAATTGGCATTTCCAGGTCATCTAAGGAAATCTACTTCCGGAAGGGATATTGACAAGAGTTATTCTTGTATCTTCCGTTTGGGATTTTCACCTACGAGAGGATATGAGGACCAAGTGGGATCAAGAACCACTGCCCGAATTGTAGACAGTTTCAGGTATGTCATAAATTAATCGCAGCTATCATGATCATTTTATAAATGATTAAGGGCTTCAAACAGAACAAATAAATTTAACAATACTAATCAATATAAACCAAGATAGAGCATTTTACTACCATGCAATTATCCTCTTGAACTGTGAACTTAATTAAATTTCTAATTGGAAGCCCTATTTCATTTCATTTTTAGACACAGTTATTTTCATTCATAGAAGAAAGCTAAAAAATGAGTGTTTTTAAGTGATTTTTTTGTTTGCTTTTTACAGTCAGGAGAGATTTTCATATGTTCTTTTATGCAATGTACCATGAATTGTTTTGTCTCTCCTCAACCGTTATTAAACCATGAAAGTCCTGCATGATTTTTACCGCTCTTTCAGCTATATCGTGCACTTCTCTGACCACTAAGACCGTCCTCTTCATGTTTAGAAAACAAGTGTTATTCGCCCATAAAGGACTCTCGTTGAGAAAGCTATAATCAATTTTGAGTTTAGAGAACAATGACTGACTTTTGACTAATATGAAATCATTGATGCTTTTCTCTGGAAAAAATTGAATAGCTGGTAACAATCGCATGATATGAATTAATAACTAAATAAGCAACTACAAAATCATTGAATGAAATTACCATACAATGGACCGCAAAGTTCTTCCTTTGATAGAATGTATCTTTTCTCATGGGTCTGCAATTTTTTTCGATGTATATTTGCCACCATTTTTAATTTCTTCGCTCACATCATCATCAAGACTGCTATTTCGGAAGACAAATACCATAAATGCTGGCTAAATTTTTGCAAAACAGCTTTCGTGATACTTGCATTGACATTTTCATAATCTTTCAAAGATTTCAAAAAGCATAAATCTTTCTATGGTGCTTTAAGAGCCAAAATGCATTGAAGCCATGGTTTAACATAGATTGTCACGATAAACAAGACGTCTAACAGTGCTTTCTTATCATTGGTGTTTAATTTCAGCTGAGAACTAAATAACGATAATTTTATGAAGTAAATCGCTCGACTCATTCATCGATCTTGGTGCATGACACCTGGAAGTCTGATTGTAATTTTTTTCTGGATCTCCTCCTAAAAATAACATAGGAAGTTCACTCATCTCTCAATAGTCATCTCTGACAGCAACATTTTTAAATTCAGCAAGGTAAAAGTCCGAGTATGGTTCGGAACTATTCCCTTGTTTCACTATAGCATTGTGTTTTAGTGGGATCGATGTTTTTCTTATTATCTTTGAGCTTTTTAACGAATGGCATATTGGTCTTTGTTGTCGCTTGTTTAATTTTCACTTCGAATACGGTTTTTAATACCAACTCGTAAGTATGCGAAGCGAGCGAATAAAAGCATTTCCCTAGCAAATGTTTGCTCAAGGAGTACACAAGTACCATTAAAATTGAAGCCACTACTTGTATTTGAAACCATAGTATCACAATAGAAAATCTGGACTTTGTCTTCGAGATTCCAATCAAAGATCGCCTTCCAAATAACTTGAGCCATTCTATGCCTGTAAAATTATCCAATTCCCAGCCAAGGAATGAGTTGTCATTTAAATCTATATGAAAGGACTATAGGTAAGCATCCTTCTTCCGAAAGGCCGCGGTGGTCTGCTGGTAAGGTCTCGGCTTGTAAGCCGTAGAGTTTCAGGTTCGAGACCCGATTTCACCGAAGAACCGTCTTGTAAGGGGGTCTGTTGCACGTAAAATCCGTCATGCCAAACGTTCTCCCGCTGGTGTGATGTGGCGTGGAAAGGGGGGTACTAGCTCAGATGTCGTCCTCGTCATCTGACCGTGGTTCAAAATTACGTGTCCCAAAATAGTCCTAATGTTGCTTTACAACGGGGTGTTAATATAACTAAAATAAACTAAATTAAAAAACCTTCTTCCGATTTTCGAGCATTCAAAGCAGGCATCAACTTGAAATCCCAAAATAAGATCACCACATCCAGTATCTCAGTTTTCTTCCCCGTGATCTGGGCGTCCCGGGATCAAGTCTCGGTTTGAGCATGGTTGTTCTTCCTGTTCTATCTGTGAGATGTGTGAATATGCTCTCCTGTAAAAAGGGTTCTGCAAGCGAATGAGTGATGCGTGAGTAGTCAAGTCGTACTCTTGGCCCAAGTTGGCTCTACGATAAAAACAAGAAGCACTTCCCCTTAGGCTTAAATCGGCTGTCTTTGAACAGCGGGCTTGTCTGTGGCAAGTGCCATAAGAAACAATAGTATTTCAGTTTAGATGTCAATTTTTATTTTTTCCGTGTTCGTTTCTTTAGTTTCGCTCTTCGGATTCTTTGAATTGAAGATTTACTTATGAGAAATTCATCAATATTATATCCAAGTACATCAATAGTAGCTTCAGGAATAAACACAGAATCACGCATATTTAACTGACACCTATCTAATGCAGCAACTAACTTTGGAGAAACAAAATCTTTGCTCATTACTGACTTACTTGTCCCAGGTTTTGAACTTTCGGCGAGTATTGAGAAATCTTCTGATTCCCTAATCTTCTTGTAATGGTGCAAACTTGAAATCTTCTTGCAATGGTTCGTATAATGCGTAAAATTCTGAAGCGGAAGCATATTTGATTAGCCGATTTTCTTCCTTGGTAGCTCAAAGTCGTGCTCTTTTCTCTTTGTCGGTCAGTGTTCTATCCACTTCACTTACTCCCACGGGGGCGGGTCACCTCATAATTGGGGATTCCTCGCCACCCTTGTTGATATACGAAAGGGTGGAGGTGACTACTTCCCATCGATGGCGGGACATACTTCCTAAGGGAGGGAATATACCATTGCCGGTGATGGCCTTTAGGACTTAACCACAGTTCCCATCAGTGTTGCTCTCGCCGTCAAGTTTTTCCGTATGCCTTCTGGCGGGTCGGAGTAGTCAGTCTATGATCCACTTCAACTAAGTGACCAGCCCGCCCGACTCTCTTCTGCCCCTTCGAAGAACATCTTATATTCCTCTATTTTCATTAACTTAAGTGCATCAGCATGTGCAATTTCTAACAAATTGTCTAAATTATTTACAAATTCTTGTTGTCATATGAATACGTCTTGCACTTTCTTTGCATTTTTTTGTAAGTTTCTCCAAATTTGATACATTTTAACGAGCTTCTTCACACAATTTGGCAACGATTTGGTAGGTATGCGTGCCTTTTCCCAAAAGATAAGGCATTCACGAACAGCAAGATTTGCGCTTTCATTAACAGTTAAATGCACTTCTCGAATATAGTAAAACAAAACTACGAGAACTGGGAGGTTTTGAAACAGTTATCTGATGCTTTATGTCCCCTATTAAAAATATCACGTTTTTAGAGCTACGCAATTCCACTACCGTGTTCTTTTCACTGATTAAAGACCGTATAAAATATTTACTAACGAAACAAAACGAAATTATAAGCACATTGACGAGAGAATGTGCGCTTCCCTTAGTAAATTGATACCGAGGCGTTTCATGGGTGGCTTAATTCACTATCGAAGGTTTCCAAGACATATTTTTTTTCCGTTTTGTTTTCTCTTTACCGTTTGTTGTCACTGTATGCTCCGGAACAGACACGTGTTAGGCTAGCATGTGTCAGCGCTGGCTCCTCAATGCACAAGTGCTGATATGCACGTTCAGATGCAAGTCGGCACGGGTTGACTTGTTTCAAATTACATGGAAATAAATATGCATAGGTAAGTAGACATATAGAATAGGGTGGAACGAAAAAATCAATTTTTGGTTTTTAATTTGTAATAATACGGAAAAGTCGTCTTTTAATATAGATAAGTTAAATAAAAATTATAAGAAATATTACAGAAAATCTTAAGGTGTTGCAAGGACGTTAAATTTCATAAAAACACACTTTTTGCTGCTTTTTTAGGAATTTTTGCGTGCCTCGATTATGAAATAAAAAGCTTTTAATAGGCGTTGCCATATGAATAAAAGTATAAAAACAGTTTACTATTGCACTGGCATGGCATTGAGTCGTCGCTGTAGCGGCCTTTATTGAGGTGAGGTGGAGATTTGTCTGAGTCCGGTGCTAAGGGCAGAGCCGGTATCAAACCAGTATCTTTGCCGAGTTCATTTGAGTTGGCGTCTTCGCTCCGTCTATTGTGTAACTGATTTGTTAGTTTCTGAGTTTGTGTGCTTTACTGTGAGTAAAAATTGCTCAGTCTAAATTAGTGAAGGCAAGACAAATATCGGAGTGTTCTATTTTTGGGAAATTAAGTAATTTGCTTCAAGTTGAATTCACTACTTACGAATCTAGAGCTACTATTATATTAGAAAAAACTTCAAAAATACTTCAGAGAAGAATCCTTCTGTAAGCGAAATATGTGACACTTTAGTTCCCATAATAGAACAAATATAGTCAAGAGTTTCTATTCCCGTTGCTTCTAGCAAAAGAATTTCACAAATAATAAAAGCTTAAGTTATATGGAGAAATTTATCAAAGTCTAAAAGCAGAAAATGTTCAAATAAGTTTGATTCCAAACTCACAGAATTTAGAGAAGGAAGCTAGATGTTTATTTGATATTGCTAACTTGTATAAAAGAAAAAAAAGTGCCACTTATGGTATAAAAGGTTCTAAACGATCAACGCTCTGGCAGGAAAATGGTTATAGGTAATATTGATATTGCTACCACAAGCGCTTTGAGAAAGAAAGAAGCAAAAAAAAAAAAAAAAAAAGGAACTGAAGAGAATAGTTAAGTTTAATCAAGAACGGACAAAAAGCACTAGTGCATCAGAAACAATTACTGGCGACAATGACAACTCTGAAGAACAACAGTGTTCCTTACAAAAAGAGGCAAACCAACCACATCCATCAAGTAGATAAGAAGAGATAAAACTACCAGGTGCCTGTGTGGTTTAATATTAAGTTAAGACCTTCATGTACTTAGGCTTCCAAACATCTTTTTAACCTTATCTCATATTCACGCTATCTTTCTGACGATCTCAAGAAGGTTATAGATAAGATTATTCAAAGAAATGGGTACTTTGCTGCTTCAGAAAATATCCTTTTGTCCATGCTAAAAGATGAACGTAAAATTCAAAGAGAACTTAGTTTACGACGTGTTTTAAAAGCAAGAACAGAAAGTAAAGACAGAGTCAAGAAGTTTAAAGTTCCAAAAATAAACTTCGATGCAAAGAATTACATCGACATGATCTCATGACAGGAAAATGAAGTAACTGAACCCCCCCCCCCCTCCCTTGCTAAAACATGTTTCCAATGAATCTCGCAAAGACATTATACAGAAGGCTTCTGAAGCTGAACCAAATAGTATAAGGGACTCGGTTATCGAGTTTCCGAGGCATCCTTGTCACATGCAATCAGTGGAAAGAGTTGTGAAACTGATGGCCGAATCGGCTCAAAATGTCTGTGGTTCAATCGCAAGAGAAGGATACATAAGATCTAAAATTGAATCACAAGTGAATATGCCAAAATTTAATTAAAAACCGTTTAATGTATATAATTTATACAAATAGTTTTTGTACTATCTTAAAACTCAAAAATTACCTTTTTAATGTTATCAATTTCATATCTGTATAGTTTTTCATTTAACTTTAATAATATTTTTAATTCAATTTGATACACTATCTGATATTATATTTTTTTAATAAACTATCTGATATAATCTATTCTGCCATCCATCAAAATATTCAAGTGCATGTTTTTACCAATCATTAACTCAGTTGTAGGTTTTTCACACTCGCGTTTGTTTCACAATATATAAACTTTTTGATCTGCAGTAAACTAACTCAATTTATTCATGTGTTTCCGTCAGGTGTCTGTCAGATTGATACCACGTGACTTTAAAAAAATAATGTTATCACATGATAACTTGAAATTTGTGATAGCAGATTTCAATTTTTAAAAAAATATATATTGGCTCAGGTTTTAAATGGTACATTGACAAGGTGCCATAGACCCTAAAAACAAATAAGCAAAAAATGGCTAGTCCTGTTCACCTTCTTTTTTGTCTTGGCGCTTCTTATAAGCAGCTGCTGGTTGAACGGGACTTTCTGCAGATTTATGAGGAACTGACACGACGAGGCCTCCTGGACCTGGTCTAGGCTTTACTTCTCCAGGGGGATGTGTAATAAAAATAACAACAAATAAGAGAATCATCACATTCTCTAAAAGATATTAAGATTAAATGTCATATGTCCTAAAAGATATGTCCGCTGAGTGTCAAAGATTTTGAGAAAAACAAGTCAGCTTTTCTGAGGTTAAGAGGCTAACTTTATCTTCTTTTTTTTTTTTTCAATATTTAGGTTTTATCCTTTCTTGAAAAAGCCTCTGAAACTAGTCACTGGTCCGTTTCCGTCTGATTTCTGGTTTTTGTTTGATCGCGCTGCTGGCGACATCTCTCGTTTCCATGGACCACTCCTGAAGGATTTACTGCAAAAACACGATTCCAAATTTCTCTGGTTCAGCCGAGCCGTGGAGAGGAGCGTCCTGAATTCCCTCGATAGCAAACGATTGAAGAATGGGTATGTTTACGCATTTTTTGATGCGCTGTACATAATCTATTTTTTAAAAGAATTTTGAATTAAAAAGTAAAAATGGTGCAAATATTTGGTGACAAATCACCTTAGAGGTATAAGAAAGCAAAGCTGTGCATTATTTACTACAATAAAATGATCCGAAAGTGGTCTTAATGGATATAAAAGTGACTAATATTTTCAACAATGTTTAATTTTTAACACATATTCGGCATATTTTGCAGGATGGCACATGGATTATAATTTAGGTAGGCAGGTACAAATTAGTTACCTAATAGGCTAAGTAATGGTATGGCTGAGTAACATGAAGTAGAGAAAGGTTGTGGGTTCTATCTTTAAGTTAAACATTTATTATAGATTTTAAAATCAACTAGTCTTCCCCGTTTTCTGGGTGTCCTGGCTTCGAGTCCCGGTACGAGCATGGTTGTTCTTCCTCCGTTCTATCTGTGAGATGTGTGAATGTGCCCCCCTGTAAAAAGGGGTTGTGCAAGCGAATGAGATGTGTGAGTAGCTAAGACGTACTCTTGGCCCTAGTTGACGCTACTAAAACAAGAGACGCTCCCTTGGCTTAAAATCGCTGACTTCGTCAGCGAGCTTGTGCATGGCAAGTGCCATTATAAACAACAAACAACAACAAAATCAACTATAATTTTGAAAGTGAATTACGTATCTAGTGGGTTAAAGCATGGTGGGTAAAGCAAGGGTCATAAATCGGTAGTAGAAATTAGTGGGTTCTGTATACTATCTGTTTCATTAACCAGCATTATTCACAAATTAGTTCATGCATATGCACTTTAGCAAAGAATTGCTTTCTGTGGTCGAATTAACTGTCATAGTTTTTTTTTTCTCAGAGAAACACAAACGTAAGACAGCTTCCATTGAAAGTTCTTCAGGAAGGCAGTATTTTCCCATATATTGGATCTAACTCGATCATCCACATCAAGTGTTGAACAGGTCATCGAAGTTCGTCCTTTATTCTTTGACATAGGTCTTTTTGCAAACGTTTCAATTATCAATATCCTCGCAATGCAGCTAAAGCACTATTGCAGTTCTACTAAAACAACTTAATCAGTAAAGTTCGATCATTCTTCTCTAAAGGCGCGGTGAAAAATAATTTTATGACAGTGACTATTGGCATTTTTAAACGTTCCTAATTTGTATAATGGCTTTTCCGTATTACATAGAATGTGCCATCTGATGGCCAAAATTTAGACTATTTGTTTGTAGTTTTTTCCCATGGCCTTTATAATGCATAAATCAAGTTTCGATGACGTATGTTACCCAAAACGTGCTCTATATATGACTACGTAATGTCATTATAATTATAATATCACCTTACTTAAAAGAATGAACTAGTTTTATTTTCTTGCTTTTACAGTAAATGTATTGGTTGGTAATAGGATTATTAAAAGCGATTTGGTAGGTCTTTGCAGAAAAGACGATTAATTTGTTGCCATATGGAGAACCATTCTACAGATGCTATAGTTTATATTTTGGACCGTTCTCTGGATTTGGATTTTAAGACCATCATGGATTCATCTGCAAAGGCTTGTGTCCTTACTGGTTGGCCAGTTTTGAAGAAACACACTTTATGGAATTTGCGACTAAATTACATATTGCAAGACCTTTTCAAAAATCTTGAGGACTAGCCTCATTTCTTTAGGTACTTCTTCGTTAATTTAGAGTGTGATTTTTCGTTTTGGAAAGAGCTGTTATTTATATTGCAAGCATTTAGACTATAATTAAAAAACTCCATTTATATCACCTGGTAGTTTTAGGATGAAGTTACTCTTCCTTTTTTCTAATAAGGGTAGTATTCAAATAATTTTGGAATGCAAAACCAGTTGCCTTTTCCTTCTTCTAAGCCGAATTGCAAGTGACCAAGGTTATTAGCAACTTTCAGACGGAAGGTCAATCGTTGAGCTGTCAATTTTTCTAACATTTTCTCTATTGTTTGTAAGAGTTAGATTGGTTGCTAAGAAGAAATTTGATTATAAACTTTGAGATATTTGATATTCTATTTAATTTTGTCTAGTTCTACAATATAAAGTTTTTTCATGCTAGGAGTAGTCATTATCGCCGGCGTCCTTGCATAGAGGTAGGGCAACTTTCCCGTGATCTGGGCGTCCCGGGTTCGAATCGCGGTTCGGGCATGGCTGTTCTTCTATCTGTGTGGTGTGTGAATGTGCTCCCTTGTAAAAAGGGGTTGTACAAGCGAATGTGTGAGTGTCAGTGTCTGAGCTATAAGTCAGACTTCTTCCCTTAGATACTCAGAGGTCTTCATTCTCAGACGCTAATGCACCCCCTTTCATTTGTAACGCGGACACTAGATCATAATTAGTCACTATCTATGACCGTTTCACTGTATTTTAAATGTGCAAAGGCATTTCCTTCCGAATTTTTGTGATTATGAAATCATCTTACAATCACGTGAAACACTTCGAATTTAATTCTTGATCGATTTAATTTTAGAATATATTACACACTTTTGACTCGGAAATCCTTAAGATAAAGTGAATTTATTTGTTAAGTGACACATGCAGTTACTTTCTTCATTTGACTGTAACATCATTTGAATGAATAACTCCAATGAGAAATTAGTTACATATTTTCATTTAATAAGAAACAATAAAAGTGTGATCTTGGCCATATACATTTATATTTGCTCCCTCTCTGGTTTTCGGTTTACTCACTAGTTTACATTCATATAAAAACTATAAATAAGTTTTTGTTACATTAAATTTAATCATACATTTTCTTATATGACATATTTTCCAGAATGAACCGGATTTCTTCTTTGTTGTTTGCTACTCGGGTAATAGAGGACGCTGGCTGTGAATCTCTGACTGTATACGGAGTTCCTGATGCGCAGATATGCAAGTAAGTCATTTCAGATGATGTTTATAAGCCGTCTGTATATGATTTCACAAAATACAGTGCATTCTAAAAATAAATGCCCAATTTTGTGAAATCAAATACTTTTATAAAGCACACACAAGTGTATTTATATTAATGTATATTAATCATTTTGTCTTAGATCTACTAATCAATACTCAAATCTATTAATGATTTTTTTCTATTAAAGTTAATGCAAATATATTAAAATCAATTGTAAAATGTGTTAAAATTGTTCTAAATTTTTATTCATTTTTCCGAAATCAGATTTTTTTTTAACACCGATTCAAAATTCACAAATATTTACAGAACAGATAATCTTTGTTATAATAGCGCATATTAAAGGATTAAAATTAAATGAATTGAAACAAAACTTTCAATGAAAATTTAGTATGGTCGGATCAACAAACAAAGCTCCCCTTAAACTTATGGGACATTTCAAAAGAGAAGAGATAAGAAGAGAACTTCTAAAGACTTAAAAGCAATGATACAAATTCTAGCAGTTGGCCCACCTTGAACTAGAAACTCAGTTTGAAACACAAAATCTCCAAGACAATCGTCACAGCATCTCAAATTCCAAAGGAAAAAAAACTTTATCACATTAAATTACTGTTTTCCATTCATGATGAAAATTTTCCAAATCAGGCAACAAAATATATAGAGTTTGTAGAATAAGCTATTAAGGATTTTAAAATCTACTAAAATAAATAATTAATTCTGCATTGCAGAATAAAATTTTAGAACACCCTGTACATACAAAATTATGTTTTAACTCTTTTTAAACATGGCATAAATAAGCAGACATGAAGTGTCCTATTTGATAGAAATAATTATTTACTTTTGAAGCTTCCTGTACAGCATTATATGAATACGAGTAAACTATAAGGAACTAGTACCTCCCTGTCTCAGCGTTCGGGGTAATCTGAATGTCACTGTCTTCCTGAAAATGAAACTGCATTGTTGACAACGCATTATAATCCGGATTTTAGCACTGCTCATGTGTTCATTGTTCACAAACTAGCCACCCGGAAGTCGAGAATTGTTCAGTATTTTAGAAACTTCTGAGCCTCATAATTGAGGTCTCCTGGTGGGATCTGAATGCGAATTAGACAAGGATTTTCAAATTGTCCCTGCAATTTGTGTAGTAAAATACCAATTTTCTTTATAAGCACATTGAACTTCAAGAGGGGGCGTTATATTTTTAAAACTTAATCTTGCATCATCAAAAAAATATCTCCGCTTAAAAAAGGATTTTTTTATTTGTAAAGAAAAAAACATTGCATTTCAATTCAGATTTTAAAGTTTTTTTTATTTCTCACAACTTGCATTTACTTTAAGATATCTTTTTATTATTCTAACGTTTGAATTTCTTTATTTTACAGAAGAAATCTTAACATTTCCATTCCTAGTCTATACTGGGATGAGAACTCATTTCATCTTTGTGATTACGGCGTTGATGCAAGCGTGAAATCTACAAATAGCAAGGCATCTGTATCCATCGTGCCATCCATTGCTGAAAGGAGATTGTTGCCGAAATGGTTAGAACAGCACTTTTATGCATCAGATTTCAAATTTCCATCTTGGGAAAACTGGACATCACCTTAAGTACAATGGCTATACAAAATATCTCTAATCCAGAAGAATTTAATCATGTATTCTCTGAATCTGTGATATAGACTTTGACTATGCTGAGTATTCGGCTAACCTTATTAGCACACGATATTGTACGATATCTCTACAATGTTCTTCGATGTTGAATGCCAGTCAGTGCCATGAAAATATCGAAACAATCTTATTGGGCATTTTGTGCAAAGAAGGAATAAACCGACAAACTCAGAGGGTTCTTAGTAGACATCCAGAAGAACAAAAATCACAGTTTAACATGGTGTCATACGTTAAAAGGATGAACATCGCTAATAATGTACAAAGTTTTGATGACAGGCTTAAATGACGAAAAGTGCAATGACAAGATCAATCGATTAATTATTATGAGAGTTGTTGGAAGTATTGGCCGCTGACATCATTGCACAGGCTACAACGAAGTAAAACTATTTCCTGACGTCCTGCATAGAACCGTTTTGATGTCTACAGCAGTGTCGACAATCCGCCTTCGTTGTGTCCATAGGCATCATATAAACGAATTGAAGGTGACCTCATATGGAAAAAGTCACACGGATATAATTACGGAGAACTTGGAGGTCAAATAATGGATTCATCGCATTCATTTCGCCTCCTGTGTAACATCGAGAGAATTGCGCATCTCGCTGGGGAAATAAGCAAGAGTGCCATCATTAATTACATATATTACATGTATCGCTGCACTGCGGCCGGCATAGTTTGCAACATTTCTGGGAGGGGGTGTTGCAGAAAATGAAAGTACTGTTCAGCATCGGATTGTAAAACCCTCTGCGCTTTTGCGCATGCGTTAGGATAGGTTTAATCCGTCAAAATAGGGGTGAAAGGAAATATGAAAGGAGAAGATGTTTCCATTTACTAGTATCTAATAGGGGAAATCCAAGGTCAAGGCGAATACCGGAAATGCACTCATCGTTCCACGTCTCACCCTTTAATGAAATGGAGTCTTCGAAATGTGGTCGTCTCAGAATCCGTTGACGAACAGTATGTTGCTCCATTCAGGCTTTTGAGCAGAGGCTGCATGCTTTTTTCACGATTCTCTCTTTCTCTCTCAACGGGGTTTGCGACACCATGTTCTATTACAATTTTTCCTCTTGACGCCTACTAGCAAACTTCGAAATTTGCCGGTCCTATAATAGAATCTTCTGTCAAATAATTTATATTTTTAGAGGAACTTTGCATTATGTATGTGAGTGCTCATATCAATTCATTCATATGATTTAAGTTTATGTGAGAAAAAGTATTTTCACATTATATCAATGAACTGTAATTATTATCAATAACAATTCAAGTTGACATAGAAGGTAAAACATCAGGGGTATATTGTAGCTCTCAGTTAAATAACCCTTATTATGATTTTAAAGTGTTCGAAAATATTTCATACATCAGAATAAGTTATCAATACTATTGATATTCATTCATTGTGATAGGAATAGATAGAGAAGCATAATCCACGATTTTTTGAACAACAAATAATATTGCTATTGTTATTTTTAAATGTGCGTTCCAAATATCTGTTATTTCAATCATATTATTAATTAAAAATTATTACTTAATATTAAATATAAAATTTATTAATTGTAATTAATACTTAATTTACTAATTTAACTAACGTGTGATTGAATTAATTTATCTGTTTCAGCTTACTTCTTAAATTTTATTTTTTTTTTCTTAAAACTATTCATTTAATTTATTTATTAGAGTGAACCATTTTCTGGAAAAGGTGAGATAAAAATATATGCATTTCTTTAAAATGTTTACTTTAGTCCTATATTCTACCAATAGATGGCGCCAGAAGTAAACAGAATACATTTAATTAAAGTCAATCACGTCACGAGCAATTAAAAATGATCTGTATGGAATAGTGCATCATCAAATACGAATATCGGTCACTCCTGTAAAGTGGAACGTTGACTTCACACCCTCCAGTGAAGCCTCGCACTTTCCGGTGAAATCACCGCTCCGATAAATTTCAGTGATATGCAATTCAATGATACGATACGATAATTCCAATAACCGGTCCGTTCACTTTTCAATCCAATCACAGATTTCTTTCGAGAGCTTCCATTGGACAAATCGTATCGTCACCGCTCCGGCAAATTTCAGTGATATCGTATCGATTGTTAGTTTCTATCGTGATCCAAAACCTGTAATCGAAATATCATCAGTAAGATCGTATGAAGGATTTGAATCACACCCCTCTTTGAAAAGTATTGATCACTAGTATTTGTGACTTTTTGATATTGGTTACGTAATAACCGCTCTTAAAATATTCGTCATCCCTAGGAATAGATATGTATGAATTAAAAGTTGAATCCAAATAAGCACAAAATGTCCGACAATACCGTTACGATATCTTCACGATATTGTACAGCATTTAGAATATCAAGCGACTTCACATAATATTTTGTTTTAAAAGAGGTAATTCTATGAATTTCTTTTTATTATCGTAAGACGAATATCAACACATATTAAGTGATTCATGATTGATGCAATTGTTTATAACTTTTTGAGAGCTGTCTACTTGATGCGTCAGTAACTATAAATCCAATGTTTAAATGATTATATTTTGAAAAGAATGATGGTAATTACACTTTTCCATAAAACAATGCTGCTACCATTATTGTTTTTAGTATTCATAGTATGTATCAGCATACTGTTATCAGTCATTGTTTTCAACATTCATTATATGCATCAGCATATCATCAACTTATTTATTTGTAAATATGAAGGATTTTTTAAATTCAATATTACAATATGCATGTAATAGTTCATTTATTTTGAAATAAAAATGTGAATATATTTCTTTTGCTTTGATTGGTTGTTGTTATTGTTTTTCTTATTTATTTCGTACTGAAATGAAAATTCTTATTTCTGTTCGCTTCTTTGCTCCATAACAAAGATTGGCTTAACATCATAAACATGTTTGATGCAATCACTGAAATGGAATTTCATCATTTATACAATGGGACAATTATGTACGGTTCCAGAAGATGTGCAAAGCGTGCATGAACGAAGGCGATTAATCATAATAAAATGCTGGCGCTCTACATGGTGTGTGTTAACGCTCTACATGCAAGACCGTTTGACCTACAGACAACTGCACACCTTGGAGGTCGAGAATGGACACCTCTGAGCAATTGTTTTGAATTTTTAATTAGAATTTTAATTAATTAAAAATTAGGCGCTTTTTCGCATTAACTTCCGAAGATATTATCATACAGATATGAATTTTTCAGCAATTTAAAGTTTAAAAACTTATATTTTTAATGATATCAATGTTTTTACCTATAATTTCAGTTTCTATTTTTAATGAATTAAAAAAATATTTTAATCATATTTTTCAACTATTTATTTCTCGCAAAATAAAAATAAATTTTGACTTGTACGAGTATGTTAAGCTTGCATAAGACGAAATGAAATTAATATAAAATACGATATTTTCGAAAAAATTAATACAACTAGAAGTTTTCAATGGTCTTTTACAATATCTATATTATTAATTCAATAAATCAGTTTTATTTAAGGCATACATAGTTTGATATATATATATACTATTCATTCTAATCAGATTCCGAAGCTATTATGTAAGCCTTTAATGATAGGTATACATCTGCTAAAAAAATTGTTTAAGTGAAGTAAATAATTATATTTTATGTAATATGAGCCGATAAATTCATTGACGAAATTTAAATTTCATCATAGATCCTCAGTCCTATAAATCATATTAAACAAAATATTTTTGAAACACTAATATTTTAAATAAAAAAGATTTGCTAAATTTTTTTTTATCTAAAATAAATAAAATCTACTAAATGAAACCCAAAAACTGACAGATTTATGAAAATTTAAGTATCTCTATTCTAATAAAAGTACTCGATTTAGGACCTCAACAACCATTGTCTAAAATAGAATACACCAATTGCAGTGACCGCAGTTTCTTAAAGGTTGATTATTGGACGAATGCATGTGTGTGTGTTGGTGCACTACAGATCATATTATCTAGAGCTATCAAAGTTGGCCCTTATCTACTTTGGAGGGTGAAAATAAATACCACGGAGAGATTTTTTTTTTGAAATTTTAATTAATTAAAAATTAAAAGAAATTTTTGAGTATTTCCGGGATAACTTTCGAAGATATTACAGCTAAAAACTGACTATTACATCACCTTAACGTTCAAACAATAATCTTTTCAATGATACCAATGTTTTAATCTATAAGTTTTTGTTTTTAATTTTTCAAAGTAATTAGTAATATTTTCTAAGAACTTATTTCGTACAAAATGAAAATAAAATTTAACCTGCACGAGCACGTAATGAGTGCGCGAGAACAATTAGATTTTAGCAGCTCTAACTGAAATTAAAAGATTTAGTTAAATTTTACAAAAGTCTTATGGTAAACTAAAAACTTGGGAATGTGTAATGTTCAACACACGTTTGAATGAAATGGAATCAATATGAAATGTGATATTTTCAATAAAAATGAATGCCAGAAAATTTTTTTTTGAAGTTTTAAAATAGTTATATTATCAATTCAGTTTTAATCAAGGCATACATAGTTTAATATAAGCAGAATATCGACTCTATTAAGTGCCCAAAAACTAATTTTTTAAACTTTATTAATTGGTGTATATATCTAATAAAATAAACTAAATGAAATAAATAAATATAGTTTATGTAGTTTAAATCAATAAATGTTCCAATGAAATAGCAATTTCAAATTTTTATGCAGATCCCCGTTTTTAGAGTCATATTTAATAAAATATTCTATAGTCACTAATATTTTAAATAAAAAAATGCCCTCTCTTTTTCAATTAAAACTGATTGGGTTATCAAAATTTGAATGCCTCTATTCTACAAAAACGCACAATTTTAGGCTCCTCCATCGACCGTCTTGAGGAAAATACGGCAATCAGCATTTGGACTTTTCCGAGATTGATTGTTTAAAATAATGAAATTGTAGATTGTTCTAAATGAATAATATTCAGTTTTATAACTCTGTCAAGCTTGATTGCAGAGGATTGAAATGTTAGTTTGTCAAGATTATTTTATTATATATGGTTTATAGGATCGAAGGACTTTATAAAATTTAGACTTCTGAATTGTTTTCAGAAGTACATTTATTGATTGAACTAAAATAAATAAAATATTATTTATCGCATTTAAATCTGTTTGAAAGTAAAATTGTATTTTATACTGAATCAGAGAAATTTTTATTGAATAATTCTTTGAAATATTGCATAAATTATAAAAAAAAATATGTTGTGGTATGCATGTGTATATGTATATATATATACAGATACTGCACATTCTTTCTACTCATTCAAGTCGCATTTTTTCAAAGCAAAAGTGGTGCTAAAAATTTGTAAGTTACAAGTGCTTTCAAATTCAACAGATATTGCACCGTAAATAAAAAAAAATAAAAAAAAATTGTGTTGTAATATTTAATGAAGGGAGTAAATGTTTGTAACACGGAAATGTAAATGTATATCTTCAAGACCAAAAAAAAAAAAAAATAATAATAATAATAATAAGTACAATTTTTTTCCAGATTAATTCAACATTCTTTATTTAAATTTGTTGCTGAGTAGCATCTTAGCCGTTGCAGTTCCAGAGAACTGCACCGTTGCCCAGGGAACACCACGGGGAGGTGTGCTACTCTCGTTCCCCGCCCGCCAACCCTCTCTTCATCGCTGCATCTGACGGCTCTTTTGATTCCAAGACAGCATCTTTTAACTGACGACAGTCTGTGAAAGAGCAGTCGATGAGAGTCATCTAGACGCCGACGACAGTTTTTGATGCAGCATTCGGCAACCGAAGAAGACAGTTTTCAACATTATTGGGCAGCTGAAGACAGTTTTGATGTTACACTGCAATCTGCCGGTGTCGGTACTCAGCTGGCAAGTCCAGGGCCATGCAAAATTGATAGATCGCATGGGACTCCACAACTGGGGTTCCTATAGGGGCCAGGCGTGCAGGCAAATCCAGTGCGCAGCACATTTTGTAAATCGCAAGCGATTTTAAAATGGGAGCCCCAATCTTCTGAACTTTAACAGGCATCAGTTCAGCAGGTAGCTCCAGAGCCTGGCAGATCTTATAAACTGTATACGAGTGCACAACAGCGACTCGTTGAACAGGCGGATGAGATGGTGCATCAGCATCAAGATCCAAAACAACATCCCCAATAGATGGTGTATCGGGGAAGAGGAAATATTCTACTATTTCCCACATCGTCACAAAGACGAGGAACGCAATGATGGCCGAAGCCTCATTGAAATTCCCGAAAATCGCACTAAGCATTATAACTCAGCAAAAAAAGTCGCACAACGTTCGGTTGCAAAACAGAGAATGAATTTTAATAGAAAGCAACAGAGAAGGGATTCATTGTTTGTTCTGTTCGATTGTCTGCATTTGTAACTTTGTTGAGCATTTAAACAGTTATGCTACTGTTTCAAACAATGACAGCTGGTGATTATTGATATATTTTGAGTTTATTAACAACTGAAATATGACGAATAGTTATTACCATCTTAACAATTGAAAGCCAACAATAATGCTTTGGAAGTTGGTTGGGGGGGATAGGAATTAATATCTAAATGAATTATGTAGAAATGAATATAATAATTTATTTAAAAGTGATTATTAATTAGAAATTCTAAGGACAGTTAAAATTACCCCATTTTATATGAAACTGCACGGAAAATATAAAAATAATATTTTTATTTCGCTATGTAAGTGGGGAAAATAATTGCATCTTCTTACATCATATCTGGCATAGGAGACATGGAACAAAGAGGGTTAAGGTTACGAAAAGAAGTGGGAAACAAGATAATGTGGAAATGAGTGTTGAATTGTTTAATTACATATTTGATAAATTTTAATGCATTAATTTATATTCATTTATAATCAGTCTTTTAAAGGAAAAAGAGTTTAATACAATTGAATAAAAAGGCATATTTTAGTGAAAATATAAATTTTTTCCATTTTGATTTACATATGGGAATAAGTATCTGATATTTAGTATGTTTAAGTAGGAATACAGCTATGTGTTGAATTAATGGCCATCTTCCAAATAAAAGTGATCGCTATAATTCGCCAACGAATGTTAATATTTTTAGACGTTACAGCATTATCAGATTTTTTTTAAAATAAAGACTTTCAGAAATGTTCTCACAGAAATTCATAATGTAGAAATCAATTGAATACTTTACTAAATTATTATGCACGTAGTAGTGACCAGTATCTCATCTTCCTATACTGGCCATACGTTTCTGAATACTGTTAAAATTTTTTTTCTTCTACAACGAATACCTTCAATAAATCGTAATGGCGCAACACATTCTGGTATTATCCATTTAGTCGCCAAACTCGCCAAATTTGTCGCCAAGTCGCCAAATGGTCGCCAAGCTCTCAGGTCATTTACGCGGCAGCTGCTCAGCACAGATCTTACAGCGGTCTTTCTCACTATTCATGGCCGAGTAGCAAAATTACAAATTTGTAACAATACTTACTACTTCTGGTTTTCAATTTCCGTTCTTATCGTTTTGAAGTAATCATTTTCCTTCTTCTAAATAGTAGGAAGACTGCTCAAAGTTGTGATCTAAATTATGACGTCAAAGTATACAGTAAGTTTACAAATTATTTCTGTTAATTCCAAGAATATAATTTATTTTCTTTTAATTTACGATTTAACGAGCATTTGGGCAATTCTCACGTTTTCGAAATACTTTTGTACTCGAGCCACGAACACATGCTTGAATGACGAGCGATTTAATCTTATATATACGTATGTAAATAAATTTTTGTTTGTTCGTATTTTACTCGCTGCCGTACCGCTCATCCGATTGCGATAAAACTTTGTTAACTTATTACTTGCACTTGTGTGAAGGTAATAGGAATAGTACAATTATCAGCATGTATTTTGAGCACAATAAAATATACACACAAATCTCTTGATACGTTTCTGATTCAACATTATTTTAAAACTGATCATTGAAATCGGCAAAAGATAAACAGTAAACGGCACGTGTCATTCGAGTGAATCGCACATATATGAAACAACATAAAATTACTCTCATCGATGCCAGTCAATATGAGTGAAATGAAATCGAAAATAGTAAGTGTAAGGAATAATTTTTTTCCTTTTCGTTAATGAATAGTCATCTACTCAGGATATTGTCATTCAACGTGCACAATATTTTGGCTGCGGTGAACCACACATATTATTCAGAGTTTATCTCACATATACAAAATCGAATTATTATTTCGATGCCGATCAAGGTAAATTATATATGATGAAAATTTTCCAGTGCAAACAGTAAATGTTCTATTTATTCAGTGAATCAACAAACGATATTTCGGTTATACAAGTGTATATCGTGTTAATTGCTTCGTCAAAAAATATGTCACGCAAACGTTCTTTAGTTAGTAGATCTACACCGAAGCACACAGAAATAAGCAAATTTAATATTCTCAAACAAACGAGGAAAGATGAGCGAGCAATGAAGCAGAATCAATCAATTGAATCACAAGAATCAATTTGCAATCGTTTACGAATTGCAAATTCACGTGCTTCAAAATCTTATTATCAACATCGAAGGCAATGTTAATGTGCTACCCGATCACGCACATCAGAATCAGAAGACCAATGTGCGGCAAAAATAGAGGCAACAATTCTTAACGGAAAGTCGAATGGAGAAGATATGCTCATTCCAAGCATTCCCATTATTCCCACCGACACACCTTTTGATTTCAAAGGATTGAAGTTCCCCATTCGACTTGCATTCTCGATGACCATCAACAAGGCGCACTCACTTCAAGTGTGCGGATTGAACCTAAAATATCCATGCTTTTCACATGACCAGTTGTATGTCGGATGTTCACAAGTCGAACATTCAAGAAATTTATGTATTTTTACTGAAGAAAGAAAAACAAAAACTATTGTCTACCCTAAATCACTTGAATAACAAATAATAACAAATTCAAATAATAGAATAAATATTGTTTGTACTTCTCCCTTATATATCATTCAATTTCAAGGAATATATTCATTATTGACAATAAAATAAATATCATTTCTATCATTCCTAATTAAACAAGATAGCTATTTCAAATTTCCAAAATTATTTTTCTGCGGCAGCAACGCGCCAGGTATCAGCTAGTTAAAAATAAACAAAGGCTATGATTAAGACTTAAATCCGAGTCTTGCTTGAAATAAATGAAAATAAAGCCTGACATATCTATAAAGAAATATACTCATTGGTAGTATTAATCAATCACCAATAATAAATCTTAATATTTTCTATCCATATATTTCTAATAATAAAGAAAGTATCTCTGTGTATCTGCTGACGCTCTACAGAACGAAACATTCGACATAAAACTATCAAAAATAACACAGATATACTTTGGGAAATAGGAATGATTATCTTTGAGTTTTTTTTTATTTTACTTAAAATATTGATTGGTTAAAAATTAGACGAATTTTTGGCATTTCCCCTCAATAACTCGCCAAAATGTTATTGGGAAAAAATTATTTTTACACCATTTTCAGTATTTTCTGAAATATTTAATCGCGTCAATTTCTTTCATTGTTGCAGTTTCAATGTTGTTAATTATATCAATGCCACATTTGACAGCAAAGCTAAGGCTATTTTGGGACAGATTTCGTCATTTTGAACTCTGGTCAGATGACGAGGACGAAAGCTAACCAAGCCCCCCTGGTTCCTCTTCAAACTTCCGCATCACACCAACGGTAGAATCTTTCATTGTTGAAAGTTAAGGAAGAAAGGTTTCTTTAACATCTTTATAGCTTTCAAGATAAATAAAAAAAAGAAGTTATAATATCGCCAAATTTAGAAGATAGATGAACCAGACAAATACGTTTTTAACAGTATTATGACATGATGGGATTTATCTCCATAGGAATGTTCACGTACTTAATGAATAGGAAATATATAAGACCACTGAAACCAATACTAATATAGAAGACATTAGACTACAAATTTAATGCCTAATAATTTGATGTTAAAATATAATTTGTAATACAGTATCATATATATACATGATTTTATGTCTAAAAGCTTTAATTGGTATTAAATACGAATAATATCGTTGGTGAATCAGTGCGTCAAAGGCGGTAATTTAAAATAAATGGGCGATTCATAAAACTATAACCTCTAACCTCTGGTCAGAGTTCGCCAATTTTTTCTTTATGTGAAAGTTCATGAGAACTTGGATATGTCGTTAAAGGAAATTCACTTCTTTCCATTAAAAAAAAAAAAAATCTTAAAAACCCTATTTTACTGAACATTTTCTATGGAATAACCACTATAAAGTCTCCCACCTCAATCAATGTACCTATTTGTCCAATTTTTATTTCTTATGAAAGCTTATGGTGTTATGATACGCTGTGAAGGTTCTTCATTCCTGCTGCCACCATTCTCGAGAGTTATAGCAAAATAAGACTCTGACAGAGTAGTCAACCTCAATGTCTGCACCGATTTCGCTCATTTTATTCTTCAATTAATTTCCCCATTTAGTGCGCATAATTAACCAATCAGATTGCTCGATGCTTTCTGAACAAATAAAATTAAAATAGTATTTCTACAGGTATGATAAGATTAATTTCATCAACGTTGGTTGAAATTAATCCATTAACGCTGTTAATGTAGTGGAGTAGCAGCCACTCTAAGGTTCAAGAAGGAAGCTTTCTAGTTATATGAATTTTATTTCAATTATTTGTTGAGTTTTAATAAATTAAAAAATGCTTTTGAATATATGTGACAGTAATACTTTTTATTATTTTAATTACTAGATTTATACTCTAATGCTTTTAGACGATAATAAATATAATTTTCTATGTGTATCCATACTATATAATTAAGAATAAATTATGAAAATAAAATAAAAATTAATGAAAGGTATAAGCATTATCATGTGTCGATTTTCGGACTAGAGATTCAAATCTCTTTCCAATTTTTGCTTTCTCTTATATACAGTTATACAAAGAAAAAGTATTGAAATCATCGAAAAATTTGCAAAATGCAATTACTCAAAAATGCAATTACTTAAATGAAATTTGGTAATTCTTGTTTAGTAATTTGTTAATAAAATTGTAGTTTAGTATGAAATTTTTGTTCTGCTAATAAAATTTTCAAAACATGCCATCGGCTTTCTTCACCAAACTACGAAGCACAAAACGTTCACGTGCAGAACATTGAAAAAGAAATTTGTGTACTCGTGTAGTTTATGTCTTTGCCCTAAGTCCATATTTTTAACATGGAATATAGGGTAATACATCTTTATTAGGAAATATGCGAGAAAACGCAGGGACACCACTCCCGCTGCTTTCAACTAACTTTAGGCGCGAATATTTTGTATTTTGTCTTCTCTATTATTTTCTATCATAAGCGAATTAAAGAAGAATATATTCTAATAACACAAACTAGTAGAATCTATAAAGCCCATCATTTCAGATTCTATAATATTTAGTTCGTAGACATTTCCCTTTTCGGTTTTATATTTCCTTTATAGTTTCAGATATTGAAAAAAAAAATAATAAGACTTAAAAAATAGTTTTACAATATTAGAATGCAGTAATAAATTAAAACAGCTTTTAAAGAAAACAATAGTTAAATTTCAGAGCACTCAAAAACTATCTATACAATAAATTAAATTATTCTTGTCAATTTAATAATTCTTAAATTTAATTTTTTGAAATGTTGCTTTATTGTTAGAAATCAAGCTTTAGCATTTTTATCAAAACTAATTTTAATTTCAAAACTAAAAGATAGAACATAGAATCGTGTCGGAATTTTTTTGCTTTCGATAAATTTTTATTACTCTCTAATTTGAAATCACTTAAGAAAGCCAATGGAAAAAAAAATAGTACATTAAATTTTAAACTTTTATAATATATGTTGGAGCAAATTTCTGTCATTAAAAATAAATTTCATGTTCTTTATTTTCATTTTATTTATAGAAGACAAACCATGTCTCTAAGGTGCTAAAATGAATTATTTAATTTGTTTTAAGTTTTTTTTTCAAGATTTAGTATTTTATTAGCATATCTCTTTTCTCTTTTTTCTTTCATTTTTTTATTCGGTTTGAAGATTAGATTTCTTAGAATTATTTAACTAACAGTAGTTGTTGTGTGCCAAACGATTTTATGTATGAAGAGAATGTAAGAAATGAACAATTTCTTTTTATAATGCTTATTAAAAAGTAATAAATAAAATCCATATTATGCTCATATGTAGGGATTGCAATACCGGACCAAAAGTTCAATACCGGTATTCGGTATTTTTTAGATCTTAATACCGGGATACCGGTATTAATACTGGTATTAGAAATTTTAGGAAAAGAAAGAAAAGACAGGTGTTTTTTGTTTTATTTACCAGTTTTATTAGAGAATGTAAATATCACAAAAATAATGTGTAGCATATAAATTACAACGGTTTATAAAGAATCACAAACAAGTAAAGGAACCTCTTCTTTATTTCAATCACAAAAAAGTGCTGTTGTTGTTTCTGATCCAAAGTGGTATAGCTGCACTATACCACCTCCATGAAACCAAAGATCTCTAAAAAGTCCAAAAATAATAGCGGATCCCTTAAAATCTCAAAAATCGTAAAATTTAAACATTTAAGAATATGATTGGGGGAGGCTTGATCTGCCTTGTACCTAGGACATTCAGCAAAGATCCTCCGTCCGTGTTGGAAGATGAGGCATTTGGTGTGTCCACTTAAAAAACGAGAGAGAGCAGTTTGCTGTTTTCTAGAGATATTCAGACGGTGAGATTTCAGAATAAGTTAGTGTTGCATCACCATGAAATATGTCTGCTTAGGCAGTCTTAGCTAAATTATCCGCTATCTCATTACAATTTAAACCAACATATGAGGGGACCCACTGAAAGCGTATAGAGTGTTCAACAGAGAACCTGGCAATAATAATGTTTAGATAAACAAAAAAGTGTTAACCTCACTATTCAGTCTCTGGTACTATTATAAATTTTCGAAATGTGATTTTAAAAACATAATGCATCAATTCTACTGTCATTAAGCCTGGAATGTAATTTTGGTCAAAAATTATCAGCTGTCGAAAACTCTCTTTCGGCATCTACGATAGTTGGTGGTACTGTTAGCAATTTGTAATATACTTTTTCCAAATATTTACTTCTAAAAACCTCATCTTCAAATAAATCGATTACTCGTCGGATGGTTTTGGATATAGCTGATTTCTGTATTGTATTTTAGTTTGTTGAATATTTTTTATTTATCGCTAATTCTAATTTTTGTTCAAGGGACAATTCCTTTTCACTATCGGCATTTGTGCCATGATAATCTCCGATAACTGTACGGAATTCTTCTGAATGTGGATAAGTCTGTGGGTAAAAAAAAAATTTAAGAAAATTTACCATAAACTTAATCAGATTTGAATTGGTTAGTCCCTTTTCTTCTTTTTCATTTTTTAAATAATTATAATTATGTAAATACCGTAAGACATTTTCTATTTCGGTATGTCTTTCTTCTGTGTGATTTTTCAATGTAATTCTTCAGATAGTGATGTGTGCTGTTCTTTCAGTGACTGTAACATGAAATTTATTGTTGCATTCGCTGTTAATAAATCAGAATCTCACCGACATAATGCATCAACAGCCAGTTTTAATATTAAGTTTATATTAAGTTATAACAACCTGTTCTGGATATTAAGTCGAATTCACTATCTGAAAAATTAATTTGCTGGTTTAAGTCGATTTGGATTGGATATCTCAGTTTCAAAATTCGTTCCATCATTAGGAGTAAACTGCTCCAACGTGTTTTGAATCTCCTCCTAATTATCTCCTTTCATCTTTCCTCTCATTCCTATTTTGTCAAAATAAACGCAAAGTTGTGCGCAAAAGGTGGAGGCTTTAACAATCCATTGTCATTCAGTATTTTATCACTTCTCTTGATTGTACGATGCAACTTTGTATCCACAGTCTAATTAATTTCGCCCGTTAGGGGGACATAGTAACAAAAATCTATACTATTTTGCTATGTTGGCGATCCCTGAACAATTTAAAAAATTACAAGACAATTTAAAAAATTTCTATTAAATACCGAAAAATTGGTATTTAAACTTGTAAATACCAGTATTATAAAATTGTACAAATGGCTCAAAATACCGGTATTCGGTATACCGGTATTGCAATCTCTAAATACATCTATTACTCCTAATTGAATTCCATGTGCATAGCACAATTGCTGATTTGCAACAATCCACTTTCCAACTTTTTTCATAACTGTTGCTCCATCAGTCGTTATGGACACAATATCTTTTTTCGGGGATAAGCCATGTTTCGCTAATTTAGATTTAAACAATGAATTAAACGATTAATTAGCTAATTAATTTCGTCTGTTAGGGAGACATAAAAACAAAAATGTATACTATTTTGCTATGTTGGCGATCCTTGAATTTATAGTGGAAACAGTTTTAAAAATATTTAGTAAATACCGAAAAACCGGTATTTAAACTTGCGAATACCGGTATTACAAAATTGTACAAATGGCTCAAAATACCGGTATTCGGTATCCCGCTATTGCAATCCCTACTCATATGTGTATAATTCTTAAAAGAAATATCTGTTTTAGTGACATAGTTAGGGCGTAATATGATTATTTCCACAAAGAAGGAGTTAGTTTTCTTTCTCTGTGATATCTCCATCTCCAGTTATAGCAAGGTTATTCAGAAAGTGATTTAGAAAGGGTAGAAACATAAATTCTAGATTCTGTCCTCTCCAATCTTATTATACGTCAACAGCGCAGAAATTTCACGTGACTGCTCACAATATTTTCGATTGGTTAAAATGATCTCTTGCAAAATAAACACACAATAATGGCGCGCGAGTTAAATTTTGCTTTGGTTTGACATAGGTAGTCTGAAGTTTCAAGGAATTGCATATGCTTTTCTTTCTAATTTTAACTCTTATTTATTTGTATAGAATAAAATATCTGACGTGGGAATTTTCAAACAATCATTTATATTTTTATTGATAAAGGTCAATATTTCATTCTATTTAACTTTGCTCGGCAATATTATTTATCTATATTTTACTACTTGCTTTGTATAATCTGTACAATTTTTTTTCTGGGTTTGTTGACATCATAATCCATTCAGTAATAAGTTATCAATACTTTGATATAAGATACAAAATTTTCATTCACATGTTTTACACATTTCTTTACAGATAGATTTTCAATCCAAACTTCAACGATGAATTTCTTTCTGATATTTTTGGTACTGTTTTTTGTCTCTGGAAAATGTTTGACGTCACCTTTTTGTTGTGAAAAAACATATTATTATGCTGAGCTTTTGCTAAGTTTAAGATGTGGTATCTCAATATGCAATTCTAATGAAAAGGTAAGGGATATATATATATAAATTGTGTTTTTCACCATTATTTCTAAAAATTGTGTAATAATGTTCAAGTTTAGATAAGCTTCAATTTATAGAAACTTTATGTTGCTAAAAGATAGTCACAAAACGCTTTTTAGATAAAATTCTAATTTTATAAGATATAATAATTTTTGTGCATGTTTTCCGATTTTTGTATTTTAATTAAATCATGCTTGTTGACTTATCCTGAATGCATTTAAAAATGTTATTCAATTGCAACTGCAATATATTTACACAATAATATTATATATTTTGTTTAATAACAAAATTATATAATATTTTTTAACTAATTTTGTACTAGGATATTCCATTGGAACATATAGCTAAAAATACTTTTATTTGTATGTTTATTTGTATGTATTTGTTGTTTATTATTTGTATTTTAAATGACAATAAAATTCTAGAAAAACAATACTTAATATGAAATTTAAACTTTATTGAACTTTTATTAATATATTGCTGGCAAAATCTATCCTTGATTTAAATTGTAAATTTTTCCTATTGTTACATTTTCCAGTTTTATTGATTAGGAAATTTTATTTAAATTTATTTGTAAATGTATTGATCATATGGCAACAGGTAATCATTAAAAATTAAATGCTAATTGGCTCATTCTATTTCAATTATCTATTGCAACATCTGTTAGGAATTATGTGTTATTGTATGTTCTCTAATGATATGTGGTTAATTAATACCTAAATTTCTAAGCTATTCTTAAAGCAGTCTAATTGCATGTATTATTTCAATCTTACAGATAAAAGCATTTCACAATTACTTACCTTTGCTATAAGATTTATTTATTACATTATATTTTTTCAGGCTCCTGGAAATATATGTATTTCCTGCTCTACTGCTGTGCCTATGCATCAAAATAGTTCCTATGGTAAGTAAAGTTTTTTTAATATTTATTCCTGGACTGGTGAGAATATTTATTCATCTTATTACAGCATCTGAATACTATTTGGTTTTTTCTTCCCTCTTAGTTGTTCTGTAGTATCTTATTCACAAAACTTATTTCAATTGATTTTCTAAAGTTCATAATTACAATTTACTTCACATAATAGTGTGGTGGTATTATTTTAACATAATATTGGCTGATATATTATCTGTAAATTCCAACATGCATGGTGAACAAAATTCATCAAGATGCTGATTAGAGCAGAATCTGCTACTTAGAGCTTACAAATTTGGCATCTAGTTCTTCCACAGTTATGTTTATTAAAAAGGGGTTTTCTAAAATTTTAATTACAGTTTCAGTTAAACAGCTATCAAATTGTTCAACTTTTCTTTATTATTGGAGAAAATTATTGCATAAAATGGTTTCCAACACTTTAAAATTCAAAAAATTAGTTAATTCAAATATTTTTTTCTTATTTTAGTAAATTGAAGGGAAAGAAAACTTTAAATATGATTTAGAACAGTATTTTACATAGTTTTAGTTGCTGAATTCATCCTGTGTTTGCTATAGTATTAAATTCATTTTATGTGTGCATGTTATCTCTTTAAAATTAAAAACAAACTTTAAAAATGGAGCTAAGATTCATAAATCAAACCTCAAACATTATATTACAATGTTTTGGACTAGGATTACAATTATCCTTTAAATATTTCTCTTGTTCTGTTAGAGTATTTTATAACATTCATAATAACATTTTTTTTTTTTTTTTTTTTTTTTTTTTAGTTTTAAGTTCTACTAGTTTTGTGAAACCATATGTAGTTTGCAAAGATTACGAAGTAAACAATAATATAACAATGGGACATGTAGTTCTTTCTTGGTCTTGGTATGGCAAAAAAGTTTTTCCTTCTTTTTTTCTACTTGAAATCCGAAATTCCTCTAGAAAACATGCAAAATGGGATTTTGTTGGAATGGTAAGGATGGACATATTTTTAATTTATTGTTTAATTTATCTTAAACTTCTCTTGTTTCACTTAATTTTATTCTGCAGACAAATGAAACATTTGCTGATGTGAGAAACCTAAATCCAGAAGTTGAATATCAATTTCGAATTTCGCCAGCTATTTCTCATCAAAATACAATTCCTTTTTTAACAAATTGGATTTCACTAAAAGGTATTTAATTTAATTTTGTTTACTTGCTTTATTGTAATGTTTTTTTATAAGCCCTGAAGTAAGTTTCACCTGTCATAATTAAGAATTCATTGTCTTGCTGTTTTTGATTTTTAAAAATGACTAAAAATTATTGTGAATTTTGCAATCTATTTAATATTTAATGTACTATTAAAAATTATTTTTACGAAATAAAAAATTATTTTTATAAAGTTGTCAAAATGCTAAATCATTACAGATCAGATAACTGATAAATATATACCTGTAAGAAACACATTTTTTGACAAAGTTTTTCTGTCGCATGATTATTTCAATTGAATTAAAATATATCTGGAAATCAAAGTTCAGAAAAAGTGATTTGATATTATTTTTCACTAATGTAAAAAATCTTTAGATTGGAGAATTTAAAATTTTTGCCTATGGAACTAAATAATGCTGTTTAAAAGAATTCAAGACTTGTGAAATTTTCTTGGCCTATTCTTCCAGATCTTTTTATACTTATGAAGACAACTTTTTATACTTATTTATTTATTATGAAGAATAAATAGCAACTATAATGATTTTCATTAAAATAATTTCATTGTTGTTTATTGGATAATTATATTAAAATAACTTTTTCTGTGAATTTATATTTATCTCTCCACTATTTAATTAATTTTCTTACATGTTTGTTCTTAAGATCATAATTATCATCAAAATTGAGGATTCAGTGGAAAAATGTAAAATTTTTTTTCTTTGCTATTTGATCTATATTTTACATCTGACATATATAAATGAAAAAAAAAATTTGTATGGATATTTAATGTTTATTTGTTTCGAAAAAGTTGTCATTATAAGTGAGACATTATTTCAATATCTTACAAATGAAATTGCATATAGTTAAGACATACATTATCCAAAACATTTTTGGACAAATTAATATCAGTAATAATTTTCAGTTGTAGGAAAACCAGCTTCTTGCTTTACAGAACAAATTTTTGTTAAACATATATTTTGTTACTTTTAAAATAAGTTGTATGAAATTAATTATACTTTTCAAATTTATGAATGTTGCTTGATATTAACAATTAGTTATTTGAAATTAATAACATATTTCTCAAGATTCAAAGGTAAAGAAATAAATTTGAAATTTTTTTCTAAATTTCTATTGCAATCATCTTGAGTAAGTTTTTATATTTATTTCATGAAAAATGTGATTATGCATCTTGTTTGTGATTCTCAAATACATTTCGAAATTGAAAATGTTGAGTTATATTTCAGTTATCTATTGTAACTTTTGCCTAGAGCTATGTAGAATTTTATCATTATTTTTAATTTTTGACATTTGAAAAATATTTTATTTCTTTATTTGTAGAATTAAGACAAAATATAAGTGCACCAAATGATGTTAGAATATCAAAATTTTATGTAAAGAATAACTCTGTGGAGGCCATTGTCAAATGGAATGCTTCTGCAGGTAAATTTTTGTTTTTATTAATAATTCTATATCATCATTATTAAAAATGTTTCATAAATTAATTAGTCACTGTTAATTAAATTTTCCATTCATAGCGGTAAATGCTTTTTCTTCCTTTGATGCTTCTCCCCTCTGTCTTCATTAACCAGCTTTAATCCATAATATTGACTTCTGTCTTCTTGCAGAACCTTAAAATTTGTCTTAGAAATAAAAATTGTAATGTAAAGCTTTATTAGATCAAATGATCAAGAAAATTTGTGTTTGTTTATTAAACAAGAGAAACTGGCTGTATGAAGTAAAAAACTTTTTCATAAAATCTCACTATTAAGGAATTTCCTTATTTAACTTGTCCATTGCTTCCATCTGATTATATACAAAAGCAATCATCTTTAACAATCAGTTAGTCCAACAGGAATACTTGTAGTTAGTTTCAATTAATCTTTAATGAATTGTTATGATTTCTTAACAAAATATTTTTTAATTGAATTATGTTTAACATTAATATCATGTTATTTTAGTGGTCTTATATATTTTTTTAAATTGTGAAATTTCCTGATGGAGTTAAGTCCTCTTATATCCTAGTGGTGCTAAAAACTTAAATCTTACAAATTACTATTATTATGTGATTTCATTTTATGTTACTATATTATTTTATATTACTATAGATTAAAATCTTTCTTTCACATAAATAAGTTTTAATTTTATTTTCATTATTAGAAATTCCATGCTCTTATATTGTGAATTGGTTTCCTGCTTTTGGTGGAGAAAATTTTCAGCAAGAGACAGTAACTCTAGTAAGACATATATTAATAAAATTTTCATTTTTACTCTAAATTTCAAGCAATTTTTTATTAATAATCAATTGGTTTAAATATTCTTGAATCATTCATAAACTATATCAAGTTCTTTTACAGATAATCTTCACTAAGTAAAGTACATGTAAAATTACATTTTCTTTAGCCACCTGATTCTCTATCCCTTATACTTTCTGGATTGGAATTTGATAGAAACTACTCTGTAATTGTCTCTCCAGTGAACTTTCAAAATCTGAGAATGTCCTATTCAGCTGAAGTTTGGTTTGTTACTCCCTCATGTCTCAATTTAACTAGAGCCAATTTCAGCATTTGTGGTAAATATTATTTGCAACCAATTGTAATTTTCTTATAGGAATTATATGACATGTTTGTTTATATATACTTTTCAAATATGATATACTTATCAGTTATTCTATTGAAAATGAGTATAGATATCAAATTTAGATATAAAAGAGGATTAAACTTTTAATTTGGATATATAAAACAAAAGAGTTAAAGTAATCAAATAAGTGTATATTTTACAATAATGAGATTAAATCAAAATTATTCCTGTATTAAAATATTTAATTTGGATTATTTAGTATTGTAACATGCTTAAAAAATTTTCATAAAGTGTTTTATAATTGGCCTTAAAAGTCAAGTTAGTTGCAAAGTAAATGCTCTTAGATTTTTTTACTTAAAAAAACTTTTTAAATTAGATTTAGATTTTTTAAAATTTGTAATAATATATTTATTTTGAATGTTATTTTATGTATCTAGAATAATATTTTCAGGGTGTACATCCATTTTCATTAGAATAAATGAAAAATAGCTTCTAGTCTGTTCTATGATTTATAAGCTCAATTTAAAGGCTATTTTAAAACTCTTCATTTATAATTTTTCCACATAATTTGTTTTCTCAATGTTTTTATGATTGAGAATGCTGCTACCTATTAAATTTTTGCTGTAAGACATAAACTCAAATCTCACATAAAAAAAAAAAAAGATTTTTTTTTTATAATGTTCTTAATATTTCTTTGTTGTTATTGATCTATTTGAATACTTCAGTATTATACTTTCGCTACTGATTTAGCACCTGGCCCTCCTCTGAATCTGATGGCTGAGTGGTTGCCTTCTAATACAGAAGCTGTGATAAAATGGCTCCCACCAACTTACACAACATTAACTAATAATGTCCTAAATTACCACATTGCAGTGGGAGAAATATCAGGATTGTTCCAGAACATCATTCAATATAAAGATATCTTAACTGTAGCTAAAGTAAGATCTTATTCCCAATCTTTTAAAATAATTTCATTATGCTGTTTTAAATCACTTCTGTATACTAATTTTAAATACAGAAAATAATTTTATTCTGAAAGAAAATGCTAAATCAACAAAATTTTATTGGAATATTCTGCTATCATCTATAGTGAGAAAATATTTGTAATACTAAATAAAAATACTATCAATTTTTACAACAAAATAAAATTTGACTAAATATCTTCTATGGATGTTATTTTTATTAATCTAACATTTAAAACTTCATAATTGAGATATTGCTTTTTTATGATATCTTAGAAATGAGTATTGATATTTAAATCTACCAAGTTTCTTTAAAAAAAGTTGTTCACTATAAATATCATAAGCATCATAGATATATTATTCTTTTATAATTTCCCCCTGTTTTGCAAAGCTAACCTATATAAATTACTAAAATTATGTAGACATATTTTATATACATAAAATTTAGCAACATTATTTAATCACAAAAAATGACAAATTCAAAATGCTTTCTGCACATCAAATATTTTATATAAGAAAGTATTGCAAATGTATTCACATCTGCAAACTATTCTTTACTGCTTTGTGCATATACTTTAGTATTTAATTTCAATATTATAACAAAGAATTTTTTTAGAAGGAAAAATGTCTGGAAATTTTACATGAATGATCAAGTTATATTTATATCTCTTCAAAATAGTTTTTTCAAATTAAAAAAAGTACAAAGAGAAGATCAAAGTTATTTTCGACAAGAGAAGAAAGTGAAAGATCTTTGTATTATTGTAAATTTTAGCTGGGCAATGAAGAATTTTGTGAACATATTTTAAATTTGTTATTGATTGATAAACTGAATATTATTTTATCTTTTCAGAACTATACCAATGCTACAATTTCAAACCTGAATACTTTAGGGAACTACATCATTGAAGTATGGGCAACAAGTAAAGGTGGAAAAGGTTTAGCAGCTATAACCAATTTGAATACTAAAGGTACAAAGCTGTATTCCATTTTTCAGAAAAATACTTTTTGTAATTTCAATAAAAAATAATGTTTACAGATTGTGTTTTGAAAAAGCTACAGATGCGTTTTGAATGCTTTGATAAATGTGCTAGGACAGTAATGATTTTTTTTTTTTTTTCCTTTCTAAAATTTAAAATTTTGGGACTGTCTTTTCAAAAATGTGCTATTTTTCTGAAATTTTTCTCTAGAACAAATATTTTATTTAAATATTGTAAAAATTTAACACTTTTAGATTATGACAAATTTAATGGAGTAATAAAGCTCATAATTTGAATAAATTTTTGAAAATTTGATTATTTTGTTAAAATATGTATATATATGTGTCACATTAACATTACCTTTAATATAGATTTGTTAATTTTGTTTTATTGTTGTTGTTTTTTCATTTTGTACCCTTTACCTTTTTTTAATCTATAAAATGCCACTCTTTTCTTACATATCAGTTATTAAAGTAGCCATAACATTTACAAATTTAAATTCAGAAATATTACACTATCAAACGTTATTAGAATTATTTAATCTAAAATATGCTTTAAATATTTTGATATTTTCATCATTTAATGAATGAACTATAAATATTTTTATGTTTAGATCCAAGAGTTATGGGTTTGACAAAACAAGAAGTACCATATTATTATATTCTTCCTATCTTACTTCTCCTTTTTGGTGTAGTGATTTTAGTTGCTGTATCTATGTGTTGTAGAAAGCATCTAAAAAATCAGGTAAAATATCATATATTGATCATGCACTAAAGTATTTAGTAATCAGTATCTACAACAAATGTTTGTTTGAACAATATATTAAATTTTTATATTTTAATGTCTTATTCTATTCATTTTGAAAATAGAAACAGTTGCTTGTAAATAAATAGCAGATATGCTTAAAATTACTATCTGGTGCACTAATTAAATTTTATGATAAGATAAAACAATTTTTTTTTGTTTCTATATTAAATATTTTAATTTATTAAAAAATTCAGGAAAAAAGCATTCCTAACGATTGAGGAAAAATGTCACCTGAAAAAATAATTTTTATTTCTAATTAGTTTCATTTTATATATTGTTTAATATTCTAATTTCAGAATGTTTAGCAAGTAAACAGATTATTATAAAAGAAAATTAATGATTTTAATTTTATGAATTGTGTACAAAATCAAGTTGTAAATTTTGAACTTAAAGTACAACTGCTATTTAGTGAAAAAAAAAAAAAAATACATATATATAACTGTTGTATCAAATTCCATTAATTAAAAAAATTTTTTAATCCAGGGCTTCCCTTGGGGTATTGCTGATGTTGATGACAATTTGCGTCGTTTTTTAATACCTGTAGAAAAAATTGAGTTAAGGGAAGTTGTTGGTCAAGGTGCATTTGCTAGTGTTCACAGAGGAATTTATAATAGAAATAAAAGTAAAGATGATATTGCAGTGAAAGTATTTCCAGGTATAGTTTTTTTTAAAACTTTCTTTAATATTTTTTTTTTTTTTTTGCAAATAGTTTGATATTTGAATAATTTTTGTACGATTCATTAATGTCCATATTCCTTTGCTGAATTTCTGTGAATTTTATGCCAGAACTTCAAATACTGATATGTAGGAGTTGTTATCAAATTATTACTGCTTAGGTATGCTGCAACTTTGTTTTTACTCTCCCCAATATATTTTGTTAATGGCTCTAGAGCAATACATTTTTTTCTTTTATTTGATTTGTAAAGACTTATGCTTCAATTTTTCAACTTAAAATAAAATTTATGTATTTTCCAAAATATATAATTTTTTTTTATTGGTTAGTGGTATTTTTTTGATTTTTTTATTGGTGGTCCCATCCGCCCTTTATTGAAGCCACAAACCATCTGTTCTAGCAAACTTTGTTACTTTTGTATTGTTTACTTTGCATTTATATATAATTTTTGTTATTTCTTCCCCCTCCTCTTTTAATTACTCTAAAATTGTCACTTTATATGCGAGATATTAAAATAAGTTATGTTAAAAATGATTTATAATTTTTTTGTTTCATTATTTTAATTTGTGATGGTCTTCATAATTTAAGAACTGCTTCAATTAAAAATGAAATTAAACCAAAAACATACATTGCTTAAAGTTCTTTACAAAAGTTAATCTATTCCTGGAAAGCATACTAATGTCAAAATTATTAGATTCTTTTTTGTTTCCTTTTTTAAATTTGTGCAATTTTATTTTGTCTTTAATTAAAACATAATGCTTATGTTCTTGTTAGTATCTTTTTAGCTTAAAATATTTCAATTGTTAATTTTGTGTCTCAACATTTTAAATTTCCATTGAATCGTATCAGCCACAAAAGAATCTATTCAAGCCTAAATATTAAAAAGGTAAAAAAGAAATGAGATGAATTTATTAACAGAAGAATTTTATTTTTTTAAGTTTGTAGAAGAAAAATACAATGAATTCTTTAATAGTTTTCTATATATAAATTTTGCTTAATTTTAAACTTAATATTACAAATGGTATCTGTTCTTTAGTTTACAATTATTCTAAATGTTTTCTGTTGTATATTAGCCACCTTTGGTAATCAGTTTGTTTGCTAATATTTTGGTTGACTTTACTTTTAATTTAGTCTCATACATTCATCTCTACTATTATTGGAGATTATTATTTGCTAAATATTATACAATATGCAAAACTGCTACAAGCTCAAAAGTGCTAAATTTTGAATGAAAATATTTGTCCAGTCACATTTCTTTTCATATGTGTTGGCACAAATGATAGCTAATTAACATAAAAAAAATTAGTATGATCAGCCATAAGTGATTTAGAATATTTAGAATCGATTTTATATGAATATAAATTTGTCTCTACATTTACATAGTGAAATTCATTCTTTGCATGTACATAACAGCAAAATAAAGAAGATTTTTTTAAATATATTTCATTCATTTATATCTATATGAATATAATGTTTGTTCTCCTAATAAGCTATTTATAGTAATTTGATTATTGTGATATACATTCCTAATGGAAGCTATATGTACGAACAACAACAATATCTATTATATTCAATATATTGAAAATACAGTATTGTAATAATTTTCTCTCTAGCTTTTCTTTTCCTGTGATTCTAATGAAATACTTGCAGCAAACTAAACAATTCTTTTTAATGTCCTAGTATATACAAATATTGCATCAAAAAATATTGATTTATTGAAAGAATGTTTTACATAACAAGTTCTTTAAATTTATATTTTAATTTTTTAAATGTTTTGATCTTAGATATTTAAAAAATTTGAACTTTCTTTTTATTAACAGCTGAAACTGTTAACAGACACAATATGCTTCACGAGATAGAAATCTTAAGTCTTATTGGTCGTCATGATAATATTATTGGATTTGTTGGATTTACTTTAGATGTGGAAAAAATGTATCTCATATTTGAATATTGCTCATATGGAAATCTTCACAATTACCTTGTTACACTGAAACCAGAGGTAAATGAAGTTGTTTATTTACAATGCAAGAAAATTTTTTAAATTTTATTGTCAGGAATAAAAAAGAAAAAAACTCTTATAATTTTGTTTTTAGTATATCCTTGAATAGTTTCTCTTGTTTTTGATGCCAAACTACACATTTGAGTTTTTTTAAACAGCCATATAACTTAACATTTTAAAAATTATATAACATATATTTGATTAATTTTTTATTCTCTAGTTTGGCTAATAATTAAAAATATTATGAATAAAAGTGATGTTACTTATTATCAGTGGTTTTAAACAAATGTAGTGGATTAAAAATATTCTTACTTAAAGGTGAAACAGCTTCATATTTACATATGAAAAGCAATGCAGAATTCTAGGGAATTGATTAATTGAAGTATGTTTAATATATTTAGTATAAATTTTCAAAATAAGCTCAATTTTTTTCCAATTAAGTCTGTTAATCTGATTTTATTTTGAAATATTACTATATATTTACAGTTTTAAATTGTTGAAGTTAATGGAAGACTTTAAGTTGAGTATAAATGCAATTCTCAAAGTGCCATTTTCTTAAAACAATCATTTTAATAATCAAAATTCATTTTTCTCTAAAAATTTAATAACAAAGCAAAATGTCACTGAACAATGGTATATTCTGTTAAATCCATGGAAAAAAAATCGCCACTTTAATTTTTCTCTAGCATTTTAGTAGACAGCCAATTACATTAACTCCAAATTTTGTTCCTTTCATGTTTCATTATTATTTTAAATTTATCAAAGACTGTGCCGTCGATGTTTTTTTATTCGTTTATCACCACTCATTTTAATGAAATAAAATGAGATTAATTACATTTTTAAGATTTGATTAAGCAATACTGCTAATTATCTTATTCAAGCCATTAGTTTTGCTGAAGACTGCTTAGATTCAATTGAAATGCGATTTAAAAATATAATATGTAGAAATAGTGTTCAATTAATCTAATGATGATTATTTTTGCTATGCTTTATTTCTTGATATTATTTTTTAATTGCAAAGATTTCCCTTTCTTTTACTAAAATGAAACATTTATATATAAAAAATAAATCAATTTTAATTCTTTACAATCCTTTCTGTTTTTCAGCTTATGCATATGAGGAGCCTTCCACCCTCTGAACGTCCAAGCCGCGATTATGGTAATTTGTTGTAATTTCTGTAATTGTAACATCTTTGATTTTTAAAATTGTTCTCTTTCTTTCAATTGTTTGGGTAAAATCTTTAAATTAAATTAGTGATATGTAAAACAAATAAAAAAAATAAATGAATGTCAACAATCATCATAATTTAAAATTTTATTTATATACTCTTATCATAAAAGGACTTTAGAAAATTATTTCAGAAAATAGTTTTAAATTCCAATTTATATTCATTATAATCTCTAAATGAGCCGAATGTGTTTGCATTTCTGTTCTTTGAATATTCATAATAAATTGGATGTATTGTTCCTAATCTTATTCATATCATATTTATTTGCTATTTCTGTTGCCAAATGCATAGGATTTTTTTTTTTTTTTTTTGTAAGCAAAAAATATTCTCATGTACCTAGATCATACTTTTTGAAACTGAATTTTACTAGCAAAAAGTATTGAATTTTTTTCTATAATCATTTACATATTTATCTTTTTAACTTTTCAAAATTTATTTTGTAAATATAATATGTAATTATATTGTAAATATTAATTATCACTTTTCTTTTTTTTCCCAACAGGTAAGGGCCATGCATTAAGACTGTCATCCTTTATTTATCAAGTTGCGAAAGGAATGGTAATTAAAATATTTTGCAGTGTCTTTAGAAGTGTAATGAATTCTATGAGATTCTTTTTATAATTTACTAATCCTTTTATGGAATTGCATTTCAGGAATATATATCATCATTGAAATTGATTCATAGAGATATAGCAGCTCGAAATATTTTGCTTTATGATGAAAAAAGAGTGAAAATTTCAGATTTTGGACTTTCAAAAGATGTGTATCAGACTAAGTACTATTCATCTGAGACTCGGAAAAAGCTACCCATTAAATGGATGGCTCCTGAGGCAATTGAAAAGCAAAGATTTAATACTTTCACTGATGTGTGAGTAAACTTTTGATTTTTCAAATGAATATTCAATTAGTTTTTAGAAAGATACATGCACTCTTTAAAGATAATTATCAGGACTTTCAGTAAAATAGACAATAGCATTCATAAATTCATTTCTTAATATTAGTACCATTTAAAGCATATCATTCTATTATTGAAATTAACCGTGTTTCTATTCTAGCCGCATATACAATTTTATGAAAACATGTAACATTTTTATAAATTTTTAGATAATGTTACATGCTTTCATGTTACATAGCCGCCTTTGGTGATCAACTGGTTTTTCAGGATTAATAGTTGCTAAAATGTTTAATAAATATTTTATATTATTTTCTCTTAATGGCTTCCTTAACAAAGATGTTTTTAAAAACTTATTTAAAAGACATATAACACATACTATTTTTAAACTCTTATGCTATTTTGTTTATTGTTCAATGCTTCTTCCTGATTGGATCTTTAATTTGAAAAAAAAAAAAAAAAAAAAAAAGGAAGTGATTAAACTTCAACTAATATAAAAATATTTTTGCTGAGACTAAATATTTTTATTTAAAATATGAGAACAAGAAAATGAATTGTTCAGCATTGAAATTTTATATCCATTATAGAATATTTTTTCCTAATTTGTGTAGTAACTCAATGGATTTTTCAATAACAATTTTTCTAATTCAATAACAACAAAAAAGAATTGCTGGACTAAAATAACCAGCCAAATCTCAAGTGTCAAGAACGATTGCATATTTTTATGCATCCAAATGTATTTTGTTAAAGAGTATCTATATTTCAAAAGGGATGCAATGGAAAGTTTATAAATGTTACACATTTTTGTTTACTTATTTTTTAAGTGTATACTTAAGGCAATATATATCATTTTTAGTTGGTCTTTTGGAATATTTATGTGGGAAGTTTTTAAGCTTGGAAAAGAACCCTATCCAGAAATAAGAAATGCTGATATTCTACAGTTTTTGAAACTTGGTTATAGATTGGAGCAGCCTCATTGCACAAAAGCATGGTAACATTTTTTTTTAGTTTCTAATTATAGCATATTATCTAAGAACGAAGCATATTTCAATTATTTTAATATTAATATTGATGTTTATATCATGTTACAAAGAATGCCAGTAATTTATTCCAGAAATCAATAGAACTTACCACAAAAATATTTTGAATGATAATCAAGATTTTAAAATTAGTATTTATGTATATCATGTTTCCCATTTGCTTGTTAATAAGTAGTTAACTCATCTGAATGAAATACTTGCCCATTTTCTGTAAAAATTACATGAAATTGGTCTGTTGATATGTTTTATTAAATATTCGTATGCATTAAAATGCAACCTCCTAACATTTCTTATAAAACTTGAAAATTTAGGAATAGATAAAGTAATGAAGCAATGGAATAACATTATAAGGGTATGCAAATGCATATTTGAGAAAATATTATTCTCCTAAAAGTTCAAAATATTTTGAACCAGTTGCCTAAGGTCATAGTAGCTGGCTTGCAAGGAATATTGGCTGTATTTAATTACAATTGAAATGTTTCGATACAACTCCATGTATATGATTAAAATAAACTTTCAGATATTAAAACTGCTTTTTTAAAATTATCTTACACATATTTTGCTTGTGTACATGAGCTTAATGGAGATTAATCCCTTGACATCATAGTACTATTAAAGACATAAGCATTTGGTATATTTGTATTCTAACATTAATTGTACTATAACTTCACATCATTAAACTATACAAATTTTAAACAGATTTCTTCCTCTTTGATTTCATCAATTTCAGGTCAAGAATGTAATCTATTTTTGGAAATTATGCATGCATATGTATATAATTTGCAAAGATTGTCAAAATTCGGGAAAAAATTGTGATTATTTAATTGATATAATTAAAAAAGCTTTCTTTAAAATTTTGAAATGGTGAAAATTTTATTTTTATACAATAATATTTTTAGAACTTAGTGTGAATAAACATCAAAATTCAACTTGATTTATAATTAAATAGCATTTTTAAAAATTACTCTGAAGTGCACATTTTTACCCTCTAAGTTATATATGTACCAAATTTAGCAGCTGTAGATCAGACAGTTTGGCCTGTAGAGAACCAACCAACCAACAAACATACATACAGGAACATACACGTTCATCTTTATTATTAGTAGCGATGGAAACATTTCTTTGTTTTTTCCTGCACATTGATACATCATCATATATCTTCGTTGTCCAAAAGTTACATTTTGAATGTATTTTTTTGCAAAGCTTTCTTTCAGCAGAAGAAATTGTTAACTTTTAGATTTCCTCTTAACATAAGAATTTTAAAGAGAAACAGAAATGTGTTTTCTGTTTTTTTATGTTTTAAAAAGAAATGAATGTTTCCTCAGGCTGGCAGAGGGCTTGCCGATTTTTATCCTTCCTTGTTAATAAATAACATACCTAATGCATTATGAAGTAATAGAATAACTGTGGAAAAGTTACCTTTATTCTGTGAATTACCTTTATTAAAAAAAGTTACCATTATTTATTAGCATATAAGCCAGTTAACAACTTCGCTGCATGGACAATTGCTTTAGCATAATGGTTATGTTACTGGACTGCAAACCACAAGGTCCCAGGTTCTATCCTAACACATCTAAATCCCCTAAAAGAGCAAAGCAACTAGGCTTTAAATAATTGACTGTCATCGCAAAGACATAGGCAAATACTAAGGATGGCAAATTAATGATCATGTCTCAACTTTTTCCACCAGAAGTATGGTTTGGCAGTGGACAGGTGATTCGTCCCTACACCATTACTCTATTCACTAAAGAAGTGGGAACCTGTTTACTCATTCATAAATTTCTTATTCGTATATTTGCTTGTTCCCTAATGAATAATATGAATGAGATAATGTTATTTCCAACTAATTAGGAACTAAAGAGATAAGCAGTGCAAGGGGGAAGAAATCTTAAGGCTTACAGATATATTAGATATCATAATACACTGCTTTCAACTATCCTGATAAAAATGTTGATAGGTAATTAGATTAACTCTAGAAAAATATAATTTGATAGTTAGCCATATAAAGTTTAATTATTACACTTCATAATTTGTGTGAGATTAAATAATTACTTTGCATCGATCTTTTCCATCATCTTCAAGCTGCATTTTATGAAATAATTGTTTTCTATTTTTTTATAAGGTATGATATCATGTTTTCTTGTTGGAACATACAGCCAAAAGCTAGACCAAGATTCAAAGAACTTGTCCAGAAAATAGAAGCTGTCATGGAAGTTGATCGTACTTATACTGTTCTGACTTGAAATATGGCTATGTAATCTCATGCATATTTTTCACATGGATGCTTTCATTTTTAGTATCTTGATAACATAGCTATTCAATACATTCATTACATATGGGATCTTTTTTTTTTTTTTTGAATAAGAAGCAGGAAATTTTTATTTTTCACTTTAGTTTTTCTAAAATTGTAGGTATATATGAGATGTGTTGGTTGAACATATTAATTTGACTCGAAAATACTATGTATTTTTATGAGTACATTTAAAAATTGAATTCATTTAACAATAATATTCTTAATTCAAATGTTCCATATGTAATGCAGTGACTTGCAGTTTTTTAATATCATCTACACATGATGACAAATATACTAAGCATTTATGTATATATATAGCAAGAAAGAAGGTACTTATGTATCAATTGCATACTTTTGGAAAACTATTGGATGTTAGTGAACGTAATTATATTTCAGCTGTGGCTAACATGACATTTTTAGCAATTAATTGTTGGTATGCTATTAATGCACAAGTACAAGAAGTGAAAATATTTATTTCTTTACAAATAATTATATATTATGCCTTTGTTATGTGACTAATGACTAATATAGTGATAAATCTCTTAAATATATTCTGTGATAAAAAATGGATGATAAGAGAACTATTTATTTTATAACTATTTGTATTTATTTGTATAACTGCCTGTTTATGACTATAGAGAGCTTATTTTGCTAAGTCATTTTATCAGAAGGTGTTGCTACTTTTTTATGTTTATAAAGGTTTTTACCATGATTAAAATTTCTTTGTGTTCATGCCAGTATATAAAATTATTCAAGATATGATGTCATTGCTGCAAGAATTTTTATTGCATGATCTTTTACAATTACCTTTATCATTTATATCTTTCAAGAATGCTATTTATATCTCTTTAAGTTAGAATCTATTTTGTTGATTGCTTGTATTATATAATTTATTAATTTATATAAATGCTGTGAGAAAGAGATGAATAAAAAAATTCGATGAACAAATTTAACAAATTTTTATTGAAAAAAGCTTTAAAATAATTTTATAAATTATTTTTAAAAATTTGTATGCGCTTTACCTTTTACATGGAAGAGTTACCTGTGATTAATGTCGATTGTGCAATTGTCTATACCAGAGGTTCCCAAACTTTTTTTTCTCGTGGACCACTTTCAAAGTTTTACTATTTTCGGTAGACCCCCTGCTGCTACATTTCTACTGTATTCCCGAAACTCCTAAAAAATATCACCCTAAATTGGGGGTGTTAAGAAGGAAAAAAAAGTAGCACATTTTCTTGTGTCCTATTTATTAAAATAATACTTGTGGTTATACAAAATTATAAACATTTATTATTACAAACAATCAACAATTGACAAAAAATCAACAATGAACTCTGAAATGTAAATCAACAATAAAAAATAGTCATACTTTTAATGAGACGAATGTACTTGATGAATTGACAGCAAATTATCAATATTTGGCTTCAGTTTTGTAAGAAGTAATCTCAAATTTTTGAGTACCTACCTAGTGAATGATACTACCTGCCTACGTTGATAGGTAAATCCAAGCCAAAATTTTTATTCTTTATTATGAAAACCAGAAAATGTTTCGTGTACCCCCACTTACAACTTGTGAACCCCTGTTTCTTTTTCACGTCTACGTGGACCCCCATGTGGTCTCCTATGGACCTCTGGGGGTCCACCTGGACCACTTTGGGAACCTATGGTCTATACTAATAATAAAAAGAAAAATGTGTGTATCTGTTGGCTGTCTGCCCATTGGCAAAATACAGGGCAAAACGTTTGATTTAATATCGATAAAGTCGGTTCATAAATATATTTTCAAAGATGGAAATTTGTATCTTGAAGCATTTTTTTTTTGAAATTTTAATTAGTTTTAGTTATTTCAAAAATGAAGCAAATTTCAATGATTTTAGTAGTAAGAAAAAATTATCACTCAAATAATTTTTGCATCTTAAAATTGAGAAATTTATCTTTTTAATGATACATTCAGTTGTACTGTATTTCTGAATGAAAAAAAAAATGCATATTAAAATAGGATCATTTAAAGAAAATATCTAAATTTGATTCACAATAATAGTTTTCAATACTGAAACTTATGTCAAATCTATCTTATTGTCACAACAAATCTTTAAATTGTGTGGTGGATTGAGTTGAGTGAGGATAGAACCTGGGACCTTGTGGTTCGCAGCTGAGTAACATGACCACAATACAAAAGAAATCGCCCGTGTAGCATAGCTGTTAACTGACTTATAAGCTTTCACTACAATTGTTAGTCATTTGAGAAAGATTACCAAAAATAACTTTTTTTAATCAAGAATTTTATTTTACACTTAGTGAAAGTATCGCAAAAGATTGTCAAATATGCAAATATTAGATTTCTTTATTGTTATTTTTTTTAAAATTCTGTATGATAGAAAGCAAAAACTTATTTTTATTTCAAGTTTAGATTTGTCCTGTACTATTTTATTGCTTAACTTCAACACCATCTCAATTTTCCTAATTTGGCAATGGGAAGAGGAAAAGAGAATATTTCCAACCAATAAAGAAAATTTCTGATTATTTTTATTTTTTTTTAGGAAAATAAGATAATATGCTTATACACCTAATTTGGAAAAAAAAGTCAGATATATTCTTTTTTGATTATGAAAAATGAACTTTTATTTATACGAAACTATGAAAATTGAAACAAGTGGTATCGAATATTAAGCGACGATTTATAAAGTACACATGAATTATTTCCGAAATTTCTTTATGAAAAGTTAGATAATTTTAACTGGGTATAAGAAAGTGGTAATTCTCATTTTAAGAGTTAATGCATCTATAGGTTTCGATCATTTCTTACTCGTTTGTGTGATAGAACTAAAATATGTAATTACTACTCTTTTAATAATTGCAATTACTAAAACGATCATTTGAACAGTGCGACTAGTTTTAATTTAAATCAACGGTAGTGGTCTCATTAAAACTTTCTCGCATACTCTCTGATAAATTTATCATGCTATAGCACGTCTTGCATGGCACTGGCGTACAATAGTTAAAAAATATTAACTGTTAGAATGGATTAAGCATTTTTACTGAATCGATCACGTGATGTCTGACGAGTTATTTCGAGATTAATCCTGGCATACATTAATAATATGCAAAAATGGAATTTGTCTTTTAGACATGTTTTTCTCAACCAATTGAAAATAAAATTTGGATGCAAAATTACATTTGTAGTCATAAATTCTCATACCTTTCATTAATTATTATTAGTTTAAATCATTACGTTTTTAAATAACAGCGTTTAGTTATTTCTAAAAGTACAGACCGACAGGCGGTCAAACAGTAATTAGATTTGCCTCAACATTTGACAGGTGTCTTACACTAAAGACATTAAATATGTGTACCGAATTTTATCTAGCTTTCTTCGTTTTGTAGTTATTTTGTTAACTTATGTTCGAACAGATGGACTTCTAATGAACAGATTTTGCCCGAAATTTAATAGAAATCTCCAAAATTTGGTGTAAAGACCGCATACCGAATTTCAACTATCTACCTGAAATCGTTTTTCAGTTATCTTTGCCACAGAAAGGCAGACAGACATTTTCCTAGAATATATTTTACTAACTCAGGAAGGTCTAAGACGTAGATTCGACAAAATCACGAGTTCCAATTATTTGACGATGACTATACTTTCTCTATACCACGTATATGTGTAAGTAAAAGATGCACAGCAATTTAATTGGCATCATAACGAGGATTTTTTAAATATGTCGAATTAGTTTAAAAATATATTTTGCGCAGTAGTATTTCCTGGTGTTTTTGTGGTAAAATACTATATTATCATTAAATGTTTAGTTACTAATTGAAATTTCAAAAATAAATAAAACACTCCTAAGTATAAAAGAGGCCGCGGTGGCCTGGTGGCAAGGTCTCGACTCGTGAGCCATAGAGTTTCAGGTTCGAGACCCGATTCCACCGAAGAACCGTCGTGTAAGGGGGTCTGTGGCACGTTAAATCCATCAGGGCCAAACGTCCTCCCGCTGGTGTGGAGAGGGGGGGTGCCAGTTTGGTGTCGTCCTCGTTATCTGACCGAAGATCAAAATTACGATGTCCGTCCCAAAATAGCCCTAGTGTTGCTTAAAACGGGACGTTAATATAACTAAACAAACAAACCTAAGTATAAAAACACCTTCCAAGGTATATCTGTGACAAATTTGGTAAATCTATCCCCAATTGTCTGTCTTATAGATCTCCAACACACACACGTCCACATACATATATCTTTATTACTTGTAGAGATGCACTTAACATTGCAAAAAAACATATTATAAAAATTAAGGAAGACTGAATTAAATATTAAAAAAATTAAAGAAAGATGAAGTAGTATTACATGATTTGTTTGCCGATTGATTCGTCTATTTTATTGTTAGAATTGTTTTTGATTGTGTAACAACAATAACGTTGAACAAGTAAACGAAAACGCGCATGATTATAATTCCGTAAAGAAAACAATTTATAAAAATGAATAGTCAAAGTTTAAAAAATATATGTATTGAAATTAGTGAGGAAATTGGTATTACTGATAAACTTATTTTCGTAATTTAAAAATAGTGTAAATACGGTTTTTGTTTAATATTACTCTCTAAAATTATTAAAAAGAAAGAATTTAAAAGTTTGATTGATTTTTAATTAAAAATCTGGTTAAAATTTAGAAAGACATCTTTCTGATAGATTATCTACTATTCAAGAAGTAAATATGTGCGAAATTTGGTAGCTTCAGCAATCTGCCTTGAAAAAACATTTTGAATAATTTTTTTCGTCTTGCATGGCGCGTTTTACATATAGTATGACAGTCTATAAACATTACCATATTAAGAATTGAGAAATACAACATAAATACTATTTTAAATGTACTGGCAAATGTTTGAGAAATCTTGTATTCATCAATTTGAAGATCTAATGAGGTTACATATTCCGATAGTTGTAAGGACAAATGGTTTACATTCATTTTATTTGTTTATTCGTGGAATTAAAGAGCTAAAAGTTTGAATTCTCATTACCTCTTAGTGAATAGCAGGTGTGGTTGACCTTGAAAAACTCCCGTATCTGTTACAAAGGCAGGTGCGTTCTGAAACTGGTTTTCGATCGCTTAATGGGGTACATTAGATGGGGATCGTTTAAGTGAAATGTTTACTGTCAGGAATGTGCTAAACTGACCAAAGAATATATAAAGGAAACACACAAGATCAGTGAATAAAGCGAGTAAAGGCAAAGGGAGGATGAAATGCAAATGAATCGGTATTGTTCTATGGTGATCAACTAAATCTTTAGATTGCCAAAGTGTGTAAATCATGATACCTGTGTTTTTTTGCCTGCCATCTTATTTTAATTTCCTAAGTTTTCTTTATTGCATCCATCCATTCATTAAATCTATTGAGAATGAATTTAATACTGGCATTGCATTCATTATATATTTTTTTTAATTATTGAAATTGTAATGTTTTACAAAATGCTCTTGTTTGCCTTTTGAAATGGCACTTAAAATCTTATGTGGTTCCAAAACAATTTTTGCTTCTAATAGAAGTTTGAGATAGTAATCTGGTAGTTGTACAATATATACAGGTTTTCTAAAAAATAAACTTACCCTGTGTGAAGGTGCTTAAAGTTAATGCTATGGATCAAAGTCTGTGGTAACCACGGGGAATTGATTTTTGCAAATTAATTTTATTGATAAAATAAGGAGGTCCAATAGCTTCCACTTCATAAATGCCGTTGTGCCGGATTTAAGAAAAAGAATGGAGGCGTTGGGTTAAATTTAGCTCTGCTCGTATTAAATTTTTGCTCACTTATCTTCTATATATATTTGTGTAGGAATTATTGGTGCATTAATAAGTAATGTGTCTTACAAAAATACAAAATGATTTCAAATGGAAGAAAACTGTTCTATATATGTCTAAAAGAATCCATATATGAAAATAAATACATATATTTGGTATTCCAACCATATGTAGCCAATTCGCTTGGCAACCTGGTTGGTTGGTTAAATATACGATAGCAAGGAATGTTGGTTTTAGCGAAATTAAATGTGAAATTCGGGGAATAAAACACCTGAATGGCTATCTGCTACGAATTTTCAGGACGATCTGTAGTGGATAAAAAATCTGTATGGGGACTATGAGATATTTTTTTATTTTTTAATACATTTTGAATGCATGGTATATTAAAATATCTTTAAATAATTATTTTCTGCTATTTATTCTTGTGTGTGCGAAATTATAATCACTTTTAAATTAATTTCCCGATGAACTAACGACATAGCATGGCGACATCTATTGGTAATGAAAGTTTTTATCCATTGCAAACTTTGTATACCAAATGGGCAGATAAGAAAACGGGTTAATATTGTATCGTCATCCAGTTCTGAACTATGTTTAAAATTTCAGTTCTCTAGCTGAGCGGGAGAGCTAGGAAACTAAAAATCGATTACAAACTAAAATCGATTGTAAAATTTGCACCGAACTGATAGTCGGAGCAGAAAGCGAGCTTATAAAAACTTGTTAAAAAATCACAGGAATTGCCTTTTTGTGATTGAGAACTATCCAAACAATAAAAGATGGTAGCACTTTATGAGAAACATTGAAAATTCTACTGCTCTTACCATGGAACTTTTAAACAATTGCCCAAGCTATTATCAGAAGCCGAAATTTGTACCTTTTTTCCAATGCCATATACCTATTTATAGATATGTAGTAAAAACTCTTTCATTTCATGTGTGTTTTATTTTCCCCTTATAATCAAAACAATATTTAAATTAATTTAGATTTTCCTAATCTGAACTATGTAGTAAGGATCGGCCATGATTCTCTCACTCCACAGGGCGATATTCTGTCAAATTTTGCATCCCGGGTTCCAAGGTCGCCCCCAGAGAGCACTGACCGGAGGGAAAAGAAAGGGACGGGGTGGAAAAGAAGCGAGGAGAGAGACAGGAGAGGACGCCATGTCCAGTTGGCTTGTGTTTGTTGATGGTTAAGAAAATATTTCTTAAATTATCAAAGCTGTACATTTCACAACAATTAACCAATGCACATAATGTAAATTTATGTAATTAAAACTATAGCCTAGATTATGGCACTTGGCTTTTATTTATGCCGTCAGGCAGTTGGCCACATCTACATGAAATGACAAATTAACAGAACGGTCAACCTGGGCCGTCGGAAAACGCGGTAACTCGTCATAACTGGACTGTAAAAACTTTACTTATGCCTAATACATTTCTTATTGAAAATTAACTTTGCCATGCTCACAATGTATTAATGACATAACTCCCGCTTTCCGGAAAGTTTTGCTTTATTTTAAATGATGCATTAGAAACTGAAACGGATATTTTAAAAGTAAATTTGTATAAGCTCAAATCAAATTAAAATTTAAGCACAATTTTTGTATTTTGAAAAATATTTTTTTGTTAGCAAATAATTGAAGCAAAGGTTACAACGCAACAATTGATGCTTAAAACAATTTTAAATTCAAGAAATTTTTCTTTGATCAATTTTTAAAAGGAACAAGAAGAATTGTAATAAATATTCTAAATTAAAATTTTAAAGAAACAATCTGATGATCGAGAAAGAGACATCTTGGATCCTGCAGTACCTTACATGAAAACAAAAATGACTAATAGCTCTCATAGACAGGTTGGGATGCAAACCTGCTTCGGCCTTGCATTTTCTCTCAAGGTCTTGGATCCAGCCAGACAATCAGCTTTCAGCACCTGGAGCCAAGGTCGGTCGAAAAAACAATGAGAAGATGCATTTATTAATCCTTGTTTCCAAAAATAGACTTCGATCATTTAAGTCATTTTGTTGTTTAATGTGCAATTTCTATGTATTGTGTATTATTATTTTATGTTATATTTTTACTTTACCATGTATTAATGACAACTTTCATTCACAATCTATGTATCTAATTATTTTTTTTTAAATAGAAAGGATTTAACGGTTAGGCCCTCAGATTAAAAAAAAAAAAAAAATCTTGTCTTAAAGTATATGACAGTGAGACAGCTTTTCCCAGTTTCTAGACAAAAAGGCTCTCAAGCAATGCTTCTTAATTGTAGTACAGTGTGTATTCATCATTAGATGAAAATAATTGCGGGTTAACAAAAACTACGAGTTTATTGCAGATTGCAGCAATATTTACGGTTTCTATTTCTAATGATTGTTTTTAGAAGGGTAAAAAAAGCACCAAAATTCGAAAGTGCAGTTAATTAAAGTCTAATGATTGTTTCTTAAATTTAATTGTAGTATAGAGCATATTCATCATTAGATGAAAATAATTGCGAGTCAATAAAAACTACGAGTTTATTACAGATTGCAGCAATATTTACGGTTTCTATTTCTAGTGATTGTTTTTAGAAGGGTAAAAATAGCAGCAAAATTCGAAAGTGCATTTAATTAAAGTCGAATGAATGTTTCTCAATTTAACTGCAGTACAGTGCATATTCACTATTAGATGAAAATAATTGCGGGTCAACGAAAATTTCAAAGCTTATTGCAGCAAAATTTTCGGTTTCTTTTTTTAATATCTGTTTTTTAAAAAAACGAGAAAAAAAAATCAGTAAAATTCGAAAGTGTAGTTAATTTAAATGGAATGACTGAATAATAATTAAAAAAACTTTTAAAACTAAAATAAATAGCTCATCATTTTGATGGTTTCTTGGTGGAATTAAAAAAAAACCATTAAGGATTTTGATTAAAATTTTGTTGAATTTTTAAAATAAAAAAAGATGGCTATTATACATGCTCATTTATTAACCACTGAGTGCATTAATTTTGTAAGTCTGCATATGAATTATATGTACCGCAATCCATCAATATGATAGATTGGACATAATAATTTAATAACACATTGCAGCATAATATATAATACGTACTTAAAATAAATTAAACATAAATGTTATTCATTATTATAAAATATATATAAATATCATAAATATATTCGTTATAATTCATTATCATTATATTACACTAATTGTTGTTGAAAGCATCAATTTTAAGAAATTTCTGTTTTTACTATTAGAACTTGGTACAGAATAATACAGAGATGATCATTAACTGGACAGAGTGCCTGGGACCACTATATTGCGAAAGAGGAGACAAATCTTATTAAGACAAAGAGTAATAAGATTTTCGATCATTCTTAATAAGATCTCAAATAAGATTTTTGATGCATGATAGAAAAAGTACTATTTGCGGTGAGGTAGTATTTTATCAATCACACATCAAGAGATAATTAAGATGCGCTCGATAGTGATATCATTTTTTGTCATTTCATATCGCCAGCTGTTTCACAAAATATTATTCGATATCCTCACGATGTTGTTCTATAGAATAGAGTGTCTTGTGTTATTAGAGCTTTGTTTCTTTTTAAGATTTTCCTTTTGGTTTCAGTTGTAATTGCTTATTAATGTTTAATATCACATTTCATAATTTTAAATAGTAAGGTTAATATCACATTTACTTGTTTATGGTTAAACGAAGTGTAAACAACTGGATAGAGAAAATTTATGAAAATAATTTTTGTTCGAACAACGAACATATTTATTTGTTGTCGAACACAACATGGAATAAACAGTAGATAAAGTGATGCTTGAATAGGATTTGCAGAACTTTTTTAGAATTGTTTTCACTTTTGGAAAAAAAAAATGAAAACATGTAATAAAAAGACAGGTTGATTTAGTAGTATTTATAGCAACAATGAAAAGTAATTGACATCGAATATATTCTAATCCTTCCGAAACAAGTTGAAGTTAGGGTTAGCGATTTTTAATGCGGCACTGGAAAACAAACGGAATTGAACAATTTTTTATTTTCTCATATAAGAAGTGTAGAGAAAGTATAGTAAACGTTAAAAAAATTCGAATTCGAGATTTTGACGAATCACGACGTTTTAGAACTCCCTGAATTCGAAAATTCGGAAAGGTATTTTTGGAAAATATCCGTTTGTGACAAGGATAACCAAAAACGCTTTGAGCTAGACGGTTGAAATTTGGTATATGGTCTTTACACCAAATTTGCAGATTTCTGTCAAATTTTGAGCAAACTCCGTTCAGAAGTCTGTCTGTCCGTTTGTTAGAATACGATTTAACACGATAACTACAAAATGAAGAGAGGTAGATAGATATAAAATTCGATACATAGATTTAACATCTATAGTGTAAATACCTGTCAGAGTTTGAATTAAAACCAATAACGGGTTGACTGTTTGTCTGTCAGTACTTCTTAAACTTTAAAACGCGATAACTCAAAAACCCTAATGACTTAAATATATCAAATTTGATGGTTGATTTTGTGGTTCTAAGTGTTGTTTTGTGTTAAATTTTTGTTTCAATGAAATGGGAAGAACGCGTCTGAAACCCAAATTCGATTTTTGGATACTTTTGACTATATGCCAGTGATTAATCGCCAAAAAACTCGCCAAGGATGGCACGATAGATTCAGTAAAAATACTACATTCGGGCCAAAGGTTAATATTTCGTGCTTATTGGACATTAATGCCATGCAAGGTGTTCACTGGAATAAAATCTTTATTTGACAATATACAAGAAAATTTTGGGAAAATAACTACCACTTTATATATACAGTTTTTATACATATACATTTTTATTCCATATCAATAAATGTGTTAAAATTGTATATTTATTTCTTGTGACCACAGAATAATTGCAATCCTATACATAATATGGGGCAAGTCAGAGGCAGAATAACCTACAATTCGGTTAGTAAAGGTTACCTTTAAATAAATTAAGTTCATCAACTTATCACTCAAAATTCGTTGCACCATATTGAAAGAATCAAATGTGATTTATTACTGTAAATAAGACTAAATTGAAATAAATCGTTGAAAATGCGATTATTTGTTGAAATCTGCCATCTTACACTGAGTGATGGTAGGTGAATGTCCTGACTCATCGTCTGCTTTACGTAAGTGTCTCTCATTGCATATTCAGACGCTTCCGTCAATGGAATCTGATATGGCATTTAACGCAATGACCTACAGATAGTGTGTTTTTCGCGAAAAATTGATCGATAGATAACCCCTAGTGCCATCGTAAGATATTAAGTGAATGAATGATCCGTCTCACTTACGTCACGTGTGAAAAATACAGGGATATCTTTTACTTCACAAGGAGCAAATAAAAGGTCTTCTATTACACCTTTGAGGAGTTTTAAGAAATCCTTGAAGTTATTCTTAGATTGTAATTAGGGCGATATTTACGGCACAAGAAAAAAAAAGAATCATAGCGAAGTCAAAAAAGAAAAGGAAATATTAGATCTTGACGTCAAGATGCTGAAGTGGCGGCTATATTATACTTATTATTGAAACTCCATTGTATACTTAGAAAACTATTTGTTTTTGAAAAAACATTAATATCTTAAAAAATAATGCGATTATTTCTTCCGTTTTAAGTATTTTTCCATATAACAGCAGTTGATGTCTATGGCGCCAGAGGTTTCAAGAAATAATTCTAAATGCATTCGTGCCATTCTAAATTTATTATGTGGTTCAGTGGTTTAAATTATCTATGATCTAAAGTCTAAAATCTATTTTCTAACTCTCAAGAATCAAAGACATCATTAAACACAGAATGACATTTATTGACGAACACGAACACAAAGATATTCCCCGTTACATCGCATCTTGTGACATTAGAAATCTGAATAGCTAAGAATAAAAAAACCGTATCTAAGTTCTAGAAAAACTGCGCATGCGCCGATTCCCATGGCAACCACAGCTGATGAGGAAAAAAGGCGTCTCTAAGCAACAGCTATAATTATAATGAATGAATAATATCGATTTCGTCCTTGAAATTAAAATTATTATGAACAATGTATATTGTAAAATATAGGGAAGTTACAAAATGTTTTCTATTTATTAATATTAAATGTTTCATATTGTTTAATTCTGTCACTATTTTAAATAAAAATTTTCTGCAAATATTTTAATATCAATTTTCTGCCTATTTTTGAAGAAATATTTAAAAATATTTTAAGATATCAAACAACTTCAAAAATAACATTTCACACATGTAAAATAATTTAATTGAATTTCTATTTTTTCTTATTTTGTCACAAGTATGGTTTTCAATATTGTGGAAGTATAACTAAAAGTTTTATATTTTGTACTGTTTCCATATAGTAAAATATATTATACAATATTGTTTCTTCAACTTTCATTAAATTATACAATATACTGTGCAACTTGGGAATTGTTTGAAACATCAAACGATTCGTGAAATAAAAGTTTAAAGAACCAAAAAAAGAAATAAACAGTTTTTTTATGCCAATTTTTTTTTTATTTACAAAATACGTATACACAGAGTGAACTATACAAAATGATGATGATAAGATTTGTCGAAAATTCTGTGTAAGAGATGAGATGTTTAGATCATTCTAGCAAAGTGTAAAATAAAAATATACAAGGTATAAAAAAATACAAATATTTTTCTACACGAATGCTTGCCTCGTAATATATGTTTACAATGAAATGTGCGAGCCATGTAATTTTTCTTGTGTTCTTAAATAAGATGAAGTAATTTATTAAAAAAAACTCGTGAGTTTGTAGATAAAAATTGTTTACCGTAAATAATATCGTGTGATTATTCGAATGATGATAATGTGATAAAAAATACAGGTTAAATCCTGATGTTACAACTTTTCGTTGATAAGGATCATGCATGCATGATTCGCAAGCATCAGAAAAAGTTCCCTTTAGAATGAAATAATGCGAATGAGTTCTGTATTAAACAATCAGTAGTACGACTGAGCCATGAAGCACTGTTTAAATTATTTACATATTTGTACAGTGGGTATTTAAGAGCTGCGCATGGCAGCATGTCGACAGCACTTATAGAAGATGGCTCCTCTGTTGGCAACACACTGTCCAAAACTGCGCATGAGCTTGTCAGCTGTTGGATTGGGTTTGCCTTTTAACAGTGCTGGGATCCTTTTGTTGTGAGCTCGATTGTAGTTTCTGTACAATATGCGGGCAGCGTAGAATTTAGAAAAACAATGATACCCTTTCTCGCCAGCTATCTGTCCAAGCATGCAGCATTGCTCTTCTTTGCTTCGTACAAGACCTGGAAAAAGTAATCGTTTGCACAATTAATAGATATTAAAAGTATGCAAGTCATTTTTATTCTTTGCGATTGTTTTTACTTAAAAAAAAAAAAAACATTTTTGCCTTCTCCATTTTCTTGTCCAAAATATCATAACATAATAATGCTTTAGGCTTAATTCGTCTGGCTACAATGCTTCATTATTACTTTCTGCGCACACGTCATGAAGTTTGCAAGAGGAATACTAGTCAAAAATATTATCGTGTAAATAAAATAAAATAGGGAAATTCTGCTTTGAATACTGGCAAGGGCAAAGATGTGAAAAATTTCATAACAATAAAATTGGAATTAAATATCAGTAAAATAACTAAACGCATTGATACAAATTGTACTTAAAATTTATTTTGAAAAGAATGAAATCAATATATTTAATTATAAGGAATTCAAAAGATATTTTTAAAATTAAAGGAACATTTTGAGGAAATAAAACAGATATCATTAAAAAAAATTTAAAAATTTAGAAACTCGTAAAAAAAAAAATTGTTTTTGTGCCATAATATGCACCAAAATTATTGAAGAATAGTATTAAAATTTAGAATTTCATTTCTAAATTTAATTTTAATTTCTAAATTTAAAACTTATAATATGGATTTTCCAAAAAAAAAAAAAAGTTTTTGGTATTTAAAAGGAAAATGCAAAAAAAAAAAAAAAAAGAAAAAAAGAAAAAAGGATGAAACAGAATAATGGAGTCTTGATTATTTAATAATTAGTAAGAACTTTTGAAGTACTGCCAAAATACATGTTTTTATTTCATTAAATTTCCATCTTTAACCCTCCTTAAAAAAAATATTTAACCTTATCGACAAAATTTAAATATAGAGAAAAAGAAAGTTGAAATAAAAACATCGACATTGAAATATTTCTTTAACTAAGCAAGCTTTAATTTTTAGAAAAGAAATTTAGGGAAAAAAAGGCAGCATCGGTTTTAAATAATTAAATAAGAATTCTTATTCGTGAGAACAGGAACATCAGAATTAAATATTCATGATATAATAAAGAATTCTAATTTTGAAGAATTAAATAATTTTTCCCGCTGAAATATTTTCAAGACGAATGAATATGTGTATAATTATTATTTGTTACTGTTTAGGTTTAATGTTTCTATATAATGATAAGACTTGAAAGTCGTTAAAATTAAAAAAAAAAGCTTTATTCAGTATAAATATGAGATCTTTTTTAAACATCTGGTTTAATTTTGGTACTGCGATTAATATAAGAATAAAAAATTAAACTACTAATTTCAATCTATGTTTACATGATCAGATAAATTAATTTATTAATAATATTTAACAAACTGCATATTTTTCCTGTTCACATTTTCCAATTCAAGATTTTATTCGTTTTTTTTTAATATCAAAGAAGCTGAAAATTTATGAAATTAATGGCGTTTTATCTGATGTTTTTTATCAATCGACAGTGTGACAAAATTTGCCGAATTCTATCAATACGAAAAATTGCACTGTAAGAAGTTCAGTACATGAGTTCAAGGATCTTCTACCGCGGGTATATGCCCCATTTAAGGAAACATAAAAAGGGGGTCAATCTTAAGATAATAAGATATCTTCCTTGGTCTTCAGCATTCATGGTAAAAACTTTGGCCTTTATCTATCAGCTTGATCACCGAGATAAGGTCTCATGGCGATAGTAATGAGAAAATTATACTGAAAGTAGAAGTGCCTTCATTGGAACAGTTTTTTCCCCCCTTCTGTGAGTTAAGGATAGCGATAACAGATTTAGATGTGATATTTTTATTAAATGGATTTAGGGAATTGATTTTTTAATAGCTGGTCGCTATGTTGTAATCTAGATAGACACACAGATAGCAGCGACCTTAACACGTGTTACAGCGATTATATCAATCATATATTTCAAATTGGCGGAAATGCAGATTTTTTTTTAGTAAGATGACCTATTTTATAAAATTTGGATACTGATGCTTAGTTTATGCCCTTTATGAATATAATAAAATTTATAAGCTAGTGTACTATTTATAAATTGTGAAATGCGTGAAAAGCTAATCAAGATAAAAAAAAAATCATTCATCGTGTTATATAGGGACGATTAGTGGCCACAGAGCTTATAAATTTATATATAGTTATTTTTAAAGATGTAATTTATTAATTAGTTAAGGCATTTTTCAAAATTTAAATTAAATTTTTCTAAGTTCAAAATAGTGTAAAAATTAATAAGAATTTTAATGTTTTTCTTCGATAACTTCAGAGAATATCATTGCATAAAAACCATTTTTACACTAATTAGAACTTAAAAAGTAAGTTTTCCAGTCGAATAAATTTTATTTTCGTAAAACGTTTTCGCTAATTTTAATAATTTTCTAAAGATAATTAGAAATATATCATTGAACTACTTTTGTTTCAGCTACTGGATTTAAATTTATTTTAGAGCAATGATATTAAATACAATTTTTTTATTGTGAACATTATCGCAACTATGTAATTAAGAATCGATTAAAAAATAAAATAAAGATATACAAATCAAACCTAAAACATTATTATGCTATTACAATGTTTTTTACAATCATTAAATAAAATTTATATATGTGTATATAAAGTTAAAGGAAAGGTAACACTCTTAATATGCATTTAAATTTCAATCTCTTACTTGACACCATTTGATTGTGGGTCAATGGACCCTGACACTCTTCCACATCTTGCGGGGGATTGTAATTATATCTCTAAATCTAAATTAAATCCTAATTAATTTCCAATTTTTTGTCTTAATTTAACCCATATTAACTTAATTCTAAAATGTTCTCTTATTTTCTGATCTAATTCCACTTACATTTAATTAATGCTACATGTGCTCTGTAAAACTGCTTTATATATATATATATATATATATATATATATATAATGTAGAAACACATATTTTTAAAGCAGTTTCGTGGTTGAAATGAGAACAGGCTCTTTTGAAAATTTTAAAACTTCGCTTTATTCTATCCCGGGAGGTATACAAGTACATACTTTACAATACATACTTTATGTACAAGGGAGAGGCGACAAAATACGTCAGTCACAGCACGCGGAAAGAGCACGAAATATATTTTCTCAGTGATTTTATACTATGAGATTCTGATAGGGATTCTTTAACATGTGTAGACTTAGGAAAAGGAAATATTGGTATCTTTTAAAAGAATTTGCTTGGCTTGACAGATATTTATCTCTTCACCTGGAGCGTCTGAAAGTGCTGATTAAAGCAGTTTTACAGAGCACATGTAGCATTAATTAAATGTAAAAAGTGGAATTAAATCAGAAAATAAGAGAACATTTTAGAATTAAGTTAATATGGGTTAAATTAAGACAAAAATTTGGAAATTAATTAGGATTTAATTTAGATTTAGAGATATCATTACAATCCCCCGCAAGATGTGGAAGAGTGTCAGGGCCCATCGACCCACAATCAAGTGGTGTCAAGTAAGAGATTGAAATTTAAATGCATATTAAGAGTGTTACCTTTATATACACATATATAAATTTTATTTATTACATCATTAAATGAGAAAAGGTACATTTGTTCCAATTTCTTATTGGTACACATTTCAAAGACATATTAAAACATATTAGACATAAAAGACATATTTTAAAGGTAATATGCTAAACAACCATTTTTAAGGTGTTTATAATGCTGATTTGAGGGGAGTGTCACAGAGTACTTGAATTCAGGGTTCTTAACTTCCGGACTTACCAGATAAGTATAGTAATGGCATAGCAATGAGATTACTTAGTAAGTGGAAAATATTTGTATGAATTTTAAGTATAGTGAAAGTATCTGCTCAAAGAATGCTTCAAATGTCATGCAATTTTGAGATATTTAATTTAAATATTTAAATTTTTAATTGGATATAGGAGAATTCAATAAGAAATTTTAAGATTTACCAATGAAATTTGGAATTTACGTTCTGCTCCTAAGAATACACATATATTGCATGATATTAAACAATATTCGAAGCATTATATTATATTGTTGAACATTGAATTATATAATATAGTATCGTACAATACTGTGCAACCCTCTGTGGTCCTTTTAAATAATAAAATTTTCTTTGCACATGACATTATTTGCTCAAAAATTACATTATCTGCTCAAAAATTATTAATGTTTTCATACTATGCTGCTATAAATCAATTTAAAAGCTTATACATAAACCACTTAAATTTGTTGAAAAATCCACATACTTTCAAATCTTATAATCTGTCTCGCATACATATTTATACTGATAAGATTTCATACATTTGAAACAGTGACATACCTAATAATCATATAAATAATAATAATAATAATAATAAAACTGAATCAGCATAATTCATAGTGATTTTGGGAACAGATTTTATTATTTAAATTTTGTTCATTCCCTACCTGTTCGAATAAGCAAAGGACTAGCAACCTTGATTTCCACTTCTTCGACTAGGATTGTCTGTTGGCGTTTCTCCAAATGCAACAGGTACTCTAAGGAATTAAAAAAATTAGAATATTTAGTACAAATGTTTAAAAATATGCACAAGTAAAAATATGCACAAGTAATCAGAAAGTATAAAGTGAATTGCTGCCAATGTTTCCAACATTAAAGAATATACTGAAATAGAATCTTACACTGTCCAAATTTATTGACAAATTTTTTAGCTGCATTAATATTTTACATCGATAAGCAAATTCTAGAGGTATTTTCACATATTCTTAATAGCTTACAATATCAGGAAATTATCCTAATAATAATTGCCGAACATCTTATGCTAGTACGGATAGTTCCAAGAATTTAAAATGTCTTTTCTCCATACGAGAAAAATACTGCATATGTTTTAAATACAAATAATAATTAAGGTATAGATTATACATTCATTTAATTAAACAGGCTTCATAGAAAATAACGCAGCTCTTTGGTTTCATTTTTCAGTTAGCTACAACATATAAGACAGTATCCGGCCACAACAAATCGGTGGATACCTCTTAGTTCAGTGGTGGCGGGGTGGTCTGCTGTACACGTGAAGAAAAAAAAGTAACAATGTAATTTCGTTTCGAATTGGTTTTTCTCAAATACATTTTTATTATATAAATTTCACTTTTCCTCTCTTTTCATTCTGTACTTAACTTTGATCGAAGTTATTAATAACTTTTAAACTACAAGCTAAAATGAACTCACAGTCGCTGTAATTCGATAAAAATAGTTACTTGGAATCCAGATATGTCTCAGATATGTTTTATAAACTCTAAATTGTAGAATACGACGCGACAATCCCAAAGAAGAAAGTGTCATCAAATATGTTTGCTAACAAAGCTAAACCATTCAGGAGTAAAGCATTATACATTCTAGAGCATTTTATATTTATACAGTGCTTGCAGTTCCATTTTTTTTTATGTATCTATTTAAAATTATCGATGACCATAACAATTTCTATTTTATAAATCAAATCTACATTCACATGTAACCAACTTCCTGGATCTCTTTTGGTTATTCGATATGGTCATGTACTGAAACACGTTTTCTAATGAACACAAATATTAACTATTCTCTCTCTGTATTCTGATATAATCACTGGAAATACATAATGAATTCCTTTGACAATGCATTCAAGGTCGATAAGGCGCGGCAAGGCGAGATAGATAGATCTTTTTTTTTATTCTCCTTCGAATTACTTTTAAGTGCCAAAACAGCTGCCTTCCTTTTTTTTTTTTTTTTTTCAGTCAGCAGGGGCAAGGGTAAGGAGCAATTTGGTTTCATATTCCGCGCACGTGGTTCCATCTTCAGAAGATCACGCCACCCGATTTTGACAGGCGTGCTGTTTTCTTTATTTTGATGGATACCCCTCAGAGAGTCCGAGGTTACTGATCTCTCAGCCATTAAGAAAGTAGAAAAAGACAGAGACGAATAACTATTAGAATAAATGCGTGATGTCTACTCGGTTTACATCAAAACAAAGAACCTTGTTTACCAAGAGTGCAGAGGAACTTGGTTTCGGACAGTCCTTTTCAGGGCTGTCATGTTTGATTGGATTCATGAATCATATGACTTACACATCTGAATATAATTATACTTGTTTTTTGGTGTAGATGAGATGACATCTAGTGACAGATTTAGGTATTTTTCGGCCCGTGGCTAGAACTGGATTATTTTATAGGCAAAGTAAGCAGTAGCTTTTTGAGGCCAAGGGCCTTCCATGTTTTATGTATATTCAAAGATATTTAATATTGCGCTTTATATATATAAAGCACAAATTATAATTATATTTAATAACAAAAGCCGTGCAATCGAGCTTATTCAAATTAAAATCGAGTATTGTTTAAATTTTGGAGCATTCATTTTAATAACATTATATCATTTGAAAATTTTATATTATTTTATAATTCTAAAACAAATTTGGTGTTTTATAATTTAAAAAAAGGGTCATTACGATTATTAAATATTATTAAAACGTGTTACAAATTTATCATTTTTATTCCTATTTTATTTAAAATTGCATTTTAACTGCGCAGTTTTTTTTATATGCGATATACTGAAACCAATTTTGTTAAAACGTAATATGCAATTAAATGTTTTACTCTTTCTGTTGGTCAAAATTTTAACTTTAAAAGTTGGGGAAGAGGCCCCAAGACCTTATTTTCCAAGTGTTTATCGAAGACTTTATCCAGGGGTGCCCTAGCAATGCACATTGAGAAGCTTTTAATAAATTAGGTAATTTAGTTTCACATTTCTACACTTTTTAAAACTTAGCCGATATATAAATGATTTATTTTAGCTCTTTTTTTATTTCTAGAAAGCTTATTTTTTTTTGTTCACTTGCTTATTAATTCGTGAAGACCAAATTTGTACAACAGTTTTATGTTATTAAGGCGTTCAAGTTATTCTAATATTTTAAATTTCATAAAACTCGTACGTTTTGTGAGTTTATTTATTTGGCCATTAAGCTAATAACAAGTTTCAATTAATCTGTTTGCGGTCTCTGTCAACTCTAGGCAGCTGTCTATTCAGAAATTCGTCAATGATGACAACATAATGAAGTATAAAAACTCTACATACTAATGTACAACTGAATAAACTATTTCAGACAATTTTTATCAAGAATTAAATAAATAAAAACTTTAAATGCAGAAATTAAAAAAAAAAATTAAGTATTTGCTTTTTTATATTAAAATGTGCATGTTTTTTTTTTTAAATTTAAATGTTTTATATTTGTTGCATACAGAATAGACTGATATAAAAATATATTTTACATATAAAGAATAAAATAAAGAACGAGCTTTATATTTATTTTTATTATTTTTTTATAAATTTGTTTATTTTTTGAACTGGCATTAATCTTCTCTTGATAATAGGTCAATCCTGGTGCTTACTGTTGCTTTCTTTGCTTTTCAATGGTTTTAACACATATTTCTGTCCATGTTATTAAAAGGAACATTTGATAATCATTATGACCAGAGTTTGGATTAGGCAGGTTAGGCAAATGCCGAGGACCGCTGGATTGTGAAAAGCCGTAGCCAAATCGATTAAAAAATGCAATTAAACTATGTGCCAAAAAATGAATAAATACAAGTGTTATGATATGAAAATATTAGGAAAATATCAATACTTTGCCAAGTATAATGGTCAGGTTCCCATCTGTTTCATTGCATTCCCTTGGTTACTAAAACATTTATAAACATTGAACATTTGTTTAAATAATATTTTCACTAGATGAGAATTCTGCTCAATTATAAATCAAGAAAATAAATAAAATCATATGATTTTCATATAGGCAATAAAAGAAAGATAATTAATCTAAAGTAAATCATTAGCATGCTGATCACGTTTCAAAGCTAAATTGAATTGTGAAACTAAATTGACTAATTTATTAAACGAGGGAATCTTATAATAAGTTCTTCCAAGGACAGCAGAATGTCCAAAACTGACACTGGTAATCATCATAAATGAAAATCAATTGTTTAATTACAATGAAATCCCAATAATTCAAATTCCAGTTATTTAATTAAAGAAAAACAAAGAAATCGGTAGACAAAATCTTCTCTAGTAATAATAAGGAAAAGGGTAAAACAACTAATCTTGGCTATGTTCAAACAGTAATATTTTAATACAGAATACGAATATTCAAAAAGTAAACAACGCTATTTTGTAGTTGTCAAATGAATACATCATAAGAAAATGTCGCTCTCCCACTCAGAAATAATTTAAAAAAATTATCCATTTATTTGGATATTCGATCATTTAATTAAATCAGAATTTATTTCAATTAATACTGATAGCTAGAATACTATTGCATATATTAATATTAGTTCATTACATACATAATATAAATATATAATTATCGACATTAAGATTTTTTAAAAATTCTGAATAACTTGTATTCAAAAATACTGGATTAAATTACACATTTTAAAGTTAATTATCAATAAAGATATCCCATTTTATAATTTTATTTTATGTAATCATCAAAATTTGATTTTCCACATATGAATTTATGCACCATTAGCGAAAGTTTTTTTTTTTTTTTGAAAAACAAAACATATTAGTCAAATGTTATCACAAGGACGGATGTTTTAAAAGCTTTAATCATGGTATCCGTATTATGTTTGAAATTACAGGCAATGTCTGATTTCAAACATCAACTTACTTGCTTGGGGCGGAAGATAAGTCGATTAAAAATGTCATTTGCCAATTTGTCAAATAAATAAAATAAAATTTAAAAAATATAAAATCTATAAATTGAAGCATTAAGACAAAAATGTATATTTGCATTGAATTATCAAAGCAATTATTAAATAAAAAAGATATTATTTTGTATTTAATAAATTATGTTATATTACATTTGACAAATTCTGTAAAATAATAATTTTAATGTTTTGTTTTAAGGTTTACTTTTCATTAAAGCATATCTCAATAATTATATGCTTTTTTGTAAGTTTGGTAAACATTAATTAATACCTAGTTAAATATTTTTTAATATACTAACATACAAAATAATTAATAATTATGTAAATTAAGTTAAAGATGACCACATTCATTGGTTAATAAAAACATAGACTTCCAATGGGCTCTGCTTAAGATCAAAATTATTTAAATCCACCATTGATTCAATAAGTAAAGACGCACATATGAGAAAATTATCTAACTTATGAATTTAACTCTTTCATCATGGAAAATATCACTGTCGCAACATTGAGACTTAATATACTAGAATCAAACTGTACAAGTGCTTCTCAGATTTATAGACGGAGAGATGAAACTCAAAACAGGAAACGCGTGACACGCAAAACAGGAAAAGAACCCTAACTAATCATAGTTTATATTTGTAACAGAAGAGTTCAGAAAATGAATGACGAAAAGATAACATCCTTTCTTAGTGAGAAAATATGCATCTAAGCAATAGTATTTAACAAAACGTTTATCTGTATTTACTGAAATTAGTTTGGTGATTTTTTTTATTGTGATAGTAGATACTTTAGTATTTATTCGTATAAACATGTGCAACAAAAATTTCTATCTGATGCTGAAAAATAATGAAAAGAAAAACGATTGCAATGGCATGTTTTTGAAAGATGCTGATTTGAGACATGATGCCAAACACAGACGGGAAATGAATTTTGTCTCTTATTTCAATGTGAGCATAGAGTAACCGTAGTAACTATCTTACGAATAGTTTGCTTGATAAAATGATAACAAACTACCAGAATGAAACATGGAAAGAATCTGTAACACGTGATCTAGAATCTTTGTTTATAAATCCATAACCATTCAATCATTCGTGATTAAATTACATACTTTCAATGTGCGCACGTGCGAAAAATTTGTTTAACAATAATTATTTGAAGTTAAAGTAGTCGCTCTGTGATATTTCTATAACTTAGAAAGGATGAGCAGCGTTTTATTGTTCATTATATTTTCTGCCCCCTATTATATTTCATAGAATGTTACGCATTTTGTTTCCGTGGCCACCCCCGCTCGGACAATTCATAACCTTCTTTATCTCTCTGTCGTTACCTCCCCTCCCCCTCTGAATTCACCAGATCGACGATTAACTTGAAAAAGGGGTTATTGTGTGTAAGTTTGGTTTTCCGTATCTTCCAGTACAATCCAAGAAAAAAATATCTCTAAATATATCAATATTTGAATATATAAACATGGACCGATCACCACTCATCTTTTTCTTCAAAATACCATCCAAGAAACGATAATACCATCGAAATACCATCCAAGAAAAGATAACTTCGTCACTACAGGAAAGGGTTTTAATTTAATTATATTAATGTTCCATTTGGAAGTAAGATTAGAACTATTTTAGTACTGCTTTGTAATTTTGAATACCGATCGGATACCTAGAGCGACAGCTGAGTTGGCACTTCCCTCTCATTTCCGCACCAAACCAGCAGGTTTTGGCTCAAGATATCTGTTTTAGCATACACCAGGCCCGCATACACGCCGGTTCTTTGATGAAATCGGGTTTTGAACTTAAGAGTCCAACACACAGAAGTGGATTTTTCACCTTTCACAGACAACCGAAACTTCACATTACTGTAAAATACATACTTACAAAATAATAATAAATTTTCACAAGGTCAATAAGATTATCTTTTTTAACAGCAGTAAATACGGACGGAGCAGTGGCATTAAATGGGCCTTGAATTCATTCAAAATTACTGATTTTAACCTTTTGAAACTACGTAGGTCAAAAAGTTAATTGCATTCTTTGTTAATGATTTTTGGTGAATGACTGTTTTGATGAAACTTCGTGGCAACACGTCATATATTTATAGGTGTGTTATGGTGAAGGGGATTTCACGTGGCAATTTTAGTTTCATAAACTGTCTTAGACATGTCCTGGAAGCTACAAGTTAACGTACAAATTGGAAATGGTCGCAGAGATTCGTTTTCTGAGGGGTAAATATATTCACGGAAATTTATCGGCAATTACATAAAGTATTCGGTGAGAATGTAAAGTTACATAAAACCATCGCGAAGTGGTTCTATATGTTTGAGAACGGACGTGATGACGCTGAGAGAGAGGGTCCGACAAACTGACCGACATTGAACGGAATTTCTATGCATAAAGCATTGAAAAACGTGTGCCTTGCTTTGACAAATGTTTAATGATGCTGATGTTGTGTCCGCGTTACCATGGAAAGGGGGTGCAGTAGCTTCTGAAGGTACAGACCCTTGAGCACCCGAGGGCAGAGGTCTGACTTCCAGCTCATATGAAGATGAAACTCACACATTCGCTTGCACAACCCCTTTTTACAGGGGGGGGGACACTCACACACCTCACAGATGAAGAACAATCATGCCCGAACCGGGACTCGAACCCAGGACGCCCAGGAAGACGCGTTACCCCTATGCCAGGACGCCGGCAAATGTTTAAATGACGGATGTAATTTACATCGATAAGTCGATTTTGCATGGAACTTTAGTATACAAATAAAGTTAAATTTCGATCCGGTTTTGTATTCTTAAACAATGTTACTAACTTTTGTTTTCTTAAGCAATGCCACTAACTTTTATGATTGACCCTCAGATATTTTTCAATGCAGGAGATAAGTTATGATTAGTGCTTCGCAAAAATGAAACTGAATCAATGAATAAAATTTCGTGATCTATAAAAGTGATTTAAAAATGTAAATGAAAGCTGATAACCGTATGATATGTTATGTCACTCATATTAGGAAGTTCAAATTTACACGAGGCGCTGCGGTGCCCATTTTGAGAGACATTTCCATATATTTTTAAACATCCAAATATATTTTAGTTCTTAATATCCATTTTGAAATTTTCTTTTGCACTTAAATCATAAACAACTTAATCACTTCGAAAATTATCAATGCTTCTTAATTCGATAAGATGTATTTAATTGCAAAATTCATGCAGTGATAGATTAATATAGCTAATAACACAGTTTAATAAAAATTTCGGATTATTGTTAAGAGAAAAAAGAAGGCTAAAAAATGAAAAAAACTATGGAAATACCGATTATTTTGCAAACAGTGGTAAAAAAAAAATTCCCAAATGAAATCTAAAAACCAGATGAATTCCACAGCTTAATCATTTCCTGATCTTTACTGCGATTTCATTACCACATCCGAAAGAAGCAACCAGCGGAAAATATCATAGTTTTCACTTCTGATATTCACAACACATTCAAACACAAACAAAGGACCGCAGATAATTTTTTAAAGGCAGATTTATTTCCGCAGTAAAGGCTGATTACTACAGCAGTAATTTTTTCCTTTGGTTCATAGAAATTTTTTTTTTCAGCCGCTACTCTTTCTAAACTGGTGTAAACAGCAGTCAGTAGTTTTTGTAATTGTAATAAAAGTATTGTTAAATTTAAAGATCGTTAAAATGGCTATCTAAGTGACACGATTAATATAGGTTAAATTCGGAAAATAATAATACTGATTTAATGATATTCATGACGTATTCAAAGGCAAACAATGGACCGCAAATAATCTTTAAGGCAGATTTAGTTCTGAAAATATGACAATAATTTTTTCCCCTGTGTTCTTGAAAACTTTTTTTCAGAAGCTACGTTAGGTAATTTGGTGTGAATTGCAATCATTGATACAAAAGTAGTGTTAGGTTTAGAGAGCTTTAAGGCGGCTATATAATAAAATGATTAATACAAGCAAAATTCGGAAAATAATGACTGTAAAAAAAAAAAAAAAGACGTGAAAGCAGTACATCTATGATGTCTATATTATTTAAAGAAGTGCACGTGGAAAATACTTGATTTTATTATAAATGCTTATTTTGAAAATATTGTTGCATAGCTATCAGGTTCTACTTATAAAGACGACAGCTTTAATTGGTTTGAAAATACACGACTACGTTCTTAATGGTGTCTTGACGTATACGAGCTTATTGATAATTAGATTGGTAATTCACTTCAATGTCTATTATGTTTTCATTTAAATATTAAGCACGCAATATATCTTAACCCAAACAGGATGTGCTATGCCAGAAACCGGTAAAAAAATGTTAAGCACTGATAACTTATTTTTATCTTATAAGCATTATAACTTATTTTTTTTTATAACGCAGTTTTAAGTTTTGTATTAATTGAGAAAAAGAGATTCGAACGACAAAAAACAATATATATAGGGGGGGGGAAAGAAACTATTTCAAATCATAATATAACTTTTCTGAAACGTGCATTATTGAATTTTAATATTAGATATACGAATATTAACAGTTAATTATAGTTGACAAAATAAATTGATAAATATATAATAAACATGATAAATATGTTCAGTAAAAAAATAACAATGACAGTATTAAGTCTTACCAGCAATTAGTTAATAAATAAAAATGAAAGAGTTAAATATTTTTATGTTTTTCTTTTAGTTCTGAATTTTTAAAAAATATTTTCAATTATCGAAATAATAATAAAAAAATTGAAATTAACTATTCATTATTAAAATCAACTAATAATAACTATTAAAGCTAGCTATTTTAATAAAATTATAAGAAAAACCAATTTTTTTCATGAAAAATATAAAAAATGTTGAGCATTTTTAAATACACTAAAATCACAAAATAAAATAAATCTTCCATTACCATCGAAATACTTGTATCTCACGCTTTGATGCGAAGCAACCACGACGTAACACAGCACCAGGGCTAAAATACACAATTTAGCGAACATCTTTTAATTCTTCTGCTATCCGATCTTGGGACTCCTCGCTTCAAATCAGACAAAACCTTTTTGAAGCCGGACGCTCTTCCGATCTCACCAATAGGTGAAATCTCCAGCAGTGCGCATGCGCCGGAAATACGATGTCGATTTCTCCTTTTTCTTTTTCTGTTCTTCCTTAAATTTTTATTTCTTCCTTGCTTCTCCGAACGAGCAGGGGTGGCAAAAAGTAAACAAACAAAGGTCCGGCGCGACGCTTACGTCGTACCTTTCGACAGGCCGAGTTTTCAATGGTTATCGTTTGGGTCTTGTTTGTTTATGTCGGGTATAGGGGTCAACGCGGGGATGAATAGATTGGGGAAATATTTCGCGCCCAGTTTTATCATAGGATATCGGAATGTCTTTGGGATACAAGCAAAGGAATGTAGGTTTGTAAGAAAAAGAAAAATTCACACAGCTGCGGATAAACACCGTTTTACACATCTAAAGTTCAGAAATACTTTTTAGGTTAGGAGTTTTTACCTTTAAGATTAATGTATTTTACCTTTAAGATTAATATATTTTAACTTATTAATATATTTTACCTTTAAGATTAATATATTTTACCTTATTAATATATTTTACCTTTAAGAGTAATATATTTTACCTTTAAGAGTAATATATTTTATCTTTAAGATTAATATATTTTACCTTATTAATGTATTTTGCCTGTAAGATTAATATATTTTACCTTTAAGATTAATATATTTTACCTTTAAGATTAATATATTTTACCTTATTAATATATTTTACCTTTAAGATTAATATATTTTATCTTTAAGATTAATATATTTTACCTTATTAATGTATTTTACCTGTAAGATTAATATATTTTACCTTTAAGATTAATATATTTTATCTTATTAATATATTTTACCTTATTAATATATTTTACCTTTAAGATTAATATATTTTATCTTTAAGATTAATATATTTTACCTTATTAATGTATTTTACCTGTAAGATTAATATATTTTACCTTTAAGATTAATATATTTTATCTTATTAATATATTTTACCTTTAAGGTTAATATATTTTACCTTATTAATGTATTTTACCTTTAAGAGTAATATATTTTACCTTATTAATATATTTTATCTTTAAGATTAATATATTTTACCTTAAGATTAATGAATTTTCAACATCTACTTTATTGAAAATGAATGTATATCTGTGTTGCCACTATACAGAGTAAGCTGTAAAACATAGAGCTATAAACAATTGCTATAAATATTCTATGGAAAGTAAGAACGGTGAAGGAATTTGGATAGTTTTTTTTTGTCATATCTTTTGTGAATATAATATGATAAAAATTTTGTAATTTTATTACCAAATCTTTGGGAATACTTGCCAAAAACATTCTCACATATTCTCTAAAAAAGGTGTTATATCAGAGAACGCCTCACATGGCTTTGGAGCAGAATAATTACGAAATATTAACATTTGGCGAGAATTTGCCATTTTTGCTGAATCTATCGTGTCATTATCGGTGAGTTTTTGGACGATTACGCCCTGGCATGCAGTTAATAACATCCACAAAACGAAGCTGTATTTTCCAATACATTTTTTCCAATCGATCGAATCAAATATTTATTATAAGTTACACTTGTAATCATAAAATTCCATAACAAATTAATTATATTTAACTCCTTGCGGTTTTGAGGTTGCGGTTTTTTTTTTTTTTTTTTTTTGCGAATTTATATGATTCTGAAAGTACAGACTATCAGACGCTCAATCCCTCATTGGATTAGGTTTTTAGATGTCTAAAATCCAAATCCAATGAGATAAATGTCTACATTATAGACGTTAAATGTATGTGCCGTATCATGTTATATTAAAAAAAACCGGACAGAAACCGAACCTCTGAACGGATTTTGCTTAAAATTTGACAGAAATCTTCGAATTTGGTGAAAAGACCGTATACCAAATTTCATATGTCTAGCTGAAGCCATTTTTGAGTTATATTTGTCACTGACAGACAGACGGACATTTCCCAAAAATATGTTTTTCAAACTCAGTGAGATCTAAAACGTGAATGAAATTAAGAAGAGTGGCCATTAAACTAAGCTATAAAAATTCTAAATAATGAAATAATTATTTTACTTAATATTTGTGTATTTGACATAAGGAAATAAATCTATATTGCCGCAAAATTCAGAAAACTGATAAAACAAGCAATTATGTTTTTTAAGAACAATGTTGTTTCCGATTTAATTAATCAAGACAGTTTATATACACAACAAAATTAACACATGTAAGACTGTTTAATAATATAAATTTAATGTCTATCACAATTTGATGCTTAAATTTTTTTTTTTTTTTTTTTTTTTGATAAGATTCAATTGAAAATAAACACAGCCAATATTTCCTGCGAGGCAACTATCGTCAAAAATAGCTGGTGCTGAAATAATTCTTCAAGCATATCCTCCCCTTCAAACTTTCACTGTATACTTTCAAATTAAGCATGATGTGATCATAATTTCATTTTATTCATAGGTGTTTCGAGTTCACTTATTTATTTTTCCCTCTGCCTCCATCATTCATTTATTAAAAAGTAAATAATACCCAAGAAATGACATTAGTTTTCTGCTTCATTATTAAATTTGGCATTAAAAAAGGGTATTAGTTCACTAATGTTTTTCTCCAATGTGTCCCCTAAGACTCGGGCATGTATATCTCCCTTGTCACTACGCCACTGACAAAATAATGAATGGAGAGTTTATATTTTACATTTCCTCTCTTTGATTGAATGCAGCCAAAAATGATTCAGATCAGCAATTTGGATGTAAAGACCACATACCAAAATTCAATCATCTAGATTGGTGAGTTCTTGAAATACCTTGTTTATATACGACACATCGACAGAGAGTGGACTCTTTGACGGATATGGTCGCGAATTTGGTGTAGGTTAACAATTCTTGTGATAAAACCCCGATAAATGTCAACTGTTCTTGCCAGTAATGTGTTTAAGCAAAGAAAGACAATTAGACAATTCTTGTTGATAGATTTCGTCCAAAATTAGATAAATCTACAATATTATTATTGAGAGCGAATACTAAATATAATATGTCTGCCTGGCTGTGTTTTTCGGTTATTGTATTCTCAAGCAAATATATCGATAAAAAAAAAAAAAAAAAAAAAAAAAAAAAAAAAAAAAAAAAACCAGAAATGATTCTGGAAATGTTTTGTACGGACTAGAAAAGTTCAAAATATGGATACATATTTATGAAAATTTCGATGTCGAAAATTTCGACATTTTTAGTACTTAAATTACTTTACATTCATAAAGTAAAAGGGGGGGGGGAACTATCGAATACATTTCCGCCTAAAATGGGGAAAAAAATAAAGAATCAAACAGTCATTAACCAAACAGGGTTATATTATAAGCTATACACGTAAATAACGATACATGGTCATGGTATTTATATAGTAAATAAATAGACACGGTTATCCATGATAAGCTAATCGTTGATTAAACATGGTTATACTATAAGCTATACACGGTAAGTCAAAAATACGTGGCTATGGTATTTGTATAGTAAGTAAATATACTTGATTATACATAATAAACTAGTCATTGACTGCCTGTGTAATTTCTGTAGGCGTTTCAAGGATACTCGTTTTCCCTATTCACTCTTTCTCCTTCTCCGTTGCCATGGTTTCGACAAAGCTTGTTCTTTTCCCCACGCCAATACGTTTCGGGAATACCTTACCTTCGGAATACCTTAACAGCTGTGTAAAAAAAAAAAAAAAATTAAAAAAAAAAAATGAGTGACACTGTTATCTGCCTCAGTGCTGCGAGGCAGACAACCGGTTACGAGGTATAAAATGTGACCTTGAACCGCCTACAGAAAATACACAGACTATAAATTATACACGGTAAGTAAAAAAAGTACGTGCTTATGGTATTTGTATAGTAAGTAAATGTACATGATTATACATAGTACTTGGGGTTCATTACATTACTTATACATCAAAATTTACTCCAACCCTCAAAACATTCGGTGATCAATTCATTACCTATAAAATGAAATATTAAAACAGAAGCATTTTGCAGAATGGTGTTTAGACGAAATATTGCTGATATTCTCAATTGAATAGATTTTTCACCCATTTCTGAAATAATGAATTTTGATTGGTAGAAACCATATTTTAATTTGATATATCATTGTTTGTTTCATTTTTACTTTTAAAAGTTAAATTACGGAAACTTTGAAATTATTCATCCAAGTCGATAGTATCTTGCCATTTGAATCGAGTTAAAGACAGAAAAAGCTATTTGAAAAGAAAACTGAATTACATTATTGAATTACTATTGAATATAAAAGAAAAGTCTCTGTAATTATGTAGGCATAATCCACATCACTTGCACATTTATTCTTCAGAATAAAAGTAAAAATATTGTCAACTTTTCAAAGAGCAAAAGTTAATTACATATTATTTAAAAAAAATAATTGAAATTTTGACATTTTCCTACAGTAATTTAGAAGCAAATTATTTTATCAGAAGTATTTTAATGACATCTTCAAAATTCATAAAACTCTACATTTCCGATAAAATGCAATTAATCAGAAGTCAAAGAATATATAAGTTTATCACCGTACAACAGATTTCTAATATCTTTAAAATTTAAGTTACTGTTCTAACCATCTGTTTTGTATACGTACAAATGCACTGAAGCAAACATCTTAAAACCTACTATGTTGTTTATATACAATTTTACGATCTTTTTCTCGAAAAAGCCCGATCAGCTATACACGTGTTGGGATTTTTTTAAAACTTATATCAGCAAAACTCTCAACACTTTCATTTCTGAAGTTCACTGATAAAAGAGTCTAGATGATCAACATCACAATCATCTAGAAAATAAAGATTCTAGAACTATTTTTTCAGGAAAAAAAATTAACTTATTCGAGGCTTTCAATGAATTTTTTGTTCACAAAATATTTATATTGCATGCGTGTTGTCAGTTACATAAACAGATGTTGTTGATATATTTTCAGAATTATTTCATATAATATGAATCAACACATGATATTATAACATAAATATCATGTATTTTGAGTAATAACAAATGAAATAATTTCCGAAAATTTGGCCCCGGTTTTATCAGTTATTTCCCTCATTTTTGTCTTTTGTAATGTTTTTCTGGTCGCTTTGGTTCAAAAAATGCTGATGGCTGTTTTTTATAAATTGAAGGCCATTGATAAAGATAAGTTATTTCAAATGTGGCTAAAAATTTTTTCTAAAGAATTGAATGTATCAAATGCCTTTAAAAGTGTCTAAAGGATAAATACTATTCTAAAACGCCATTTTCTAAACAAAGATTGATTTCACACTATTCATATATAAATATGTTGATAAGAATCGTTTGGCAACTTTCATATTCGGAAGAATTTGAAAATCTTTATTGTAATTTCCTTATTTATATACAGTTAAGAAATTATGAAATCGTTTTTGAGAAAATATTATCATCTCTGAAAAAATATTAAAGGAAAACATTATAGAGAGAGGGATGATTATTTGTAAAAAGTAGAATTATAGAAAACAAAAATATAAATATTCATCGAATTTTTTAAAATTCGATTTTAAAAATAGAGTCTTAATAAGATTGATATCTTGTTATGCTATCTACATAAAATTCATATTTATAAAACGTTAATGTACGTGGTCAGAAATCGAGCTTTTTCTAATTGTCGAATGGCAACAATCAAATATAAACGAAACATTATACAAATTTCAGACTGCAATCATTGAACATTTTTACAGCTGTATTAAATCAAATGATTCGTTTAATTAATTAATGGAGCTTCAAAATATTATTAAAAATTGTTTTGAAGGTACTTCGCTATGTCTCCAAAGAGGACATTAAGTTAGAGGAAAGACGATATAAAAGAAATCAAGAAATAGCTTCAAATAAAAACTTCAATGAAACTCAAATTAGGCCTAACCGCTGCCAGAAAAGTAATAGTGGTAAGAGTTAAGATATTTCTACTGTTTCTCGCCGTAGAATTATCTTAACTAACACGTCAAAATCATACCGATCGTTCAAAAACTTTCTAAAAGTCTGCGGTCTGGGTGTATACCAGAAATGTCAACAAACGGTTTTTAAAAGTGCAATAATAAATTGTCACGATTATATTTGGCGAGAAATCGCTCAAAATTTTTCAATTTTTGGCATCCGTATATTAATTTTAAATCTTGTCGTAATCTTTGACTTGCATGTGGAAATTGATACTCATATCTTTCAAAACAATGATCTTATAAAAAAGCTTTATGTATTGTTTTAGCATTCAAAAAGAGGCCCTTTTAATGATATAAATTTCATTTTCATACAATTTTTTCATTTCATTTCAACATTATTTTTAATTCAATTTGATACACTATCTGAAACACAATGTTTTTAAATGCTATGATAGAATTAAAACTCTCCATCAAAAATTCAAGTAAGTGTTTTTACTAATCATTAAATCCATGATAGGATTTTTATTCCTGCATTTATTTCGTATTATATACACTGTGTAAATTGCAGTAAATTATTTTAATTGAATTCATGCGTTTTAGTCATATCAAATCATAAGGTGAAGGTTTTTTTTTTTAAAGAAATGCGTCCTATATTGATAATTTTACAATCTAAAAATTCATTAACCTAGGGGAACAAACTGATCGCCAAAGGCGGTTAGTGTCTCAGAAATTTTATTAAGTACCTATCTATTATTGAATTATCGTTCTATAATACAGAAATTTGCGCTTGAAATAAATAATTCCATTCCTTTAATTTATTCATCAGAAAAGACATTAATATATAATTACCGAAACTAAGAACATTTTTTTTGCAAGAATTTTATTTAGATATAAAGATAATTCAAAACATTTGCATGGATTATAAATGTCTACTACTTTTTGGGAAATAATTATGGGGAAAAATTGAATGTAGAGTGAACTTAATTTAATTCGGTATTTACTGTATTCGGATAAATCTATTTTAACTCTATGCTTGCGTGCAAGAAGTAACGAATTATAAAACTAGAAAACATGTCACATGACAATGAAATGGACAATTTCATGGATGTTGCCACTGTAATCAAAGAAAAATGCATAGGGCAATTATTATGCACGCAAATAAAGCTTTAAGCCTCGTGCTCAAAATTTCGCCTCTCATTGTTGCCACAAGACAGACATAATTATTTATAATCGGCGAAATCGTTTGAAAAACGTTGTAGTTGCAAGATTATTAACATAAAAATGTTCCTTTTAATTAAACAGCAAGATTTAGTAGCATTTATTGAGCATAAAATTAAAGATAAAGGAAGGTAAACAGAAATTATTATTATTATTTTTTTTTTTTACGATTAAGAGTTGGTGATTATGAATTACCAATAACAATTTAATTCAAGATATTTTGCACAGAAAATATCTCCTATTTGGTTAAATTTTTGTATTATTTATGCTTTCATATACACAAAGTATAGAGATGGTTTTGTGAACGTCAAAAAATTAAGTCTTCGAGATTTTGATTAATCTAAAATTTTCATACCTTCCTGAATTCGAACACACATATTTTTGAAATTGTGTCTGTCCGTTTGTCTAAGAACACGATACATCGAAAACACTTTGAACTAGGTAGATGAAATTTGGTACATAGACTTACGATAAAATTTGCAGATTTCTATCAAATTTTGTGGGAAATCCATGCTGAAAAAGTTTGTCTATCCGGCTGTCCGAGTAAAAGTGAACACAATAACTGCAAAATGAAAACAGCTGGATAGATAAAATTTGGTACACATGTTTAGCATCTAAAATGGGTTTTATATATATTACTTGGACTCAAATCCTGTCAAATGATTTACTGTCTGTCGATCTTTTTTTTGCCTGCATGTAAAAGTGATAATTCAGAAACGAAATAATTTAGATAAATGAAATTTGGTTCACAGTTTCAGCACCAAAAGCGCAAAGTCCATTTGAATTTTAAAACGGATCTCTCAAAACGTTGTTTGTCTGTCGATTTGTGCATTCGTATGCATTTAAACATGATAACTCAACAGAGCAATGATTCAAATAAATAAAAAAAAAGCGCTAAAAATGCGCGCTAGATTCAATATCGATAAAATTCGTACATCAGATTCAGTAAAAACGCTAGATTCATTATTTCTCGCCAATCCCACACAATTATTGCGAAGGTGCTGGATTTTTTTTTACTGTATAAGAACAAAGCACACCAGTCCCATGAGTGGGACTCAGAAAATAAAAACCTGAGCACTTCAGGCTTTCAAGCTTTTACAAATTTATGCAAGGGTTAAAACATTCATTAGAGAGCTCGCTAGAAACTATCGGGGAGATTACTTCCGTTTGTTTAGAATTGATGCTTAAAGCAGTTACCACAAAATTGAACAAATTCGAAAATGTGATGTGTTATCAAAAAGTAAGAAAAAGTCTTTCATGTTTCTTTTCTCCACAATAGAAAAACGAAAACAAATAACATACAAAGAAATAACCAGCTTTTTTCAATAAGGATTAATCATAACTTATGATAAGGTAACTATGCAAAATTCTCTTTATTATTTTACTACGATGTATCTAAACCCTTCATAACAAGCGAATGTAACTATAGAAACTGCCCGATTAGACTGTAGCATACCAGTGATAAATGGTAAAAAGCATAAAGGAAAACACCGACTATTTTTTGAGAAATTGGGCGTTTGATTGACATTATCGCTTTGATACATCTTTTCTCAGAAGGGTGGATAATGGATGAATAGAATATGCAATGCATGTTTTGGAGTAATGATACCTGGATCTTTTTACCTTCTTCACATGCACAAAAGAGAAAGTACTCTAATCTTCAAAAAACAAAGAAACAAATCGAACTCGAGATTTTGTGGAATGATCGTGTTTCAGATCTACTTTCAACCGAAAAATACATTTTTCAAATTACACTTCTCTGTCTATAAATATAATCACCCTAAAAAATTTTGAGCTAGATGAATGAAATTTGGTCTTTACATCAGTTTCCAATCAACGAAACAAAATCCATTCTAAGGAGGTGTATCTATCTGGATGCCCAAATATAAATGAATTCGATCACCACGAAACGAAGAAAGCTGCATGAATAAAATTTGTTACATACATTTAACATTTAAAGTGTAGATACCAATCGAATTTGGAATCAAATCCGTCAAGAGATTGACCATCTGTCTGCCTGTACTTTCAAAAACATGTAAACCTGATAACTCAAAATTATAATGACTAAAATATATGAATTTTGTTATGTGATTTTGTGACTACAATTGTAGTTCTATGCTAGATTTCGATTTGATTCGATGTGAAAAAAATGTCTAAAACACACACACCCTGTCTTCTGATATTTTGTGCAATAATCGCATTTAAGCGATTAATCACCGAAGATCACACGCTATTAGGCTCTTTAGGCATTACTGTTTGTCATTGGTATGCAATAATTAATATTAAGCGCGCAAGTAGGAATTCGGTTTTATTTGGTCAATTTTAACTTTATTGGAAAGATACTTATTGCAAAGATTAATAATCGAAATAATCTTCATTACTATCTAAAGCCGTTTGCCATTTATCGGAGAGACAATGAATGCCTTCGCGGCAGAAATATGGACGTTTTGAAGTAGAATAGTCATCGTGTCATTTCCGAGCATCTTTTAACTTTCATAGATCGCTCGTCATTGAACTATGACAGCTTCAATCTAAATAATAAGTAATCACAAGGGACCAAGTCTGGAGAATACACCGCATGCTGGTAAACTTCCCAACCTGAGGCAAAGATGAGTTCCTGGGCTCGTTTTGCTATGTGGGCCGAACATTGCTGTGCAACAATATTCTTTTCGCCTTCGATGGCTCGTAAATGTTCTTTTTTCAGAACTCAATTTGATCAGCTAGGTCTGGTAATGCTCATCTATGACTCTTTCACCATTTTCCAAAAGCTAATAGTAAATGATTCCCTTCCAATCTCTCAGACACACAGTGCCACTTTCTTGGCATGAATATTGTTTTTTTTTAATGATGTTTATGACTGGCTTGGATCAATCCATGTATTTCTGCGTTTTAGTTTGTCGCACAAAGTCCACTTTTTATTCCCTGTAATAATCTTGGGCAACAAAATTCTTTCTTTTGAATCGATAAAGCAAATTCATGCAGATGTCAACTCTTCATCCGATTTGCTTATGAGGAACCATTTTTCTTCCCTCTGTATTTTTCCCACTGAATGCAAGGACCGCGGTGGCCTGGTGGTAAGGTCTTGGCTTCGGAACCGAAGGACGTCAGGTTCGTGACCCGATTCCACCGAAGTGGGTCTGGTACACGTTAAAACCGTCCGGGACAAACGTCCTCCTGCTGGTATGGGGAAGGGGGTGTTACCTCAGGTGTCATCCTCGTCGTCTGACCACAGTTCAAAATGACGAGGTTCGTTCCAAAATAGCCCTAGTGTTGCTTTAAAACGGGACATTAATATAACTAAACTAAACCCAGTGAATGCAATGGAAGCAATATTGCTCAGTGAATAGCTCCTAGCTGTTCTGCAAGCTCTGATTTAGTTTGACATTAACTTTTAACCAGTTCATTTTTCGTCTCCAAATTTTTTTTATTGCTTATGAATGTGGATCGTCTTCAACACTAAAATTTCCATCTCGAAATCTTCCAAACATTTCTTTACTGTTGATTCTATTAGAATAGACACAAAGTCAAATTATTCAATTCCACAACTTTATCAGTATTTTTTTTTAATTTGAAAACAGAATAGAATGCACTGGCACAAATGCTGCTTATCGACATCCATTTCTTACAAAATTAACACACACGGGATGACAACTTGTAAATAATTGAAACTTAAGTAAAAAAACAATGACTAACCTACATACTTCCATAATGGCAAGCAAACTGGATGCATTAAAGCGTGTTTTTAATGCGACCAAATTCACAGCCGAGTTTCTTCTGACACATCTATCATACAAGTACATTTATTAAAAAGTCTACAATGAAATGTCGGAGTGATTACTCCCTCTGGTATTAAACTTTTTTTTTCACTCAGAAATAATACGAAATTCATCACTCTATTCTAATTTGTGAATATGTTTTCGTCTGAAATGAAGGGAAGATTTTGAAGAAATTGTCCCAGAAATAAAATATCCTAAGATTACTTTTGAGTGCTAATCAACAAAGTTATTTTTTAAACCAGCAAGAAAGGTCTCCCTAAAACTTTCTCGCATACTCATTAATAAACTTATCATACCAGAAGAACGCCTTACATGGCATTGGCGCACAATAGTCACAAAATGTTAACTTTTGGCTTGAATTTGACATTTTTATTGAATCAATCATGCCATCCTTGGCGATGAATCCCTGGAGCGTAATAGTATCCAAAAATCGAATTTGTGTTTTAGACGCATTTTTTTTCAATCGATTTAAACAAAAATTTGACGAAAAACTGCACTTGTAGTCACAAAATTTATTTATTCCAATCACTACGCTTTTGAATTTTCGTGTTTGCATATTTCTGAAAGTACAGACCGACAGACAGTCAACCCAGTGTTGGATTTGGCTCAAAATTTGGTGGGTGTCTACACTATGGATGTTGTAATGTCCTGATCTGGACAGATCAAATAACGAAGCAGAATTTCCAGACAATTCTTTATTTTTCAGCCCTATATATACAAAGAATAACTTGTTCTAATCTTGGTTAAATAAATAGTTATTTACACCTGTAGTAGGAGATACAACAGTCAAAATCGAAGGTTTTATTTGAAACTCAGTTCTTCATCTTGTCAACACGACCATTCCAGGGGTAGTTTCTCAGACTCCGACCTCGTGGGCGTAATCCAACAGTTCCTGCAATTCATTTCTTCGCTCCTCTCTAAAAAAATCTCCGCTCTTTATTTCGGCAACAATCTCCGCCTCTTAATTTACATTGGTCATTTGAGCTCACCTTCGGCCAATCGAGGTTCAGCCATATGCTCTTTCAGCGGCGCCAGTGAGTCGTGCGAAGGTCCTTTCACAAAGTGAAACATCTAGCATCCAGATGTTTAGACACCCCTTTTTCTTTGAAGGTACTATCAATACCTCTGGGACGAGGAATTCCATATGTGGTCTTTCATTGTAGTCTCGATGTGAGACCACTCAGGTGAAAAGATCCACCATCTGGCTATCTCGAGGAGTTTAGTAAGTAACATCGACGACACAATGAATCAGTACAACACAATGTCTTATCAGTACTGGGAAGCGGGGAATGTTACAATGTTAAATCTGTGTATATAATTTTTTCTTTTTAGCTTACTCTTAGTTTTGTAATTATCTCATTAAATTATATTCAAACAAGCGAACAGACGCACTTCCACTGAACCCATTTTTCTCAAAATTTGATAGCAATCTGCAAATTTGGTGTAAAGACTATACCAAATTTCAACTATCTAGCTCAAAGAGGTTTCGAGTTATCTATGTCTTGGAAAGACAGAAGACATTTTTTAAAAATGTGTTTCTCGAACTCAAGAGAGTCTAAAATATGGAGATTCGTAAAAATCTCGAGTTCGAATTTTTCGATGATTACTATTCTTTCTCTATACTACGTATACGAGAAAGTAAAATGGCACCTTTCTTGAAAATCTTTTCGCCAAATCTTTGCAGGTTGAATTCGTTTTAAAATGAGAGTGCCGAGTGCGTTTGTTAGATTGTGGCCATTCCATTCCGTTTGAGTAGTATTATTAAATATTTTGCAAATTTTTAATGTTCCCTTTATTTACAAGAGTTTTTTTTCTCTTGGTGGAAGGAAAATTAAGGCCGAATCCTAAGGGCGAGTACCGCCAAATTTGGGGCCAAACTTTACAAATAAAGTCGCCAGCATCTCTTGAAAATAGTCATAATATTGAGAAATAAAATTTCTGAAGATTGCAGCGTCTGCTGGGCTTGGCGAGAAAAATTTGGCGGAAAATCACCAAATGGTACCCATCCCTTGAACAGTACCAAAATTACTTTCCTCGGAAACGAAGTTAAGTTACGTAGAGGCATTTCATTTCCGTTCTGTATTGAATGCTAGTATGGGCTATAATAATAACAGCAAAATAACGATTATAATTTTATGTGAATAATTTTCGAATTTCGAGGATCTTTTTCGCCTTCTTTATCATAAGCATCGCAGAGCAAATAAAAAGAAAAAAATCTACTGACCTCATTCGCAGTCTCGCACATTTCACATTTCAGAAGTTTTAAATTTCGAAACTGTGTGTGTTTACGAACTAGCCATTTTTGAAACTCATACTGCAAACTTCTTTTGACAGAATAAAAATAAATTCTCTTACTTTCAAAATCTTAGTTTATCTTTTTCTTCTTTTAAACTGGTTGCCATTTGGGAAAACTGAAATAAGATCAATGAAAGGTTAATAGAGCACGATGAAGAGGAATGGATCAAGGATGAAGATTTCGGGCTTCTTGAGTATTTTCTGAAATTCCGTTTTTTTCTCTCAGTTAAATCTGTTGGACTCTTGGTCATAAACCATTATTAATGTTTAAATATCATTTAAAAATCTATAACTACAAATAAAAAAGAAATTTCACACCTTCTCTGTCACTCTCTGTCACACATACACAAAGAAAAGACATGTGTAAAAAAAGTTAACTAACAAATTTGTGAGTACAAGAAAATTTTTTTTATTTTCTAATATGCTTAGTATACAAAAATATAGTGATCGTCAAAAAATTCGAACTTGAAATTGTTATGAATTTCCACATTTTAGACCTCTCCGAGTTCGAAAAACACATTTTTGGAAAATGTCCGTCTGTTTGTCTGTCTGTGAAAAAATAAATCATAAACGCTTTGAGATAGACAGTTGCAATTTTATATTATCTTTACACCAAATGTGCAGATTTTTATCAAATTTTGAGTAAAATCTGTTTATTAGAATTTTGTCTGCCCATCTGTTCGAATATAAGTTAACACCTCAAATACAAAACGAAGAAAGCTAGATAGATAAAATTAGTTACATAGATTTAACAATGTATAGTACAGATCTTTGAGCCAAATCCAACAACGGGTTGACTGTCTGTCTGTCTGTACTTTCAGAAACATGTAAACGCGATTACACCAAAACGCAATGGCTTAAATATATCAAATTTGGCACATGATTTTATAACTGCTAGTGCAATTTTGTGTCAGATTTTCGTTTGAGAAAAATGTGTCCAAAACACAAATTCGATTTTCAGATACTATTAACCGCATGCCAGGGATTAATCGTCAAATATTTCACCAAGGATGATACGATAAATTCAGTAGAAACGCTAGATTTCCGCCTTTAGTTAGTATTTCGTAACTATTGTACACCAATGCCATGTAAAGTATATTCATTGGCGTGACAAGTTTATTAGAGAGTATCCAAGACAGTTTGGGAAGATCACGCCCATTAGTTTAAATTATAATTATACTTGTCGCTTTGGCGATCAGTTTGTTTGTTCAGCTTATTCCTTTTTAAACCTATTAAATATTAATGTAGAATGCATATATATTTTTAAAAAATTTCATTTTGTAATTTATAAGACCGGATTACACTTGACTGTTGCCATTCGAAAATATGTAATAAGAGAGAATTCGTTAAATAAATATTGTCTTAAAGTATTTTTGTATTAATACGTGACCATTTTGTGGACTATTCGCGAAATCTGCTTATCCGTAATTACCGTATCACCGGATAAGCAGGCGTTTCCTATAGATAGAAATCCATATTTGTTAGAGCTTGTATATAATAAATACCGAATGCCAAAGAAACTGAGGATAAGAAGAAACGCTGAATTATTTAGAAATAGGAACTTACATCAAATTTATAGATTTCTATCAATTTTAAGCAATACCCATTCGCAGGAAGTCCGTCTGTCCGACAGTTTGAATATAAGTTAACACAATAACTTTCTTTCTTTCGCCACAGAATATCCCCGAGTTAACACAATAACTACAAAACGAAGAGAGCTAGATGAATGGAATTTACTACACATATTTAACATTCGTAGTGTAGAAACCTATCAAATTTTGAATCAAATCCAACAAGGGAGTGACCGTTTATCTGTGTGTTGTGACTTATGGCACTTTACAAGCCCGCTGATAGTTATCTGTCAGCGATTTAAGCCGAGTGAGCGTCTCTTGTTTTTTCAGTAGCGATCACTAGGGCCAAGAGTACGACTTAGCTACTTCATGCATCACATTCGTGCCCTTGAACTTGCACTGCTTTTTACAGGGGGGGGGGCACATTCGCAGAACTCACAAATAGAACACAGAAGAAGAACAACCATGTCCGAACCGGGCCTCGAACCCGGAACGTCCAGATCACGGGAAAGATACCGTTTATCTGACTGTAGTTACAGAAGCATGTAAATGCGATGACTCAAAAATGGACCAATTTAAATATATCAAATTTGGTATGAGACTTTGTGAATACAAATGTAGTTTTGTATCAAATTTTTGTTTCAATCGATTGTGAAATACAGCCTAATACTGAAATTTTATTTTCGGATAATAGTAACTGCATGCCAGGAATTAATCACCAAGAATGACGCGATAGATTCAATAAAATTGCTAAATTCATGCCAAATGTTAATATTCCTTAACTAATGTTCGCCAATGCCATGATAGGCGTTCTCTGTAATGACATGTTTATTAGATATTGAGAGAAAGGTTTAGGACTGATTGATATTTGAAAATATTGTAAAAACGAAAAATTGCTAATGTAAATGTAATTTTTTGACTTAAATTTTGTAAATGTAAATAATGTTTGTTTAAACGTTTGTTGTTTGTTTAATAAATGTTTGTAATGTAAATTTAATTTTTTGATTTTTTTTCCTTTTTTATAGATTTTTATTTTAAAGATTTGCTGTAAATCTTATAATATTTTGCGAGTCACCTATCTTTATTAATCTTTATATTTTTTTCTGAAAAATTGGTTACTATGGTAAAATAATTTTTCCATACCAATCATACTAATAATATATTCAATACAGTTTTTTGTCTTGAACCAATACGAGTCCATATGTCGGAAATATTTTATTAACTGTAACCTAAATATCAATTTATTAACTATTGAATGTTGTTTCTTTCTTTTAATCGCATTTAATCGAACTCGCATAACTAATTATGAGTCTATTAATCATTGCCAAATTTTAAATAAAATAGAGAATTGAACTTACCAAAAAAATTAGTAGGAAGATTAGTAGGAATTTTTATTGAGTAAAAACCTAAGTGAGACGGAATTCGTTATTTTTGAAAGCACATTGTGTTATCATGAAGTTGAAATGATGTTCGATATATAACTGAAATATCGAAAATCAAAAATTTTGAGGCAAGTTAAGAGTATTTACTATATTTCTATTTGAAATAATTTATGAATGAAGTGGACTATCTTATCAAGTGAAAGTCGAAATTCCACTGTTGATTAAGCAAACAGTTCAAAGTTCAACTTCTTAAAGAGGCCGATAGTTATCTGATTCAGCATGCTTTGAAGCTGGCATGAAACCGCTAATAGAGGTTCAAGAAAATAATTATCAATAGATAAACAATCAAGTGAGTTATGAGGATTTATCTTTTGATAATAAATGTTTAAATTAGTTCCAAGTTCTTTTATTGTGAACAACATCGAACAGTGTCAATGGAACCATTATATGAGCATCAAATTGAAACATTTGTGACAACAGTAAATTGCGACCTATTAAAGATTTTTCCATCCTTCTACGGTTCTTACACTGAAAGCAGATGCCTTCATTCTATGACTTTTTTTTTTTTTTTTGTCATTGCAATTACTTGTAATTCATTGATACTAGCCGCCTTTGGCGACCCGTTTGTTCGTCCAGATTATCGACTTTTTAGGTTGTTAAATGATTAATGTGGAATGTATTTTTTTAAAAAAATTTCAGCTTACCTTGATATATGTGGGACTGAAAAACAAGTATTAAATTGAATTAGTTTACAATAAATTAATAAGTGTACATAATAAGAAATAAAAGAGGAAGTGAAAATCCTGCTACAGAATTATTGGCAAAAACACACGATTGAATGTTTTGATGGACATAAGTTTAAATTCCATTATAACATTGAAAAACTTTATTATAGATAATGTATCAAATTGAAATTTTTAAAAAAATATTTGGAAATCAAGTTGTAACTTTAGTTGGCGACATATTGCCAAATGGGACAACCTTCTGCATTATTTTCCAATAGCCCTAAAAGAGAAAAATTGAAGCTTCAAAAGCGATAAATCGCCAATTTGTTGCCTACCCATTTTGAGGGTTCAAAAACCTCAACCAAAACAACATCATGTTCTCACATGATAAAATATTATTAAAATTAAGGGATAAAGTGTAGGAAATTAGAACGATTCAGATTAATTTCTGAATCTTATGATAATAAAAAATCATTTTTGTAAGATAATTATTTAATAGATATGGAAATCAATTTCAATAAGCAAGTCATAGCGATTTCCCATCTGGCAACGGTCCAGTTTTCGAGGAAACTTTGTTTGAAAACTATTTCTTGATTTCTTTTATATCTTCTTCCCTCTAACTGAATGGAATTTTTGGTGACATGATGAATCCTCTATAGAACATTTGTATTAATATTTTGCTATTTCATCATTTAATTTAGAGAATTTAAGTTCAAACGTTCAATGAAGTACTGTGAACGTTGTACAATGATTTGATTATACTTCGCCGTTGCCATTCGACAATAAGTAATGAGAGCGATTTCTGTGGTATGTACTTAAATGTTATAGTTTGGAGGAAATGCAAGTAGTTTTTATCTTGTTTAAGAGCTGCTTTATCTAAAATATTTTACTTGTCTATTCTTATCATTTCATGCATGGGCGTAGGATGCTTTAATTTTATCACGTAAATGGACTTCCGATGTTATTCTTAAAATGCATTTCTGAAAATAAAAAAAGATTTCATTGAACCAGAAAAATATAAAAGCTAGCAAAACAATGATCGAATCAAATATCGATCAATTAACAGAATTTTTTAAAAAGTATTTTTGTGATAAAAGCAATTTATAACTTTGTTTGCTAACCATTTTTAGAAAAAAAAATAGAAGAAATTAAAGAATTATTTGTGAGTTATTAAAGAATTATTTATTTTAAGAATGAAGAATTATTTAGACTAATTTTTTAAAGAATTATTTGTGAAGGCAACAGAAATCGTTTGGTCAATACACGTATTTGGTTTAACCGTGATGCAATTTTTGCATCATAATATATGAAATCTAATATATAAAAATCTCATGTCACGGTGTTTGTGTTCATACTCCTCCGAAACGGCTCGATCGATTTTCATGAAATTTTTTATATGTATTTGGTAAGTATGAGAATAGGTAGTAAAGTATATTCCACAACGCTAGGTAATTAGGCTGTTTCTATCCACGTTCACCGTACGATTGAGGAGATCAAAGCTTGCTTGAAATCATCGCCACTGTGACGTAATGTTGAAACAGTCCAGCTAAAAATAAACACGCGCATCCAAATGCTACAAGATCTATCTGCTGCCACATTCTCGGACCAATTGTTAGATATCGGCGATGGAAAAGTTGCTGTCTATGAAAATGATGGATGCATAAAATTGCCCACTCATTTCTGCACTATCGTTGATGCGCAAAATGCTCCCATTGACCGCATATTTCCCGATGTACGCACACAATACATAAATCATGCGTGGCTGGCAGAAAGAGCCATTTTGGCAGCAAAAAATGTGGACTTCGACGATTTAAACTTCAAGATACAGCAGTCGTTGCCAGGTGACTTAGTATCATACAAATTGATCGATACAGTTTGCGATGCTAACGAAGCTGCAAATTATCCAACAGAGTTTTTGAACTCAGTGGATTTACCAGGCATGTCACCACACCTTCTACGACGGAAAGTTGGATCTCCTGTTATTTTACTTCGGAATTTGAACCCACCATGGTTGTGCAATGACACGCGATGGGTCATTAAAAAATTGATGAAAAACGTTATCGATGCCACCATTTTGAATGGTAAATTCCGGGCCGAAAATGTTTTGCTGCCACGAATTCCAATGATTCTCACAGACGTGCCAATCGAATTCAAACGCGTTCAGTTTCCTATTAGATTCATATTCGCAGTGACAATCAATAAGTCGCAAGGCCAAACGATGTCTGTTTGCGGCTTAGATTTGGGCACACCATGTTTTTCACATGTGGCATGTTCTCGCGTGGGCAAACTATCGAGCTTATTTGTATTGGCTAAAGGCGGACTGAGAAAATCGTGCACTCAATTGCTCTTCGAAATGAATATTGATTTTCTTTATTTCATTTTTATACTTTAGGACAAAAAAATATATTACTTTTTTCACTTTACGTTTAACTTTTAAGAGATCAAACAATGTATATATTCGTTATGTTAATGAAATACATTGTATTGGGAAAATAAATGGTTGGTGTTTTTATTTATTTATTTTTGTTTTTTTATTGGCTATCATCGTCTACAGTGCTCCATTCCTCTTTCTGTGATAGATCCTATCCCTACACACTTACAATGCATTCGTTAACAACCAAAATATTCAATAGAAATAATTTATAAGGCAAAACAACGTTTGCCGGGTCTGCTAGTATATTATAATATAAAAGAATATATATTGCATCACGGCTGAAAACATTGAAACAAAATAAAGAGTTTGTAGCATATATCTATATCTATACTTATAATAATGTGCGTGTGTTGGCGCTCTACAGGCCAGACCATTCGATCTACAGCTACCAAATTTGGCACATGCATACCTTGGAGGTCGGGAATGTGCACCTGGAGTCCCTTTTTTTAAATTTTGAATTAGAATTTTAATTATTAATTAAAAACTAACTTTCCCGCCAAAAAAATCTTTTCAAAACGCCAACGCCAAATAAGTAAGGCTTCAGTTTTCTTAACACGCTAAAGAGGTTAGGCTTAACATCTTTTTGGCCGATTATTTCAAACGATTTTGTTTATTTTCCTAGTGGCGCATTTAAAATTGGCATTTTTAATTACTCTATCTTTCAGATTCATTCTGAAACACTTTTGAATTAAAATAAAACAGAACAACGAAATTAAAAATTTCTAATCTGCGTAGCGTTACCCCAACTGGAGTAGAAAAATCAAGCATTTCCGTTACCATAATTGGCGTTGAAAATTCAAGCATGCGCATTGTGTTCTGATTGTTAACAACTCTATTTTCAACGGATACGGATTTGCTTTTAAAGGCTTAACATGTTTTCGACCGATTATTTCAAACGATTCTGTTTATTTTCTTAGTGTTTGTTGCATTTAAAACTAATTGTTAATTAATCGATCTGTTCATGATGAATATGAGAAAATTTTGTTGAAAATTTCTTGAGATATTATATAAGAAAGATATTCTTTAGTGCCCATAAGGTTTAAATACCCAGCGACTTTGTTTTCAGTACTCATATATATATATATATATATAAATGCTTCGTTTCAGTAAAAAATGTTTTTATATTAATTGAAGATTAATCCTTTCCACTTTAATTTAAAGCATTAATTCTACGGGAGTTAACAGAAAATTAGAGATATATATTACTTTATGGTTACATTTCGTTAGTATTACGAGTGCATTGTATGACTATCAAAATTTGAAGCTTTAAAATATTTTGATGAAGAAGCTATTAAAACAGGAGTTACATAAAATATTTAATTATTAAAATTTTAACGAGCATTAAGATGAGCGAACCGGCTGGTCGCCAAAGGCGGCTAGTATGAAATATATTATACTATAAAAGAGTATATTGCAGCACGGTTGAAAACATTGAAACAAAATAAAAAGTTTGCAGCATATAATATATGAAATATATTATAATATAAAAGAATATAAAAAGAAAACGATAACAATATTACATTTAAAAAAAATTCTTGTACCAATAATCATGCATTGAAGAATAGAAATGACTTAGAAAGGTCATTCACTAAAAATATCATAAATATAATTTTAACCAAGTTTCTTTATAATTTCAATCAATGGTATAATATTTGCTTGCAGATAAAAGATGAATTCTAATTTTAGAAATATTTTATTGTCATTCTTGTTAAAATTGTGGGTTTATACTTAAAAGAATTTAATAGTGGAATATTTAATAATGGAAAAGAGATTTTTCCAATAAGAATATAATTTTGTGAGTTTTGAAAAAATAAGATTTTTTTATAAAAATGAAATAAAATTATTCTATAAATCATATTCATTAAAATTAGAACATTGAACTCAAAATCCAGGATGTTGGCAAATCCTTATAAAATGTATATTTCCTAGAAATATCTATTAGCTTCTATAATACAACAATATTCAAAGAGATCATTATCTTTCAAATCTTCCTCAATAACAACAAAAAACATTATTTGATACATTCAAATATTGACCGACTTTTGAAAACTTTATATATTGCCTCCATTTCCGTGAAATATAAAGCGCAGTATCCGAAACTGGGTCAGAAGGAGAAAAAGCAATTATTTTCTTCATAAAAAATACATGAAAGGACTTATGTACCATTACTGGAAAAACACCCCCCCCTCTTTTCTTCGACAAACATAAATCTGCGATAAATCAATCATCTGCTTAAGGTACATCGAATAAAATAGACTGACAAATTTCAATAGGAACTTCTACTATTCAACTAGTAACTTAGACCTTATTTTTAGAAACCTAGCCACCAGGTGTCCATCAACACTTGTTGACTTTCGACGTTTGAGCGACAGTGTCACCGCTTGTAGCCAAACAAAGTGTACTTCTCCGATCGATAACGCTCCAACGAGGTTGAGAATTGATTGAGGTACAATCAAGATATGAAAACAGTCACACAATCTTTTCACCCACCTTGCAACCTGCACCACCCCTCCATCTGGACTAAAAAATATCACCCGGGTAACAGATCTATTCAACAGTCACAACATGCTTCGGGGTTCATTAAGATTTCAACACTGTTGGTGGGTGCGCGTTTTCGAATAAGATATATATTGCAGTTTTGAATTTAAGCTCAAAATTTATTTTATTGCATGACTCATAAAAAATATCAAATAAGAATCGATATTCATTTTGCTAATTGAACAAATTTAAACTTTTGGAACATGGAAATTTTTAGATTTGTTTATTTATATTTCATTCTTTGATGCTATAACGATCCGTGGAACCCTGTTTGGTTAATGAAAAATTACTGTTCAACATTTTTAAGCAAGCGGAAGACAATAGTTTGCTGGTTTTACTATTGAAAAAGTCATGGGTTGAGACGTATAGATAATGTTTTTATATTCTATGAAAGAATAATCATAAAATTTATACGTGATTTTATTACAAGAATTGCTTATAGAATTTATTTTAACACGTAGCAAGTGTTCTCTAACGAATTCCTTAAAAATTGAAAATGTTAGGCTTAATTTTTATTCGATTTGATTGAAAAGAATATTTTCTTAAAGCAACTGAAGCAACTTTAAAGAATAAATTCGCTTTGAGAATATTTGAAAGAAAATCGTATGGTAAAGAAAAACCAGAACTTATTCTGGAGCGGTGTGATCTTCTTTCTCGTGCACACAAAGGGATATCAATATGACCGAAAGTGACAACAGTGAACCTCCTTTGGAGCAGAAGAATAACCAAGTGGAAAGGGTTATTACAAAAAGTCAAACTTGGCCTCGCCCAAAGTAAGTACAATATTAGGTTTTCTTCTTATTATTATTTGAAATGCATTTTCTCATCATACGATAATTCAGTTTAAAATTATGTATTTTTTTGTAATTTAATTTTTATGATCTAACGATAGATATTTTAAACGAATTGTTGAAAGATATAGGACATATTATTATCTATGCTTTTTATTTTCTTTTTAAAAGATAGGTAAGATTTTTGTAAATTTTTTTTGGTAAATACTTTCAATGTTTGTTCTTCATGGTGCGGTGGTTGAAAGTAACAAATAAGTAGTAACAAGTCCTTCGACCATAAACTGGCATTACTAGAATACTCTGAAAACTATTGTATATGTAATAATATCCAATAAATATAATGGAGCTTAATTTTAAATTCATATTCTAAATATTTACAAATCTTTTGAGAAAGACAATTCGTAAGAGTGTAGTTAAAGTTTAAGAAATACAGTTATAAAGTATACAAAAAATATTTAAAGAATAAGCATAAGTTGCATGTAACCAGCGTGCGATAATTAAAATTAAAAATAACTCGAAAACATCAAACGATATTTTCGCGACTCTTTGTGGCACGAGATGAATTAATATAAAGTAAAAAAAAAAAAAAAAAAAAACCCAAACGATAAATTTGTAAAAAAGATGAACAATACCTATATTGACTTTAGACATGTTTTTTATTCATGCAGTTTTACAACATAACACTATTTGATTTAGATATGAATTAATAAAAAAATAGTAACAATAAACTATTAATTTACAAAACATAATGGAATCAGAAGGAAAAAGAATATCGTACAAAATTGTTACTGAATCATACAAATATATATTTCTTAAGAAATTATCTATTGAAAATGACGAAAGAAAAAAAAATGAATGTTGAGAAAATAATTTATTTTATGGAATGCTGCACATAATAATTATCAACAATGACCTCATTTTCACTTCTTAATATTATATAATGACAATTAAACACACACACACACACACACACACACACACACACACACACACACACACACACACACACACACACACACACACACACACACACACACACACACTATCCTTAGAACACACACAGGGTATCTTTAAAAAGTAGAACAAGTGTTTATTTTCTTAATTATGGAAATTAGTTATATATAGTCGAATGCAAAGTTTCATCAAATAAGGTACTCAAACGTATAAAAATACTTCTGTAAAGGAAGATGATAAAAAATTTCAAGAATTAAATTTTTATACGGTTTTCATAATGAAAACATGGGAATGTTTTCTTACACTCATCTATAAGGATACAAACTTTCATGATTCTATCTGTAAAATTTGCTGAGATATTAAAAGGCAAATTTATTAATTTAAAAAAATTATCCCTACCTCTGATCAGCGTTTGAACGCAATTTTCGTTTCAATTTTCAGGGATAACATATATATCACGGGAGGTTATTCAAAGGCCAAAAACGAAAATAAAAAACACAATTATTAACATTCATTAATTTTTCTAAAAAATAATCAAGTAATGCATTCATTGAAGTATTTAAAAACTTGTTCAAAATGAAGGTTTAAATGAATGCTCGATAAGAACTGTCATCGGAAATGCTAGTGTATTATTGCAGTATCGTTTTTCTTACAAGTAAATTTATCTAGCCATTTTTTTTATAAAACAAATGAAAAACCAAATGGCAAGATGTTTCGCTTTGATGTTTGTAAAAAGGGAATCTCTTTTTCCATGGACTCATATTTATTTCGAAATATCCTCTAATTTTTGCGAGCAATTAACTTTTTGTTTGTTCCTCGTAGTTTCTGTAAGTTATATTTCTCTTGAATGCGACTCTATAATAGTATGATATGTTTATCTAAAAATATAGCTTTTCATATTTTTAAAATTTTAACGCTGTGAATTTAAATATTTGTTAAAAGCAGTTATAAGTGTGACTAGAGAAAACAGATTTTGGATGGCTTAATTTAAAAGCAAATTCGTCTTTCTGCCTGTATTTTTGCATACATAAAAACTCAAAAGTTCAAAAATTTAAAAACTTTAGTAAATGAAACCTGATATATGTTGTAATAATGGTGCCAGGACGCCAGCATAAATGTTTAATAATGGTGTCCATTATTACAACATTTATGTCCATTATTACAACATTATGTCTTCACCGTGATCTGGGCGTCCCGGGTTCGAGTCCTGGTTTGGGCATGGTTGTTTTTCCGTTGTTCTATCTGTGAGATGTGTGAATGTGCCATCCTGTAAAAAGGGATTGTGCAAGCGAATGAGTGATGCGTGAGTAGCAAAGTCGTATTCTTGGCCCTAGTTGGCGCTACTATAAAAACAAGAGACGCTCCCCCTCCGGCTTAAATCGCTGTCTTTGTAACAGCGGGCTTGTCCGTGACAAGTGCCATGAGAAACAATGACAACAACATTTATAATTCTGTGTCAAATTTTGGTATTAAGCGGTTAGAAAGAATGTATCTAAAATACATATTTGATTTTCTGCAACTTGTGCTGAAAACCACATGCCAACGATTAATCGGCAATGAAATTCAACAAAGATAAAAAATGTATTGTTTATCAAAGGCATGCAGTTAATACTACAAGTTCCGAATTTCTTTACTATATACTATGTCATACGCAACTTTCATGTGTGAAAATAAAACTCTAAGTACTCATAATGTTCACAGCGATGGTAATTGTGTCTAAAGTCTACAATTTTTTGCTGTATATATGAGAAAGTTTTAGCGATCCTAATATTTATTATTTCGAATGATCTTAAATAAATGATATATTGCTATTCTTTCAAAATAATGGTGTCCAAATATAATCCCATAAATATCAACTTCAGCTTAGTAATTCTGTCAGTGCAAAATATTGCAGCTAATAATGTGTTAGCACATCCTAAAACTATGGAACTGGTTCTGAATATCTGTTAAAAATTATAACACAATCAAGATTTCAGTGATAATGGCTTGAAGCATTTGCCTATTCTGTTTGGAGAACTACTCGTCATTTAGTGAGGGATAAAATGTCAAATGATGTTACTATAATTAAAATCGGAAGTTTTTTTAGTGGCATTTTTGTGGCTACTTGTGTGATTACAGCCTTTATAGAAAGATCGAACAACAAGTAAATCTGGGTTTTTGTATTAAATTGATTAAATTGGTCACAGAATCATTCATTATACTTTGATAGCCATGAGGTGATGAAATAATGGTTCATAAGCCATGTTTTGATAAGTACAGACACAGAGATTACACTCATTATGTTCTTTAACACTGAAACTTTTCATCGAAAAATCGTCCATTAGAACCAAATATAAAACAGAAAGTTATTTATCTGGTTCTAAAATAAAGATCACCAGTATACGAAGAAGAATATCCCACAAAAGTGACTATCTGCAGAGCGTTGAAAATTTAAATCGCCATGACAACAACGCATCCTGTTAGGGCACATTCGCTATTCTTGAATTTCTCTCCAGATAAAATATGCTATTGATATTGGACAGTTTGAGCTCTTGTAAATTTTTATATTTCAAAATAAATAAATAAATAACGACGAAAACTAGAACTAATTGGTAAAAGTTTTGGGTTCATTTGCATAAATTAGTTTTCAAGTAGAATTCTAATAATGCAGGAAACCTGGAACCAGTACGTTTATTTGATGAAAACTTATTCCATATAATCATAAGATATTATACAATATTCCTACAACTTTATTCGACATTGCGAATGTCTCATATATCATGAACTAATCGTAATATTTTGGGGCATCATCTTTTAGAGTTTCAAATAAGATGATGTTTAAAGTTAAGAAAATAATATAAAATTTTCTGCCTCGAAAGGATTAATTCCTCTGATAGCATTGTATGTTGCACAAAACTGTTCAATTATATATTTCATTATTTAATATTCAATGCTACACAATATTTCAAATATTTTTTAATATCATAGAATATTGTTCAATATATTGTACTATTGGGATCTTGAGCATTTTGCTTGCACCATCTGTTGGATTATTTTCAAATGATCTATACAATGGTTATATCTCATAACAACTACTAAAACTCAATGGATATCAATATTAATGCTGAAGGTCTTTCGTTTCTTTCTTATTTATTAATAAGTAGATATGTGATAAAGAACGAAAATCATGGCCGACATTTCAATCTAAGTTAGCTATAGGTAATAATGATGTCAATTTATACTTCCATCTCTATGAACCCAAAATGCCCAACAACAATGTTACTATACTTTCAGGATATTTTTCAGTATTTAGAGTAGGGGGAAATATCTTAGAGTTATCGTACATTATCTTGAACTAATAAGCCAAGCCAAGTCGATTTAACCATGTACATATTTCATTGTACATATTGTAATAGAAGAAAAAAATGCAGTCCCAAAATTCTGAATAAAACAGAAAAGCTTGTCTTTAGATGATATACAAGGATTTTTTTTTTTTTTTTTTACGTAACTTTATATAGTTGGCAAAGATTTCAAAATAAATTTGAATGTATTTGAAATAAATGCCACAGATTCACTTAAAAAAGTCGTCGGGATTAAAAATAAATTTTAGAATGTTGAATTAAAAATTTTGCGATTGGAGATTCATAGATTGTTGTTATAGTAATAAGGAACTTTTTTTTTTTTTTTTTTTTTATCTGAAGAGCTTCGAAATTATACATTTCCTAGTGACGGAATATTATACACATGTGTAGCTTTACTAAATTTTTGACGTGCTTTATATTATAATTCACAATGTTACAAACAGATTTTAGTATTACCCTTTTTTAGTTTATTTACTTGCTCGTATGATATTTCATTCCTTCATTGTATTCCTATATCATTGTTTTTATACGGCATATAGATCTGCAGTTCCATTTTCCTGAATGTCAATAGATGTTTACAAATTAGAGAAAAATTTCGTGCCGCCATCTATTGAGAATATCTGAAACAAACGTTTAGGAACAGGTTTTGGTTCGTTTATATCTACAAATAAAATAAGTTTTTCTTTAAAAGTAAACTTAAAATAGTGTTGGTGAATTAATGTTGAATGTGTTTAATATTAAAAAAATTATAACAATCGAAATCATCATAACTTTTAAACACTCTAATTTCTATAATTAAAAAAAATACTTATAAATATCTGTGTTATGGGTAATGAGATTAATAAATTGTTATTTATAATAATTGGTAAAAGAAATTAAACAATTTATTTCATTGACTAAAACTAACTGTGGTTATTTGAATTATAACGGACTAATCACATTGGTAGTAACATATTTAGTCATCATGGAATTCAGTTTTTTTAGTGATTAATTAAATTAAGATTAAAAGAAGAACCAATATAATCTGATTACCTTCGATATTTTTTTTATATTTCTTATTATTTTAAATATTATTCTAAAAACAACTATAGAAACAGTTTGATTGCAGTTGAAACTGCAAATGAAATAAAGTAAAAGTCCAAGGCATAATGATAAGAAGGAAGACCATATTAAATTTCGTGCAAGACCAAATATCTTTTTAATAAAAAAAATTGCAAAAAGATTTAAAAAATTCATCCGTATAACAATAGAAAATGAGAATAATGAAATGGCATCCAAAAATTTTATGAACTGCAACACAAATTGTGGCGCCCTCTAGTGAAATAAATAAATTATTTTTTAGTGTGCCGATGCTTCTCAAATCACTGGTTCTTTCATTTTCATCTTTTGTAAATATTAAAGTTATAATGGATTAATTAAATTCAGAATTTTTATGCATTAAAACAAAAAGCCAAAACCTTCTAATTTAAGAAAAATAATAAATAGTTATTCTATTTTTGTTTAAAATTGTTCATTAATTATATAAATTTCAGTTTGAATAATTAAAAAAAAAAACAAAACAAAAAAAAACACAACGGAAATCGAAAAATTTTAAAAATAAAACTGTTCATTATTCCAAAATCTGTCCTTATCAAAATTATATCAATATTCTATAATTAAAGTAAAAATTTTATTTTAAAAAGAATTTCTAAATCATTTTTTTATGTTTTTATGATAATTGAAATAAATTTCAAAATTTTTACACATATAATTTTTGAGTTAGAATCAAGACCGCAGATTCGACCGACTTAATTAGCAATTACAACGGATTTAATTGTCAAACACTCATTTTAAAGAAATAGTTTTCTTTTAGTGTTTACCGCAGACATTTTCATAAAATGTCAATGAGACTTATTTTCTGTACATATAAATTTTTTCGATTCTGAAAATTATAAACATTTTGTACTTTTCTGTAAATCACTTCAGTTGATTTACAGAAAAATTATATCTTTAGCCTTCTTCATTAATGCTGTCATTGATTATCGTTGCCATCTTCTGCAATCATTCATACCTAGGCAAGCGATTTAATAAAGGAATTTTAGATATTAAATTCTAATTCTAAAGAGGTCAGTTAAAGATTATTTCTAATAATTGATTGAATCGATTTTTGGATAAAAGGTTTTGGATATTTGTCACAAATTAAATGCTGATTTCATGTGGAAAGTTAACACTAGCTAAAATATCTGTTAAATTTTCGTTAAATTTTTTTATGATAAAATTCAATAAAATTAAAAAAATAAATAAATATTGATTTCCACCCAGTTAAATTTGTAAAACATGGAATGTGGCACCACAATCACAAACAAGCAACGGATTAAACTATTTCATAAAATTCTAAATTACTTATGGAAATGTGATGCCAACGCAGAAGCGACGTATTTCAACGACAGAATTTTTTGTGTGTGCATATTGTGACTTCTGATCAAAAATGAATGTAAAACATGACTTGACATCAGGAATGCTCGAATATTTACAGTCAGTATTCTTCGAATTTTAAATGAAAGCCACATGTTAAGAAAAAGAATGAAAAATTTATTTATAGAATATATAAGCGAGTGGGGGTTTCTCCAAAACTTTCTCCCACAATTTCCAATAAAAGTATTATCATTCTTACCATCTCTGCATAAAATAAAGGATCTTGGGGAAGAGCATGAATGCCATGAGTGCTCAGAGTTTTATTTTCAAATCCCTTACTAGAAAGTTGTGTGCTTCGTAGTATAGTACAGAAAACTAGTATTTGTGTATTATTAACCTAATGTCATTGGCGGACAATAGATATGAAAAGGCCTAATAGTTAATGATTCTTGAGGCGTTTTTTTTATCTATCAATTGCTGGTATGTGGCTAATACACAAGTACCAAAAACACACACACACATATATATATATATATATTTTGGACAGCGCTTTTCTGACCAAATGAAACTAAAATATGATATAAAATTACAATTGTAGCCACAAGATAACACACTAAATTTTATTCTTTTCAATCATTGCATTTACTTGCAAGTAAAGTCAGACAAACAATGAATCCTTCGATAGAATTGTAAAAAACTTAAAACGGATCTACAATTTAGATAACCTGTATGCCAAATTTTATGTATTTAGTTGTTTACGTTTTCTAGTTTTCGTGTTCACTTGTTCTCAAATAGCCGGGCTTCCACTCATTGGATTTCAATCAAAATTTTATAGAAATCTATAAATTTGGAGGTAAAAGTGATATACTAAGTTTCATCAGTCTAGCTTAAAACGTTTCTTAGTTTTATCATTCATAAATAAACAGACAAAGTGATAGCGAATATAACTTTATAAAGGGATTTACCAGACTCATGGAAGTTTAAAATTAGTCAATATTAGTGTTTATACACAAAGCGACTTTTTGAAAAACCGGTTTTCGAATTCAATATTTCCAAGAAACCGGTTTTAGCCGGTTTTCGAATTTTTGTCAAAAAAAAAAAAAATAGAATAGGGAAAAATATTTTATTTGATTTATATAAAATAATAAAAAGCGAAATCAATGTCAAAGACAAAATATAAAAAAAATTAAGAATTACGTTTACTTACACAAAATAACGAAAACTCAAACAAAAATTTCAAATTATATAATCAATATATATATTCAAATTATATATTAATATTTATATTATTTTCACTCATTTTAATTTCCCCTAAGATAATAGAATTTTAAAAAACATAAAATATTCACTGAACGGTGACTAAGTCTTGTTCTTATTTTGGATACAATATTGCCTGAAATTGAAAATACTCGTTCACTAGCTACTGAGCTTGGTTTTATAGTTTTCATGGCATCAAATAAAATCTAAGTTTTTTGCTCTTTTATTCGTTGACTCAAATAATGAAAATTCAGGTTTCGGTGTCTTTGGATTTTTCACTTTTTCTTCAGGGTCTGCAAGAAACTTTTGAATTGATTTTTCCATGGCTTCTTTTAAAAAAAGCATTACTCTGATGAGTAGTTACTTCGATTTGCTCTTCATTAGAATCGGTTTCCACAAAAGAATTTGGAAATATTCTAGACCGTATCTTTCCAGATAACTCAATAATTTCGGTTTTTGAGGCTAAACTAGATTTCTTCGCGGAACTACAAATGTGCAAATACAGCAAAAAAGTTGCTAATTCTACTTCTTTCTTGAATTCGTTTTTCTAAATCATATAATAATTTCAAACTTATTTCAGTGTTTAAATTTTTTAATTCATTTAACAGAAATTCAAATATACCTTCAGTTGTTAATAAATTGGCATCTCGTCGCTTTAAACCTTCAGCTGCTAGAAGAATCGGTCTCAAACGATAAAATTCAATTTTTTTTTTGAAGAAGAGGAATATTCAGGCGTTCAGGACAAACCGGTTTTAATTTAAAAACCAATTTTCAAATATGACAAATTTACTTTAAAAAACAGGTTTTTTAAAACCGGGTTTGAAAATTCGTCAAACCCTAGTCAATATCTCGAATTCGAATTTTTTTGACGATTACAATTTTCTTTTCATGTAAGAGAAAGTAAAAAATGAAACAAATATTCTTTCTAATTATTCAGAATAGAATCCAAATCGTTATTAACAAAAAACTAAATTAATGGCAAATTAATCAAATACTTCAAAAAACTTTAACATTAAAAATTAAATAGCTTTTTTTTAAAATGCGAAATACATTTTAAATTCATTTCGATTTTAATCCCTATTGACACAAAAAAATGCAAGAAATTATTTTAGTAATTTTTATTAGATAATTAGTTTTTTTTAAAAAAATCATATTAGTTCATGTCATTTATTTAAAAATAAATTTTTTCTAACTTTCAATGCTTTGAAATCTCTTTTTCATAGGTTAAATAGTTTGAAAAAAGTAAATTTCCATATCGTCCTTTTAGTTCTGTTGGTTTGTGACAAAATTAATTCCCAAATGATTCATGAATGTAATTAAATAAGTTAAGTAAAAATTCAATCTACAGAGAGAACATTTTTTTGTGGTCCTTATCATTCATTGATTCTTCTTTCCGAATAAAAGTAAAAAAAAAAAAAAAAAGGCGCGAATTATTTGGAATCGATTTGCCGAATCACGCCTCATTTAACTGCAAACGATAAACTACCAATCTAGAAAAAAAGTTGTACTTTATCTGTGGTGGATTTTTCTTTTTTGTAATTTTCCTTTGCAAGTAACTAGCAAGTTTAATGGCTTGTAATTAAAAAAGGTTCTAAAACACAGATAGTATAATTATCAAGAGAAATAAATAATGATCCTCTTTATTTTTTAATATAAAAAAATTAAGATTTTATCGTCTGCATTATTAGTTTCATAAGTTATTGGAATAAAAAATATATCGTTTGAAATTTTTTAGCATAATTTCGATTAGATGATAGAAATAATTTCATTTATCGGGAAGAATTTATCTTCCATTTTCTTGGAAGTAATGGAGAATTACAATTCAATATAAAGCGACTGGAAAATGTATATACATTTGAAACTACTATTACCACCATCAGTAAAGAATCAGGTATAATAGCTAATTAGGTAATTTTTAGAAGATTGTCTACTATATTGCTCTAAATTCAATCAATAAATTATAATCGTAAACAAATTTTTCTATTTATAAAGAAAATATAATCAAAATTTGTAGAGATGTATAAAACTTATGTTAGAAAATTTCTGAGTAAAATAAAATAAAAATAGATAATATTAATCAAAAAGTAAAAATTACTTTCATGAAAGTTGCATAAAGAATGCTTTGTTGTATTTTTTAGTCATTACTATTAAATTATGAAAATCCATGTCACTCTATGGGAAAAGTCTTTGCTTTAGATTAATTGTGATTTATTTTAATATCATTACACAATTTTATGAAATTAAGGAAACAATTTTGAAATTCCATTAATTATTTTAAGCTTACAGTAATAAATAAATTTGCCGGGAAATTTTTTTTAGCAACATTAATAAAATTATTTGTCTTTCTTTCTTCTACTATAAATACCCTTAAGGCACATGGTGAAACTATGGAGATTAAAACCAGAAAAATATAAAATAAAGCTATCAAATCGAGGTAAAAAATGACAACATCGCTTGGTAAACCTATATATGATAGAAATTTAAATAAATAATTGAAATTAAAGAATTCAAAAAAAGAGAGCGAAGCATTGAAATTAATCCCCTGACTGCGTAATTTTTAAAAATCACTATTTAGATGCGTTGTTTGCAAGTAAGTACAAATATTTTTCAAACAAAGTGGACTGATGCTATATGTTAAACGATAATAATATGATGTTATAACATTTCCCGTTTCCCAGTACTGATAAGACATTTACAGGCAGCTGTGTCGTCGCTGTCACTTACTAAACTCCTCAAGATGGCCAGATGGTGGATCTTTTCACCTGGGTGGTTTCGCATCTGTTCATTAGCGACTACAGTGAAAGACCACATGTGGAATTCCTCGTCCAAGAGGTATGGAGAGTACCTTCAAAGAGAAAGGTGTGTCCAAACATCTGCATGCTAGATGTTTCTCTTTGTGAAAGGACCTTCCCACGACTCACTGGCGCCGCTGAGTGAGCATATTGCTGAACCACGATTGGCGGAAAGAGAGCTCAAATGACCAATGTAAATTAAGAGGCGGAGATTGTCGCCGAAATAAAGCGTGGAGATTTGTTTAGGAGGAGAGAGGAAACGAATTACAGGAGACGGTTGGACTACGCCCACAAGTTCGGAGTCTCAGAAACTACCCCTGGAGTGGTCTTGTTGACGTGATGGAGAACTGAGTTTCAAGAAAAACCTTCGACTTTGACTGTTGTATCTCCTACTACAGGTGTAAATAACTATTTATTTATCCAAGATTAGAACAAGTTGTTCTTTGTATATATAGGACTGCAAATTCTACTTCGTTATTTGATCAGTCTAGATCAGGACATTACAATGTAATAAAAATCCGTAATCGTGAAAGTAAACACTGTAAACTGCGAAAATTGCGGTATGCAATAGAAAATTGATTGATTCCCATCCTGCGGAAATCGGGAATAAGCAGTTGGAGGAATAAAAAGTTTTGTTGTAAATAATGCTACATATATATATATATATATATATATATATATATATATATATATATATATATATATATATATATATATATATATATATATATATATATATATATATATATATATTAAAACATCTGACATCTATTACCTAAAGCTACGTCTAAACATTGATAAATACACTATTATTAGTTATCCAAGAAAAGCTCAGTCTTTAAACCATATTTTTAGAATTAATGAACTTGTTATTATCATACTCATATTTAGTTTTTACTAATATTGGTTATCCTTTGTTAATCGCTTTAATACTAAATTTGATTTTCCCCAATATATTGATTTCTTAGTTTTCAGGGTCTATTGTAGGCTTGAATTCTCAAACGTAAAAGTAAGGAATTTTTGAATGAAATTACTCTGAAGGTTTTATATCATATCCATGTATCCATTATATGGAGTATTGTAGAATTATTTGGGTTGCAAATTGCCGTCACAAAATTCAAATTTTTGAGAATATTGAAACCACATTTTTGAGAAGAAAAACTGATTTTATTCTCAAGATGTATCTTCTTTTTGTCTACGTGATATGTTTGATTTACAGGTTTGCATATCTCGCAAACTGTAGAATCCATGGATTTTAACTTTAAAATGATACACTGTAATTTGGTTACGTTCAAACAAGTTTCTTTGGAAGAGTTTCTACTAGAGTTAACTTGAGTAAGAAAATGTTAATGTATCTGGGCTTTAGATTCAGCTTATAAACAAAATGACATAATTTACTACTCATTTTGTTCCATTATCTAAATGAAAGAAAAATAAACCATTTTCTCATATCCTAAAAACCTTTTGTAATATAGAAGGATTAATAAATAAAATTTATCTATATTTCAATAGAATATCACAATTGAAAATATGAATTCTAGTCCTTTTTTTCCTTGGACTTTATTTCAACTCAATAGATGGCGCTAAAATCTTCCAAAATAAATCGCTTCATGAAGACGCGCTATGATCAAGCTTTGTGGGCGTTTCAGCTTAATACGCGGGAACTTTCAAAGTGCGAGTTTCAATTATGTTCAGGGGTAAGTTAAGTCTTTCAGTTTTTGTGTTAATCTTTTTAGGTGATAAATAATTTCGACTTGTATATTTAGGCTGCAATTCGATTCTTAGAATTTTTAAATTTAGGAAGTTTTTTTAAAATTTATAACGACATTTTAATTCTCGTTTACCAGGATTGATGTGTAAGTTTCTTAAAAGCTTATTATTTGCAATTATTATATTTAATGCTGGCTTTTGAAGATTTTCAGTTTTGGCATTTTGTTGCTTAAATTTTTAAATATTTTTAAAAACTATTTCTGTAATTTGTTTATCCGATTTCCTTAATTGTTGGTATTTTACTATTTTTACATTTTGTGTTATTCTTGTGTTCGGAAACCTCATTCTCACGAGATGTTTTTGTAAAGAGAGGTTAATTTTTTGGAATAAAGACTCCTGCAGAAAAAAAATTCCTTTTCTGAATATTCCTTTTCTCGCATATCTAATAAACTTATGCCACAGAAACAACTTGCTTGGTATTGGCGCACAACAAATACGAAATATTTTTTGGCGCGAATATAGACTTTTTACTGAATCTATCGTGTCCTCCTTGTCGAGTTATTTCACGGATAATCCCTGGAAAGCGTTAATAGTATGCAAAAATCAAATTTGCAGTTTAGACACGATTTTGTTAACCAATTAAATGAAAATTTAATAAAAAAAACTGTACTTGTAGTCACAAAATCCCATACCAAATTTGATATATTTGTTATTGTATTTTAAAATTATAGCGTTTACCTATCTCTGAAAGTACAGCCCGACAGACAATCAATCCGTAGAAGGAATTGGCTCAAAATTTGGCAGGTTTCTATACTATAGATTTTGAATCTATTTATCCAATTTTATCAATTTACTTAAGATTCCACCGAAATCTGCAAATTTGGTGTAATGACCGTATATCAAATTTCATTCTTCCAGCTCAAAGTGTTTTTGAGCTATCTTTGTCACAAATAGACAGAGAGACACTTTGCAAAAACGTGTTTTTGGAACTCAGAGAAGTCTAAAATGTAGAAATTCGTCAAAAATATCGAGTTCGAAATTTTTGATAGTTACTATTACTTTCTCTATACTATTTAGACGAGAAAGTAAAAACGTGACCATCAAAATAAAGGAAATTTGGTACGTGATCGTGTTATACTGAAATTCTAATTTCGTGTTAAATTTTTGTTTCGATCTATCAAATAATCAAATGATGCATATTCGCTTTTCTTTTCTGTATTATTCAAGGCCCGGGTTTTTTTTCAATGTCTCCCTCCCCCCCAATCCCCAATTGATATAAAGAGAAGGCCAATTCTTTTATTTAGGAGCGTACGAGAAAGTTTGGAGGATATCTCCCCTTTTTTGTGTTTTTGTAATGATGTCTTCTTCATGGTTGTTGGTGATCCTGATGACAAATGTTTGAGATATATTTACCTTTCAGTCATTTTATTTCGAATTATAAATACGAGATTGTAACAATGATCGGTGAAGTTATCACTGACTCTGTTCTTGCAAATATGTTTCATGTAATTCAAGATACCGTTAGATTTTCGTTTGATTGGCATAGCGTGGTCAAAAAGCTAATTCAATGAAACTGGGAAAAATTCCCATTTTTTTTTTTCAGACAAGCGCTTTGATTGCTTTCTCGGATTTTCTTATTTAAAGCAGGACAAAAAGAATGCAATTTTCGGTTTTACGTTTGTCGCAACAAGGACAAAGGAAATTGGGGAATGCCCGCTTTGATAACCAATCGTTTATAAGAAACGTTTTGTAAAAAATTGGCAAAAATGACATCCATTTTCTGTTACTCTTGGATAAATGGTATTTTGTCGAAAGAGAATTGTTGAATTGTTGATCAAAAAGGACCACCCTTATGAATTTTACTATATTGTTTTAGAAAAAGATAATCAATATCTTTGGGTGAAATCTAATATAGTATCTGAGAGTGTTTCTCGAGAGAATCAGCTGCTTTATAGTTATTTTTCTATACAATTCAAACTGATATTTTTGTAAAGACAAGAAACCAATTATTAATTATTAAAAATTATATTTTATATTATAAATGTTAAAATTCTCATTTTAAAATTACTTTAAATCTGAAATCTAGATGATAGTGAAAGTATTAAAAATAATCGGTGATAATTTGAAAAATGTTGAAAGGAAATGTAAAAAAAATCACAAGGCTCCTAGATCATTGAGAGCTATTCAAAATCTTAATTATTTTGATAGCAATTAACCCGAATGGTACATCTCGCTCACCATACAAGACGGTGCATCATCTTGACGTTTTATTTACGTATTTTTTGATTTTGATTTGTTAAAAATACCTGCAGAATGGTAGAAAGACGTAGATTAATTTTTCGGGGAAATTCAAATTAAAACAATTATATATATTTTTAAGCTATAAACAAGCCCTTGTATTAAGTGAATAATTATGCATGGAATTACTTTTCCGAGTGCAAAGGGTTAAATGTTGAACTGCTAATTCTCTTTGCCAGAAAATATTTTAAAACAATGAGAAATCTTTCGGAATAAAACTGAAGTACTTACAAGATGTTATTGCCGTTGAAATGTAGTTTAGTGTGCCCCCGAGTTTGTCGCCAATATGGTAACCCAACGAAACGATCTTCTAGCAACCCTAATGCTGTTTGGTTTACTATTTTTTACAATGCTTGAGTTGTACATGAATTACAAATATTTTATGAAAAACATAAAATTAAAAATAATAAATATCTATTAAAGATTTCAGTTTAGTTCTGTATTATAAATAATTTTTTTATTAATAATAAGACACTGCAATGTTATTGTTAAAGTGAATATGGACAGAAAATATTGATTCTTTTGCAATTTTTAATTGTTGGGTACAGAAATCGTCTGAATTCTTACTTCAAAAATCTTTTGCAATGGATTTCCTTGCAGTTCTCGCAATTCCTTTCATGCTCTGACCGGTTCCTTTGATAATTTGTTACATCGGTAATTGTGCAAGAATAGATGTCTGGTGAATGCGATGGCAGGAAGTATTTTCAACCAGCAGAATGGATAAAGGGTGAATGGAATATACTTTTCTATTACGAGTTGATGGAGTTGGGAAAAGGGTGCTTTGAAATTTTGTGTGGAGAATGTTTTGATTGCTTTTTCCTCCGTTCTTTCTTTCCAATTGATTATGTACTGTTTCTGTTATCCACACAGTCCCTAAGTTCAATGCGTTAGCGAAGCTACTAGGTTCCCGCTGCTAGCGAAGCCGTAAGAGTTTTTTTAATTCTGCCCGGTGCCTTCTTCAGATGTGGGGCGCGGTGGCCTGGTGGTAAGGTCTCGGCTTCGGAACCGGCGGATTTCAGGTTCGTGACCCGATTCCACCCAAGAACCGTCGCGTAAGGGGGTCTGTTGCACGTTAAATCCGTCATGACCAAACGTCCACCCACTGGTGTGGTGCGGAGAGGGAAGTGCCAGCTCAGGTGTTGCCCTCGTCGTCTGACCGTGGTTCAAAATTACGTGGTCCGTCCCAAAACAGCCCTAGTGTTGCTTTCAAACGGGACGTTAATATAACTAAACCAAACCAAGCCTTCTTCAGATGCAAAAGGCATCGCATGCTCTAAATTTTGCTCTTTACACAACATATCGGCGCAGCCGTTTTGTAAAAACTTCTTTATTTAAAAATTTTTAAAATAAACAGCAACAATGATTCCAAAGGTCAAAAGAAAATAAATAAAAATCTCTGATAAACAAATATTTATCAGTACAAATCAAAATTTTAATGCAGAAAGTGGTGACCGTAATTGTTTAAAAATTTTTGTCAGTCATCCTTATTTGCAACTTGGCATCCTTCCCTTAGCAAAGGACACACTAAATTACATTTTTACCGTTATTACATTAAATTAATAATATTTATTGTGCCCACGAAATATAAATGAATGTAATATTTATTTTCACTATTTATATGCAGTATTAATATCTGCAATATTTATTTGAAATTTCTCAAATTAGAATTGGAGGATTTTTTTCGAAAAGAAATCTGTGAAAAATAGTTTTTCTCCCATATTCAGTGATTTTCTCCGATAAAAATGTAATTTATGTTCCTTTCTCTTTGTCGTAATTGTTTCCTTTAAACAACCCTTCAACTTTCTTAATTTCATTATTTGAATTAGTATAATGGTGGCATGGTTAAATGAAATTAGCAATAATACTTAAATTATAATTAGTAATTTAAAATTTTCGCGGAATGTTGCTGGACAGGAAATATAATATAGCCATTGTTTTATCGGGTAGCACAGAGCACAGCAAAGTGGAAACTTGAATGAGTCACAAGAGAGATATAAAGACGATATCTGCAAAGATGGCCTTAGAAGTAAAGGGGTCGTCATTTACGTTGCACACGAGGTAAATTTTCAAGCAGACAGATTAATCTTAACAGAATTGCGGTTTTACTAAAACTCCCATTTAGTTTCCCTATTTTCTAAGTGATGCAACCGAAGAATATGATTGGATTTCAGAATGTGATTTTCTAGTTGAAGATTAGGCCTCTTTTGTTGTTTTGAAAGCATTGTATTACTTTTTATAATTTAGAGCATGTTTAATTAAATTCAGAAATACGGGAAAATAATTGTTTACAGTTTAAAGTATTTTGAATTTAATTTTAATTCCACAATTAAGTATTTATCTTACAAGATGCAAGATAAAGAAAATTAAAAAAAACAAACAAAAAACCTTTGATTTTCGTAAACATTGTTGACATTAAAAATTTTGAAACGTAAAAGTCTAATCTCTGAATTTCTTATTCCGACGAATGTTTATTCATAATATTTTCTTCGAACAGTGGTATGGATAGAACTTTCTTAACCAAAGTTAGTTTCACTAAGTCGTGTACTGATTAGAACATTCTATTTTAGAATCGTATAAATAGTATAATCAAACTGTGACATCATAAAAATGCATGGCGCAACTGATTTTCATATTTTAAAATTACCAACAATGAAAAGGTTTTGATTTTTATAATATTTTATACTAACTTAATTTTAGTGTTGAAATTACTACATATATAGCTTAAAAAATATACTGATATACTATTTAGTGCTCATTAATGTTTGAATTTATATAATTTAGTGGGTCAAAAAGTCTTTTTTTTTATTATACTGTATCAAACATAAGGCGCGTACTTACATATGGTCTATAATTAACCTATGATCTTGTTTTAACAAAGCCAATTAAAAAAAATATGTCCTGTCTTATAAATCTTCAATTTGTTTATTCTTTTAAAAACATCTGGCCCTAAAGCATATTAAAACAAATATATTTACAGTTGATAATAAAATCACATCGTTTTTTTTGTAAATAAAAAGGTGAGGGTGTGGTATCTTATGCAAAATGTCTTTTAGAAAAGCTAGAAGAATTGAAACAGTGAGTGTATTGAGTATTAAAACGTGGGCATTTTATAAGAATGTGCTGAAATGACATTCGGCATTGGCATAGTGTACATCGAGGAGTGCTTCTCCCAACGTGAGGGTGTGGTATCTTATGCAAAATGTCTTTTAGAAAAAGCTAGAAGAATTGAAACAGTGAGTGTATTGAGTATTAAAACGTGGGCATTTTATAAGAATGTGCTGAAATGACATTCGGCATTGGCATAGTGTACATCGAGGAGTGCTTCTCCCAACGTGAGGGTGTGGTATCTTATGCAAAATGTCTTTTAGAAAAAGCTAGAAGAATTGAAACAGTGAGTGTATTGAGTATTAAAACGTGGGCATTTTATAAGAATGTGCTGAAATGACATTCGGCATTGGCATAGTGTACATCGAGGAGTGCTTCTCCCAACCACAAATGTCTGAGTGAGTCGATTCTTAATCGGGTGATAATTGGGTCGAGTTTTCTATTGAATACACCAGGCCAATTTTCAATGAAATGTTTGTTATAGAAGAACTTGTTTTCCTTTTTGCAGTCCCATTCAGCAATAAAAATGGTTTTCACATGACTTTTGGTGTCATTAAAAGGCTAATTTAAAAAATTAGTAGCCGATTTCGCCACTTAATCACTTAGTACATTGCCCACTATACCAGCAAGAGAGAACCAGCATAAAAGGATCTTGAAACCCTTACTAGTAAGACGATCATGTAATTCAAGGACGTTAAATATCAGTGGGAGACTCAAGTGAATGGTATGATGCCAAGGATTTCAAAGGACTTAAGGAGTTTAAAATATGGAGGGCTTTCTGAAATTTGAGATAATGCATACTTGGACTTCTGCAGTAAAAATCGAACACGAAGGATAAAGTTGGAATGACACAGTAGAATTAATAAAAGTACGTGCAAATGAAGTATTAAAAGAACATCTGTAAAAATGGGTATAAAATTTATATAAGCTTCCGATGATTAGCAAAAAGTTGCCGGTTAACTAGGAGCATTATCAGATTTGTCGAAAGTTTTATATGGATTAAATTATAAAGATATCACCATAAGTGATGAATATATCACTTAATGACACCCATTAAGTGATAATAACAATGAAAAATATCCAGTTTTGGTATCTTACAGGATAGACCATTACCCTTTAAACCACCAAATTTCACGAAGATACACTTTGGGAATTCAAAATGTGTATCTCAGAGATATTTATAAAAATAATAATGGCGCAAAATTTTACTGTTTTAGTGCTATAACATTCAAAAATATTATTACACAAACATGATTTCTGTACTAATAAAATTAAAAATATCTTATTAATATTAACATTTCTTTTTTTCTAAATGCTTGATTTTTTAAAAGATTTTTAGTAACCGATTAAATCAAATATTTTATTTGTTTTATCAAATATTGAATCACGTGATTTTCTTTTATTATTGAAAGTTCAGGAAGATAGATGTTTTTTAATTATTTGAACAGTATTGATGCGTAATAAGTAATTGAAGTTAACGGTATCACAGAATAAAATGTGTATTTTATATTATAGATTACTTATACAGTTAATGGAATTATGATTTCACATAAATTGACACCATTTGAACTCTTAAAGCATGCAAGAAACAGAATATTACTAAGACAATTCAAACAATTGCGTGATTTGAATGCCTATCACTATTTGAAACTTAAAGATATATTTCATGAAACTTAAAGTATCAAGCTACTCATAATGCTTAATTTCACTAAAACTAAGCATAAACAATATTTCCAGAGAAAAAGAATTATCTGAAGTAATTCATGATCTCATTTATCTTATTATGATCTCATTTACATTATCTTTAAGTATGTGTTAATAACTGTTTTGATATGATATAACTGAATCTTTTTTATGTTATAAGTGTTAATTATGCAATAAATACTTTAAATTTTGTTACCAAATACAGAGTCATTTTTAAGTAAAACCCATGTCTACTTTTTCCTTTCTCGTATACGTAGTATAGAGGAAGTACACTTATCGACAAACAATTCAAACTCGAGATTTTGGCGAATCTCCGTGTTTTAGATCTGACTTCGGAAAGCACAGTTTTAGAAAATGCCCGTCTATTTGTCACAAAGATAACTCAAAAATGTTTTGAGTTAGACAGATGAGATTTGGTATGCGGTCTTTACACCAAATTTGTAAATTTCTATCTAATCTTGAGGAAAATCTATTCAGATGAAATCTGTCTGGCTGTTTGAAAGTATGTGAACATGATAGCTAACAAAACGAAGAGTGCTAAGTGGATAAAATTCGGCGTACAAATTTAACATCTATTGTATAGGCACTTGTCAAAGTGTGAGCCAAATCCAACAATGAGTTGACTGTTGTATCAAATTTTCGTTTCAATTTACTGAGAGAAACCCTTCTAAAACTCAAATTCGATTTTCTGGCGCTATTATCTGCCTGCCAGGGATTAATAGAAAAGAATGACATAAATTTAGTAAAATTGTTAAATATGCAAAATAACTCAAGACGCAATGACTTAAATATATCAAATTTGGTATGTCATTTTGTGACTACAAGTGTACTCGTGTCAAATTTTTGTTTCAGTCGATTGGGAAAAATGCTCCAAAAACGCAAATTTGATTTTCGGATACTATTTACCACATGTCAAGGTTTAATCGCCAAAAAATGTACAAAGGGTGACACGGTACATTCATTAGAAAGCTAAATTCAAGCCAAATGTTAATATTTCGTAACTAATGTACACCAATGCCATGCAAGACGTAACAAGACATCTTGGGGTAACACGTTTATTAGAGTGGATGCTAGAAAGTTTAGGGAAGGACTCTCCCGCTGGTTCAGGTAATGAAATTTAATAATTTGGAGCTTAGTTATATCTAAAAATGTTAAAAAGAATTCGTCTTTAAGCCACACAATCATGGCTATAATTAATTTTACATAATTTCGAAATCTAAGTAAAACGGATAAGATTCATTTACGAAAAAGTTAATTTTATTATGGAAATGACTAGGTGAATATTTTTATTTTCTAAAACAAAACATTCGTTAAACGCACGCTTTCAAAAACATTTTCACTAATTACGAGACATAATAAGATTTGTAATTTCCTTCCCCTGGTTTTAGCACAATGAGTGGCATTTCTCTTCGTTATTGTTGAGTTCTTTAGAAAAAGGAAATTCTCACTCTTTTAAAAAGAGCATTGGTTTATTATGTGCTTCTCTGGCCAGGAACATTAATTGAATTTTAATTCCAAGATGTGCCTTTTTTTCCTTCACATGGTATGCGCAGCTACATATTATAATTGAAACTTATTTCCACATAAAAATGAGCGCTATCTGTCACAAAAAAGAATTGGTCTTTTCCTGCATGAATCACAATTCCACTATGTTAACAATCTTACAGATAACAGCAAAAGATTTCTTCCGAAACTTAAACATTTTTAAAAAGCATAAACAAAATGATGTTGAAAATTTCAGTTTAAATCGGGTGATCAACTAGCATTTTATAATATTAAATACGATAAGACATATAATAAGATATTTTATCTTGAAATTAATTGAATGCAATTTCTCTCGTGAATTCAAAGTAAATCGCGAATCTCGCCAAAGAAAAATTCATTAACGTTTTATAAAAACCCACTTTCCACTGAATCAGTGACTTAATGTAATAATAAAGCTAATTAAATTTTCATAAATAACTAGATAATATCTTAACGGAAGAATAATGCCTGAATGTGAAGTTAAATCGTATCTTATATATATGTTGAAAATAATTCTAATTTATTAGATGTCTTCGTTTTTTAATTTTATTATTCGCTTTCATTGTGTCTAGACAAAAAGTTCATTAACCCTTTTCACTCGAGAGGTAACACATGGTCCCCATTCGAGACTGGTGCACCATTTTGACATTTTATTTATTTTTCAATTTTGATTGTTAAAAATACCTGCAGAATGGTAAAAAGATATAAATTAAGTTTTCGGAGAAATTCAGCTTGAAACAATTATATATATATATATATATATATATATATATATATATATATATATATATATTTCGGAACAATCAATAAGCTCTTGTATTAGATGAATAATTTTGTATCGAATTACCTTTCCGAGTGCAGAAAGTTAGTAACTGCTATTCTTAAAAATTGTGGCACAAAAGAAACGAAATATTTCTTTTCAAAAGATGGCGTTATACTTACTCTGTGGGAAAAAAAAGTTTGCATATATATAAAATCAATAATATCATGAACACATAAAATGATTTTATTAAAATCTTCAAAGCAAATCGGGATTCAAATTTATTTAACACCTAGTAAGCTTTTCGAAATTTCCCCATTTTCTCAAGAAATTTTTCATTATAATATTTTAATGAGGCAACGTTTATAAACTTGCATATTATAAATAAATTACATTATGGACAAATAAAAAATTTTCAAAATGCTCTCTCCGATCTAGAGGTATTACAATTGACATATACTTTTTATTTGCGTATTGGTAGTAGATGCTTACAAATTTTCAATAAGTTATAATTAGATTTTTTATTAAAAAAATCGCTTGACATTTTCATTAATAACTTCAGAGGATAATATTGTTTGAAAATATTTTAATTCCGTTTTAAATTCTAAAAAGAAAGCCTTCCATGATATTTTTTTTCTATATCTCTAATTTCAATATATTTTTTAAAAGTATTTTAGTATTTTTACAATGCTTTTCATTGTTATATTTTGTGTGTTTGCGTTTATACTCAAACAGATTGCAATAATAAAAGAATTGCTCAAATTACATACATTATCATTAATACAATTAAAGTCATATTTAAAAGATAATATAGAGATAGTTGTGAACTTTATCTTTTAATGATATTTCGGACGTGACTTTAGAATTTCCTTTAAAACTTTTTCTAGTGTTTCTTAAAATTAACAAATTTAAGAAAAATTGAGCTACGAATTTAATCTCCGGCTTTGAAAAATTAATATTGAATGAAATATAAATTGTATTTAGCTTTGAAAAATAAAGTAAGCAGTTCTAGTTTAAAAAAACCCCGCTGAAATTAGAAAGCACGGAAACCTGCGCATATTTGTATTCTAAACTGCTCACATTCTGAATTGTTAGTAAAGCTAGGGATGCATTTCTCACGATAATATATATGCATCTATTGTGACTTTAATTGGACTATATGTAACCAAACACAATTCCAGCTGACAATATGCAGGGAACTGTAAACACCTAATTCAATACAGGATGCCTTTTACTTGATTCTACAGGTTCTTTGGAGCTCTTGATGCTAAGTTTTGCACTGTTTTTAAGGTAGTTTTATCAACATGGTATTAATTGGTATTTATGACTGCATTATACTAAAATATGTATATACATACTTAAATTAGGATAGTATTCAGTCTGTTTATGTTTGTATAGTAATAGAACTGTTTCTTGTCCAGTTCAATCGGCGATATTTTTGAATATAGACGAAAATTACTTTATTACTAGTCAACAATGGTGACTATCTGTTTTGCTGAGCATATTGCCTATATTTAATTTGAATTATATCGTCAAGATGTAATTTCATTTCTGATTCCGTCAAATTATCAGCCTTTAACGTTATTATAATCTTATTTATGCTGTTTATTGGCATATGAAATTTTCTTATGGTGTCACATGACATCATGGCACCAATAAAAGCATTGCAGTCCCGTTCGGCTGTCTTCTAACTTTTGTGGCTTTACATATTCATTTTGTAATCTATATAGCTTTTAAACAGAATTATTACTCTAACTTTTAACAATGAAAGAAAAACAGGAAATTAATTATTTCATGAAACAATGAAAACAGTTTGGATTTTAAAGTCAAGAATATATAAACTGTTGTTGGGTATTAGACAGAAAGGTACTTTCAAATCTTTTCCAAAAATCTGAAAGAAATTTGCAAGGCAATTAAGTAGGTTTCATTATAAAGGTAATTTTTTAGATTTTGAAATTTTTTTTGATTTTAGGAATATCGAAATTTTGACATTTTTAGTCAAAATTCAAACTAAATGAAAAAAAACACCTCATCCTGGGTATATATTCTATATAAAGTATATATATGACAAATCTGATAGCTGTAGATCAAACGTACAAGCTTGTAGAACATACACACACCTTTATTATTCGTAGGATCGGATGATTAAATTTTATCAATCAGAAACATGATGTTCTATTTTTAGATTATATAATTTTTTTTTTTACTGATAATCAGGGCTTACTTTGTCAAATTCAATACGAGTATAAACCTGTGACTCCACATTACCACTTCATATGTTAGGATCCGGCAGAATTTACTTTATACACCTCTCAAAAATACACCAGTTGACTACACCAGTTGAAAAATACGTTGACTATATTTTTAAATAATGTTTTTCCTTTTTTAAATGAAAGATTCTTATTGTTTAAAATAAAAATTCAGATGCTTAATAAAAAATGCAAAACTAAATCGACAATATCTTCTTTAAAAAAATTAGCTTTCATGAAATGGCAAATTATAAAGCTTATTTTAGGCTGCGATGGACAAGATTAATTAGAATATGACAAAAGATCATTCAACCCTTGATCACCAAAAACATACTAAAATTCAATAAATTCCTTTTTCTTTATTTTATGACATAGCTTGTTTATTTAATTTGTGTAACTATAGGCATAATGGCAACTACCATCCTGTCGGTTAAAATTGAATTTTAGAAAAATTTTCCTGGCAGCTCTTTATTTTATGCCACCAACCATAAAATATTAATTTAAACTTTCATACGTGACATTTTAAAAGCAGTTTTTGCATTATTAAGGCCGAAATTCCAAAAAATGATTGATTTTTGCTTCTCTTATTCCACAACTTCACAACAGATTCAATTACTGCGGAGGAAATTATAGTCTGGGTGGAGAGGGAAAGTAATAAAAATCTTTTCGCGATCAATTTCTCTTGAATATTTTAGAACGATGTATGCCACAGATGGAAATAGGTCGTTATCCAGCACATACACAAGAAAATCATAAATGCCTAAGCTCTTGTTTCCAATAAAAACGCGTGGGCGAATGGCTAATACATTTCCGGCAGAGAAAGAATAAAATGGACGGCTTCCCCCTTCTCCAGGGTTTTCATCAGTGGCGCAAATGCGAAAATAAATTATGAAGCGTGTCTGTCGTTCCTAGTTCACTTCATGCTTTATTCATTCTGTATTTATTTGCAGGAGGAATAAAGAAGAATTGCAAGCCATGAGTCTCGTTTTGGAGCCCTGCTGCAGCTGTAATGTAAGTAACATTTTGCCTTTCGTTGCTGTTCATGATTCTTCCATTTGGAATCCAGTTTTCATAACAATTTTTATTCTGCCCTTTTTCAGATCGTTGATCGGTGAATTTGATTCATCTTTCGATGAATTTTAAAATTTTGTATATTCATCAAATTACTTAACATAATTATTTCATATTAAATTTATCAGACCCTCCCCCCCCGCCAAAGCTTTATTTCTAATGCATTATCGTCACTTAGCCAAAATGACTTCTCCTAATTCTGCGATCTTAGTATTTTTTCGTCATCTGAAGGAATTGAACCGATTCACTGCCATTCACGAGATATCTCGTAGGAAACTGCTCTAAAATTTAGCGTCTGTAAATTTCTCTGGCAGTGAAGAGGTTAAACTGCTTCGATTCGTGACCTCTTGTGATAATTACCATTCTATAGAAATTTTTGGTAAAATATAAAAATGCAATGTAGTTGACTAATTGTGGAGAAAGTCTTTTCTTTTTAAAATTCAAACAATTTATAAAAATTCTTTTTTAAATTTAAATTATTTAATAAAACATTTGAAAAGTAACTTAATTATAATGCGTGAATCAGAGAGCTCAACAATTAATTTCAGCTGAAATTAGATGATTAACACTTTTTTATTAAAATTATGTGAGAACATGATGTTGTTTTGGTTTGAGGTTTTTTGAAGCTTGAAAATATACGGGCAGAATATTGGCGATTTATTGCTTTTGAGGCATTAATTTTTCCCTTTTAGGGTTATTAAAAAATGATAAAGAAGTTTGTCACATTTGGCACTTATAGCCAACAAAAAGTTACAATTTGGTGAGAATGTCCGCCATATTACCGATTGTCCTGTCTGGCCAATTAAGGGCAGGGTAGTAAGAATTTATGGCTCATAAAAGCACGGAGAAGGAAATGGGAATGAACACGAAACAGAGAGGAAAGGTATCGAAAGTTATATATATATATAAATTATATAATTTTGAAAAAAAATCACAATTTTTCTAGCAAGTAAAAAAAAGTTTTAGAGCTCAAACAATTTTCAGATATGGGGGTAGGGGGGGGGGTAAAAAACATCGATTTCCTAAAAGTCGTCGATTGCGCAATAAAATAATCACGTGATCAGTTTAAACCAGATTTTCGCAAGAATAAATAAATAAAAATAAAAAATTGGCCTCGAGATAAAGCTTGGGAATTTACATTTTTTTTGAGATAAAAATAAAAAAACCCATTGTTTTTCTAAATATCGGCGCATGCGTAATCTGATAATCACGTGATTGTTTCAAACCGGTTGAAACTGGTTTTTTACGAAATTTTTTTTTAGAATTCGTTCGATTTTGAGATGGTTAAAAACCACCGCTTTTCTAAATGTTGGTGATTGCGAAATATAAGTCATGTGAGAACATGTTTTCCTATCGGATTGATACACGCGATTTAAAAAAAATATTCTCCCATGATAGCTTGAAATTTACGATAGTAGATTTCAATTTCTTAAAAAATATAAATTAAGTAATAAAACTTTTGAAAAGTGAAGCAATTATTTGTAAATTAACGAGTTCAACAATTAATTTCATCTGAAATTAGACGATTAACCCTTTTTTTTTACTATGGTTATTTATCTTTCGTTGGTTAAATTTATTTCTCAGCATGCCAACAGTGTAAAATATTTCGCACAATCGATTCTCGAATAATTCTTTTTAAAAATCAATCAAAAATATTAAACTATTTATCAGATGTTTAATCGATGCACCAATTTCTTCTCTTCATAATTGGAACCAAAAATCAGGGAGATCTAAAGAATAGAGAAAAAATAACTATACTTATAGTTTTTGTTCCTTTTTCTAAGAGATCTTAATGACAAACTTTGCCTTTTACTGCTGCCTTTATTTATTTCACTATGCAGTTTTTGAACTCGTGTCTTTAGAACTTTAGCTGACGTCGCCTCCAGCTAATAAAGGGAGAACATTTCTTTCTGGGAAAAAAAGTATTTAAACACTTGTTGAAAAATCAAGTGTTGTCAGAATGACGAGCAGAAAAAATTAGGAAGGAACGGTTGGAAGTTTTTCAATGGAAAGAAGACTATTTCTGGTGCTGCTTTTGAGCCCCGGGGGATGTTTTTTTCCCCTCATTACCACGGTAACTGCTGTGAAGGGATCGTTAATGTTTTCAGACGGAGAGTTTTTATAGCAGTAATAAGTATTCCAAAAGATACGCATGCTACGTAGTCGTTTTCGCGAATAATTTTTTGGTTCTTGTAAAAACCGTCGGAATTAAACTTTATCCAGCAATTATTATGCTTCGTGCGTTTCGTGTTTTTATGACACGGTTGACGTTATTAGAATCATGGGAAGTTTTTATGAGTTTTTTTTGGAGATTTCGTGTTGGCAACGTAATATATTGTTCCTCCACTTTGTAAACATCAAGGAATATTCAGAAGTCGAAGCTTATCATGATATAATAAGCAATAAAGCGGCTGTTCGTTTTTTTTTTAATTTTCTGAATATTTTGAAAGTTTGTAGCTATTTTCATTATGTGTTTCAAAAGCAGATGAAAAGTGCTGTTTAACTTCCTTTTTTTCTCTTATATAGAAAAATACCGGAAATGAAAATGATACAAAGTTTTGCGTTAAATTTCAGCATGAAATAATATCCCAGAAGGGAAATGAATAACTTTTTGCATCTTAAAACGCTTCTATAGCTTTAATATTTTCAATGATCGATTCATTTTATTGAAATTTTGTATTGTTGCAATTTTATTAGCAATTTTTTATGGCATTTCATAAAAATTCATATTTTTTAAGATTTTTAATTTTAATTGGTTAAATTAGAAAATTGACTTCTTCATTTATGCATCTTTGTTTTTTATTTTAATTCTTTAATCAAAAAATATTACAAATCTTTTTTAGTCGGATTTAGGTTAATCGAGATTTTTTGAAAAAGTAATATAAGCCATTTTCGGAGAGAATAGTTTTGATTCAAAGGTGATAAAATTTAGCAGATAAATAATTCGATTATAGAAATTTCAAATGAAATTTACTATCCATATTCTTAATATTATTTAAAAAATATATTAACAGCGGAAGAAAAAACTTAAACTCTTGTCCAAAACATAGTCAATCAAGCCTAAGCCAATATGCTATTTTGTTTTCATGTGATTTGATTTCATCATTTATTGCGATCTGTGTAAAATATTTTGTTGTTTCAACAAAATTCAAAACAAATACCAGATTAAAAATATTAATATATTAAAAAACGATAGAGAATTTTCTTTCAGATTTGTCAAATTAAATTTTTTTTTAAAAATTAACCTTGGTAAAAGCGCATAATTGAAAAATGTGAAAAAAAAAAAATCAACCTAGCTACGATTTTATTTTAACCATGAAAACCATTGTTATACATTTCATTGAAAAAGTGTTGAAAATCTTTAAAAATAAAAAAAAAAGCATGTGTACCACAATAAAATTGAAACAATAGAAAACCTATTTGTGCTTTAAAATGTTATAAAAATAATTTTTGTATGATATGCCTCAATGTTATTGAAGATTAAAATTTCTATTCGATCATCACTAATGAAAATTAAAATTTATAATTCAAAAAATCCTTTCTTATTGAGCATTTAGAGGGTTCTAAAGGACTGCGTTAAATTTAATATATCTTTCCAACAATGTGTCCTCTAGAATGTTACATTCTCTATGTTATATAATAGGATTTACAAACAATATACCAGCATAACATTATGAAAAATAGTTAATATACAAAGAAAATCTTCCAATAAAAGGATAATATAAAGACTTCATTAATATTTTCATTTGTCTTTCCCATAAGATGGCAAACATATTCCGCATGAAAGTATAGGTGATATATCATTCATATTTTTTTAAATGAAAATAATTCGTCGTTATATATATATTTATATATATTAGTTCTGCTTTTTTTTGAGGAAATGTGTTAATTTTTATGTTCCAATAACGGCAATTCAAGAGAACAAAATAATATACTTTCTTTTTTTGTTTCTTTATCATTATTGATATGAAGTTACTTAATTACATAATGAGCAATGAATATGGCTGATTAAATTAATACTGTTTCTGAAATAAAAAAGCAATAAGTTTTTTTGAGATGATAATTTATGTAGTATATAATTAGTTTATGAGCTCAATGAAACCATACGGAGTGATCTTCAAGAAACTTTTATTCGTATTTCATAATAAAGGTGCAATGCTCCTTTCTCCGAATAGTTTTGGACTTTGGTCAAAATCATGAGCGCCACGCTAAAATTCCTATTTCAATAGAATGGTATTGAAATCAATATAATGTACAATAACAGGGTTTAGTATCAAGATCGCATACCAAACTCCCTTTATCTGATTTATTTCGGTTTTGAATTATCGAGTTTTACATGCATGATAATGTATAGACTAACAGAATCAATCCCTTCACATATTTGATTCAAAATTTGATACTGATGTAGATTTTAATTACTAAATTTTTACAAAATTTCACCTGTCTAGTTCCTTACGTTTCGTATCTTTCGAATTCAACTGTACTCGGACAGCCAGGCAGATTTCATATAAATGAATTTCTTTCAAATTTTTTTAGTAATCTAAAAATTTGGTGTAACGATCATATAATAAACCTCATCTGTCTAGTTCAAAGCATTTTTGAGTTCCGTTCATAGATAGACATTATTACAAAAATATGATTGTTGAACTCGGAGGTTTAAGACGTTGGAATTTAACAAAATCTTGCTCTCATATTTTTGGGCGATTACAATACTTTCTCTTTGTACCTTTTGTACACCAATAGAGATATACATAGTAGTATACCTGGATATACATCGTTGTATAGTATAATAGTGTATAGTAGTTCGTATAAATCAAAATGTATAGCAGTATTTGCAAGCAGAAGACATAAATGCAATGATAAAGACAGCCATGTCCATCAATATTTGTGCTAAAAAAATTGCAAATGAGTAGAACTACATTCAGCATTCAGCAAACTACTTCATCGTTGGATTGTCATATACCGTTGTACAGAAATGCCACAGCTACTTCATTGATGAAGTAGATGATAAAGACAGCCATGTCCATCAGTGATAAAGACAGCCATGTCCATCAGTGATAAAGACAGCCATGTCCATCAGTGATAAAGACAGCCATGTCCACCAGTGATAAAGACAGCCATGTCCATCAATATTTGTGCTAAAAAAATTGCAAATGAGTAGAACTACATTCAGCATTCAGCAAACTACTTCATCGTTGGATTGTCATATACCGTTGTACAGAAATGCCACAGCTACTTCATTGATGAAGTAGATGATAAAGACAGCCATGTCCATCAGTGATAAAGACAGCCATGTCCATCAGTGATAAAGACAGCCTTGTCCACCAGTGATAAAGACAGCCTTGTCCACCAGTGATAAAGACAGCCTTGTCCACCAGTGATAAAGACAGCCCTGTCCATCAATATTTGGGCTAAAAAAACTGCAAATGAATAGAACTACATTCAGCATTACTCAAACTACTTCATCGTTGGATTGTCATATACCATTGTACAGAAATGCCATAGCTACTTCATTGATGAAGTAGATGATAAAGACAGCCATGTCCATCAGTGATAAAGACAGCCATGTCCATCAGTGATAAAGACAGCCATGTCCATCAGTGATAAAGACAGCCATGTCCATCAGTGATAAAGACAGCTTTGTCCACCAGTGATAAAGACAGCCTTGTCCACCAGTGATAAAGACAGCCTTGTCCACCAGTGATAAAGACAGCCTTGTCCACCAGTGATAAAGACAGCCTTGTCCACCAGTGATAAAGACAGCCTTGTCCACCAGTGATAAAGACAGCCCTGTCCATCAATATTTGGGCTAAAAAAACTGCAAATGAATAGAACTACATTCAGCATTACTCAAACTACTTCATTGTTGGATTGTCATATACCATTGTACAGAAATGCCATAGCTACTTCATTCATGAAGTAGATTATAAAGACAGCCATGTCCACCAGTGATAAAGACAGCCATGTCCAGCAGTGATAAAGACAGCCATCAGTGATAAAGACAGCCACCAGTGATAAAGACAGCCATGTCCACCAGTGATAAAGACAGCCATGTCCACCAGTGATAAAGACAGCCATGTCCACCAGTGATAAAGACAGCCATGCCCATCAATATTTGGGCTCAAAAAACTGAAAATGAGTAGAACTACATTCAGCATTACGCAAACTATTTCATTGTTTTGGATTGTTATATACCATTGTACAGAAATGCCATAGCTACTTCATTGATGAAGTAGATTATAAAGACAGCCATGTCCACCAGTGATAAAGACAGCCATGTCCACCAGTGATAAAGACAGCCATGTCCACCAGTGATAAAGACAGCCATGTCCACCAGTGATAAAGACAGCCATGTCCACCAGTGATAAAGACAGCCATGTCCACCAGTGATAAAGACAGCCATGTCCACCAGTGATAAAGACAGCCATGCCCATCAATATTTGGGCTCAAAAAACTGAAAATGAGTAGAACTACATTCAGCATTACGCAAACTATTTCATTGTTTTGGATTGTTATATACCATTGTACAGAAATGCCACAGCCACTTCATTGATGAAGTAGATTATAAAGGCAGCCATGTCCATCAGTGATAAAGGCAGCCATGTTCACGAAGGATAAAGCCAGACATTCAATGATAAAGACAGTCATGTCCATCAATATTTGGGCTAAAAAATTGCAAATCAGTAGAACTACAGAGCTATTTCATTGTTGGTCATATACCATCGTACAGAAATGCGCGTGCCACTGCCATTTCTTTTTTAAATATTCTTCTTGTATGTATGTTATTCCTTACTAGTATTTTTCCCATTTCCACTATCATTTTTGATGACCATGAGATTATCTCTGTTCTGGGCTATAAAATCAATTCAACAAGCTAGCACTAAAAATTCTCAGCTAAAATAAATACCACAAATATTCAATACAAGTTATTGAATATTTTCGTTTTTACCATTTGTACTCGGAAAAGTAATTCGATGCAAAATTATTCAGCTAACACAAGGATTTGCTTATTCCTATGAAAAAATATTATAGTTTTAAGTTGAATTTCATTGAAAAATTAATCTACATTTTTCTTACCATTCCTAGGTATTTTTAAAAAAATCAAAATGAAAAAAATAAATAAAACAACGTTAAAATGATGCACCCTCTTGATTGGTGAGAGAGAGAGGCACCATCCGAGTGCGAAAGGTTAAACCCTGTTTAATTCTGGAATTAGAAAAAATTAATTATTTCATTTTAAATGACAGAAGTTAAAGGAACAAATAGATTAAAGGGAAAATAAAAATTATAAAAATAAAAAATACTGAATTAAAAACAATATTTCTCCATATAACTTTTCTTTTCCATATTATAAACAAAAAAAACATTTGTTCTTATTTGAAAAGTTTGATATATTTTTTTAATCTTTAGCATCTTTCTAAAAGACATTTCACGAGCTTTCAAACACATTCGCCATTTTATTTTAATAAATTCCTTTTATTACCGAAATCGAACAGAATTTAAGAGGACGGTGACACTAAAAGGAATGATACGTTTCGTCGAAACTCAAATCACCATAAAAATCCTCCCCATTGTAAGCTAAAGACAAAATGTCTTTTTTAAACTTCTGTCGATACACTTTTCCCTCCGATAACGTGCAATACGTGAGCTGGAAAATGATAGTCTCTCAAATAACGCAAATTCCTCGGGGGAACCACTAGAATGGCATGATACGATTTCCGATTCGAAGATGATACGAAAGGAACTGTCACAGAAGGTGATTGTTTTGACAGCCGTAAATTGCCTCCTTGAGTACAATGACGAAAATAGCCGCCTCGAGCTTGCAGAAAGATAATTTCTTGAACAATTACGAGAAAGAGTGGGAATTGGCATTCCCGAGGTTTTGAGATTAATAATGCATGTGCGTTTAGCGGGATGGATGTTTTTGTTTTTTTATTTGGCAAGATACGGGAAAATGTCAGCTAACAAAGTGATGTAATGAACTGAAATTTAGCTTTCTTTCATTTCTTAAAAAGCCTTCCACTAAGAATCAAGTATTTGAAATAAAGTGGGGTTTTGCAGAAAATTGTGAAATGGATTTATTTTGGTATTTTACGATTTAAATTGCATATTTGAATGGTAGTACGGTATATTAAAAGAAGATAGAATTGTATTGAAGTGAAATGATAAGAAATTTGAATAATCGTCTTATTTTTTCATATACAGAGTTTGAACTTTACCAAGAATAAATGATTCCAAATGCTAATGAACGCTTGTAGTTTAAGTTGATTAACCATTTCTAGGGCCGTGGGAAGTATGCTTCCCACCAAATTTATCGATCTTTGTACGAATTTATGTAGGTTGGCATAAGTTCTGACAAATTTTTTTGGAAAGACAAACTTAGATGCTTTAGTTCTTTATTTTACACAAAATGAGTGTCTTGATTTGATACTTAATTCTTAATTAACCAAATGAATTAATCAAATTGAATTTATCTAATAAGCTAAATGAATCCCTTTTCTTATTTTAATTTCAAGCCTAAAAATATTTTAACATAATATGACCAAAAAAATGGTCCTTTAAAGGGTTATAAGTAAATTTAAAAAATTACTTTTGAAAATGATGATATTCTATATAATTGTAATTCAGAATGAGTGAAGATAAGAAATATAAAAATAAACCAAAATCATATTAAAAATCTTCTGAGAAATGCCAACCTGATGCGGTAGAGGCCGTTGTTTACTAATACTATAATTGGATTTTACCTCTGATCATTTAAAGTTCTGTTTGCGCATAGCGAACATGCACCTGTTTTCAAATGACGAGCCAATAGACTTGCGCCTTGTATGTGGAGGAATTGACTGTAGTGGAAAGGCAACGGACTCTATTTAGAAATGCTTTGGAATGAGTGTTTACTGCATCAGCAAACATTTAAATTTATAATGGAACTTACTGAGGTATGAACATATGCACGTACAATTTCCAATAAAGAATCGCCAACAGAGTTTTCACTCGATTGTGTTGCAATTTTTTCATTTCTCATATCTTTCAGATGTTCAGGTTGGCCTTTCCGATCATAAAAGTTTATGTGATTTCAGTTTCTTTTTCTGCTTTCTACCATTCCTACTTACTTGTAGTTGATATTGAAATCTCCTTGAATAAAAGAAGACATATCAATAATATTTCAATGATAGGTCCTTTAGGATGAAAATGACCATTATTTGAGAGAGATTTTCAGCTGTACATCAGAAGATTCTAGATTTTATGTGCTCAATTCAGAAGAATTATGAACGAATGATGAACCACAGTCTTTCTCCATATCTCTTCAAACAGTAGAAGATTAGTTTTTTGGACCGATTTTGCAAAAATTAGATAGCAGTTCGGAACAACGACTTTGGATAAATTATATAGTTTAAGTTTTTACATTTAATTTAAAAAGGCGATTCAAAAATTTCAGCATGTACCATGTCAAAATGTATGAGAATTAGATCATATTCTTTGTTCTTTAATATCATATGCATTTTCACATCACGTTTTTCAAAGCTTTCTTTTTTTTCTTTCTGCTTCAATTAATTATTCAATCATTAATTTATGAACAAGTTTAAAAGTTGAAGTAAAGGAATTCTTTGATTAATATTTTATTCTTTAAACTTCATTTATGACTTTTTTTCCTCTTAACATATTGAAATAAATCGTGTTTTTCCCACCATAAAATTTCGCTGTCATATTCTTATAATTCAGTTTAAACTAATATAATTGGTTGGAACAGGAAAAAAATCATTGTTCATATATTTGCTTATTCTTTCAAGTGATTAATAGAGACTCTAGTTGCGCATAATATTTCGAAGAGAATTAAGTACCTAAGCGTTTTGAATTAACTGAATTTTCTAGTGGATTCCATAATTATATATTTAAGAACAATATTTCTCCATTTTTTAAATAAACTATTATCAATATTTTCAAGCCTAATTATATGAACTTATATGTTTTGATGGAGATCATTTTGCTTTTGTGTTCAAAATCCGCCTTTATTTAGCTTTAAGTAATTTGGGTGTTTGATATTTTTTTATATCGTACCCCAAATATTGAAAATTTCATGGAATATTAGAATCAAGGCAGAGCATCTGCATATTTTGTGTATCATATATAAAGCATAAAAGTTATAATGTAAAATCTTTTGTAGTAAAAAACATCCAAGAGGAGTTAGAGAGAACCTTCGATATCAATTCCAAGTTTGAGGTCGCACTTTGGCAATTGAAATTGACTGGGTTATTTATTAATTTGTTACCTATATTTTTAAATATAATATCTTACCTCTATTTTTTTTAGAAAATAAGTGTTTAATGAAGAATATTTTCATTCCATTCTTCCATTTACTCTTCATATTATTTTGTCTGAGGTTTGTTTCGAAATAAGCATTTATATTGCGATATTACTATATCATTCAGTATCGAATAAGTCAAAGGAAATATATTCACTACCGTCCAAAATTATGGCATAGTTCAAAGCATTCTGATGTATGATCGATCACTATACAATCACTTCTCATTTTCGGATTCGGGAACTCTCCGCGCTTTTGCGCATGTGCCAAGAGCTATTTATTTAGTAAAAAAAAGGCGTGGAGGGAGAGGAAAAATGATAGGAATATTTATATTTAGCGAGAGGGTGAATTCAGATTATTCGTAGAAATGGTAAGCGTAATAATTGCCCATCTTTTTGCATACCACTCCTTAGTGAAGTACAATTGTAGAGAAATATTAGTACGAGGATACTGAAACGAACAATACAGAAATCGTCCGATGTGTTTGTGGGAAAAAAATTCAATAGTTGTTTAAAGATCTAAGCATTTATTCCACAAGAAAAACATGAAATACATGATAGCAAAGCAAAATATGAAGAGGAATGGAAGCGTAAAGAAAGGCAGCATTTTTAGAAATCAAACAGTCAGGCAATGAATGGTTACTAAGTAACGGTGAAACTAGAGAGTCCACTCTGCGATCAGCACTGCCAAGAAAGAATTCACTTGACTGATTCGCTTTAGCTTTTTAACATTTTACACACTTCCTCACTGGGCCCAGAATTTTTTTTTTGAAGACCTTATTGACCTCGAATCCTAGTAGAGATATCGCTATAATTTTTGTATTTTCGAGGACCTTCATTTTTTTCCAAAAATTTCTTGGTGTGAGTGGTTTTAATTTCTTTGGTGTGAGTTGTTTTCAGTTTACTGAACACCGGAGATCCTTTAGTGAGTATACAATGGTTCGTAGAATGATTTACTGTTATAAAATTGAGAGCAGGTTTGATTATGTTAGGAAATTCAAAAAGTAATTGATGGTAAGGCGACTTATCCAATGGTCGTCAAGATTCGAGTTATTGATTTGGCATCCATTAAGAATGCTTGCATATCTTTCTCTTACTATGAGATTTAATGTACTGAGAAACAGTATTACAGATTGGTTGCAATTTAGAAATTTTAATAATATTCTTTTAATTATTTCATTAATACCCTTATGACTGCTTTGAGCATTTCATTCACGAATTCTTTAATTTATATTTTACAATCGCCTTTTGTTAAAAACTATATTATGCAGAAATGGGGTAATAAACCTCAAAGGATTTAATTTGTTTCGGATTTTTGCCATATAACAAATATATTATAAAAAAGAATTAGAAGATTCAAAGTAAGTAGGATTAAAAAAGTAAATTCAGTTTTATATTTATTTCAAAATGGAGCAGATTAAAATACTTTTAATAATTTGGAATTAAAAATTTCAATCGCACTGAAACATTCGCCAGTGTCAGTCGCTTCAAATTTCAAAGACATTTCTGCTTATTTAATAAATTAGAAGAGATCGGCATAATGAATGCAAATATTAATTTGCATCGCGCACTATTCCAGTTTTAAGAGATAGGAATTTCGCAAAAAACATTTCTAAGAGAAATATTAAAAAGATGACTTCGTTTCTTAAATAAACATTGAGATGAAAATGAGATTTCTTGGAATATGGAAGATGAAAATGAAGTTAAGAGCTAGTGATGTTTGGTACATATGAAAATATTTAAGGTGACGCATAAACTTCTAATAACTTGCTTAGGAAATGCTAATCTTCCGTTTTCATCGATATTAAATGCATTTTTCAAGAATTTTGGATATGAAGTTATTTAAACTATTCCAGTTTAATATGTCACATAAATTTATTTTGAACTTTCTGTATATTGCTATATATAAGAAGCAAACAAGATATTGAAAGATAGTTTCTAATGTAGCAAATGAAATGTAGAAAAGATTAAGGAAATGTATTTACAAGTTTAATAATTAATAAGTTTTGCTTCTCAAAAGATATAAATTCTGAAATTGGGATTAATTGCAAATGAATGCAAATAATTTTGGTTTTGATATAAATAGCAATAAACAATTAAATGACCACTAGTAAGGAATTTCTGATAAAAAAAATGTCAGATTTAATTAAAAATACTGAAAAACATTCTTTTCGATTTTTTCCCTTCTATCTCGTCGCTATTAATTTTGTACCAAACATTTTTGTACACTGCCATATTTAAGAATTAGATTTTGACACCATTTACTATGATCAGTAATGATAATTAATATTTACCCAAATTTTAATTGATCTTATCTTCTAAGAAAAGTCTAATTTGAGAATTCAGTTAAATTATATTTTCGATATCCGTTTTTGATTATTGGTATTTTAGAAAAATTCCTTATGAATTAAAATACCAAAAATTTTCAATTGGAATAAATAAAAAAAAAAAATCAATATTTAAACATTTGATGCTTGAAACGCCACATACAAGATAGTTTTATGTAGCCCATGCATATACATTATTATTTTAGATAAAATATTTTTTTGCCTTTTTTTTAATTAGCTTATTTAAGTCATTCTTTTCTATGAAACATAGCTAATATTGCCAAATTTACTTTTGCTGGTTTCATCCATCTTGTTTGCGAAACATCCAATTCTGTTTAAAAATATTAAGAACAATGCAATAATAAATAAGAAAAATCCGATACTAAATAAGAACAATATGATAATAAATAATAAGAATGATAAGAATAAATAATAAATGAGATAATAAATAAGAATAGATAATAAATAAGAATAGATAATAAATAAGAATAGATAATAAATAAGAGTAAATTATAAATGAGATGGTAAATAAGAGTAAATAATAAGTGAGATGGTAAATAAGAGTAAATAATAAGTGAGATGGTAAATAAGAGTAAATAATAAGTGAGATGGTAAATAAGAGTAAATAATAAGTGAGATGGTAAATAAGAGTAAATAATGAGATGGTAAATAAGAGTAAATAATGAGATGGTAAATAAGAGTAAATAATGAGATGGTAAATAAGAGTAAATAATAAGTGAGATGGTAAATAAGAGTAAATAATAAGTGAGATGGTTAATAAGAGTAAATAATAAATGAGATGGTAAATAAGAGTAAATAATAAATGAGATGGTAAATAAGAATAGATAATAATAAGTGAGATGGTAAATAAGAATAGATAATAATAAGTGAGATGGTAAATAATAAATGAGATGGTAAATAATAAATGAGATGGTAAATAAGAGTAAATAATAAATGAGACGGTAAATAAGAGTAAATAATAAATGAGACGGTAAATAAGAGTAAATAATAAATGAGACGGTAAATAAGAGTAAATAATAAATGAGATGGTAAATAAGAGTAAATAATAAATGAGATGGTAAATAATAAGAATAATTTAAAAATAAACATCTGACTGCAGAAGTTATCAAGATTTAATAAATGATTACAGTTTAGTTTTTTTGGAAACATATATTAATACGTTCATTCTACAGTTCTCAAGAATAACGTATTTTTTTATAGTAATGTCCTTGGTATAATAGCCCACCGATAATCCACCATTTCTTTCTCTTATTCGTTTTCAGTCTTTCTATTCAGTTTATAAATTTATTGCATGAGTAAATCATTTTTTTTTCAATAAGAAATGTGACAAAACATACCTTTTTTTTAAGAATCGTATATGTTGGAAATTGTATATGTAAATTATAACTCTATTTTTTCAATCTTTCAGAGTCCAAGTACACATTATATTGCACGAATGCTTGCTTTAAGCTTATTTTGAAACCAGAAAATTCTGAGACAAAAATTGTTATAACCGCTTGACTTTTAGGTAATTGAATATTTATGAAATTCTAAACTTCGAAAGTTCTGTATTTCCTTTCCGCAACTTAAATTTGCTAAAAGCGAACATATCAAACGCAACGCTTCTGACATGAAGCGAAAATGTTTCAAATTCAATTGAATTGGCTTCATTTTTTAGTTATTTTGAGAGATGAAGTTCATTTAGTCCTGCCGAAATTCCAAAGGAATTGATTTTCGGAATTTTCAAAGAATTCCGTTGTAATATTTCATATTGAATGAAGGGCAGTTTTACCAACCGGAATCTAAATTCTAATAACATGCAGAAGGAACTACGCGTTGGAGAATATTTCACAAGTGGTTGGTAAAAATTGAATTCAATTTGAAATTTGGATGCTATGCAAAACTGTTAGATTGGTTTTTTGAGTCTGGTATTTTTAGAAGATATGTTTTGGTTGTTTATGGTTAAAAATAACACCACTTCGTTAATTTTTATGGAATATCTGCTCAAAAAATTATCTGAAACTTCTTTATGAAAATATGCTTAAATATTAATACAATTTCAAACTAACTTCGGTTAATGAAACATGTTCTATACAAAATGATGTAGTATGATTTTGGTTAGTGCATTTAGAATGATTTGGCATGAATGATGTAGGTCGATAGTGATTGATAGCGAATGATAGCGCATTTAGCATGGCATGATTTGGATATAGCTCATTTTGAATGGGCATTATATCATTTTTGAATTAAAGACATTTTTTTTACTTTCTCCAAATAGGTTAACATTGAATTGGATTGGATTAACCTTGATTGATACCTGTGACTCGAACTACTCTCTAATAAGAGGCTTAATTATTTGCTCTTTTTAAATTGTAGTAGAGCCTGGCATAGGGGTAGCGCGTCTTCCTCATGATCTAGGCGTCCTCGGTTTGAGTCCCGGTTCGGGTATGGTTGTTCTTCATCCGTGTTTTATCTGTGAGGTGTGTGAATGTGCCCCCCTGTAAAACGGGGCTGTGCAAGCGAATGTGTGAGTTTCATCTTCATATGAGCTAGAAGGCAGACTTCTGCCCTCGGGTGCTCAGGGGTCTTTACCCTCTGAAGCTACTGCAACCCCTTTCCGTGGTAACGCGGACACGACATCATCATCATCAAATTGTAGTAGAGAAGAGGATATCTATTTAGATAGTGTGTATGAATCACAGATGATTCACGTGCTGAACAACTATTAAAACAAGGAGATATAAGCCAAACATAGGCCTGTTCCACTCGCATCAAGTTCAACATTGACTGAAAACTTTTACTGTCACGCAAATGTGAGTCGCATGTCAGTCAACGAGTTAATAAAGGATTCGTTATATTATGCATTCAAAGCGTTTACGTACACACTTTTCTAATTTTACACCAAAAAAAAAAAGACATGTACGCATGTATATGAAATCTTGTTAACCATAGTTATTGAAATGGAATATGAAATTTACACAATAATAATTTTTGAATATAAATCCCCACATCTTTTAATTTCTGCTCTTTTAAATGGAATAAGTTTATTTTATTTGTTTTAAATTGATGCTTTAAAAAGTCAATTTTATATTTTTAATTTTGTTATTGCTAATTTTATCATTAATTTTTAATTCAATTTTGTATATATAACTTATAATTTTTCTTAGTATTTCGAAACCAGAAACAATGCTGTAAGTTTCTTTTGTAAAATGTCTTTTTTAAATTTACCTAAGATTTTTTTAATTACTTCTCTAATTTTTGAGTTTTACAATGCTGGTCCATCTTTCATTATTATTCGTTTATCAGAAGTCATATAGTTTACAAATTAAAGGTTTTCTTGCAAAACGAAATGTTCTTATAATCGGAATAGTTGAAAATAAGTTTAAAAATTCCGTTTATTGGAATGCCTGCTGTTTGGCAGTAAAAAAAAAAAAAAGATTACTCTAAAATTTTGATAATTAATCACAAATATACAAAATTTGATATTTTTCTCATCTTCCAATGTTGGAGACGGGAGGTAACTTTGGACATTTTCTACACTTTGACGAGGATGAAAACCAGCAACAATGGTCTCTCGAAAAGTTTTTAAATGCTCTCTAATCCTTACATGAAATTATGGAACTTGGGTAGGACCAATATTACTTTACATGACATTAGAAAACAATAGTTAAGAACTATTAAACTTTGGCGTCAAACACCGTGGGGGGACTTCGAAATGAGGATGAGATGCTTCAGGTATGGTGGTTGGATCTCGCCACCCTGGTGGGTACATAAATAGGTGGGGGATCTGGTTCCTCCCATCGATGATGAGACGTACTTACTTCGGGAAGGGTTGTACCTGGACTGGTGATGGCCCTTAGGACTCAACGACAGTTTTCGCCAGTGTTGCTGTTGCGGCGGTCCGGTCATTCAGTTTTCTTTATCCGTGTGCCTTCGGGCGGGTCGGAGAGTCAGTGATATGACTTATCTTTGGCGTGAATTTTAATTTATTTTACTTAATCTATCATGCGACTTTCGGCGATATTTTTTTCTCTATTAATCCTTGATATTTAGCAATAGGTTTCCAAAAACTGAGTTAATGCTTTAGACGCATTTTTCCCAACGGACTAATTTAAAATCTGACCTAGAACTGCATTAGTATTCAGAAAATCACATACTAAATTTCAAATATTAAGTCATTGCGTTTGCATTGTTTTTTGAATATCGCGTTTACATGCTTACGAAAACACAGACCAACAAAAGGTCATATCCTCGACGGATTGATTCTAAATTTTATAGGTATTTACATTTTAGGTATTAAATCTGTTTAAGGAATACTATTTGTCTAGCTGTCTTCGTTTTATAGCAATCGTGTTAGTTTATAGTCAGACACAGACAGACAGACATAATGCTAAAAATGGGGTTTTTCGGATGCAGACAGTGCCGATAGGAAAATTCGTTAATCTCAGATTCGAATTTTTGATGATCATAATTTTTTTTCTCTTATTCTTATAATAGAAAGTGAAAATTAGCGATATACTAACGAAACAAATTATTATAGATAGTAATTAAAAGATATCAAAGTAAAAAAGTAAAAATATTTTACTATTATGTTGATATTTTATATATGTATCAAAGACCAATTAGTTTGCATATATTTTTATTTTATTTTAGAATATATATTATAAATTCAAACTGAGCAAATTAAACAGATAAAATGAAGATATTTTTGATTAATTTGCGTTAGGAATGTATGATTATATCATTATTTTTATATCCTATCATTCTTTGGAGATACTCTTGTGGAGAAAATACCACATTTTCATTTGCTACTATTGTAATTTTTATTGTAATTTCTTAAATTTTATTTTGGATTGCAACTCCATGAATGCATTCGTAATTCTCTTATTTTCCAAAAATAAACAAAAGCAGAAAAGATGAAAGTACTTTCAAATGCTTTGATTCCCTCAGGTCTCATTTCAGAAAAACAAAATACATAAAACGGAAATGTTGAAAGATGCCTAGCTATTTTTTTATAGCTATAATTTTGAAAATTTCAACAAGATCTTTCAAATAAACACCCCAATTTTTCTTCTTTCTGTCTTTGGAAAGGCACATGAAAGCTAAGCACTACGAATAAAGAACAAATAAAGAAACGATCCACGGTAAAATTGCTTGTCCAACTGTTTTTCCTCGGAGAATTAAAGAAAGGCAAATATTCATCTCTTAAATTTCTCAGTCTTAGATCCCTAGAAGAAGCGGGATGTAGTGAACGTGGATTTCTGACGTAGCGATTGTGATGGGTTGAAATGCCTTGGCAGTCGTAAATGTGAGCAATTTGTTTGCATAAATGACTGTTTAACAAATGTGTCGTTGTTGTATTTGCTCTTGAGCCGCAGGAATCCGGGAATTGAGGTTTGTTTAAACAAATGGGAATTCTCTTGAATCAGGAATCACTCCTCTAGTTGTTTTACTTTTGAATGTTTAACCGGAAAGCTATGCGTATTTATTTCTTAACATTATTAAGACTATGAATCCGATATTTGATCAGGAAATAAAATTTAAGTCAAATCTTAAAACTTTAAACGAGTAATTCTTGTAAATATATGAATTTATTTCGTGCAAATCGGAAACGGATCTAATGATTTGGATCAAATTTTATATTCAGATAAGGTTTTGCTTTTTACGCTTATCTATGTCGGTGTCTTTACTAAAAAAAACCCCGCGATTTTATACAAAAAAATAATTATAACTAACTCTTAGAATAAGTATATTGAGCTTCCGCTTCGAAATGGGGGCTGTGCAGTATAGTGGTCAGAGCAGCATGAATGGCATGTGTCCTCGTTTCAAGCAGCGCTTTTTGCTTAACTTTTTATGGATTATATTTAATATTTTTACTTTTACAGTTTTAAGTATTTTATTTTTTGCTTTTTAAAACAGTTTTTTTTTTATCTATATAGAAGTCTTTTCAGAAAAAACGTGATTTTACGGAATTAATAAAAATATTTTCTGATAACTATTAGAGCTTTTTCCTATTTGCTCTCATGCTGACAATGTCATATAGTGCCATCTCGGACCAGATTTTTACCAAGGTAAAACTGAGTGTATATTCAAAAATTTAAATAATGATAGATAAGCTGTAAAATGAATACTGTAATGCGGCAGATTGTGTCGAATAACATGCTAAACTAAGTGCTTTCGGGATTTTTTCATTTTAATGACCAGCTCATATGCCGACGTTCTGACCTAGGGGAAGCGCGTCTTCCCTGTGATCTAGGGTCCCGGGTTCAAGTCCTGGTTCGGAAATGGTTGTTCTCTTCCTTGTGTTCTTTCTGTGAAGTGCGTGAATGAGCCCCCCTGTAAAAAGGGGTTGTGCAAGCGAGTGTGTGCGCTATCTTCACTTGAGCGAAATAGCTGCCTATGACATTGTTAGCATGAGGGAGATAGAAAAAGACTAACAGTTATAAAAAAATGTTTTTGTGTCAAATCGAGTTTTTACAGGAAAGATACCTATCTAAACTTACAAACAAAAACTTATCAAAATTAAAACTTGATATAATTCGGTAGATCCGTTTCTGAGATACACAAACTAATATATATATATATATATATATATATATACATACAGTGGTGGCCAAAAGTGTGGACATTTTTTGAAATTTTCATGTTTTTCAACTTTGCATGCTTATAGAATATATTAATTTTCACTTAAGTACAAATGTTTATATATCAAATTAAAGGTAATTTAATGTAGAATTTAATAACAAAAACAGTATTACAATATCTGTATTACAAAAAAAGTTTCACTCATTTTAGTAAGATCTATCTTAGATTTGCATTTTTTTTAAAGTGATACTTACACAATCAATACTTAGTAGGATAACCCTTATTTTTTAAGACAGCTTCACAGCGTCTTTTCATCGAGTGAACGAGTGCTTGGAGTTCATCTTTCGTAATCACATGGTGCCACGAATCAATTATAGATTCAATAAGTTGTCTTTTATTGGATGGATGTTTTTTCGTACAAGAATTTTCAAACGTCGCCACAAATTTTCAATTGGATTGAGATCAGGGCTGTTTCCTGGCCATGGTAATACATCTATGCCTTTATTTTGAAACCATACTTTGCATGCTTTTGCTGTGTGGCATGGAGCTGAATCCTGCTGAAAAATAAATGGTGTTTTGTTGGGGAAGAAATCCCTGATAGAAGGTATCAATTTTGGTTCCAGGACAGTTTCGATATATTTTTTGGCATTCAGGATGCCATCAATCACTTGATTTCGGCCCACACCATCTGCAGACATACATGCCCAAATCATGGCATTTGTTGCTGTTTTTATAGTTGCTTCAATGCAATCAGGATGAAGCGCTTCACCTACTCTACATCTCACGTATTTTCTACCATCACTACCAAAGAGCGATATTTTAGTCTCATCGCTCCAGATTACTTGCTTCCATTTATTTTCTGACCATTTAATGTGTTCTTTTGCCCACTTAACTCGTTTTTCGCGTTGCTTTTGATTTAAATATGGTTTTTTCCTTGGAATTCTAGCTTGTAGTCCAAATCCTGATAACATTCTTCTTGTTGTTCTTGAACTTACTGCAATACCCGCTGCATTCATTTCACATCTAATGGCATCTGATGAAATTTTTCTATCTTGAAGGCATAGCCGTTTAATTTTTCTATCGGCAGTAGCACTTGTGCATTTTTTACGGCCTGATTTGGCCTTATTTTCCACTGATTTCGTTTTTTCATAACGCAAACAGAACTTTCGTACACCAGAACAAGTCACTAAACCACCAACTTGTCTTGCAATTTCAGTATAAGAGAGGCCATTTTCTCTCAATATGACAATTGGGCTTCTTTTTGTAGATGTCCAATCAGTTCTTCTTGTTGGTGAATTGTTTAAAATTAGTTTAATTAAAAAAAAGGACTTAAAATATTCAAAAACAGCAATACACTATTTAATTGTACTAGTTTGCATCATTCCGCAAATTATTTCCACAACAATAACTCTTTTACCATACAAATAACCTAAACTATAGTTACAGACATTTAATGGGTCCTCAGAACAGTGTTTGTGATTGGATAGTACGCTTTTATTACAAAACACGTCATTATTCAAAACGATTTGTTTTTGTTTGTTCTACTAAAATGTACGTAACTTTTTTTGTAATACAGATATTGCAATACTGTTTTTGTTATTAAATTCTACCCTAAATGACCTTCAATTTGATATATAAATATTTGTATTTAAATGAAAATTAATATATTCTCCAAGCACGCATTGAAAAACATGAAACTTTCAAAAAATGTCCACACTTTTGGCCACCATTGTATATATATATATATATATATATATATATATATATATATATATATATATATATATATATATATAATATAATTATCAATCAGCCTTTTCCAAATATATCAGTCAAATTGAGCAAATAATAAGCAGAACTAAATTAATATATTCGAAATCATGATTTTGAATTTTAAGATATTTGTGTTATTATAGTTACGGGAGATATCGGGACAATCGTAAAAATCTTGAAAAATTTAAAGCAAATTCAATTCCAAGACAAATCTCAAAAATGACTGCGAAAGCCTATTCTCATCCTCCAAAGTATATTTGGGCCGAATGTCATGTCTTTAAGCTAAAACCTCTTTGTTCCAATAGACGCGCAAGTATTTTTATTTTTATCATCCGTAGATATGTCTATTTGCTTTTTTCCTAACCAAAGGTATATCAAAGTGGACCGAGAAATTTTATATAAAAGGTATTTATGATACAAGATTCTTCTGGTTACGTATATTATGGAAATTTGACAAGCAAATAGAATGTAAACCAATGTTTTTGATAACAAAGTGTTATTTATGGTGATAAAATAGCATTAGTTCTACAATTCGTGGATAACATTTCAATCTATAATTTTTGAAAAATTTGTTTTAAATTAGATCTTTGAATTGTAGCTAGCAATATTGTATTATCAACTTGCATAGCTTGGGAAAGAAGAATTTCATAAAAATTGTTTTGTGTGAAGAAAAGGAAAAGTATTGGAAAGTTAAAAAAAGTTTCTAAGTCTTCTAGTGGGTAAAAAAAGCTATTCTCGCAAGTTTTTCCGTTACGGAGTTAGTTACCTTTGAATGTCATCCTTTCACGCGGGATCACTTGAAAAGTCTGCAAAAAGGAATGTAATCATGCTTCACCGCGGGCTCCAATCAATGAGCGAAAACTACATGCTTAAAGAAAGTTTCGGTATGAAAGAAATTTCATGTAAGTGTCGAAGCAGTGGAATGTCAAGCTTATCAAAATATAATCGAAAAACTAACATTTCTTTGATGTCTGGAAATTTCCTGGGCCCTAAAATTTTTTCTGAAAGATACCAGACAATTTTGATAAACCCTTGTGTATCATTATTGCTTTATAAATAAAAAAAATCATAAGACTCCAATTTTAATATTCACACGCATTAGTTTTTTTTAAATATGTTTTCAGTTATTAGATATTTTGTAACATACTTTATTTTGTAAAAATAAATAAACAGTCCTTTGTATAATTAGAAATTTTAAAGTTTCGATTTGGAACATTTTGGCCTACGCATAAAAGAAGGCATGAATTTGAATCTAAGCCAAATAAAAAATTATATTTCTTAGAACAAATGAAAATACAAATATTATTGCATTTTTACAAAAGGATTAATTTATACTACACTGACATTAAAGAGGCTATAGTACAATTGCGTAAGTTGCCCTAATTTTAATTATTTCAAAACTGTATCTCTAATGTATTTTATTGTCATCGTTAATCGCTGTATTTCAGTACAACCACTCTGGTTTTGTAGGTCTGAAGTCATAGCTCATTCTGTTTGATGGCTAAGTTTAAATTACCATTTTAGTATTTTGCTATAAGTTATTACACGTTATCTATTACGTGTCTTAAATGTTTTAATTCAGTAATATTTAAATAAAAAATTTTTAAAAGAATTTTGAAACTTTTTTTTGATGAAACAAAAGGGGAGGGGTCTTTATTAAAGTAAATTCTACCTTTGAATGGGTATTATTTTTTTAAAAAAATTCAACAGAAAACAAATTTTGATAAGAAATTATGTTCTTTTCATTTCTGAATGTTTTTTATGATTTAATGAGAAATAAAATTGATATCTCTATGAGCTCTGATTTATAAATTAAACAATTTGTCAATATTTCTTTTCTCTTCGTTCACTAATTGCTTCCGATATCGATCTCGTAAACATGTAACACGTCTTTGAGAAGTTCGCCAAGCTTAATTCCAGTCTGCCGTGATAAGTTCAGTGAATGCTCGATTATTTGGCGTGTGCCAAGTCTTATCAGAATGCCAAGTTGTCAATGATGCACCTAAACAGTTTATTTCCCAAATCGCTTTTTCCCGAATTCATTACCTGTCTCTGCAGCTATCTGAATCTCAAATGGGATTTAATTATCTTTTGTATCATTTGCTCTTTTAAATTAGCGTGTCATGAATGAAAGAGTGGGATTGATTATGCATTTTTACTTTTGTTATTTCATTTATATCGAGAAGAATTCTGAATTAAAATGATTAAAGTAGTGGCTGTTATTTATTTTGTTTCTTTTAAAATTATTTCAAAATGTTTAAAATATAAAGTAAGAACCTTTATTTTTGTGATTAAGTATCCGTTTATCTTTAATAAAATGACAAATTTTTTCTATAAATGAAATTTATTAAAATATTTGGTTGAACTTATTTAACTGGATTATTGGCGTGCTTCAAATGATAAACAATTTTATAAGAATTGGTCGAAAAATTAATTAATTCAGCTTTAGTTCTGTTCAACTGCCGATTCACTACTATACGACTGGCTATTCATATCACGAGTCGATGCTGCTTCAATACTTGACTCAAAGACTCGACACACGGTTCAATCCTCTAATCGTCTTGAGCTCAATTCAAGACTTGTGCTTCGCTGGACTGATCCAACAGACTAATTATACGATTGACTTCAGCTTAGTCAACTGGCCTTTTATAATTACAGGGAAAGGCATAGAAAATTATTGAAGGATCGCTATAATTCACCTCATATTGGTCATATCGCCGAATTTCATAGACTCTATAATCATGCATTTTGTCGCCAAGTTGCCTCGTTTGTCGCCAAGCAAGGAGGCATCGATCCACCATCCATTCAGCATCCAACAGAGCTGTCCATAAAATTGTCTTTCTTACGTTGGAACTAATTGCGCTTAGAAGTAACATTACAAATTCTTAGCAATATGATGCCTTAATTTTTTTAAACCTTAAATTAATAAAGCAATGTACTTTAACCTGAGCTATATATACCGTGTTAGAAATATGTGAAAATCTTAGTTTATAGCTTATTTATCACTGTAGGCTTGGTATTAGTCGACAAAGAAGAATATTGACAACAGAAAGAATTTCAGGATGTTTAGATTTTTGTTTATAAATGGCCAATTGTCTCATATTTATTGATATTCAAGCCACTGTAAGCATCATAAAGCTAAAACTTATAGCAGATGAAATGATATAAGTTGTGAAAAAGGTATGACTCTTTATGAGATAACTTGAAGAGATTGTAATTTTTCCCCAGTGCTATCATTAGGACCGTTACGAAAGACAGTTATACTGAATTTTTTAAAACGACAAATTAATACAAGAACACTGAATGGTGTCAGAACTGAGTAATGCCTTCTGAAAAACTGCTAAAACTGTTATGTGATAATAAAGTAAAGAATCTGTTTATTTTTGGGAAATATTCACCTTTAGAAACTATTCTTACTGTGACTATAATTTTAATTGATATTTAACTAGATTTAAATGTAATTCGTGTATCGCACTTCCCAAATCATTTATGGAAAAATATAACTTTACTTTCAAAATATTTACTCCGAAATTCGTATTGAAAGAATTACCTTCGATATTAACCCTTTTCGGTCGTATGTCCACTCTCAGCCATCACAGCAAAAAAAAAAACATACTAAACTTATATTGTATTCCTCGTATCTTAATCTCCATTTAGGATATATCAGTTTACACTTTCTATGAAAAAACAGAAACGGCCAAGGAACTTATTCACGGACCAATACGGTGCTTCTACCACTTCGTGATAAAGAAACCTAATAATGATAGAGACGCCTCTGACTCGCCATGCAAGACGCCGTAACCAATCAGTTGGATATCGTATGCAAAGAAATCGACAGTCTTGGGAGATGCTTTGTAAAATTTGAAATAATATTTTACAGATGGTTTTTAGTGTGATTTGGCATTCTCACGTTTAAGATATTTCAAAAATAATACTCCAAAATGGCAAAAAGAAAGTTACCGAAAGAAGTGTACTGCGAAACTGTAAACTATAACTAGTCTTATTTGACAGTTTGAACATTGACTCTGACATTACAAGTGATAACGTTTTTAGGGATTCTGGTAATGACATAATTCCACTGAGACAACGAGAGACAATTAGTAATTTCTGTCGATAATGAAGTAGAAGAAAATGATGAAAATGAAAACAGTGGTATAAATGAATTCATTACCTGCAGATGTTACTTACGGTGACTAGCTTCAATCAAAAACTAATTTTTCGAAATTTTGGGCCAAATTTTTTTTTTGGGGGGGGATTAGAAGTATGTGTAATCAATAACTACATCTTATATAAGATATTAAATAGAAGGACAAACCAGACGCCTATGTCTTTTTATATTTTTCCTGAAATTGGTAGATTAACTGGTAGCTGATTTTCGGGGTGGAACATCGTCGAGATCAGGAAGACCATCGTCTTTAGATAGAGAGGAAAGACTTAATGGCAGATGACATATATTGCGGCACTGTCAAGAGTAAAGTAAAGATTGTGCTGTCTATTCCGACAGAATAATCAGAGGCGGAAGACGCCAAACGAATTATTTTGACGGCACTTGTTATCGAAAATCAGGACTTCATATTGCAGACTGTTTTGGAAGATACCACACGATGCCGAATTATAAACTATAATTTTTACAATAAAACAATTCATTAAAACATATTATTGTGTTTAAAATATCAAAGTTTATAAAAGAACGAATAAATTGTGTTTTTCCTTTATAATCTTGTATACGATGTATCAATGCTCGCTCAACGGAAATTAATTCCGACCAGCACGACACATACGTCCAAATTGAATACGACCCAAAATGTTAAAATGCTTGATTAAGTACCTAATTCTAATGATGTTGTTATATAAAGCATTCCTGTTTTGGATAATTTCAATTTATATATTTCTCTAGCAAGTGATGCGACTAAGCCTCTTTCCTATTACGCTCTAATTAATCGCGCAATGTAGCTTTTATATTAGCTGATAATTTATAAATGCCGTCTTCATGCTGTGAGAAAGATACCAGCTGCAACGCATTATGCTCTATATTTATCCGAGGTCTGCTTTTCAAAGTCATCCAGTTTCATTCATAAAATATGTTTTCGAATAGATGTTCGGTTAGAGAAAAAGTGGGTTGATTTAAAAACAAATTAGTAGTATACGTCTTCATTTATGTATTAGAAAAACATTTAATGAACTGAGAAGTAATTTGAAAATACATTCCAAAATTCCTTCAAACACAACGAAGGGAAATATTTAGAAGAGAAATAACAACTGTATATATTATTAATATTAAGAAGAGTATTAACAACTGTATTTCTCTAAGTAAAATCACGTTAATGAAAAATGCTTTTCGTAGTGTTTTGCAAAGTGTGTGTATGTGTCAGCGTTCTATAGGATAGATTGTTTGATTTAAAGCTACCATATTCGGCTTTTATATATACATAAGAGAATGGGAAAATTTTTTCCTAGTTACTAAATAAAAGTTTGTAAAAACCAGTTTTATAAACGATAAAGGGGGGAACCGGAGTTTAACCCCCTCCTTCGCCAAGTTGCGGTAACGCGCCAAAGCTTGCAATCTTTATTATGCACTATGATTGGACATCTGCTCTCTTGCTTTTGAACATTTCGCAAGACCGTTGTTGGCGATTTTTGAAAATTGCGCCAAGCAGGGGGTTAAACTCCGGTCGTACCACGGTAAAATTGTCAGGGGCAATTTTATAGTTTATCAAGTATGACTGGTTAGATTCCAATACATTTCAATTTCGCTCTTATAGTTATTAGCATATTTTTAAACACCAAATATCTGCAATAATAATATTGTATACAAATGTAGAAGCCGAGTAGTCTGATAAAAATAAAACACATATTCACAAAAAAATAAAATAATTATTAAACTGGAATAAATCATTAATATTAAAAATATTTTGAAATGTGGAACTAAATTGACTATGCTGACTCGTGTAGTTTGAATTGAATCATTAAAAGAGCAGTCTCATAATGAGTACTACAATTGAAAAATCTTATGTCTGCCATTGGCCAAGATCAAGTAATACCAAAAGAAATAATAGCAAGAATGAAAAGGAGTTTAGTTTAACTTCAGCAATGAAATATATTATTGTAAAATAAGCGTGAAATATTTTATTTAAAAATTGATTAAAATAAAAAAAAATATAATAAAATTAAATTTGTATTAAAAAGTTTTAGAATTTTTAGTTATGTAAAAAATCAATTGTGCGCTATAATATTTTAAAAATTATTGGCAAGAAAATGCTATAATTTCGCCTACTTTTTAATTAAAATTCCAATTAAAATTTTTAAAAAATTGGTCCGAAGCGACAAAGGAAATCATCCACTGATTCTGGCTTATTATCCATTGAAGATTCAGCTTATTTTCCATAAGTAGTTTCAGAATAAAGTATGGATTTTATAGATATTGAAATTTTGGAAAGAATAAATATTGGATGTTTTAAAATATGGATAAAAAATTTAGGGAAATAGATTGCATAAAGAAAAGAATGGCGTTAGATTTCGCCAAAAAATTTTATGTCTATCAAAATTTGAAATGTAGAAATATTTCGCTGAAGAACACAAACTAGTTACACAGTTATACAATATATTAAGTTGAAATTTTAATTCCGACAAACCAAATGGTTGCCAAACGTGACTTGTGAAATAATGCAAATTGTTTAAGTTTCCTTACCATGATAAAAAATAGTGTTAGAAATAATGGTCCCATTTAATTTTCAAAAATTTGACAGAATTAAAAGACAAAACAATTCTATCGATATCTATCTATCAGGAAATATTCGGAGGATAATTTTGTTATATTTAAAAAGTAAACACGATTACCATACAATAAAAATTTTCGAAATTACAGAAAAAATTCGTTAAATATCTTGATAGATTAAAACTTTTATAACTGGCTGCAATGAGTGCATATTTCCACATCCAAAATTAAGATATATAATTGGCGCAATTACGTATCCTAAAATTCATAAATGCTCATTTTGAAATTATTGACTAGAGATATTTTAATATAAAGCAGAATTAAATTAATAAATTATAAATTTATACTAGCTTATTTTTAATCCATATTTTGTTTCAATTCACAACAAGCAAAATAAGAGTTGTTAAAATAAGAGTAACCTATAAAGGGAAAAATTAAATTGTCATTAAATAAACTGACTGAAGGAAATTAGCTTAAGTTTTGATTTTAAGCAAATGAATATGAAAATATTTCAAAATATTTTTTTTCTCGCAAACACAAATTGCTGCTTGTACCAAACGATAATCCTATTTCATCACATTTTTTTGTTTAAAGCTAATTTCAACAATGCCAAACCACTCACAGTAGCAATCATACGCCTTTATTTCATATATGTAGTAAACTTCCATAAAATTGTCCCTAATTAGAGTAAAGGAAGCCATAGGAAGTGAATTCCTACTTCAATAAAAGTTGGCGGCTTTGTAATCCTAGGAGAACATGCCTCTCTTGTTAATAATGCAAAAGGGTTTGTTTAACAGTCTGACCAGACGACGGTTCTCTCTTTAAGGAACATTTCCAGGCAGTGGAGTAAAAGATGACCTGCCTGCCGGAATTTAATTATGGACTCAATTAAGGTTCTTGATATTGTGCTCCTGAATGATGGGCATGAAGATTTAGGATAAGACCTCGTTTCAAAGCTTCGCCATGAAGAGGGGCATGTTATACAAGCGTCTTAATTTGAAATGGAGAATTGAATGGTTCTGCGTTACTGAGAACGAAGAAATGGCTATGTTTATAAGCTTTAGAAAAGCCACTGAATATTTATAGTTTATTATAAAAAATATTCTATAAATATAAATTTTTATCGATCGATAAGAGCGTAAATTTTCATAGCGTTAAAGATTTTTGGGTTATTTTTATTTGGATATTGTATTTCAATCTTTCTCTCAGCAATTTCTGTAAAGACAGCATTTCTGCTTTTGTGATATTTTGGCAGTGGATTTTACCAATTTCCAATCGTTCAAAAATGAGAGTAAAAGACTGCTTTTTAAATTTTGTAAATTTTATAAAATGGCATTTAAATATTTCTATTGTTAAATTCTAACTTATTATTCCATTTTTTCTCCATCTTGCATTTCTATCAGGCATAAAGTTTCTTAGATATTAACAGTATATTTTTTTACATTATTCTATTAAAAAGTAATCATTATTTCTATTTTCTGAAAGTAACCTGTAAGTAAAATCTGAATAAAGCCTATTTTTCTTTTAAATAAACAAAATGAAAACGTCATTTAATATATTGTTTTCTAACCAGGATATGATTTTTTTATTTTGGAAATTCTGATAGTGTCAATTTTTTCTGTCATCTCAAATTTGACAGAAATCTATAAATTAAAGAGTTTATGAAATTCTATCCTTTTACTTCAATATACTTTTGAATCGTCAAGTTTATTGTTAAGGAATGATCGACAGATCGACTGAAATAACTCCAAAATATATTTTTTGGGCTCAGAGAAGTCGAAAGACGGAAATTGGTCAAAACCTCGAATTAAAATGTTTCGACAATTACAATACTTTCGTTTCTTAGACAACGCATACGAGAAAATAAAAATATCTAAATTATCCTATGCTCTTATTAAACAAAAAAATTAAATGATATTTTTGATATAATATCATCAAAGTCTCAAAATACTTACTTTAGTTCAATTACGGAGAAATAGAACTCGATTTATTCAAAATTATTATCAATTTGACCTCCTACCATTTTTTTCATCATTATTACCTTATTAACAAATGCTTCCTTACCAATAGCGTTTAGGAATTAACGATGATCAATTCACTTCATTTCTAAATTATTTAACAGCCAAATCAATTCCAATTCAATTGATTAATTTATCAATATTTAAGTTCATCAAAAATTTTATTAGCACTTTCTTAACTATAAGAATTATACACGTAGGTTCTAACTATGCAACATTTACTTCTTATAAGGAACATTATTATGTTGATGATGATTATACTAAGAACTAGTTATTTATAATCCTTTCAGCTACATTTATAACCTATGAAAATAAGTAGAGAAAAGTAACGTTCGAAGTAAGTTGAAACGCTGAATTATATTTAATTTGTGTAGCACACTGAGATATGTTACTTCCATTTCAACTAAATATTTAATTTCGTTCAATTAGCATTATATAGCTACTAGCCGCCTTTGGCGACCAGCCGGTTCGCCAATCTTAATGTTCGTTTAAATTTTAATAATTAAATAGGTTGAACCGGAGTTGAACCCCCTTCTTCGCCAAGTTGCGATAACGCTCCAAAGCTGGCAATCTTTATTATGCACTATAATTGAACATCTGCTCCTTTGCTTTTGAACATTTCGCAAGGTCGTTGTTGGAGATTTTTAAAAATTGCTCCAAACAGGAGGTTAAACTCCGGTCGTACCATTAAATATTTTACGCAATTCCAACTTTAATAGATTCTTCGGCAAAATATTTTAAAACTTCAAATTTTGATAGTCATATAATTCACTCATAATATTATAAGGGCCTTCAGTCATAGCCTGATATGTATCTATCTAATTTTCTGTTACCCCTCGTAGAAATTATGCTTTAAATTAAAGTGTAAATGATTAATCTGCAATTAATATAATAATATTTTTTACTGAAACAAAGCATTTTTTTAATACTATGATTACTGATAATAGAGTCACTGAGCGTTTAGACTTTATGGGCACTAAAGAATATCTTTCTTAATTTATGTAATATCTCAAGAATTTGTCAACAAAAATTTCTCAGATTCATCATGAACAGATCGATTCATTAACAATGTTTAATTTTAAATGCATCAAACACTAAAAAAATAAAATGAATCTTTTAAAATAATCGGTCGAAAACAGGTTTAAAAAAATACTTAAAAAACGATGTACTTAAAACTATAAGCATATACAAAAAAGTATATAACTAACATAAATACAATTTAATTACAAAAGCATCCAATTAACCTAAAAATAATTTAAATCATTGAAAATAGGTTAAAAAAAACTACTTAAAAAACGATGTACTTAAAACTATAAGCATATACAAAAAATATATAACTAACATAAATACAATTTACTTAAAAAAGCATGCAACTAACCTAAAAATAATTTAAATCATCCGTTGGTTGCCATGTCAACAGTCAGAAAACAATGCGCATGCGTGAATTTTCTTCGCCAGTTACGTTAACGCAAGTGCGTGAATTTTTCTACGCCAGTTGGGGTAACGCTATGCAGATTATACATTTTTAATTTCATTTATTCTGTGTTATTTTAATTCAAAAGTACTTCAGAATGAATGTGAAACATGGATTAATTAACAATGTTTAATTTTAAATGCATAAAACATTAAGAAAATAAACAGAATCGTTTGAAATAATCCGCCGAGAAATGTTAACCCTAGCCTCAATTCTGTTGGGAGAAAAAAATAACTGAAAGTTGGCGGTGGGGAAAATGGAAGATTTTTTTGGCGGAAAAGTTGGCGGTGGGGAAAATGGAAGATTTTTTTGGCGGGAAAGTTAGTTTTTAACTAATAATTAAAATTCTAATTAAAATTTCAAAAAAAGGGACCCCAGGTGCACATTCCCGACCTCTAAGGTATACATGTACCAAATTTGATAGCTGTATGTCAAATGACCTGACCTGTAGAGCGCCAACACACACACACACACACACACACACACACACACACACACACACACACACACACACACACACACACACACATTGAGCTTTATTATAAGTATAGATTAACCAAAAATAAGCTCATAATTTATATAACATAATTTTGGTAAGCGATTTGACCATTAGTGTTATATTACACTATCCCCAAATTATATTTCCCCATGTAATAAACTGAATGCAAATTAAAGGTAGTATGTAAAAAAAAATGTTCATTTGTGCTCAAGCATATGCAGTAATTAAGCTTAATGCTATGTAGCATTATTAACATATGTAACAATATAGCACACATAAAGGTATGTTGAAAAAATAAACTATATTTAGGGCTTTCATTATTTTAAGTTCGAAAGAAATTTCTGGAAGATATTTTTGTTGTTGTTGTTGTACTGCTAACAGTTATTAAAGCTTGGACTGATTCATAGGAATAAATATAAAAATTTATCCCCCAAAATAAAATTGAGTTGTTTTTTAATATGAAAATCAACATTTAAATAAAAAATATAATTATTATCTAATATAATATTATCAGATATTATATTTTATTTAAATGCTAATACTCGTATTAAGCATGCATAACTTGAGATAATTATCAGGTACTTAGTGAAATTTAGACCAATAATGCAAAACACTTTTCTTTCAACAGGAAATTTAACTTTCTTACAGTTAGAAAAATTTTCGCAGATAATTTTGAAAAATGGCTATTTCCGATTAGAGTCAAGATATGTGAGAGTGCTTCAAAAGTGCGTTTAGCCCTAGAATGTATGATTTTTAATTTTTATGAAAAAAAAAAAAACGGTTTGAATGCTTGCATATAATTAAAAAAATACTAATAAAATGTTTAAATTATTTTTTTCGTGAAATTAAAAAACATTTTTTAAATGTGCCAAACGATTTCATTATGAATTAAACAATATTCCAGTGACACAAATCACGTTATAATGATTCTGCAATAAAAATACAAGTCCCTTTTTACCGATTATTTTTCTTCTTTGCATTATAAAAAAATATTTTAATAGTATTTTTAATGGTAGAACTATTTATGCAACAGCCATCTCGGTACTTTTTCAAGCTTCTAAATTAAATCTTATTCTAATACTGTGATTGCTATGTATAGGTCTTTTCTACAAATTTTGATTCGAAGAATCGAGTAAAGTTTCCAAATAGTAGTTATTTTTTAGTTTCAATTTAGTCTACATCGCATGCATCTACTATCTTCATTTCTGAAATCATTAAAAATAAATAACATTTGAGATTCTTATTCGGAATTTTATTTAAGATCGTAAAATACCTGATATTATTTCATTTAGAATATACAATACAATTTTATTTAGAATTTTTTTCCAAGAAGAATCAACTTTAAGTGTCAAGTATTGAGAAATATTGGAATTCAAGATATTTCAGTACGATTTATTTAAACTGGAAAGATTTACTGAAAGGAATCGGAAAAGGACTTGAAATATTGAGTCTATATGTATATATTTTGTTCATGATGGATTCATGACTGTCGAGAACTTTTCAGAAAGCTGTTCCATTAAAAAAAAAAAAAAAAGACACGAATGATCCATCTTTATCGTTCTCGTATATTTTCATTCAAGAATGTCCTTTAAAAAATCGTCCGAATTGTTTGTGCTAACATAGAATACGAAACAAATGTTTTTTTTACTGACATTAATCAAAATCCTCAACAGAATCTAAAATTGCCTTTTCCTCTGAAGGTCTATGTATTTGATACTTGCATATTTAAGACATTGTTTCTCTAAGACACATTTTTTATATCATCTTAAAATTTAAGAAATTGCCTATTCAATGAATCTATTATGACTGGTGTTTTAGTTTGCTAATTCCCACAAATTAAATCAGTGGGAGTGGTCTCTTCAAAACTATCTCGCAGACTCTAATGAACTTGTCATGCCAGAGAACGTCTTACACGGCTTTGGGATTCAGTAGTTACGAAATATTAACTTTTGGCGTGAATTTAGCATTGTTAATGAATCCATCGTATCATCCTTGGCGAGTTATTTGGCGATAAATCTTTGGCATGCTATTAATAGTACCCGAAAATGGAATTTGCCCATTAAACGTGTTTTTCCCTTTCTTTATACTACTTATATCAGAAAGTAAAGTTATATTAGTTTTGATAAATTATTCACTAACAACTCTTTTTTTACATTTAGATTAAATGAAGCAGCAATGCATGTAAATACCTGTAGTAATTAAAAATGCGTTCAATATTTTTATTAAATATGAACTGCATTAGGCTTGATAAAAAGGATTGTTTAACATGTAGTATCCTAGACTATTGAAGAAATGGATTTAGAAAATAGCATCCCTTTAGATAGGTGTAATTCTAAATTTAATTCACAAATAAAATTTAGATGTAAGGACAAAATGCTGAATTTCATTCATTTGGCGATGAACAATTTTGAAGTTTTAGTTCAGAATAACGAAAATTATTTCAAAAATATAATAATAAACCTTAGTTAGAAAAATTCAAATAATTTATCTTATCTATATAATTAAAATGAAATTTTTCTATTTTTATTTTCCGTAACTTTCATTGCTGAAAATATATATCTTGCTTTCTTCGGTGGAAGTCTCGAGAAATGTAGCTATTACAACTTCTCATTTTAGTTCAAACTATGGGAATTGAATCGAGAATTCAAAACATGACTCTCATAGTTTTTATATGTTCCAGATGTTAATTAAGTGATTAATGAGTAAAGCTTATGAAGTAATTAATTTGAACACTACTTTATTATGCTCTCATGAAAAAAAATGAGATAAGCACCGATCTGTAAACAGATGACGCATTGATTTTATTATTTTGTGAATAAAATGTCTTTTTAAAAATAAAGACTTGATAGACATCTTTAATTTAGTAGAAAAGTAATTAATCTTGCTGCGCAATACGTTTCTTCCTAATAGAAAATATATTTATATCTTCCTCTTGATTGTTCCTGAATCACATTTCAAGCATTTTTATCTTTATAGGATAAACATTTTCCGAAATTATCTTTTTGTAGATTTTTCTGTTTACGCATCTCTTTATATGCTAATCTCCATTCCAGAATTATTTCTATCTTTTTGCTACTATCATCTCTATTTCACATGGAAGTATTGTTATTTAATACACAATAAATTAAATAGAATAATGAATAAAGAAAAGGTTTAAAAAGATGTTTTACGCTTGTTCCATAAATGTGATTTTCTAACATATTTTAAAAGCATTTCTATTTACTAATTTTCCGTGCTAATTATTGATATAATAGTACAGTTTTTCTTTTATATATGCCCTAACTGAAGTGACAAAGACTAAATCCTTAGCCAGAATTTCGGTCTAATTTTAGCTTATTGGTATCGGGTATATGCACGGATTGTTAAGAGGCAGTTTTTGCTTCCTCTTTCACCTATCCTCCCCAAAAAAGAAATAAAAACAAGAAAAGCTTTCAGTAGAATATCAAGGATGTTTGAGATTTCACTTATAACTATAACTTTTCTGTTGTTAAAAGCCTGTGACTTAAAATCTTTTCGGAAGAAAGTGGTCGCAGTTATTGAATTATGAAAGGAAAGAAAGTTTTTAATTTTTTTTTTAATATATCGATATTTATATTTTATATTTATTTTATCGATATTTTTATTTATTTATAAATTTAGAATTGTTTGATTCTTTGAAGTGATATCGTTTGAGATTAAAACTTCTACTCACTGGGCCAAAAGAATATATCGGTTTAAAAATTATCAAAATATTTTCCTTCTTGACGATTTATATAATATTTCGGATTATTCTATTTATACTTTTCCTTACATATAAAGCGTTTATTATATTACTAAGCATTTATATGAATGAATACAATTTAAAATCATTCTAAAATAGATATATTCATTCTTTCATCCTCCCACCATTTCCTCTTTTTGGAATATTTTCTATCCTTTAACTTTTTGTGAAAGTTTGCATTGTTAATTTTTATTTGTAAGTCAAGATCTATTATGGATATACTTTTCAAATAATTCCTTAAATTTAAAATTTCAATCATTATCAAATTGTTTTTCAATAGAAATGTTTATTTTTTGACCTAAAACATTTAAAATTAGAATTTCTACTTTTAATGATTAAATGAATTCACGTTATAATAAATTAAAAATATCTTATACATGAAGACTAATTTTTTAACTTGCGAATTCAATAAATTTGATAGTAAACTTAGCAGTGGAAAACAATGAACTAAAAATTCTTTTTATCTTTTATTCTGATGATAAAGAATAAAAAAAAATCAATAGAATTTATTAAGGGAAAAAAACATCTCACAGACCTACAATTTCCATTGTCCTCGTTGGAAAAGATAAATACTCGAAAAGAGTCAGAAAAAAATCTATTACATGTAAAATAATCATCCATAATATTCTTTTGTCCTCATTACTTAGAATTCTTAAATAAAGGTTTACAAATAAATCCCACACTCGTTTTACGCCCAACATTTTTCTCTGTTTTAAATTTCGAGGAAAACGAGTGTTAAATCCTACATGACAAATAAAGAAATGGAACCCATGAAAACTGCTCATCTTAAAAATTCTCCTCGGGGGGATGTACAAAGCAGATGCACTCGAAAATTACGTCCATTTCTTTCATTTCTGCATCCCAGATCTTAGGAGAAGGTGGAGCCTACTGAATGGCGTAATATGACTAAAAATTGTGATTGGTTGCGGTGCTGTGACAGTCGCAAATGTGAATATTTGTTTGCATTAGTGACTTCTTAGCTAATGTATCGTTGTTGTGTGTGAAAGCTGCAGAGGATGCTTATTATTTCAAACAAATCTCTTGAATTTAAGAAAGATTACTCCAGTTTTTTCTTTTTTTCTTTTCTCTTAATTTACTCGAGCTCATTTTGTTTAACGGAAAGATGGTAGTCATGACTTTTATTTATCTGGTAGGGGGTGGGTATGGAATGAGTATGGAGATGTATTTCAAACAATCATAAGAGTTGGAAAATCGTAATATTTTATCGCAGTAGTACTAATTCTGTTTGTTTTTCATTCCATTATCAAAGGAATATTAAAACGAAGAATAAATTTTATCTATGTATATGTAATGATATCTCTTAATCTAAATCTTAATTTCCAAATTTTTATCTTAACTCATGTTTACTTCATTCTAAAATGTTCTCTTATTTCCTGATCCAATTCCCACTTTTTTATTTAATTGTGCACGCTCTCTATAAAACTGCTCACTTCAGCATTTTCTCACGCTTCGAATGAACGGTTAAAAATCCTAATGCTTACCACATTTAAAAAAAATACCTAAATTTCACTTTCCTAAGACTAAACGTGTCAAAGAAATCCCTATCAAAATCTCATAATAAAATCACTGAAGGGAAAACTTCTGTGTCTCTTGCTCTTCTGTATTCTGTATCACGATGTAAACGGACATCAGTTTTATCATTGCTTCTTGTACATAAACTGTCCTCCGTAGTGAAATAAATCTAAGTTTTAAAAATTTCAAAAGTTTTTACTACTGGGTCACGAAATTGCTGAAATATGTTTATATATATTTCAGGTTCTAAAACTATTTTGTACATCATTTGAAAGTATAGTCTATTCATGAAAGAGAAATGAAAGTTACGGCTTGCATATTTAAAAGATGTAATTAATGAGGTGAATGTACAAAGGATTATTTTTAGAAGCAATGAAAAGTATTTGAAATCATTTGAATCACAAACTATTTGAATGAATCACTTTGGAAGCAACCGAAAATCATAAATAGGAGAACGTATCAGATTATTTTAAAGCAAATGCTTTGCTTCTTATTGAAATCGAGGAAAAACCATAAATAGTAGAATGAAACATACTTTATTATTTCATTACATTTCATTCTCACTAGCAATTACTGAATATTCAAAATATCAACAAGCTGATTTGAGCGCAGACGATTTTCAGCTGAATCCATAAAAAAACTCTCTGAAAATACGCTTTTCTGTGTTTTAATTACTCACTCTTTTTCACGTAATTAATTTTATAATCGAATCTTTCATTTGAATTGCTTAAATTCGTAAATAAAAGTTTTAATAGAATTTATCAAAATATATTACTTTACACAATTCTGGAAAGAAACAGCTAGAGATGTTGATTTTCTTCCCCTGAAAAGTTTTACTAACTACTGAAAGTACAAAATATTGGTTCTTTTTTAATTGAATGTTTGTATGTTTTAGATGAGATCCATATTTTGTATCAAAATCATTTAATGGAATATACTATTGAATCATAGTTCATTTGTAATATTTATAATATTGGATATTTAATTTTTCTTTAAATATCATATGCACTTTTGCGACTTCTGTTTTATTCTGATAATAAAATATCGCGTAACGATTTCGCGAAAAACTTATCCATTTTTATGTGACGCATTTTTAAATGCATTTTGTGACTACCATATATAGAGAAATAGTAAAATGCTGAATAGAACTTCCGAATTAGTTGTTCTTATTTATACAGATATTGCGCAATTGGTTCTTTAATAAACAGCTAATATTTTATCTTACAGCAGGAATTTTGTTTTAAATTTCCCTCTGTACTTAGTTTTATTTATTTAATTCAAATTTGCAACTATTAGATTCTGGCAGTTTCGAATCTATATTTAGAATTAGCAAGTTTCCATAAAAAAAATCTGTTCTGTGAGAAGTGAAGCCATAAAACTTTGGAAATTCTTTAAAACATTGCACGGAATCTTTTTGTAAAAAAAGCATCTTTTGTTATATAGGATTTTGTTATTGTGGTCGAGGGCTTAGTTTGAATGTCATCCTTTCACATGTCGTCGTTTATTTGACTGTTGAAGCGAGGAAATATAGGGTGTTCATTAATTAGTGTCGTGGTTTCCGTACCTCATAACTTTCGAATAAAAAATATTACGCAAAAACCGATAACGTATTCGTAAATTACAACTCAAAGCATTTTATTAATGATATTAAAGTGTAAAACTTGCACAATTTGTACTTTGTAGGCATTCAGCTGAAGGCGATTATGTATTCGTAAATTCGCTGAACAAATTTTGACTTTTGATAATCGTGAGGGTTCTCCGAGCCCCATATTCTACAGCTATGTTTATTCACTTTTTCCGACACATGAAAAGTGGATTCGTCACTGAAGAACCATTTCCGAAGGTAATTTTCATCATCCTCAATTCGATTCAAAATTTGTTCAGAGAATTTACGAATACATAATCGCCTTCAGCTGAATGCCTACAAAGTGCAAATTGTGCAAGCTTTACACTTTAATATCATTAATAAAATGCTTTGAGTTGTAATTTACGAATACGTTATCGGTTTTTGCATAATATTTTTTATTCGAAAGTTATGAGGTACGGAAACCCCGACAATAATTAATGAACACCCTATATAATCATGCTTCACTGCAGGTTTCGTTCGATGTTTGAAAATTGCTTGCTTCAAAGGTATTAAAAGAAATTTCACGCATATGTTGGAGACTTGATATCCAAGTCAAGCATATCATAATATAATCCAAAAATTTCATTTCATTCGGATAAAAATTCTAAAACTCTGACAATCTATCTACCCGTAAAAAACATCTTTAAGTAGAATGGATCGTGTCAATGACAACGATCGATCGTGTTATGAAAGACAGGGATGAAAATGATTTTTATAAAAGGACTTGCATATTATTTTGGTTAAAAATCACGCTCGACTATTTGAAAAATTCTCTCAATTGAAATGAATGGATATTTGAAAAATCCTCCCGATTAAAGCGGATGAATATTTGAAAAATCCTCCCAATTAAAGCGGACGAACATTTGAAAAATCCTCCCAATTAAAGCGGACGAAGATTTGAAAAATCCTCCCAATTAAAGTGAATGAATATTTTTTTATTAAATATTATAGATGATTGAAATTATTCTTTTTGACTTTAAATTTTCATTAAAGTAATAATAGTAATTTGAAAAAAAAAATAAAACAAGATGGGAAAATTTGACAATGAGATTCAGAAATTTTTTAGAAGAGCAGTAGTATCGCAAAGTATATAGACGAGCTCGAAACCCTACAGAAATTTTCTCTAATTCCAACTATTGATGAAAATAAATATGCAAATGTGTGCAAAAATACATTTCAGGGTGGATTTATATATTTTGGAGTGATTACTTTTTGAAATATTAACATTTTTCATTTTATTTGTCGATAACTTCCGAAAGTATTTATTATCTTATTGAAAAAATTTTACAGGCTCATAAAATACAAAAATTTTCTTTCAAATTAAACAAATTGAGTTGGGGTACAATTTTTTCTCTAGTTTTAATGAAAATATTTTTAAATACTTTAGAACTGTATTTTTTAATGTTGGAGAGAAATTCATGCCGTTTTCACTGCGATTACATATTTTTTATCCTGCGTTTCTATTGTTGACAACAAGGATATGAAGATTTGGCTGAATTTGGTATATTGCGAGGTGTCCTTTAGAAAATTTAGTTTTATAAAATTTTTTAATTTCTTTAATTCTTTGAATTAAAAAACCAAATCTTTTTTCGACTCTTTGTTTGTAATGCAAGTATAAGCATATGCTTCCGTCCTTTTAGCTTGGTTTCCCATTTATTGTAGTACATCAACTTATTTATTGAATCCTTAAACACATTTGCTATTAGGTATTATATAAATTAATAAGCATATTCGATAGTACATAAAAAAAATCTTTCTAATTCTCATTACATTGTTTATGAATATGTTTTGATTCAGAAAGCAAAAAATTATATTGCTTACATGTTGATTATAATACTTCAAGTAATTATATATTGCTTATTATAATTACTTGCTTGCTATTTGCAAGTAATACAATTATTATAAGTAGTTCTATTACGCAAAATTGAGCTATTTCCCATTTTGAATTGAAATTGAAATTTTAGGAGGGAGGTCATGGGAAATTTAGTTCAATTCATATCCCCATAACGCAAATTTTTCAATTTTTCAAGAACAGATGCCCGGAAAAAATGAGAAGTTTAAAAATACTTTACAGAGAAATTCAGTAAGCCCACTACACATAAGATTTGCTCAAAAGTTTTCATAACTAATAATCCGGCAAAAGCAGCTGGTTATTAAAGGCAGATCATTATCCATATAGCAACTACATATTTTGTCATTTAGAAGAGGAGTCCAGAAAATAGAAAAGTGTGATTAAGATCTACCATCCCACCCGTCATAATGTTTACAAGATTTATGCAGTAATTATTAAAACTTATAAAACAATTACAGAAATATATAGTATCGAAATATATTTTTTTATATATTTAACAATATATAAAATAAAATGCTGTCACTTTTAAACTTTTTGGGATTATATCACCTGGGAAATCAAATGTTATTTTAGGAAAAATAACATGTATGCGTAAGAAAGGCAAGTTAATATTTGTTATTCTGTTGTAAGATAAAGCATATTTGAAAAAGTTTTAGGGCTACAAAATACTAATTGATTTGAAATTAATTATAACATTCTGTTGCTTTGTTTTCGAGCGACGAGCTATAACCCGATATTAAAAATTAATTTGATTTATATGGGGCATTCATAAAATATTCTGGGTGAGGACATTTTCTTCAAACCTAAATGGCCAAATAGTATTTGTATTTATATATTTATTAGATTACAATACTTAGCCTCATGTTCTCTTACGATTATAGCCTATTGACACCCTGCCAATCTTGCCGCTCTATAGCCATCGTTCATGCCACAAATCGATATGCAGACATGATGGCGGATTTCTAATTTTAATATTATATTAAATAAACTATATTAAATTAATATTAAATTATATTAAATTAATCGTTTTAAACACAAAGTCTAATGGCCCAATTTCTTCCGTCATCGGATGCAGGCAACTTATACCATTATTATGCAAACCAATATTACCATTTATACCATTATTACTAGTCAAAAATTTTCGGCACTTTCGATAAGGGATGATAAGCGGAAGGATGAGAGGTTATTGAGTCTTCTAATTGGGTGGATAATTTTTCATCCTATTGTTAAATGCGAACATCTCCTTTCAGTTTTCTTCTTAACATCTTTTGACGAAATAAACGCCTTCTGAAGCATGCTCAAAAGGAGTAAAGTTTTAAAATAAAAAAAATGAGCATTACTTATAAAGATCCGGTGGGGTAGAATGTATTATAGAATCTTTTTGAAAATTTAATTAGGACAAGGAACTTAGCTAAAGAATATCGGATATATTTTTCTGATAAGAGATGGCAACCTGTAATATATATTCAAGAAGATCATCTTTGATTGATGAGATAGGGTAATTTTAAAATCAAATAAAAAATAATTTGAGACCTAAACATTTATTATTATTTCGTTTTTGAGGATCTGAATCATGCAATTTTTGTATTTTTCAGATTGCTTCTTTAATGGAGTCAGGAAAGGAAGGGGAATCCTTGTGCAAAGTTTTTAAGGCATTAAACTCAGCGGAAACTCTCCCTCCTTCCTTTATTCTCCCGAAATGGCTTTCAATGCCAATACTGTAAACATGACGTGACTTTTAATAGCCCCTCTTCGTTTAATAGCAGACAGCTGTAATAAGTAAAGTGATCGCTTGATTATTTAACAAGCGCCAAGTTTCATCAGAATGCCGAGCTGTCAATGATTCTTTGAAACATTTTATTTCCCGAAGTACTTTATTTCGAATGCATCGCCTGTCTGGGCAGCTATTTGAGGACCAAATGGGATTTAATTACCTTTTTCCGTGTTCTCTTTATTTAATTTTACATTTCATGACTAAAGAGGAGCATTTATATTGTCATTGGATTTTTTAAATCATTTTGTTAACTGCAAGTAGGATGTATAACTTAAGGTTATTTAAAATAATGCTTTTCACTTACTTGAAACTTATTCACCAAAATTCATAATACATTAAAATATTCAGAAAAACACTATTTTTTGTTATGTTTGGATGAATTAAAAACAATAATAAAAGGGGGAAATATTCAATGAAAAGATTACCTTATATATATCTTTCTGTTATAATTATGATTCGATATATCAATTTGAATGACTCTTGTAAGCATTACTCTTAATGTCTGTCAAGCTGTTATTTATGTTTCAAATGAGGTTTCTTTGTAAATTTTTATGACATCATTATTTTGAATGCAATTTCTCAAATACGAAGGATATAGAAGTTAAGTTCTCAGGCAGTGCTATTCCTAATTTATGCAGTTATTACAGAAGGTCTTGTATAACTTGTCTAAAATGCATTTTATCGCATCCACATTATGTTTCACATGTCACTTTGGTTGGAGAAACTAAGAAGATTTGGGTCTTATTTTTTTTTTAATTTCTAGAATATTGTCACGGTAAATTCCTTATGTGGCTGTAAGGTGGAGCTTTCTTACCAGTTTTGTGAAACATAGATTTTCCATTTGTTGATGCGAACTAAAAATATGTTTTGTATTTATATGTTGCTTATAAACATAAAGTCTTGCTTATAAATATGCCATTTATTAATAAGCGAGATTTTCTTGCTACAACAAAATCATAGTGCTAAAATCACTGTAAATGTCAATATATAACAGCTTTCGTTTCGTTTTGAAATTATTCAATAATTATAGCGAGATTTTGAACTCTGCTCATATGATGCTTGAGGCACCATCTCGTTAAAATGTCAATGCCACGTTATCGGAAAAACATTTGACAGTCCATCGATTTAACGTGCAGGAAGTCCGTATATACAGAGGATCATTCAGAAAAGTGGGTCATGATGCCATGGCTTTGTCTTGAGACTATTACACGACGATATCTCGATTTCGATTTGAATTGGAATTGTTTCGATGCAAATGAGTACATTTCATTCTCTTCTATACAAATTCAAAGAATATATCATTTGAATGCTATATCCTAAATGCTATATTATTTAATAATGTGGGAAATTCATTCCTTATGGGTTAAAGTACGATTCTAGTAAAAGAATTGCGATTAATGTCATGGAAAGATAAAATAGAACCAGAGGGGGTGGTCTTCGTAAAAATTTCTCGCATACTTAGTAATAAACTTTTCATGCCAGAAAACGCTTGCGCGATATTGGCGTACAATAATTTTTGGCGTGAATTTGACATTTTTACTGACTCTATCTTGTCATTGAGACAAGTTTTTTGCGATCAATCCTTGGCATGCAGTTAATAATATTCGAAAATAGAATTTATAATTTAGACCAGTTGAAACAAAGAATTGACACATAATAGTCAAAATGCACTTTGATATATTTAAATGATGGCGTTTTTGAATTATCACGTTAACAGGTTTCTGAAAATACAGACTGACAGACAATCAACCCGTTCTTGGATTTGGATCAAAATTTGTCATGTGTTTACGTCATAGATGTTAAATATTTGTACCGAGTTTCATCTATCTAGCTCTCTTCATTTTGTAATTATCGTGTTAACTTACATTCGGACAGCTGAACAACCAGATTTCCTATGAATGAATTTTACACAAAATTTAATAGAAATCTGCGAATTTGTTGTAAAGACTATATACCGAATGCCACTCGTCTAGCTCAGTCTTTTTGAGTTATCTTTGTCACAGACAGACGGACAGACATATTTTTCAGAAAGTGTTTCGGGAACTCGGGTCTGACTAAAACAGAGTCTTGTCTGATTTTAGTCAGAGTTTAGTCTCTGACAAAATCTCGACTTCGACAAAGAAAAAGTAAAAAATCATATCTGTATAAGTCAATATCTAGTCATGTAGAATGAAATACTTAGGGCTAAGAATCCAAACTCCATTTCAAACAAAATATTTGGAACCATAAAAATAAAGTTTTAGGTGTTTCATTCTAAATATGTTTCCAAGTTCGGTTTAGTTTATTTATATTAACGTCCCGTTGTAAAGCAACACTGAGGCTATTTTCGGATGAAAGTCGTAATTTTGAACCGCGGTCAGATGACGAGAACGACATCTGAACTGGCAACCCCCCTCTCCACTCCATTCCACACCACACCTTCGGGAGGACGTTTGGCCTGACTTAATTAACGGTGCAACAGACCCCCTTACACGACGGCTCATCGGTGGAATCGGGTCTCGAACTTGAAACCCTATGGCTCACGAGCCGAGACCTTACCATCAGGCCACCGCGGCCCATTTTAAGTTCGGTGAAGGATATGAAAATCGCAATAAATAGAATAATAGAAAAAAATTAGTTCAAAAGCTTTGATTTATTTCAATGTACTAAACAAATTGATGAGGCAATTATATACCAAAATAAATAATCTAGATTTTAAGAGTTTAATAGCTTATTTTCCAATATTTTATAATATCTACTCTTCATAAAACTAAACACGACCAATCGACAATTAACTCCTAAAGATAATTTAGTTTCCACCTCTTTCAAATTACCCCATAAAGCCCAACCTCAGCAGTGTCAAACAACTCTTACCACCCATCGTACGTCGTGGACGCAAACATTCAATAAGTTCTCAGAAAATTCTGACTAATTAGCACTGACAGTAGAATGCAAAAGGTAACTCTTCCGCTTTAAGGCTGGCGGCTCTCTAATCCCAAGAGGACACGAAATTTCACTTGTTGATAATGCTTAGGGTGTGGCCCAGAGCCTGATCAGAGGATGCTTCACTTTCTAGAACCGTTTCTATGCTGAAATGTGCAAGTAGATTTGGATGACAAAATTTAATTATTGACTGACTCAATTAGGGTTCTCGATATAACGCTCCCGAATGATGGCCATGGAGCTTTAGGATATATTCCCATTCTAAGAGCTCTCTTTAAATATCTGTGTGTTGGTCAAGTGCTGTTCAGGTCTTTGCAAATTAAAGTATGCATCTGCTTTTGGAGTGTTCTACAGTGTTTCAAGTTTATAACATTTGATTCAGCCAAAAAGTGTGATTTGCTTTGGGATTTTTTTTGGTAGAAACGTCACACATTTTGGAGATTTCTGAAATATACATATTTGGATTTTGAATCTAAATATTTTATTATTTTTGGCAACCAATGAAAATACTGAAAGGTTTGAACATTTTTTCTATACCATATGGGCAAAGCATTTTTTAAACCAAGCTGTTCAATAAAGATTTTCTAATTTATATTTTTTAAAATAAAATATTTTTATGATTTTAAAAATAACTATCATGATTGTTCCATTTTATTTAATACTACTTTTATATATTTTTTTTATAAAATGTTTATTATCAGACTAAGATTTCATCAGCAGTTTCATAGTGTATTGATGAACTCAAAAGCTGTAATAATTTAATATTCCTTAGTACTTAAAATTGTTTCTTTTACTGTAAAATCCAAAATTAACAACAAACTACTAGGAGCGTTCAAAAAGTAAGTTACACTCAAACAATTAGGTCATAAATACTTTATTGAAAAGTTCGCAACAATACAGTATGACACAAATAAGCACACTATTTCTCTACGTAACCTTCCAGTCGCTGGAGACATTTGTCGGAACTTAGCATTAATCGCTCGATGTAGATTATAGAAAAATCGCTCCTTGGTCCTGGAGTCAGCTTACAACAGCCGTCTGAACTTCGTCATCTGTGGAAAATTGACTTCCACCCATATGTTCTTTGAGCGTGCCGAATGCATGAAAGTCACATGGTGCCAGGTCGGTACTGTAAGGTGGATGCTGCCAGACCTCCCATCCAAAACTGCGAAGAAACTCTATGTTGTGCTTTCCTTGTGCGGTCTTGCATTATCGTGTTAGAGAATAATGCTTTTGCTTAACTTTCCACGTCTCTTTTTTTTCTCAGCCTTGCTCAGCCCTTAGAGTTTCACAGTACGACTCGGCATTAATGGTCGTGCCTTCCGCATAAACAGACAGGTGTAGACAACACCTTCGCAATCGATAAAGACAGTAGCCATGACTTTACCCACTGATGGGGGAACTTTGGATTTTGTTCTGACAGGCGATGATGTGTCTCCATTTCATTGAGGCTTGCTTCGTTTTTTGGGTGAAATGATGCACCCATGTCTCATCGGCCATAATGATATGACTTAAGAAATCATTACCTTCCACAGAATAACGTTGAAGGAATTTTTGAGAAGCCACAAACCTTTTTCCTTTATGTTCGAAACTCAAAGAAAAAGGAATCCACCATGAACACAATTTGCGATAATCCAGCTGGTGACGGACGATGGAATGACCACTGCAAACGGATATTTCCAAGTCCTGTGCTGTGGGTACGATGCTCACTCTGCGATTGCTGTGAATGTTTTCTACCCGCTGCACCATGTTTGATGTGCTCACCGTTGTTAGTTTGCCTTGCATTTACACATTGGTTAAGTTTGTGCGACCTTCTTCAAATTGCTGGCACCATTTCACAATGGCTGGTCGCGACATTGCATGTGGACCATACACTCCCAATATTTCACCATGAATCTCCGTACTCGTTAAACGTTTTGCCCACAAAAAACGTACTGTTCCACTTACTTCAACGTTAGAGTAAGTTTCCAGCTGACGCGCCATTTTTTTCTCGTACTACGCAGCAACGGTTTTCACTATCCGAATGAAATTGCTATCGTTGTAAGCCGTGGAACTCAATGATCGTCTGCGCAAGCTTAGCTCTTGTTTCGCCACGATGCCATCTGTGGGAGAATAAGTGTAATTTACTTTTTGAACGCCCTCTGTAATATTTTTTTAAAAATCTTTTCTTTTTTAAAAATCGTTTTCAGTTAAAAATATTTCAATCTATTTATGAATAGTAAAATCAACTCTAATACAAATTTATTTTATTAGTTTTTGTTTCTGAAATTGTTTTAAGAGTATAAAGTATTTTGAAAACTTATTAAAAACAAGCAAATTTAGGAAATAAAAATTAGATCTGCTTTTTCATGTCGCCATCGGAAGAAATTATAAAACGAAGAACAATTTTTAGTATATTTTACATGCTTTCTCGTGTCTTTCCGACTAACGTCTTAGCAATTATACCAAAATAAAAGTTTGAAAAATTATTATGCCATTAATAAGCTATTGAACCCTTGGTACAATGCTATGGCATATGTTTTAATTGCTTTGCTTTACTTTTAGAGAGAAGCTTTGTTTTTGTTCTCAATTTTTCCATTATTTCGAAATATTTCCTTCGTTTTAGCTGCAAATTTTTCAATAGCTGTCATCTTTCACTGATAATGAGGCTTAATTCACAATTGCTTTAAATCATACCATTGTATAAAAAAAATCTTTTAAAAATTAAAGTTTAAAGAACATAACTTATTGATTGATACATCATCTTTATTAATATTATTTAATCATCTTATTTATAATTATGTTGGCTGTTAGAAATATTTCATTTGAAAAATTCCTCAGTATAAATACTGCAAACATTTTCTGTTAAAAATATTAAAAATAACATTGTGCAAAAGAGGAAAAAGAATACTAAAGGATTTAATTTGCATGGTTCAATTATACAAGCTTCCAAAATTTATTTCTTGTCTTTGGTTTAAATAAATTTTAAAACTATAATCAATTTTTCTGTATTCGTAAGTATTTATTCGTAATTTCTAAAAAATTCATAATTTCTAATTCAGATTTCTAAAAACATTTGTACGTTTAATCTACCAAACATTCCTTATTTAAAAATAAAAAAAACAAACTTAAAAACATACTTGAAATAAATAAATTATAATTCGGATATATATATTTAAAAGGAAATTGTATTATAAAAATTAAACAAATTTATCTCATTTATTCATCAAGAGGACTATCACATTCTTTAGAACCTTTGTAAACATTCAATATCTTCTTGTTTGTTGTTTGTTTGTTTCTTATGGCACTTGCCTCTGACAAGCCCGCTGTTACGAAGACAGCGATTTAAGCCTGAGGGGGACGTCTCTTATTTTTTATAGCAGCGCCAACTAGGGCCAAGAGTACGACTTTGCTACTCACGCATCACTCATTCGCTTGCACAACCCCTTTTTACAGGAGGGCACATTCACACATCTCACAGATAGAACAACAGAAGAACAACCATGCCCAAACCGGGACTCGAACCCGGGACGCCCAGATCACGGGGAAGACGCGCTACCCCTATGCCAGGACGCCGGCTCAATATCTTCTTTTAATCCTTAATAAAAATATTCAATCATTCATCTTCCTGATATCGTTTTCCTATGCTTCTTAATCTTGTTGCGAAATCACTTACCTCTTATTCTCTCAACGCATCGAGACTTTCAGGAAAATACTTAAGAATATAAAAAAAGTATGTTTCTAAGAATAGTTTTCTCGAGTCTTACAGTATTTTTTCTTACTAACATCATATAATTAGGATTCTTACAGCCATCTACGAATTTTTGAATGATATCTTTGAAACCAATGTTTTTTTTTTCTCTCACTCGATTTAATGTTTTTCATTAACCCTTTCTAGGGCCTTGGGAAGTATGCTTCCACGGCCACCAAATTTATCAATCTTTGTATGAAATTATGTAGGTTGGCATAAGTTCTGACAAATTTTTTTAGTATGTCAGAAACTTAGATGCTTCAGTTCTTTATATCAGACTAAATGATATGTCTTGATTTGTTACTTAATTATTAATTAACCAAATTAAATGTATCTAATTAGCTAAATGAATCCCTTTTCTTATTCTAATTTCAAGCCTAAAAATATTTTAACATAATATGACTAGAAAAAAAGGGTCCTTTAAAGGGTTAAATTATCCATCTTTCATTAACTGTCTTATATTTTATTGACTAAAATCTTCTTTGGTTTTACCTCCTGATGAATGTGGAAAAACATCAGTTACTTAATTTATCGATGGCAATTCCCATTTTTCTCTAAAGTTTTGTCATTGTTTCATCAACCCTTATTTCATCTGTAAGAATAATAAGAGTATTTATTTTGGAGCAAATGAATTTTGACGAATTCGAGTATCTTGATTCGGCGTTAACTTTTAGATCTATATCTTACTCACATAAGATATAGGACATTTTTTATATCGATACACTTCTGACCTAATAACCTGATTAAAATTTCAAAATCTTCACAAACTGATAATTTTAATTTTTGATAATTTATTTAAAGAGATGAGAATCCTAGGTTTTTCATGATTGTTTTATAATTATCAAATGAGATACAGAAATTTAAGCAAGAGTGTTGCCGTTCTGAAGTAAAACTATAGTTCAGCATCTCTTACATTAAGGTCCATAAACAATCTTTTCTGATATACAAGAAGGATCAGCAATGGAAGATAAATGAATAATAAGACTCGAAATATCTATACAGCTTGCAACTTATTTATCCGGACAAAAATATTTATCTCTATCTCTACTACTAATAAAAATAAATCTCTGTTTGTCTGTGTGTTGAAGCTCCGGATAGACTATTTAACCTAGATTAATTAAACCTAGAATTTCAGAATAAACTTTCATATTTATATTCTGAGTATTTACACCAATTACGTTTCTGTTGGCATTAATTACGTTTAATAATAAAATATTTATTTAAAGGGCCAATAGATACTAAGTAATTAATATTTATATATTTTTTTATTTATCTAGAATTTGTTATTCACTTTTGTACTTTGTATACATTTTAAAAATGCACCGATATGAATGTTAATTATTAGTTACAAGATAAAAATAAATTTCTATGAAATAAAAATGAGACTTTCAGTTCAAATATTCAAATTATACTAATTTGTATCTGAAGAAGAATTATCCTGTATCTGTATTCTGTAAAATGTGTTTTTGAACCATAATAGAGTTCATCTTAGCGATGCTAAACTTTTAATTTTCTCGAAAAATTTGTAAAAATTTTCTTCGCGATATCTTTATTTTTATATGAAGCATTAATAAATTTGTGTGAGGTAAAAAAAGTTATTATTTAATGATTTCTTTCGTTTTCCCATGCTTTATTATACATGTATTGATTTCACTTAATCACAAACAGATTTAGAATAAAAATTACCATGGCAATTGTGGATGTAGAGGAAATTATTAAAATATGCAAATTTAGAATTATTCCTCGAGTAATTTAATTTTTTTAAATTTTCAGTAAAAATAATTTATTTAATTTGCTGTTAACAAAGCACTCACTTTTTAGATTTGTTTTCTTTTTTAATTCTATTTCTTAACATTCTCATTTTCAAAATTTGGATTCATTCGTAAAAGATACTTACGTATTTTTTTTCCTTTATCTAAAATGAAACATAACATTACTTGCGCAATAAGCGAATAAACAAACAGTGAATTATAAATTTTAATAATTTCTCCTTTAGATTTGAAATTCTTATTTTGCAATTCAATTAAATGTGCATCTTTGTACTAATGCATCTTGAGCCTAAAGTTCTCTTATTACGGCTTGACTTTATATTAATTGAATATTTATGAAAGACCAGCCTGTAAAAGCTCTGTGTTACATTTCCATAATTTGAATTTACGAAAGGAGAATATGCTAAATGTAGACTAGTGACATAATTGAATATTTAATTGAATATTTATGAAAGACCAGCCTGTAAAAGCTCTGTATTACATTTCCATAATCTGAATTTACGAAAGGAGAATATGCTAAATGTAGACTAGTGACATAATTGAATATTTAATTGAATATTTATGAAAGACCAGCCTGTAAAAGCTCTGTATTACATTTCCATAATCTGAATTTACGAAATAAGAATATGCTAAATGTAGACTAGTGACATAAAGCCAAATTTTTGACTTCGTTTGAATTGGCTACTGTTATGAATTATACTGAATACTATTTGAAAAATCTCATTCGGTCTTGTCAAAACTATATTGTAATTCCAAAGAACTTTCTAGTATTACTTTAATTGGAAAGAAAGATTGAATTATAAAATCTAAGAGAATAATACGAGAAACTGCAGATATTAGAAGCATTTCACAAGTGAATTCGAGTCTTTTAATGAGTAATTTTAGGATTTTATTATTAAAATTTAGCTATTTTTTAAATTACGCTAAAATATTTCTTAAAATAAATTCAAAATTTTTGTATTTGTTCTTCAGCACACATTATAGTATCAGTCTTGTTCTATGTCTTTTAAGTTTGATGACTGCATTGAAAAGTCGGTGTCTTGCGGAATTATGATTTAAAAAAATTAATATTAATGTTTGAACAGGTTTCTTTATGAAAATGCTTCAGAATTTCGTTTCTAAGTCTATTTTTTAGGAAGTTATACTGATTTTTTTATATTTGAGGTCACATACGCTTTAATGATATTCTTCATCTTTAAATGCTATCTTTTCAAATTGTATTCTTTGATAGAATTTTCTTATAAAAAACATCATAAATTAAAGTCAAATGTATTTTTTTTGTTAAAATTTGGCATAGTAATTTATCAATATATTTTGCAGCATCTGGACTAGATAATAAGTAATTTATTTATTTAGAAATATTTTATAGTGCTTCACAATTTGAAAAAATTCCATTATTTAAAAGAATGGATGGGAATACTTTATGGTTTTACTTATTAATAATGTATTTCAGAAATTATCTGCAAAAGTTTAAAAAACTCTTTTCATAAACCTCTAAATTATTTTTGCTTTATTCCTTTTTTTATTCAAAAAAGTCTTTTTTCTAATTTTTTTTAAACATTGCTTTTTAACTGATATATTTTGGTTTTATATCTGTTTTTTTTCAATATTTATTGTAAAAATATTCAAATAACTGTTTTCTAACGCTTTTCAAAAAATTCGTCCCGATCGTAGTCGCATATCTTAACGCTTTCATGATTTAAATTGCTCATTGTTATATGTCATAATAATCGAATTGTTCCAGGTTCTTTTTTTATAAATAAATTCCATAAGTAGAATTCATTAATTTTTTCAAATGTATCTTCAGAGTTTTTCAAAACTTCAAATTTTGTGAATCTCGCCTTTAACATTCTTCATTTGAAACATAAGTAAGTGTATTCATTTTATGAATGAATTCATTTCTTCTGTGTACCACATTTCCAAAAGATAAGAGAAATGCTTAGAAAAGTTTTAGAAATTAATATAAATAAATTTTTTTTGTATAAAATATCATTAATTATTGATCTCTTTCCTTTTGCGTCACTCCAATTTTTTCAATGAATATGAAGTTTAAAAGTTTGCATTCACGAAGATGCAAAAGTGCTTGCATTTTTCTTCGTTAAATTTATAAAGCGTTTCTATTTTAAATTCTTTTTCTTTCTATCTTTTTGGGGAATTTTGTATCGTTCGTCACAGTTATATTTTAATACTATTCGTGTTATAAACTTAAGAATAGTTTCGATATCTAATGAAATTCTCGTAATGAAATTATTTAAGACTTTAAGACCAAGTTTACTCATTTTTTTCCATCTTGAATGTTGATCTGAAATTTTTACAACTAATGTATCAATAAATGTCTGATGTAATTATGCAAAGAATAACACATCGATGGAAAACATGTAGCATATAAAATTGCAATTTTTATGTTAAGATTCCATCAATAAAAACATAAACTTCTGTTTATAAAATGGCTTTTTATGAACAGAAATATTGTATCCTATAATCTACTTTGAAAAACATCCCAATTTTTAGATATATTTCAAAAACAAAGATATACAATTCAAGTAAAAAAAAAAAAATGCTAACTAATAATGGATAATTTTTTTTTGTCTTTGTAATAATTTTAACTCGTTAATATTTGCTCAAATTACAATCTTCCAGTTTATCTTCTCTAAAAATCTTTCTCTATTTTAACGAAATCGAGGACAGTATTGAACTCCAGAAGGAAAAGAAAATCGAATCTTTAAACGGAAATAACGTGGCTTGATAACATTTTATTCTCGATTGCATCTACAATTGAATTCTATTACGATTTTTACTTCATGCAATTTGCAATTCTCTATCGATCTATTTGTTTATCTGCTCACGCAGAAGCTTCGATAGAGCAACAGGCTATACATCAGCTTTATGTTTATTCTAATTGAGTAATTTATCTATTTGAAACATTTTATAGTACTGATACTAGTTTTTTGACACAATTTTTCTAGTATATATCGCCCAATTTATAGATAATACATCAGTTTCACATCATTATATTAATAAAAGAATGGAAAGCCTTGATAGAACAGTAAATAATGTATTAGCGTCATATTCATCTCTTTATAGTACTTTGCTCTTTTTACTTTGGCCGCGGTGGCTTGGTGGTAAAGTCTCGGCTTGTGAGCCGTAGGATTTAAGGTTCGAGACCCGATTCCACGGAAGAACCGTCGTGTAAGGGGGTCTGTTGCACATTAAATCCGTCATGCCAAACGTCCTCCCAATGGTGTGGTGTGATGTGAAGAGGGAGGTGCCAGCTCAGGTGTTGTCCTCGTCATCTGACCGCGGTTCAAAATTACGAGGTCCGTCCCAAAATAGTCCTATAGTTGCTTTACAACTGGACGGTAATATAACTAAACTAAACTAGCTCTTTTTACTTTCTTGTATACATAGTATAGAGAAAGTACAGTAATCGTTAAAAAATTTTAACTCGAGATTTGAACGAATCCCCACATTTTACATCTTTCTGAGTTAGAAAAACACATTTTTGGGAAATGTCCGTCTGTCTGTCTAACTGTGACGAAGATTACTCAAAACCGATTTCAGCTAGATGATTGAAACTTGGTATAAGATCTTTACATCTGATTGCAAATTTTTATCAAATTTTGAGTAAAATTTGTTCAGAGGAAATCCGTCTGTTCGGTTATTCGAATATAAGTTAACCCGAGAACTACAAAACGGATGGATGGATTTTTATGGCGCAAGAGCCAAAACTGGCTATGCTGCGCCAAAACAAGTGGTATGTGTATATTACCATATGATTGTTAAACAAAACATTTCCTCAAGGTTAAAATACAAACAACTTCCTCTGAAACGGAGAACGTTAATTTGGTAAGATTCTGTACGCAGACTTAACATATATTGTGTAGAAACCTTTCACATTTTCAGCCAAATCCAACTACGGGTTGACTGTCAGTCGGTCTGCACTTTCAGAAATAACTAAACGCAATGATTTAAATATATCAAATTTGGTATGGAAATTTGTGACTCCATGTGTGGTTTTGTGTCAAATTTTTGTTTCAATTGGTTGAGAAAAACATGTCTAAAACATGAATTCCATTTTCGGATACTGTTAACTGCATGAGAGAAATGAATCGCCAAAACCATCGCCAAGGATGACACGATAGATTCAGTAAATATGCTAAATTCACGCCAAAGATTAATATGTCATAACTATTGCACGTCAATGCCATGCTAGACATTCTCTGACAAGGCAAATTTATTAGAGAATATACGAGAAAGTTTTGGGGAAACCACTTCCATTGATTTTTAGCAACTCTTTCTATTACTAATACTAGTTTCTCCCCTTTTCTCTCACATAAAGATTTTCCTACCATGTATCCCCCCAGTTTACTAGTAGTTTTTAATAAAGTAGTTGTTATTAAAGAAGTGAAGGAAAACCCTCGCTAGATCAGTAGATAGTGTGTTGCTTATGTTCTTTTTTCTTAATAATTTTCCTAACTTTTAGAAATCGCTTATTGTACTAATACTAATTTTGTTTTCCTTTCTTCTCAATGATTTCCACATCATATATTACCCAATTTACAGACTGTACGTCAGTCTAAAAACATTATTATACTAATAAAGCACAATGTAGTTCGTCCTCTGCGAGTTGAAAAAGAAACAAACGCACGCGAATACTGCATTCATCTCTTGCATTCCTGTATCTCGGATCCCAGAAGAGGCGACGTTCTCGTGAATGGCATTTTTATGACTGAAGGATTGTGATTGGTTGCAGTGTCGTGACAGTTATACGTATGATCATTTATTTGCATTAGCTACTGTTTAACTAAAATGTCGCTGTTGTATTTACTCTTCAGCGGTTGCAGTTCGCGGATTATTATCCGAGATAAATGGGAGTTCTTTTTAAGAGAAGGACGCTTCTTGCTTCAGTTAGCTTTTCAGTTCTTTTCTGAGGATTTATAGGCCCGCATTTTATTCGTCTTAGTTAGAAAAGCATAGTTATTTCCTTCTTATTCTGCATTAATGCGTATTTTTGTAAATATGAATTTGAGATGAGAAATGAGGTTTCTTAAAAGCATATATATAATATGTTTGAATATTATCTTCGGTATTGACCTTTTAATTTATATTCATCATAGTCTGTTTATTCATTTTGGTCAAATAAAAACATTGGGACTTTAGATAAAAGGATTAATTTCGGCTTAAATTGGATTAAGATTTTTTTTATTCATTTGCATTGAATGATATTTGGAATATACTTACCTTATCACAGTAATCTTATAATGTGATGAAAAACAATTTTTTTGCATCCGGAAAACCTTTTGGCTAAACAATCAGCGCTTTGCGACATCAAAGTGCTTGCTAAACAAAAAGATTTTTGCATATGAAATGCATAAAATATTAAAGCAGTCATATCTATTAATTTTATTCATTATTGTAAGAACGAAAAAATATCACCTTTAATTTTATAAATTATTGCAAGAACAAATAAATAAATAAAAAATATCACCTTTAATTATATAAATAATTTCAAGAACAAAAAAAATATCACCTTTAATTATATAAATAATTTCAAGACCAAAAAAAAAAAATATCACCTTTAATTTTATAAATAATTTCAAGACCAAAAAAAAAATATCACCTTTAATTTTATAAATAATTTCAAGACCAAAAAAAAAATATCACCTTTAATTTTATAAATAATTTCAAGAACAAAAAAAAATATCACCTTTAATTTTATAAATTATTGCATGAAAAAAAAATATCACCTTTAATTTTATAAATTATTGCATGGAAAAAAAATATCACCTTTAATGTTATAAATTATTGCATGAAAAAATAATAGCACCTTTAATTTCATAAATTATTGCAAGAACAAAAAAATAATAGCACCTTTAATTTTATAAATTATTGCAAGAACAAAAAAATAATGTCACCTTTAATTTTTATAAATTATTGCAAGAACAAAAAAATAATGTCACCTTTAATTTTTATAAATTATTGCTAGAACAAAAAAAGAAACTATCGCCTTTAATTTATAAATTATTGCTAGAACAAAAAAAGAAACTATCGCTTTTAATTTATAAATTATTGCAAGAACAAAAAAAACTATAGTCTTTAATTTTATAAATTATTGCAAGAAGAAAAAAAAAATATCACCTTTAATTTTATGAATTATTGCAGCAACAACAACAAAAAAATCACCTATCAGTGAAAAGTGTCAAAACTAAATTTGATGCAACAGATGTAAGATATTTAATTACAATGTATACAATTAAAATGGATATAGATAAAAAAAGCATGTAATTAATGGAGTAATTTGTTTTACTTCAGTTTATATGCTATTTTAAATGCAATATGGAAATTTGCACTGAAAGAAATGTTTCAATTTATTGTTGAACGATATTTGTTACTTGTCTTTTTTTTAGCTTCATTAAAAGTAAAGTTCCTTTTAATATAATCATCAAAATCAATATATTGATACCTAACTAATGATCTTATTTTAAAAATAAGTATAAAACTTATATACAAGAAAAAAAAAAGCAGTGTTCGATTCCAAAGCATTTTATTTACTATTCATACCAGTTAATTCTATTAATGAAATTGTCTTCTAGTGTTGAGGATGCCAGTTGACGTGTTTCCACATGCAATGAAGGTATGCAAGCCGCTCTCGCATTATTCTCTAATTACTTACGCTAAGCAGATTTTAACTGACTGATAGATGATAAATGTATCAGTCTTCATGCTTTGAGAAGGAACCAGGTGCGATGCATTATGCATTCAAGGTCTGCATTATAAATTTATGCAGTTTCCTTTATAAGCTATGGTTAATTTCTAATAGGTCTAATACTATAAACTGGAAAATGCTAATTGTATATACTGTTATTTATGTATTGTGGAAATATTTTCGAAGGTCAGAAAGTGCATTGAAATTAATTTGAACATAAAAACAATGCAAGGAATCGTATTTTTAAGACTAAACGACTGAAAACTGATTTAATTTTTTGATAGGAATATCTGTTATTATTCCTTTTTTAAATGATCGGTAACTTAATAGGTTTTCAAAGCATGCTCCATTTTAAATCTGATTCTCACAGAACAAGAAAGCTCAAATTAAAAATATTTTAAACTTAATTTCAAAATTGATGAAATGTTTCATATTAAAAAAAATATTGGTATTATTCTATATTTTTGTCATATCAATAATTATTTCTGGATATTTTTTATAATATGCACAATAAAGGTGATACCTATTAGAATGTCAATGGAATTCATAAAATAAATTAATGCTCTTATTTTGCAATATATTATTCTGATGGAAATTTATATTGCTTGCTAAATAAAGCATCTCATGTTGGCCAATAATAAAATCTGTGTTCTATCTATTATAATAGATAGGGAAAAATCGTTAAAATATCAAAGGAACATTTTTAACATTTTGTTAATAAAAATAATAACTTTTTGGTTTACAAATCACAGCGATGGAAGACGCATAGCAGCTGATTTAAATCCATATCCATTTACCTCTCAAAAAGAAATCTAGTGGTTTGGCATTACACAATTTCATAGTTAAACTCACAGGTTTTAGGGAGATTAACCCTTTCTAGGGCCGTGGGAAGTATGCTTCCGACTAAATTTATCAATATTTGTATGAAATTATGTAGGTTGGCATAAGCTCTGACAATTTTTTTTTTTACAAAGACAATAATTTAAATGCTTCAGTTCTTTATCTTACAGAAAATGATGTGTCTTGATTTATTACTTAATTATTAATTAACCAAATTAAGGAATCAAATTAAATTTATCTAATAAGCTAAATGAATCCCTTTTCTTATTCTAATTTCAAGTCTAAAAATATTTTAACATAATGACTGGAAAAGAATGGCCCGTTAAAGGGTTAATAGACTATTTTAATTGCTTTATTTTTTCATTCATATTGTACACTATCCTGTTCATTCATCCAGTTTTATTGTACTCCAAATAGTTTTCATTTTAGTTTTTACCACTTTTTTTATTGATTTATATGTATTTTTATTTTGCCGTATGTATGTTTCTTTTGAACTGATTGCACTATAATTTTTTTTACTTTTGTTTTTGCTTTTCAATAAAGTTTACCTGCAACTATATCAAACCCTAAAAGGTCATATGAACTCTAGAAACGAAGGTGTGGTGTTAATTTTAAATATCAGCACTTGATCTATGGGTACAATGTAATTGCTAATTGAATAATTATGGAGAAAAAAATTAAAAAGCTAATTTTTATCAACTTTTTAGTATGCGAAATATACAAAAAGAAAAATCTCAAAATATTAACCCCGAGATGTTAATAAATCTCAGCGATTTAAACGAAATTGGTTCGAAAATGAATTAAATTCGCCCAGAAAGCAATTTGGGAATGGTAGCTGCATATGAGCACAAATTCACAGGAAATAAGCTACACAAAATTTTTGTGCTAAAATTGTAGACCTGCTTTATCTTCATGTGCGAGTGTGATAATTAAAAAATTTGGACACCTAGCTGAATGAAATTTGGCGCATTATCACCAATATTGGGCGTCTGAATCAAGTTTAAAGAAAATTTATCCCTGGTTGATACATCTAAAGATATACATCTGATTGTGAACAGAAAACCGCAACAAGCTGTTTGAATGAATTTTGTATGTGGTCTAGAAACTAAATTTGAAGAACTATCCGAAATCGCAAACTCCACAGTTCAGTGGGAAGAGGTAGAAAATACATCTTGGTGTACGTTTTTATACGCCAAAGCTAAAACGAAAACATTCCTTTCGGTGACTTTATCAAGCTTGAATAACAAAGAAAAAATACCGAACCAAGGAAATATATCGCTCAAATAGTAAGTCTGATTTCCGCATTCTTGTTTATCCATAATTATTATAAATGAATGCAAATATGGTAAGTATAGTAAAATGTCTTGCTCTTTCTATTTACTTACTCCAGCTATTCGGCTAAGTTACCCTAAATATATAAATATGTCCAAAAATATGTAAAGCTTTAAGTTGTCTGGTAAAGCCAGGCCAGGCCAGGCCAAACCAAACCAAAGCAAACATGACAGAACGAGATTTTACACTGAAATGTACAATACCATTTCAACATTTCCAAAATTCTGCAAAAATAAATAAAATATGTCAGCAATATACAAAAAAATATTATAAAATATAAAATAATTGTTCAGAGGATATCAAACTTGCAAAATAACGTAATACATGTGAACATTAGTAGAACGTTATTTTTTAATCTAATTATAATTACGAAGCAATTACAAGGGTAAAAAGTGACTTCAGGATGTTGTTTTTCCATTGAAAGAATACTTAAATTGTTTTGTTTAAATAAGTATGTGAAATGTAGTAGAACTTGTTAGAATTAAAATACAAAACCAAAAGAAATTAAAGTCAGACATTTATTTATTATTGCTAATTTTGTTACTGAAAATAATTTAATATTATTATTTGGACTAAGCGAACAGGACCTGATTTTTTTTCTATAACCTATCGGCTACACATATAAAAAATAATATAATTAAAAAATTCAAATAAATCTAATAAAATTAAAAACAAATCTCACGATAACTATTTTAAACAATAGCATGTTTAAACTCCAAATAGAATTTAAACAACAGAATAAATAAACACAATTTATAAGCTCAGCAGTACTATAAAATTAATTTTTCAACAATAATTTCGATACTAAGATATTTATTGTCAGCTTTACCGAGCCGCCCTAACCTTTTCAATATTATACATGATTAGTTAGACGGTCAACTTCACTTTTCCGAAAAAAAAAAATCAAATTTTATTTTCCCTTTAATTGCCTCCATTAAACCAAATTTTAACAGTACCAAACCTTCTCAGCAGCGATGGACCGTCTTGAAAGCAAGCATTCAATGAGTTCCTCGAAATTTCTGACTAATTAGCGTAGAAAAGGGTATACGAGAGGAAGGTTTCTCTATGAAAAGCGCGCAGACTGTGTAACCAGGAGAACACGAAGTCTCGCGTGTTCGTACTGCCGAGGGTGTGGCTCTGAGCTCGATCAGACGAGGCTCTTTCTCTCTAGCCATTTCCAAACAGCGGCGTATAGGTGACCTACCTGCCAGAATTTAATTATCGACTCAATTAGGGTTTTTGATATTGTGCTCCCGTATGACGGGCGAGAAGATTTGGGATGAATTTTCGTTTCAGAGCTTTGAAAAGGGAAAAACAGGCGTGTTGCGGAAGTATAAAATTTTTTGTCCTCCATGAACTTATTTTAAAATTCGACCGGATTATGAAATTATATCCTTAGTTCCGTTTTTGTCTTCTTGAATTCATTTCCTATTATTTCTATTGTCTAAACAAGACAAGATCCCTCTTCTTTATAAAATATTGATAATTATTAAAAAAAGAACAATTAAAATATAATTTATTAAACGCCCCTGAAGTGCCTTGGAATGTTTTGATATTTTTATAAATAATATTATAATTTGAGTCGGAAATTAAACTCAAAAACTAAAATGAGTTCGGAACTTCGGAACCAGAGGGTTTCAGATTCGAGACCTAATTCCACTGAAGAACCATCGTGTAAGCAAATCTGGTGCACGTTGAATCAATTGGGGCAAAACGTCCTACCGCTCGTGTGGTTGGAAGTTTGGAGAATGTGCGCCAGCTTAGGTTTAGTCCTCGTCATCTGACCGCGGTTCAAAATTACCGTCGCAAAGTCTGTCATAAAATTGCCTAGTGTTGCTTTAAAACGGAACTTTATCATAACTAAACTTAAGAATTTCGTCTTCGGCCGTATAAGGATTATAGTCTTGTATGAGCTTATTTTGAAACTCCACTATGTATTCTGAAATTATGTCCTTAGTTCCGTTTTTGTCTTTTCGATCTCATTTCCTAATGTTTTTGTTGTCTAAACTAAACAATATCCCTCTTACTTATAAGATGATGATAAATTTTTTATATCAAGAACAATGAAAGTATAATTTAATAAAACCTCTGATGTGTTCTAGAATCTTTTGATATTTTCATCCATAATATTATAATTTATGGCAGAATATAAACACAAAAACTAAAATATCCTTAACCAGATTATAATTTAATGAAAGACCAAAGGAAGTCCTGCAATATTTTCCTTTTATTTTGAAATTATTATCCATGAAATTATGATTAGTGTCTGAAACTCGAAAATCCCATTTTCATAATCAGACTAAAATTTGTTAAATGACTGTGGGAAGACAGGATTTTCTTTTCTTTTGAAAATACTATCCATTAAATTATAATTAGTGCTTGAAATAAATACCCTAGATTTCTTAATCAGATTTCATATTTCCCAGATTATGCACACACTGATATACCTGGCTTTAAATTATTTTCATTTTAAAACGTTTTAATGTAAGAACTTCTTTGTATGAAATATTATAATATAGAAAATCGTTTTGTCTTGTGAAAAGATTTTAATTAAAATAAACATGTCAATTGAAGCAGTCGATTTTTTAAAAAATATTCAAAACTGATTTTTATTATATAAATTATATAGATTCGTTATATAAGTACCTCAAATTTTATTAATAAAAAATTAAAATAGACGAAAGAGCTTAATTAACGTTTCGAATAAATTAATTAGTTAATTCATTTTTTTTAACGTGCAAATATATCAAATCAGTGATTGCTCCTGATATAAACTGTAATCATCTTAAAAAAAAATTTTTTTTTAGTTCTCCAGAATTCTGTTAATGTGTTGTGGCAACAACTCTTCGTATGAATTCTTTCAAAGCTAATAAAAATTTGTCAATAAATTTTTAAATAATAAATTTTATTAAATTAAACAAATATCGGAAGAAAGAGGGGGAAGTAGAACTCTTCACAGCCTTACCATTGCCTAAAAATAAACATCTATAAGTTTTCTTATTTAACCGTTTATTGAATTTTGAAAAATAATAATAATTGATAGTAAATTGCACAAAAATGAAATAGAATAATAATTTGGATAATTTACTTCAGAACTGATGCGGGTAAATATTTAACTTTAGATTAACTTCTAATTAACTGCCACATTGTGAAAAACTAACAGTATTCTTTTTTTTTTAATCTTAAATAATAAGTATGCAAAGTTTGCTTGAATTCGGTCCAATTTTGCAGAAGATGTAAAGTATGCATAGTTTGTCATACTTACATTTATTTACATTAATATTACCAATCCACAAAATAGAAGTAATATTCAATTTTCAAAGATTTTGGAAGGTGTTAAAAGCAGAATTGCTGATGGAATAATTATACCGAGTTATCAGTATGCAGTCTCTTTATTTTAAAATAATTCACATAAGTTTAAGTTTTATGATGATTTGTCTTAGATTCGTAATACAAGCAATACAAAAATCACAATATAAAAGCTTTAGTTGAGGTTATAAAATTTATGTATGAATAAAATTAAGCATTCAATTTGAAAAATATATTTTGAGTATTAATTCTTAAATCAATCACACGTGAAATACGTTAAAGAATGAAACGTCGTTCTTTTTTAAGGTCCGTCCATTCAAAAGCTTTTCCCAGCTTGGCAAGTAACAAGAGCTATCATTAATCAACATAAGTATGATAATGCTCTCTGAAAGATCTTTCATATCGATTGCCAGAAATACATTATTAAAACTTCTTAACAATGTAGTTTTTTTTCCTCGATTAAAATTTGTACTTGAAATTAAACTAACTTTTTTAGTGCTGAAATCTAAATAATATTTTGAAGTGTTTGGAATATTTCTTGAAAGAATGTCGTTCTATTCTGAATAAAATATGGAAGGATAGAAATCAATAAATGAAAATAAGTCCAACCATAAAATAAAATTTGATGGAATTATAAATAAAAAATTTCTTTAACTATTTTTTTTTTATTTTTTATATTATCATATTAAGAAAATCTGTGAATTAATTCTGAATGGAATTCTGGATTTTGAATGTAACCAAAGTTTGATTGGAATAGTTTTTTGTCGATAGTTAGGTTATGGAAACATTAAATAAATATTTTATCATTATGAATTTACAGATGTAAAAAGATTTCAAAATTCTAGAACAGAAATAAGTAAGAAAAAAATATTAAAAAATTCCATTTTTAAAAATGCGAAGTATGTTATGCTAAATAAAAGCGTTTTAAAATAAAACTGATTTTAATTTCATTCTTTCTATGCAAACGATATCATACAACTATCTGTATTTCTTTATGAATTATTAATTTTTCGAATTCTGAATCACTTTATGAATGCCAATATAACTCTGATAATCTTATCGTTTATTCTTCAGTATTAACTGATTGCCAATGTTAAAAATTGGAATATTAAAAATTAAATATAATTTATTGTAGCTGAATAGGTAATTTAAATTTTAAAATCATCATATTAACCAAAAATTGGTTTCAAGATTTTTTTTTCTTTTTGGAATTTATTTTCGTAGTTCAAGAAATTGTTGTTTAAAGCAAAAATTTTTCATAGTAATCCTGCCTCTGAATGATGTGTTTTATATGCAAGAGGAAAACAAACAATAAAAACAAAACCCTGCACGTGAACTGAATGCATCATGAAAGAAGCACAAAGAAGTCTTTCCAAAGTGCTTCAGTAGATTCGAATAAAATTCCTCAGGAATAATATAAGAATACTTTCATTTAACAACTACTATTTCTTTTTCATGCATTATAATGTTTCGAATCTATAAAATCTATGAAAAACTTATGCAACAATTAAAATGTTGATATGCCATGTTTTTCTTGTTTATTTATGCTGTAAGTTAGGAAACATAATTGTGTATAACAATTTATTTCAGTTATATAAGTTTTTATATGCTTGAAAGATAATCAAATTTAAGTTTAAATGCAATCATTCATGAAAGTTTAAATTTTTAAAATATAAAGGTTTTTATTCCGAAAGAAAAACTCATAAGGTAAGTTTTCTTTTCTTTTAAAGATATGATTTGAAATATTTTTTTTAGAAAAAACGATATTGTTTTGGAAAAATAGGCTTAAAAGTTATTAACTATTTAAATATAATTAATGGCCATTTAAAGTCTTATGTTATATTTATGATTAAAAATATTTTAAATAAATATAAATGTAGAAAATTAAAACTAATTTTAAAGGTTTGATTTCTTTTCAATTGGATAAAAAAATTAGTGAACGATACAATCTATACTGAAATTATTAAATACATATTTAATGTATAAATAGGGTAAAGTATTTTATATAAATAAATGAGTTATAGTAAATAAGCTATAAGAAATTAAAATAATCACCAAAAATAATCAAAAATAGCTTTAATTCTCATTTGTGCAAGAAAAGTTTTTAAAAAACATGAAAAAGATGATAGAATTTAAAATTACATAAAGACTTTTTACATTAATTTTGAAGCAAAATTCTATTGACTATCACTCTTTCTTTTCTTTTGAGAAATATTTTACAACATACTCAGTTAAATTAAAGTTCGTGCAGGGAACTTTCTCACAATTACCATCAGACATGGAATGAAATAGATCCTTGACTCCATAATTGTCGAGGTAATTGTCATCTACGAAAGCAGAAGCTGTGTGCAGTGCTCTTTGGAGGATCCTCGGATTGGTGTCATTGGTGGAACTACCCTTGGTAACTTGACAGAAAATTCTTTGCATGCAGCCTGGATTTTCCAAGGCTCTGTATCCAAATGTGCTTACACCATCCAGTATAGGAGCAATGAAGTCGTTTCCAAACAACATACGGCCTCTGTTTCCTGTGGCTGTTGTCGATACTGTGGGCGTGGACATCATATTGTTCATCAGTGTTGGTAAAACTGCAGCCAAGAGGATACTTATGGGTATGGCAGAAACTAGTAACAGAGTGGATGGATCAGTCTTCAATTTACTCAGAAAACCACTACTGGGTTTGGGCTTTACTTCTTGAAGATCTTTCATCATCATTATCATGGCAGCCATTTTTTCTTTATCCCAAGAGTTGTCCTTCCAGGGTGCTGCTGGTGGATAAGCGTTTCCAAAATTTGGTGGTAGAGGTACACCTTTCATGTCAGCTGTTGGGGGCTCAAACTCAGATGATTCTGATGAATCTCCTTTCCAGACATTCCAATTAACGTTCGATCCACTCTTGTACATACTGACATCATCAGGAACATACTTGGGTTTCGGTTTGTAGAAGGCAGGGTACTTGTCGTAGTTGATAGGTGGAAACAGAGGCTTCTTTTCGGAATCATTTTCGGATTGGAGGTTTTCGTCCTTGAAAGGAGACACTTCTGGAGTTGGTTGGGATTTCGTTTTTAAATTGTTATTATCTGGAGGGCTGTAATATATGTTATTCTTGCGACCTGACCGAGGAGATTGCTCAGTTGCGTTACTAGAAGAAACATGGGGTTCATCTGAACAGAATACATCTCCGATGACGGCAAGCACCAACAGGAGTAAACCAATGTTTGTTTGTGACATAGTGCTTTAGAATTTGGAACAAGGATGAGAAGCTGTGATTGTAGTGGTGGTCTGAGTGTTTTCTAGCTTTATATATGTCGCAACACGCTCTGCTTAACTCAAGTGTTGCAAAATATGAAAATGAGAAGAAATAAATAAGAAAGTCCGTCTATGAATGAGATTTATTTTCTTAACGGTAGTTCTGTTGAATTTTGATGGCGAAAATATTTCAGCCTCCTTTGTGAACACGTATGGGTGTCGCCTTTTCTATGGTCTATGACGTTCTAGAAATCTATTAGCATTCCGATTCTTCATAACCAGACTTCCTTCTGAAATATCGAAAGCCATCTCAACCATTGCAGGGTGTTTAGTTGTAAAGTGTGGAAAGATCAGTATTCTTGTGCAATCTCATTAATTTTCTTATACTTTATAAATAGTCATATTAAACTTTTTAAAATAAAAAAAACGAATAAATGATGTAATTAACTGAAAGAAAAATTAATTTTATTCAAAGATGTTATAAAAGATTTAAATGATTTATGCGGAAAATTTGGAAATGAAATTCTGAATATAAAGATTTTGTTAGCAATAAAGATGTTATAACAATTATCCAAATTCTTAAAGTTCGATAATTAATTATAAGAAATTTAATTTTTGTAAAAGAAATTGTGGATCGATCATTAGACTGATAAACATTTACGCTGAATACTATGAAAAAGAAAAAGAAAAAGGCTTCCTTATATTTAATTAAATCAGAAGAGAAATTTATAATAGTGACTTTTCTTCATGTTATTTAATTTTTCTGGTTCAGGTAATAGTAATTATTTATTCATTACATTTTCATACATGAACAGATATGGATAATCTTTTTGGTTGCTTTTAAAAATTTAAACTAATTTAATTACTAGCTGGTTTATCAGATATGATATAAGAATGTTTGTCACCAACAGTTTTCGAAACTTGAAATAATTTTCTCTTTGGTATATTCGTACTTCGAGATATTATAAATATTCAATAATTTGATTTATCAGTTGTTTCTTTTAATGAAAAAAATTTTGTTCAAAATATTTCCTTGAAATGATTTAGTTATGATGTTTAAGATGTTACTGATATAAATAAAGTTAAGAAACTAAGCAATATATCATGAAAATGTATTTTTTCTTAAATTTTCAGATTACTCATTAGAGTTTATAGTTTGGTTATTTTTTCAAAAAAGTATCGCAATGGTGTTTTTATATTTTCAGAAAATAAGTTTAAAATGGTATTTATTTAAAATAGATTTAATCTTTCCTAACTAAGGTATTATTAAAATATCGCTGTGATATCTCTAGACAAATTTTTCAAAATTGAAATTTTGGATTTTTTTTGTGATATCACTTTTGCAATTAAACGAATGAATCATAATACTTATAAATTGCCCTAGTATTAATGTTGAATTTCTGTAGCGCTTATAGCAGAGCGATTCGTGTTGGCAGGGATGATGATTGATTCGTTTCATTTGTAAAGCGCCTGCATACTTTTTAGGCTTGTGTAGGGAATTTGGGAATAATGCTAAATCATATAGATTTTATACAATTTCTCATTCATGAATAATTTCAATGTCTAGAATTCTATTCCATATATAGCAGAATACAGCAACAAATATTTTGATGAGTATAATTTTCTATTTTATGTTAAAAAAAATTCTGAAATGTTTGTGTATAATTAGTGGGAAGAGTTTATATTATAAAATTCTTGAGAAGTTTGTTTGGTCGCGGTGGTCTGGTGGTAAGGTCTCGGCTTCGGAACCATAGGGTTTCAGGTTCAAGACCCGATTCCAACGAAGAACCGTCGTGTAAGCAGGTCTGATGCACATTAAATCAGTCGGGGCCAAACTTCCACCCTCTGATGTAGTGTGAAGGTTTGGAGAGAGGGTGACACCTCAAGTGTCGTCCTTGTCATCTGACCGTGGTTCACAATTACGAAGTCCGTCCCAAAATAGCCCTACTGTTGCTTTAAAACGGAACATTAATATAATTAAAACTAAAACTTTGGCTACAATTAATCAGGAAAGTTTCCGAAATACACAATTATTAGAAAATTAACTAGTTAACTGCTTCGACCTCTTCGGAAAATGAGTATATAAATTATCATAAACCTCTGTGTATTATATAAATATAATGAATAATTAATTATAAATATAATAATTATACTATAATATAAATATAATAATTGTCATTGAATAAGCTCTTCATAACACAGAATATTGTATTGTTTCCATGACGAATATACTCATCAAAAGTAATTAACTGGTTAAATATTTATATTAACTGCATGTTAACGATTAATCGCCGAGCACAAAGTGACCAGAAATCGATTTTTGGTAACTATTACTCCGCAGTTCCGACAAAGTAGCTTCTTTTCTTTACTAAACTATAAAGCACATAACTCATGTATGAAAATAAAAATCTGAGCACTCATGGTGTTCTTGGACTTGCCTGTGGTCTATAATTTTATGCAGGTTTCAAGGATAACACCTTTATTAGAGAGTATGCGAGGAAACATTGGTAGACTACTCTCTTTGATTATTACCAATTTTTTCCCGAAGTTGGAATCACTGTGAAATTATTCTGAGGGGGGGGCGTGAGTTGGGATTTTCAGAAAAGAGGATTGTAAGTGAAAAATAGCGTAGTTTAGGTTAGTTACTATTCATTCATACTATTCCCCCTTTTTCAAGCAACACTAAGACTATTTTGGGAGGTCCTCCTATTTTCGAACCGTGATCAAATTGCAAAGACCTGAAGCAACACACTCACAGATAAGTTAGAACATCATAATATTTGATGTTGAGCTAGCATACCAACGATGTGCCTCTACAACACACCAACGGTTCTCTGAAAAGCAATACTCGATTATTTTATAATTTTAAAAATCAACATTATTTTTAAATATTTCTTCATATTTCATATCTAACCTGATTTTTCATTTTAAGTATTCGCTTGTAAATTAAGCCACTTCAGTTTTTGTTAGAATATAACGAATAATAACACCTCTCTTTTTCAATTCAATAGTAATGTTCGGAGTTTAAGAATATTTAGTTCAAGAATTCCACAAAGCTGTATACCACAATAATGAGAGGATACTTGAGTCTGAAAGATTGTAATATAGTTATGATTCAAAACTAAAATTATTTTAATTCCTACTTTATTAATTGTATATTAGGCAGTGTTGCTGAAAGTTACTCAGCATTAAATGGATATTATTTGATTTGTATTGCTTGTCTCAAGGAAATAAATAGTTATACTTAATGAATCACAGAAAGTCACAATTAATCATACTTAGAAAGCACTCATATATTAACAATTCTCAATATTTTTCCTTTATGGATTCCTTCTAATGCCAAAATTAAGCAGTTATATGCGCTCTAATTGTGCCGAGTTATAATGATAAAAAGAAAACACCATGGAAAATAAATGAAATGATATTTTTACTACACATTACAGAAACTATATGCTTATTCAATGAATATTAAAGTACAAGACAGATTCTGAATATTAAAATCTGAATTAAAATTATTCCTTCACGGGAATTTCAAAATGAAATCTTTAATAATTAAACTGAATTTGAAATTTGAACGACCGCAAACATTTCAAGTGATGCCAAACATCCACAAATCATGTAATTATATCTTTATGGTACTTTAACCCTTTCTAGGGCCGTTGAAGTATGCTTCCCACCAAATTGATCAATCTTTGTATGAAATTATGTAGGTTGGCATAAGTTCTGACCAATTTTTTTAGTAAGTCAGAAACTTAGATGCTTTAGTTCTTTATCTCAGACAAAATGATGTGTCTTTATTTGTTACTTAATTATTAATTAACCAAATTAATTAAATTAAATTTATTTAATAAGCTAAATGAATCCCTTTTCCTATTCTAATTTCAAGCCTAAAAATATTTTAATATAATATGACTAGAAAAAAATGGCCCTTTAGAGGGTTAAGCTAAACTATATTAATATCCATTTCGGTTTAAAATTATAGTAAGTATAGGAAATTCCATATTCTTGTTTTGTATTCCCTACAAATTATACTAAATAAACTTGAGTGATATGATCAGTGCTAGATTGGCATGGCTTCAGAGATGGATGATTCGACTATAAAATAAATGCTCTAGACAGAATCCTGATTCTCGCTAAATATGTATTGTAACTTTGGTATGGTGTGAAATTACGAACACTGACCGGACGTTCTTCAGAGGTTTTTCTCATCTTAAATTGCGTAAATGTGCGTAAATGTCCAAAATAGTCTTTTTATGTTTCAAAAATGAAAAACTTAAGCCTGGCGTATCAGTGTATAGAGTCTAAACAATAATTTTCACTCAAACAAGAAAACTATTACTGGAAAGTCTCAAGAATCTATACTTTGCTCTCAAATTTAAAGTATAAGCTCCATCAGAAATTAATCCACCCAAATAATATTTGATTTTTTTTTGTAAATAAACAATGCCTGAATCCGAAATTTTATAGATTTGATGTGTTAAGAATAAATTATAAGATCATTTTTCCCTCTGAAAATTGTATTCTATAATACTTATGTTGTTTTCTTAGAGTATATTTTGTTTATCCATGAGAATCAATATGTTTATACAGTGTAATTTAAAGAATTATTAATCATAACAGCTTAATATTAATTAAAATTGTGTCTGCATAGTAACATTGCATTTTAATTATGCATATTTTTTAAAAAAAATGAATTAAAGGATTGAATTAAAGGAAACAATGAATGTTATTTTCGTAATTTTTTGTATGACTTAATTCAAAAATTTTTAAACATCGAAAATACTATAGCAGAAATAACCTTAGAAACAGTAATTGTTTAAAATATATGCTTTAATCTACGATTTTCCATTTAAAAGAATCCTTAGTTTAAATTATTCGCATATTTTAATTTTTTCTGGAAATTTTTTTCCCCTTGGTTTTGCAAACAATTCATTGTTCAATTTTCGAAAATGTATTCCTGTCGAATTACCTCCTCAAAACATATTTCGCTTCTAAATTTCCCTCCAGATTTCTAACTGACAGTTAGATCAGAAATCCAAAAGATAAATTTCGAATTTCTTTTTCACTCGTTCTCGAGAAGTTCGTGGTAAGTTTCCGTTTCAAAAGTTCTATTGAAAGAGGGGGAAGGAACGAAGAACAAGAAAATGAAGAGGAAATAAGTCAATGGAGATCCTGTTAGGAAGTACAAAGAAGATAAACTCGGCCAAAAACTTCATTTTTTCCCTTTTCTTTTTCTTTTTTCTCATTTTACCCAAAACCTTCTCAGGTTGCAATACACGCTATATAGCAGCTGATTTCCGATCTGACGGATGCTCACGAGTGCGCATGCGCTGCATCCGATGACGTCATCGGGTCTTCAGGTGAGGTCTGTGCTACGAACCATCTCACTCTACTCGCAAGCCTCCGGTTACTGTAAAGGTAAAAATTCCCGCTCTGCAATTCTGCAGAAAAAAAAAAGACTTAGTTTCTACTTGCTCGAAGCAATCTTTTTCTGCACGCCAATATCCAGGAGTAGAAAAAGTCTGCACGTAAAAGAGATATTTTTGAGGGGCACTTTTGCCAAGTTTTTTTCCGTGCAACTCCTCACTACATGTGCAAAGCAGTCGTTAAGATTGGTGTACAGAACTCAATTTAGGAATTTTAACGTTGGCCCTTCTTTATTTTTAGATGAAATACTGTTTGACCGTTGAAAAAAGATGGTCATTGCACCTATCTTGAGTTCACCTTTTCTTTTTGCACGACAGATATTTTGCTAAGCTGTAAAAATGCGATTTCCGTTTGGATTTTAAAGAAAGTTTTAATTCTGAAGTGGTTGTAGGAATTTTTGACATTTTGATAAAAACGTTATCCATAAGAAAGGATAAGGATCTATTTTTCTAAGGAATAACTATTCAGACGCTGCTTTATATATTAATTAGCAAAGCAGTTGGTATTTTGTACTCTAAAGATTTGTCATTCGTTCTTTAAACATGGTGCTACGATTGATAATTTGAAATATTTCCAGAATTTCAGTGGCATATAAATTTTCTGAGTGTTATCTGTAACTGTAATGGATACAAAAATTGGGATTATCATTGAAAAGACAGTACAAAGGAATAGTATTGATATCTACTAGCATAGGGCGACGCTTCGCTGAAACTGTATTCTACTGATTATTCCTGAAAAATAGCGTTTGAACCTTACAGAGTACAAATAGGTAAATTTTATTCAAATTTAAAAGCACCTTATGCCTTTCTGCACGCTTTGCACATTTTGCTTACAGCTTCTGTAAAATGTAATATTTCACTTTTCTAGCTTTTATACATTTTTTTCTTCATTTCTCTTCAAATCTTGCATGAACATTTTACTTCTTTGTCTTTTTATCAGTAAGAGTTTGATAATAAAAAGCAACATTTAAAAAATAGACGACGCTAAAGACTAAAAAAACTGGTTATATTATTTTTAAATATGCATTTCTTTTACATAATCAAATATAAATATAACAAAATACTAAAATAACTATTCTATTTAAAAATTGAAAACCATTCTAATATAAAACGCAAAAGTATTTCAGTAAATTTAAGTATAGATCCTAAAAACATGAAAATGAATCGTGAAATATTTCAAAAGTATCGGATATAATTTATTGCATTATAATTTTTATTATATTTAATTTTTTAATTCAATCTTTTAAAAGTTTCTGTTGAATTTGATTTAGTCGCATTACCATTCTTTTAGCCGTATTTTTTATTTTGATTTAGTCGCATTCCATAACTTGGTAGAGGGGGCAAAATGCAGAATGAAGGGGGGGGGGGAGATAATTTACTTAATTCTTAAGCTAATAAAACTAATTTTTTTTTCGATACAAACACCCATTTTAGAAGATTCATTTCATTCAAGCTGTTTTGCTGATTTAAGTGGAAAAATTAGTTCATATATTTAAGGAATTTGTATATTTTGATTTATGTAATGTAAGATTTTCAAATTTCAGCTCTTTCTTTGAATCAAAATATTTCGTGGCTATCAGAGTACATTTTTAACAAATGCAGATTTTTTCAAAATTCTAATACTATTTTTCAATAGTTTGAAATTAGCCTTTTTACGCCTAGATTAGGCATTTGAAAAAATATAATGACGTTGGAAACTTGTAGCAAAAGTATCTAAGAAAATAAAGCAGTTAGTAAAAAAACTAATTGTAGTTAGAAAAAATTCTCAACATTAATTTGTTTAGGAAATGTCCTGATTTGTAGATTAAAATACAATTTTATTATTATTATTATTATTCTATGTCATATTTCACAATTACGAGTGGTTATTAAAGACATGCTTAACGTAAAAGCAAAATAATGGAAACCATAATATGAGGAAAAATACGTATGTCACTTTTCATTCTTATTTTAATAAAAACCACTGTAAATAAAGTTAAAAATTGATTCCGAAACTTTTGTTTGCATGTTATTTAAGGAAACATTCCCAAGATAAAAAATAAAACATTTTACAGTGCTTGAAAACTCAAATTTTCAAGGTATTTTCTGTACTGCAATCTTTTTAGTTTTGTTAAAAATTCATTTTCATCTGGATTTTGAAAATTTGTATATCACTCATGCACCATGTAATAGAATAATAGTTGCATTCTGTATCAGTTTACTGACCTTTCTTTTGAAAAATATATGAAAAAAATATTTAAAACAAAAAAGCAAGTTTTCTTACCTTTGTCTCCCTTATTCAAATTTCTATACTGTATTTATATTCAGATATCTTGTATAAAATTAATAATAATTATTTTGTATTTAAACACTACATAGATTTTTTTTGTATGGATATAAAATTGAATGTTTTTCTTTTTAGTAAATTTTTTTAAATATTATAAAAAAATAAGGGGTAATTTCAGAATGAAAAAAAAAAAGAGGGAAAAAAGTGTTTTTTTACATAAATATAAAATTAATTCTAAAATAATTTTGTAGATTTGGGTAAAGAAAATCTATATATTTTGATTTTGTGAATGAATTAAACAGAATTAAAAAAGATTCTTAAAAAAAGCAATTTTATACACATTATTCAAAAAGCCTTAATTCTGCCAAATCTTCAAAATATAATTCCGAAAATAAATGAATTTTATTCATCATGGAATATATCACAAGAATGATAGTAAACAAATATCTGAAAGAGATAAAATAAAATCTAAATTCAAACATTTGAAGCGTTTGAATCTGAAAGCTTTAAATGTTACTGTAAATTATCATAAACAATAGAAATATCTCAAATGCTTTGCATTATGAAACAATGAATATTCTTTTAAAACATTAAAAATTATTCTTAAATGGAATATTCTATGAATTGTTACTGAATTTAACGAAGCGCTTTCATGAATTAATTTATCCGAACAAAGAGTATTTTTAACTCATAAAATTTCAAGATAAAATTGAATTTATCGAATCGTTTTCATGAATTAACCAGAACAAAGAGCAATTTTAACATTTAATTTTCAGGATTAAGACAAAAATGTCACATTGTACAGAAAATAAAACGTAATATTGTAATATTTATTTTATATACACTGCGTATAGTTAAAAATATAGATTGCAAATAATTGCTAAATCTTTACTACGTAACACATTTCATTTGACACGAAATTAAAATATACATTTTTTGACAGCATCAAAATAGAAACTGCAGCTATAATAATACTTTACTAATCATTTTGTTATATCTGCTAGTATTAATATATTTTTACTTATCACTAACCGTAGCTAATGTTTAACTATAATTAAAATGTTAAAATTTTAACATTTTAGAGGTACGAAACAATTAATTCGATTGGTGAGAAACATAACGTTAGACTGAAATTCTCAAATCGCGATTATCTAGTTTTAAGTTTGGACGTATATAGTTTTATAGTTTTTAGTTCCAAGTTAAAATTTTATGGAAGAAAATTAGTAAAAGATTTTTTGCATTCAATGTTCAGGTATACAATTATCAAATGATTTCCTTAAAAATGAACAAAAACGGTTGAATTTGGACTACTGCTTTTTTTTTGCACCAGTTCAATAACTGTACAGCATATTTTGTATGTCTTTTGTTTTCTGTGAGATACATATAATATAAAAATAAATAAATAAATAAACAAAAGTAATAATATATTAAATTTTCCTTTGAAATACAAAATTTAAAAATCACAAAAACTGTTAGATTGTTATCAATTTAATATTTTCAGTTAATATTATTTCATTTAATAATTTACAATCTTTTTCCAGCTATAATATTTTCGAAGCGTATATCTGTCAACACACTTTTATTTCTAACATATTTTGTTCTTTTCTAATAATCCTTCATCATTTCTTGAATCTCATAAATTTCGACAGATTTTTACATAATTTAAATTATTCGTTAAAAGTTATTTGTGAGTTTTATGAGAGATCTTGTGGTAAATTAGATTCTTATTTCGATTTCTTCAATTCTAAAATAATTGTTTAGGACGATTAATAATACTTCTAGGCAGTATGCATAGTATTTAAAATTTCCTAATTATTAGGGTTTTTTCTTATATTTATCATTAGCTACAAATTATGAAAAAAAAAATAATGCTATACTTTTATTGTATTTACAAATACCCAAGGTTTGATCGGATGAAGATGTTAAAATCCCTCAAAATTATTCTAAATTTAAGGGTGTAGAATAATTAGATTATAAAACATGTTCGAAATTCTTTGGCTTGGTAGAATGTTTTTGATTTTCTCGCTTATAATTCTTATTTAAAATGCGATTACATCTTATATGAAAATAGAAATCAATACCGTCTCGAAGAAATCTTTTTAATTAACTATCTATGTATCTATGATTAGTTATCTAGTATCTGTAGTAGGATTAATCTATGTATTAGTTGCCTAGGAAAACAAAAATTTTATTCAATTTAATTGACAGACAACAACATTAAGTATTAATTTTCTCTCGTTTAAAGTCGTATTGAAGGAAGTTTTTCTATAGACATTCAAATCAACTGTCAAATGTCTATTGACGATATTTTGACTGAATGCCCAAGCATCAATGTTCAGCGCTTGCGGTTTTTTCAAACATCTTCAATTTCTTTAGTAAATTTTACTCTGCAAAATCCCTCATGTTAATCTTTTTGATTTTTTAAAATTCATAAATCTTTATTTCATCATTTAAAATATGTTTACTTTCTTAAAAAATATCATTTATAACCTCTCTTACTAAAATTTTATACTCTCATATTACTATGATTGTAATTAATTGGTTGGCGCAGCATAGACAATATCTTAGATTTTTGTGCAAAAAAAAAAAAAAAAAAAAAAAAAAAATTAAACTAAAACATCTTTTTAGTAGATGTAGCCATGAGAAAGACTTTTTCATATTTTTAAATGAAGTTTTAATTGAAAATTCAAATTTTAGAATATATTATTGCACTTAAAATCAATTTCTAAAGTTTTAATTTATTAATACCAGCCATAAAAATTTTTTAAATAAATTTTTAAAAATGGGTATTTATAGCCATGGATGATATTTTTTATGTGCATTTGATCATTGATATAATTATCAATACGTTTTAAAAAATAAAGTTTATAGTGGAAAATTTTATCATAATACTACATTTTGACTGCAGGTAGAAATCTATTTTATTTTTCTGTCTTTATTTGAATATATTACTAATTTAAATTTATTTAGAAAAATAATCTAAAAATTTGAATTCTCTTACTATTTAGGAATTTACTAAAAAGTTATTCTAAAGAAATTTATTTAAAAAAAATAAATGGCAACAAAGCTCTTTGCTACTTTTATAGATTTAATTTTATCCGTCAATGCACTTATTAGCTTAATGCCTATGACAGCAAATTCGATATTAACATATTTTGTTTCGATATAAAAGTTAAAAAGTAACTGTCACGGGTTTATCAATTTGATGTATACTTAATAAGATTATTTTTTTAAAAAAATTAGTTAAATATTTGCTAACAAAATAAATCAAGGTCAATCATTTTCCAAAATAAAAACTAAAACCCATTTTTAATCAAATGGAAACTTTTTAACTTTGAAGTGGGAAAACACTTTATTATGTTGTTTTGAATGCAAATTTTTATGCTTATTCGTTTATGTTGTCTTAATCTGTAATTTACGATATTTGCGCCAATAAGAGTTTCTTTTTGAACATTTTTTTAACGGTTAATAAACTTCCTTCACTAAAATTGCTTTTCTTTGCAGGGTCTTTAATTGAAACAATTTAATAGACACGAAATCTTATTAAATAGGGCATTTTTCTCTCCTGTAATTGAATTCTCTCCCCCTCCCGTCACCTGTGTTTCCACTTGATTCTATTGTGTTGAATTTCCTTATTTAAGGGGAAAAAAATTATTTTTTTCTTCATTCACTAATAAGACAAATGTCGGTTAGTCCACAAATTTTATAGAAAAATTCAAAGTGTAGTTAGTGGTTTGTTGATATTAAATGATTTGTCTAAAAAGATTCCGACATATTAAATAAAAATTTAAATATTCTGTAACAAATTAATACTGATTTTATACATATGATTGCCAGATGTCTATAATTTAATGCAAAGTTTTTTATTAACAATTAAATATAATATTTATTAATATAATGTTTTTTTGTGTGGAAATTTTTGCGTAAAGTCAGTTTGAATTTAAGTATTAGTGCTAAGATATGAACTTCATAGTGGCTGTAAAAATAAAAAAAAGTGTAAAAACAAATGAAATGGTATTTAAAAATTTGATTAGTTTATATGTAATCCTTTATTTTATGCATAAATTATTCAGTGGAGTTTATTGTTTATATTCAGTTTGAACTGATGAAACATAAGCAACTGAACTTTGCATATACTTGATGGGGAAATATTTTCTGTATAAATCGGAAAAGAAACTACTAAAAGTAATTTTTTTTTAACTTTATAAACAAAATTTCTTATATTTATCTCCTTTCTTAGTATTTAGTTGTAGTGCTTATTTTTCTTTAAAAAAATGAGCAAAACCATTTCGAAAGAAATAAATGAAATATATTTTTTTTTGATAATGATAAATGATATAATTTCGAAAAACAAGATTCCGTCATTTTTTCTGGCATCGTTTTCTAAAAGCTGATATGCGATGAAAAACATACTAAGCTCCATTTTAGTACAAATATGAGATAAGTTATCATGAAAATTGTAAAAATGCTGAATAAAACAAAATATGTGATAACTTGGAGATTATATCACTCTGAAATGCTTTTCTAGAAATAATCATCTAGCATCTTCATTCCCAGTTTTGTGTTTTCAAATTATTAAAATTTGAAAACACAACTAAATACTAATTTCATTTATATTTAGAATTTATCTAAATATAAATGAAAATATTTGACCAAGAACTTCCAAAAATTAATGAATTTCATGTTAAATTTCACCAAATTCAACTTTCTACTTATTATGCTATGTTTGGCTGTAGTTTACTGTTTTAATACACACCTAATTAAAATGTCAAGTAAAATGTTATAAATAAGAGTTTACCCATTTAATAAATGCACATTTTTACAATCGTCACCAATCCCTCACCCAAAATAGGGCCAAAATAAAATATTTTAAGCCTAGCTTTTCAGTTATTATTTGTGCCTAGTTATTAATGACGTCAACTATATGTTACAGTTGATCAGCATTCAGTTAAAAATACGAATTGAAAATATACTTTGAAATGGAGTCTGAAATGGGATAGAAAAGTAAATTTTAGAACGTTTTCATCTATATTTATAAAAGTATCGTCTGAAATCAACAAATACATAATTCTAATACGTTATTATCGTTGCATGTAAACATTTTACTCCATTGTATTGCAGATATAACTCATGTCACAGAGATTCCGACTTAGAAACAAAAAGCCATTGCTGGAAATTTATAAATATACGCCAATTAAATTAGAAATTCTTCTTAAATTAAAATACTTGCTTATTTTAACGTTTGGAATTGCTAGTTTTGTGGATGGAAAATTGTTAATATTTGTGAAATGGAATTTTCTCTAATATCCAAAATTGCCGATATTTATTTTTAGCCACTCACTGTCAGTAAGACTTCTTACTTAGAAAATTCGGAAGGAAAGAACTGGTATAGAAAGGGGGAAAAGCTTTAATTTTGGAAAGAGAATATTTATTTTACGTTTAAATATTTCAAGTTTTTAAAATATTAGTGTTTCCGCTTTTATTAAAAAATTTTTAGCCTTTGATGTAGCGCATAAAATATATTTGATTCTAATGCTTTTAAAATGTTATTTGAATATAAAGAATGGAAATATGTTCGAAACTACAATTATATTAACTATTATAAATATCGATTTAATTTAGAATATTTATTTGCAGATTGATCTTTAATTGGAGAGGCTTACGTTGCAGCATATTTTAAACAAATAATCTCATAGTAATTTACTTCTGTGTAACATAAAATATGTTTCGAAATTATTTATCTTTTTGGACTAATTTATATTATTTTGTCTACAATATGAATTAAATTATTAAAATGAAAAGAAAGTTAGGAAATTATAATAAAATTAACGTCTTGCTCTAAAAAAAAAGCTCCCCTTCTTTCCATATTAGTTTCGTGAAATTTTAAATTAATTAATAATAAATGCTGCTTTCAAAAATTATTACGTGCATTATAACATTAATACATACATTGTTAAATACATAACATAGCATAGTAATATAAATATTCATAAAATAAATATATGATGTACATAAAAAATCCTAATGCACATTATAATATTATATACATAAAAAATTATATACATATTTTTATGTATTAATTTTAACTCTCCGTAATCTGATGGATAATTTCTATAAACGTCGTACTGTGTGAATTCATGCCATATGAATTCAAAAACGCAAGTTAGGATCAGATCAAAAAATAATATAATATTGTATAAAAAAATATCTATATCGAAGCATGTTGTAATATTTAAGAGTAAATGTTTTCTCTATTACCACTCTTAAAAACCATTTAAAGAAAGCAATTTTACTCGTCAAGACATTTATATCTGTGAGTGCTTTTCAGAACAATCTAAATTTCTGTTTCTCTCTATTATTTACGTTTGTTATTTTTATTTTCTCATATACTAAGAATAAAAAAAGGTATTTGCAATCTTCAAAAAATTTAGTATCGATATAAAAATGAATCTCTATCGATAGAAAGTCTTCTCTCGATCGAAAAGTTCTTTATCGATATAGAGCATAGAATCTCTGTCGATATCTCTATCGATCTGAAGACGAATCTCTCTAAGAGCGAAAGGCACATTTTTGGAATTATACTCTTCTGCTGTTCTGTTCATTGAGTTCTCTCTGTCAATGAGAATTGAAAACCACTTTGAACTAGAAGAATTAAATTTGATTATTTTGATAAATTTAATTAACACTAAATTTGGAGATTTGGATGTCACGTTTTGAACAAAATCCATTCCCTTGACGATTTTCTGTCTCGATACTGATTTGAACACAATACGTATGAAATGATAGAACTAAGTGGGTAAAATTTAACACACAGTTTTAGTATCTAAAGCTTTGATCCTTAACAAATTTTGAAACAAATTCAGCGATGGGTTGATGCCTTTTTCTTTGTGCAGTTCCATCTAAATACAATTGGAATTATTAAATGGAAATTCAGCATGTCATCTTGTTATTAAGATTTTAATTGTGTGTCCAAATGGTCGGAAGAAGGGGTCCAATATGCATATTCGGTTTTTTCCCATTATATTATAAAAACAAAACAAAAAAAAAAAAGCTCATGAGCAGGACTCTGCAATTAAAAATCTAAGTACTTGTAGCATTCAAGTTCCTCTGGTTTATATAAAGGAGTGGGTGATGACATATTTATTAAAGTACCACTATTCCTCGTTTATTAATGTATCGAAATTATTTATTTTTTGTTTTATATAATTTTGTCTATTGTAAGAATTAAATAATTAAAACGAATGCAATATTAGGAAATGAAAACAAAATGGATACCTTGTTCTATGACAGTGCTTTTCTTGAATTATATGAATTCTCAAACAAGCTAAAAATAATCATTTTACTTTAATAAATTTCGTATATGATGCATAATATTGCCCAAAATTTATTAACTATGCTATAATTTATTTTTAAAAGTTTCTATTGCATATTATAATTCTCAAAACTTTTCCTATTCTTTGTGTTGAAGTGTAAGACAAAGAGTACCTCTAACTTGAACTATACCGTGTTGTAGCTGTGCCGTGTAGTAAGTACCTGGGAGTTCAAACTTCTCTTGGCACTTTTTGTAAAATCATGGGTTTTTTTTTTTTGCAGAAAATATTTAGATACGAATCGCATACTGTTTATATATGAAAATTTTTCAATATTTCAATTCAAGTGGTCATTTAAATAAAATAAATCATGAATGCACTCAGTTTAACATGTTATTTTAATTGGTTAACACAATAATTGCATTGTTACTATGGGATATGAGCCTATCATTCGAATTATATCATATAGCGCTTTCTCACAAAAGTTTGAGTTGATATATAAAGAGTTGCTTATTTAAATTTATAAGATTACTTATATTTTTGAAATGATTTTTCCCATCTGATAATGGCTATAATATTCAAATCTACCATTATTCAGTTAATTTTAAAAACAGTCACAACAAAAATATTTTACTGTAAATGAAAAAAAAAGTATTTACTAAATATCGAATTACCCGTACACAAAAATATTTATAACATTTCGGAACGTGGAAATAGATATTTACTGAGAAATATGGGCCATTCCTTTATTTTTTCACAGGATTTCCGGTAACAGCATTCATGATAAAACCTCCATTTTCATATCTGATTTACGAGGGTGGAAAAATCTAGAGCATATTCGTCACGAAAAGGAAGGATTCGAAGAACTCAGTTCAAGCCAAATAATAAGAAAAGAAAAAATGTGTTTTAAGAACTGGAAGAGTCAAATCTCTTCCTGAAAAGATGCTACTTAATGGTCTTATGTTGCGTTTGATTACATTGAACTCGGGACTCGAAAATGAGTGGAAACAACTGAAATGAAGAAAAACGTACTCGGAGATAATGGATCCAAATATTGAGAAAGAAAAAGGGGGTGGGTGACTCTTTGTAACAGCTCCTTATGCTGCTGTGAAATGTTTGGGTTTAATGGAAGTGAATGCTTTCATTTTGAACAGCTTTTGCGTTATTTCAAATTTTACTGTTTTTATTATTTTTTGGTGTATCAGATTTTTCGCTTGCATAGGAATGTTCCATTATTCAAAACGTCCTTAACCGAATAATTTCTTTGCTTCGCTTCAAGTGTCACTATCAGTTTTATGCAGAGAGTATTCGACTTTCAATTTTTCTTGAAATGTAAGAATGTGTTCGATTTCTTGCTACTCTTGTCGTTGGAAACTTATTGCCGATTCCTTTATCATGTTTATTTTTGTGTTGTTAACTTTTGAATAAAGTGGCAATAAATGCATTAAAACTTAATGTCACGTGGAGCAAGTTTGTTTCACAATATCGTTTGGATTCTTCAAGTGTGATTCGTTTGGACCATGTGTCTCTTGATTCCCTGGAAATCTCATGTCTTTTTATGCTTAGCTCAACAACTAATCATGTAAGTTATATAAATATGTATAATAAACTGAAGTTTAGCCTACCAAATAAAATAAACTGGCCTCCCTTAGGTTTATGGTACGTTTTTTTTTCTTTTTTATTAATGGCTTATCGCTATCTGCTGATCTAATTGAAGATGAATGTTTGAATTCAGTCTTGTATTTATCCATGAAATGTTTGAATTTGTCTTTCACATTATCACATTAATTATACATATGTTGTTTTCGCTTTTACTAATATCCAGATATATATATATATATATATATATATATATATATATATATATATGGTTAAAATTCATATAAAATTATGTGTTAAAGCTTAAAAAATGTAGAAGTAAAAACTGTAATACAATTTTATGCTATGTTATTTTATTCTTTAACTGCGATGCTAAAAAAATACGATTATATATAAACAACAAGAATAGACTCTATCTGCTTTTGAATCGTTTGCGCTTCGCTCCATCTGTTTAACCATTTTAACCCTTTCTTAGTCCGTGGGAAGTATGCTTCCCACCAAATTTATCAATATTTGCTAGAAATTATGTAGGTTGGCATAAGCTCTGACAAATTTTTTTGGAAAGACAGAAACTTAGATGCTTCAGTTCTTTATCTCACACAAAATGATGTGTCTTGATTTGTTACTTAATTATTAATTAACCAAATTAATTAATTAATCAAATTAAATTTATCTAATAAGCTAAATGAATCCCTTTACTTATTCTAATTTCAAGCCTAAAAATATTTTAACACAATATGACTGGAAAAAAATGGCCCTTTAAAGGGTTAAAGTATGAAGCTTTGTGAGAAATACTCGCTTCATCTTCAAAAATATTACTTTTGATAGTTATATCAAAAATTAATTTTGTAAACAATCAATTTTTTATGTTTTTGTGTAAATAATGTGCTGATTGTTTGCTGTATTTTCAACTGAGTCATACAATCATCTATGTTGTGGTGATTAATATGTTAAAATATTTGCATTAAAATTGTTTACATAAAAGAAATCACAAAACGTTTATATTACAGGAAATTCTGCAGTTTATTATTTTTTTCTCATTTAGCATGAATGATTTAAAGAAATTGGAGCAAAACAAGCTGAATGGATTGTAAATTTTGATATAAACTATGAAATTCCAAAATATACTGGTGTCTTAGTTTGAAATAAGTAAAAGTACGATCAAAGAATAAAAAGGAGAAATTATATATATTAGGGTGCAATTTATTAAATTTACTCGCTTCAGTTTAGATACCATTTATCGTTGATTCATACTATCAGTTACATGCTTTCAAATGAAGTTATGTTCATATTATAATATTTTTGAAAGCAGAAAAATAAATAATAAAAAAGTAATAAATAAATAAAAATAAAGACAATTACGTAATCTAATTTTTAATATGATTCTCCTTTCTATAGAACAAAAATTGGCATACATATTTCATTTTACAATTTGATCTCATTCATTTCTTAAAAATGTTGTTGTTATATTGAATTATATACATTGAATTCGTCTAAGGAGAATCGATATCCTGAAAATGAAAAATGTTCCGGATGAAACAGAAAAATTTAAATGGAGTATAAACATTTGCAAGCGGAGTGATTATCTAGACTGCCACACCAAAGGGGTGCTAAAAGCGAGAGACAAGTTATCTAATATATAAATTATCTGAAAAGTTGATGGCTATTCTCTTGGAATTGTCTGGGTATTGATCTTTAATGATTTATTGAATAAAGATCATATAGTTATATTACCAGTATACTAAATCTCTTTCCGAACTCCATTTTACAGCCGTGAGTTAGTTTAAATTTGAACATGACATATCTCGATCAATTTTTTTCATTTATTAGTTAAATTTTAGCGTACATATAAACTTTAATTAAAAAATTTTATGACATTCATTAGAGTAGATGTAAATTTTTCTTAAATATAACGACAGGAAACGGGAGGACAGTGTAAAAAGAAAAAAATTCATAATTTTTATAAAATTGATTTTTTTTTATTTTCAAAAATATCATAAAATGAATGCTTACGTCATTGAAAGTTTTTTGTAATTGAAAATATTTGTTTACGTTCGATGGTTACAGGGCCGAGTAAAGATTGTCTCTTTCATATATAGATATATATATATTGTGCTTCTTTTCCCTTTAAGCTGTTTATTAGAGTTCAAAATGATATTATCTGGAAAGTGATACATTTTTAAAATTCAGATCCATATGCTCAAACTTGAAGAGAAGGTTTCTTCTAATTTCTGAATAACAATAATAAAAAAATGGTGTGAAGTATTTAAAAGAAAGAATATCTTTGCTTCAACAAGTTTTTTTTTTTTTAAATTAAATAATAACATTTATTGTGTTGTAATAGTCTGCAGATTTTCAATCGGTATTAAGTAGCAATGCAATTCGTTTGAAATTTTAATTGTTACAGCAGTTGATATATATACATCAACATTTTTGAGTCATGATATTCTACTTCGGGCAGTTTTTATTTTTTGATACAAATAAATTATATCTTTTGAAAATATGTTTAGATTTCATAAATTGAATCAAAAACATATTTTTTTTTGTCTGAAATTAAATGTTTATAAATGTTTGATCTATCTACTTCTTTAGTGTTAAAGTACAAAAACCAAAACTAAACAGAAATAAAATAAAAAATTGATTACAAGTTATTCCCATTTAAATGCACCATTTTTAATGTGGTACTAAGCAAATGCAATATGCAAATACATGGTCGCTGTAGCATATTTTAAGCATCTTTAAAATAAAATTATATTATATATAAAAGTTTCTTTTTTTTACATATGAAATTTCATTTTTGCCTATTAAGTTACAATATGTTATAAAATGATTTTTTAATGTTGAATATTTATTTATACAAATAATTTAAATCTTACGCTAATAAATAATTGCAATGAATTTCGTACTTATCAATTATACAATTTTAATATAACAATTTATCAAACTGATATACTTTCATCATATCAAAAAACTGATATCATCAAACTGATATACTTTCATCATATGATATACTGATATATATCAGTATATCATATATAATTTATTATACTGATATACTGATATCATCTATATATTTTCTTATGTAATTTTATTTAATTTGACTTCTTTTATGTTTATAATGATGAGATTTAATTTTAGTCATGCTAGTTTTGATATATTGTACAGTCGCTCTCTCTCTCTCTCTCTCTCTCTCTCTCTCTCTCTATATATATATATATATATATATATATATATATATATATATATATATAATATGTGTGGGTGAAATGATATTTTAAAATCTAAATTAAATCCTAATTAATTTCCAAAGTTTTATCTTAGTTCAGCCCATATTAACTTCATTCTAAAATGTTCTCTTATTTCCTGATCCAGTTCCATCTTTTTTATTCAATTAAGGCAACAGAATCTCTAAAATTGCTGAGATCGACAAGTTCCCACACTCCGAATGAAGGGATAAAAATTTGTCTATCCAACACATTCTGTTCAAAGATCCCTATAATTCCTTTACTTAAATCGACACGTGTAAAGAAATCCCTGTCAAAATCTCTCAGTTTATAATCACAGGGATAAATATTTCATGAGCGTTTCCTCTTTTCGCTCTTGTGTTGTTCTTTGTTGATGTGCATCATCATTGCTACTTGCACATAAATTATGCGTCCCGGGATGGAATAAAAGCGAAGTTTAAAATTCGAACTTGTCTTCTCTCTCTCTTAGGCCGCTGCTAAATTTTAATTCCAAACATTTATTGCCATTTAGTGATTTTAAGAAAAATGTGTTTTACTATTCCATTAATTTTATAATATTTCATTCTAAATAAAAGATTAAACAGAAAATATTTAAAACAAAAATACTTATAGTATACTAATCAAAGTGTATCTTTAAAACTGTTTTAAATTGAATTTACTTTAAAAATTATCAAAGACAAGAATCTAAAGCAGACTTCTTTTCCTATCCATATCCTCTATTTTACTTGATAGGAAAATAAATATTTTAAAAATTACTTTCAATTTCTCTACAATTGCAAAAAACTGTGAATAGAAAAAGAAACTAAATTTCTCCCTTGAAAATTTTCGAAGCTACAAACCCTTCGATGACAGTGACCCAGATGGCAGTTACTATGAACTTGATCTTTCCATCCAGAGTCATGAACAATCGATGCTACAACAAGTGATGTGGAACACGTAATGCTTCGATGCTCCCATACGGAAGTGTCAGAATCATTTTATTTGTCCTTTTCCTACTTTTTACTTTCTCGTACATAAAGTTTAAAAAGAAAGTATTGTAATCATTAAAAACTTCGAACTCGAGATTTTTATTTCGCACTTCTCTGAAAATAAATAAATAAAAAAAAATATACATTTTTGGTATTTTGTCGGTGCTTTTGTCTGTGAGCACAATATCTCAAAACCACTTTGAGCTCAGATAACGGAATATGGTATGTGGTGTTCACCCCTAATTTCACGGTATCTGTACAATTTTCAATGAAATCCATTAAAAAAAATTACTATGGATTCTAGAAAGCAAATGGACACAATAACTACAAAATTTAAAATGAAAAAAAATCACTTGGATAGATTTTTTTCAAATATTCTTCACAAATATTATAAAACTTAAGAAGGGTTAAATGGATAAGTGAAGGGTCTGTAGATGTTAATTTTTTTTATTGATTAAAATTTATGTTCCAATTGAAGTTTAAAAATAGTGAGGGTAAAGATTTGCTTTGTAAACTATATTTTAAAATTTTAAATTGAGACATATTTAATACAAGAATACTACATTACTTGTATTGAAAAAAATTCTTTCCTTTACTTTGTAAATTATTTTGAGGTTTCTGTAATTTTAAAGTTGGATCTAAGATTTATTGCTTGCTTTTATCATTTGCTTAATTTAATTCACAGTTCAAAATGGCTACCTTCATATTCCGTTCTAAAAACATAAATATAATTGCCAATTACAATGTTCAATAAAACGTTACAGTATTTAAGAATTATTAATAAATAATGAAACTGTTACTTTCCTGCTTTTTCTAAAATCGTTTGGTATACAGTGTAATGTTTTGAGAAGTTATGAAATACTTGAATTCTTTTGTTGAAAACGATTTCCTTTATTTAATTTAAAAAATAAATTTGTAGCTGATGCAAAGTTTTATTATTATAATAATAATGCAGAAATAGAAAATATTTTTTTTTACATCACCAATAGCTTAATGTAACTTTCAAAGGCTGAGTTTCTACGTGATTATTTTAATCTTTCCTTATTCTTTAAATTCTAAATAATTAAAATCTCATTGACCAATAATGAAAAATAAGATCTTAATGAAAGTATTTAATAACATAAAACTTTAATTTTTCATTTAAAAAAACATGAAAATAATTGCACCTGTGCAATTCTGGGTATATCGGATAGCATACGATATTTTTAACGGTTGTTTGAAATTCTATATCCATTATAATCACAGAGAATATAAGGCAACACTTAAAATGTCTTCTTTGTATATATTTTAAACTTGACACTGCTCAAATATTTGGTTTAATATATTCAGTTACTACTAGCACTACTCGAACAGAAATACAAATAATTTCATTGCTCCTTTTTAGTCAACCTTAATAATATTTACTTTTTCGTATAAGGAGAGAAAGTATTGTAGTTGAATGGTAGTCTCGAAATTTTGACGAATCTGTGTATCTCGGACCTCTCCGAGTGGGAAAATCCCATTTTGGAATTACCTCTGTCTGAGAATATTTTTTTTAAAAAAACTGCTTTTAGCTAGACGCATAAACTTTGATATACTATCTGTGCAACAAAGTTTTAGATTTAATTCCAATTTTGTACAAAATCTATTCAGAAAAAGTCTGCCCGAATCTTAATTCCTTACAATAACGATCAAAGGGCGAGATACAAATAGATGAAATGTGATACATAGGGTTATCATCTAAATGGTTGATACCTGTCAAATTTGGAACCAAATTCATCGAAGTGTCTATACAGTCTGTCCGTCTGAACTTTTGCAAGCATGTAAGCAGGATAACAAAAAAAAAGCACAATGGCTTAAATATACGGTATTTGGTGTGTAACTTTATGACTGTAATTGTATTTCATGTCAAATTTTGGTTTATATTAGTCGGTAAAAGTTGGGTAAAATGCAAATTTTGTTTTCTGGTGCGCGTATATTAACCCTACAGTTCAGGGCTTATTATTATTATTATTTTTCCAAAATAAATATGTTTTGAACAGCTGTATGTAATTAAAGAAAATTATTCTTAAATAAATTTAAATATTTTTCATGAAAAAAATTTAAAATAGGCCAAATGGTTATATTATAAAATAATTATAGTATAATTATTAATTATTGAAAATAATGGTTTTATGGTATTATTATTATCCCAGTGTCACAAATCATGTTATAACAAAGTCCCTTTTTGTCAATATATTTTTCGCGAAGTAAAAAAGTATTTTGATTTCATTTTTAATGGTGGAACTTTTATACAGGAGGCATTCTTGTAATTTTCTAAGTTTCCAGTTTAAATATAATTCTAGTATTTCTTTTACATCCATCTGCCTTTTTTATAAATTTTTAATGTGCATAAAAAAAAGATTTCTAAACATTCATCGTTGCCTTTTGGAATAGTCATCAAACTTACATGGAAATAAAAACGTGTTGACAAATGGTTATTCGATATACTCGTAGGGTAACTACACACCTAAGGTGAACAAACACAAAAATGCCTAAAATCGCCATCCTAACAAAAAATAATCGCCAAAAATGGAGCCTAATGCTCTTTCGTAATTATTGTTCGCCAAGTTAATACACTAGAACTTTTATTAGAGAGTAAAGGAGAAAGTGACCATTCCCACTAGTTGTTTAAGAATTCATCTTAATCTTTCTTTGTACTTAGTAAACATCCTTAACTTCAATTTTCAAAGCGAGTCTTTTTAACACAATTGACTCAGACATAGAATGATTTATGTAAATTAGACGTCGCTACTGTGCAACGGTAGGAAGAGATCTTTGCAGCAGACAGAACTCGTCTCATACCCCTGTGTCTGTAACTATTACAGTTACTATTCAGTCGGCGCGTAAGGGATATTATTCAGTAGGATACGGAAGTCAGATTGATTCATGCATTTTCTCTTTTATACTATACTGTCTGAGTTCTTATTAAATTATTATATGCTCTTTTATATACACAAAAACATTAGAAGATAAATTAATTAGAATTTATATTTAAATTTAAGATTTAAAAACTAAAAAAATGAAAAAAATTGGCCCAGAAACCTTTGAATAAATTTTATTTGTTCAACTTAGACTATGAGTAAATTATCCGGCTAAATAAATATATATATATAGTTCAAAATAATTCTTTTCCTATCTAACGGATGTTTGAACTTGTAGCTTCATCCAAATATCAAGATCAAGAAATATAAAAAAGATGAAAAAATTGTAAAAGAAAATGTATTTTCAAAATTTATGTTTTATAATATCAAAAAATGAGAAAACAGCAAGAGAATTATTGCCGATTCGCTTTTATAAACAAACTCATGTGCGTGTTTAAGTTTTCTAGTGTTTGAGTTTATTTTTTTATCAAGGGCGTTTTTTGGTTTAATAATGAATAGAAATCAATAATTAAATTTTATCAACTTTAAATTGAAATATTTTTAATATCTATCCATTTCATTTTATAAAATCCATTTTAAATTTTAGTTACTATAATGGAAAAGGTGTCTTTGCGATTGAGGAAAATAAAATTGAGAAGTATTTTGTAGAAAAGAATAAGTAAATATCCATCTAGTATATTGGTTCATGCGATTGAATTTGAATGCGATGCATAAGCAATACGCGTTATACTGATTTCACAAAACGTGTTAAAGTGACGCACTAAAACAAAATTTATGCAAAAAGTACGATTTAACAATGAAATATTTTTTTAAAAAATTAGCTGTTCATAAATTTATTTCCGTGTTTATTTCATTGCATCTTTGAAGAATACCGCAAAATGTTTTCTCAATGTGCGATTTTTCGTAAATATGAATTCTATGGTGCATTTTTTTCTATCATAAAAATGATTTTTCGAAATTACTTTGTATACTATGACTGAGATTATTTATATTAACCCTTTAAAGGGCCATTTTTTTCTAGTCATATTATGTTAAAATATTTTTAGTCTTGAAATTAGAAGAAGAAAAGTAAACATTTAGTTTATTAGATAAATTTAATTTGATTAATTAATTCATTTGGTTAATTAATAATTAAGTGACAAACCAAGACACATCATTTTGTGTGAGATAAAGAACTGAAGCATCTAAGTTTCTGTTTTTCTAAAAACATTTGTCAGAACTTATGCCAAACTACATAATTTCATACAAAGATTGATAAATTTGGCGGGAAGCATATTTCCCATAGCCTTAGAAAGGGTTCAAAAGATTTATTAAGAATCGAAATTTTCTTATATATATATATATGTATATATATATATATATATATATATATATATATATATATATATATATATATATATATATATATATATATAAGAAGTATCTTCAGAACAATAGAGGAAACTCAAAATGACGAAAAGATTTTTAAATAACTATAATCTTGTGTGATTTAGTATTTAAAATAAAATAAAAAAAACATTGTTCTTTCAAATTAGAAAGTTTGATAAAGATATTTGCTATAGATTTCTAAATTAAAAACGGATGAATATTTTTCTTTTACTTGCATTTAAGAATAGATAAAGTAGTTTTTAATTAATTAAAAACATTATTTATTAGTATAATAAACAACCGGAGGGAATAGTATCCTCTATCCTTTTGCATGAAATTGTGGATAGATTGAAAATGTGAAACGCCGCAAATTCTTGCATTTGCATTGGCATTGGCAAACAATAGTAACGAAACATCATTGGCGTGAATCTAGCATTTTCTAGAACAAACATACTGCGTGCTGTTTGTTTTGGAAAGCGACTAATACACACTTACTAGAAAATTGAATTTGTATTTAAGATGCTTTTTTTTTGCTGACTGAAAATTAAAATTTAACATAGAACTACAGTTAAAGTAACTAGATCACATATCAAATTTAACTTATTTAACTCATTGCATTTACATGGATGCAAAATTACCGACCGACAGATGGTCAAACGTTTGAGAGATTTGATTCCACTTTATATTTAAATGTTAAATCTGTATATCATTTTATTTATCCAGTTCTTTATGCTATGTACTCTCGTGTTCATTTGTTTGAAATGGTGGAAGAGACAACAGACAAACTTTCTCTGAAGAAATTTTGTTCAACATTTGACAAAAGTCTATTAATTTGGTTGGTGGTAAGGTCTCGGCTTCTGAGCCGTAGGGTGTCAGGTTCGAGACCCGATTCCAACGAAGAACCGTCGTGTAAGGGGGTCTGTAGCACGCTAAATCCGTCATGCCAAACGTCCTCCCACTGGTGTGGTGTGGAGAGGGGGTGCCAGCTCAGGTGTCGTCCTCGTTATCTGACCGCGGTTCAAAATGACAAGGTTCGCCCCAAAATAGCCCTAGTGTTGCTTTACAACGGGACGTTAATATAACTAATCTAAACTATTAATTTGGTGTGAAGTATATATATATATATATATATATATATATATATCAAATTTAATCCATCTAATGTAAGGCATTTTGAGTGATCTTAATCAGAAACAGGCATGCTTAATTCCAAGAATCTTAATTCAACTCTTTTACTAATGAGAGACTAAATAGTATAACTCCTCTATAGATACAATCTTGAAATCCCCTTTTTTTCTCAAATTCACTAGCAGGTGGTGGCGCTAGTAAATAAATGCCTGAAATAACTGAAACTGTGATACAGAATCCCAAATATTTCACACATTAACAAATGTGAAAAATTGATTACAGAATTTATCTTCAGAAACATTAAATAAATGAATGTGCATAAATCTGATTATTTAGAGCCATCTGAAATAAGAGGTTGAGGTCATTTGGAAGTTTTAACTTAACGATAAGAATGACATAAAGGATGAATTCGGTTACACTGAATATTCACAATAAATAGTGAGAGTGTACGTTTAATTAGAGAATAATTTTCATGTATGCTTCCACTTGCATATTTTCCGTGATGGGATATTTAGGTTTAAAAAAACATGCCGTTCTGGAGTTCCTAATTGCTGAAATTCCTGCGTTTCAAAACTCTAAAACTTTTGCCATTTCCTAGCCATATATCTGGTATCAATATAGCCTTTAGATATCTTTTAAATCTTTCGTTTATACTGTGAAATTAATTTCGCAGGGAAGAAATATTACATAATATATTTAATATTCTATAAGGTTTGTCAATATTCTTTCGTATTAATATTTCGATTAAAAGAGTAAATTATAAATTTTTATCTTTTATTAATATTTGAATTACTTTATAATAAATATGGACGACGGAACAGAATTGAAAAAAAGTGAAATTCTGATGGAAATAAAGTAAATTTGAGTTCCAATTTAATTTTAACTTTCAATGAGGATCCAAAAAACTTTAATGATTGCGTAAGTGCATGACTTTCAAATTAAAAATATTATTTTCTGTATTTTACTACACTTACAAAATAATGTTTAAAACCTTTTCATTTTTATTATTTTCTAATTTTCAGTCTTTGATATATTTCCTTATTTATTGTTACAAGTAGTATGAAAATTATCTTTTATATTAAATTCTAAGTGGCGCCACCTCAGTGGAAATAATTTTAAAGAAATGTTAATTAAGCAACTAAGAACCTAAACTATCAAAATATTTTTCATTCGGAAATTACCAACTATGTAAAGTTTTGGAACTCTAATATAGGAGAAAGCGAGTGAAAACTGTTGCAGAATTACTCTCCCAAGAATATGAAATATGTGAAATTAAATACAAATGTTTAATAATGACCTGTGGTAGCCTGGAAACACTTATAGTATCGGCGCTTTAGTATCGCAGAATTGAGATAATATTTCAGGTGAGATCTGCAATATAAGAATAGCAGATACATATAAAAAATGTGTGGTTAGTCAAGCGTTTTCTCATTGACGTGTTATAGTAGTTTGGAGAAAGGGTGACTCCTAATCTATTGTCAATTTACTATTACGAAAATTAAAATTTTTCTGTTTGGGAAGTTAATACTATGAAACACGATTATGTTTTTAATATATATTTAATTTCTCTAAAATGATTCATTTTTTAATCTAATTTGAAGCGACAACATATTTAATCTTATATAATATAGTTTGAAACTTTGAAAAATGTTCAATTTATAACGAGTTCGTCTGATGCATACATTTACTATTTACAAATTTATATGATGCTGTCGTTGCATTAAACTTTTACTTTAAATAACTTATTTTAGCAGAAACATAGCTTACAAGTGTCGAGTGCTCCTAAATTTAGCTCTGAATATTCGGTAAAGTTTCGGCATCAAATGGAACTCAAAGCAGGAAAAGGAGGACAAAGCTAATGCTTTGAACTTGGAAACGTCACTGTGCGACGGAATAATAAATGCAGTAAATTAAGTTTTAATGACAGATTCAAATGCCTACATTTGAAACTTCAAACAATCAAGATCTAGGACCCGTGGCAAATATACAGTGCAAATGTTGCATTTGTTATCAATGTTTCCTTTGTATGTTTGTAATAATGGATGTAATTAACTGGCTCTGGTTTAATTTGGGAGTGCAAGTGTTATTCAGATACTTAAAAGGCCTATTTTAAGAGAAAACTTCCAAATTAGAATGAATGAAACATTTTAATTACATCATGAGATGATTCACATTATAATGTTATACAGGGTGCAACGAGTTATCTTTGTATTTCCACAACAGTTCATCTGATAGATGAACTGTTGTGGACAGATACTTTCAGATACAAAAACCTTTCAAGTCAAGTTATAGTTCATGTATAGTAGTGTTGAAAAAATTAGATAAATTTATAAAAATTACGAAATTTAAAATTTTTTTGAACCTATTATTCATTATATTTAGTAAAGATTTTATGTATCACTAACGAACGCAGGTAGAAAAGTGTAATTTCTGCTAAACAAAAATTGACAGATATTTCTTCCTTTCTAGTTGACCCAGTTCATGCCTGATTGCTCTGAGTAAAGCTGCAAACTTGTCTTTGCGGTTATTATTCAGTTTCTTATAATTCGAATCGGCATGTGTTTTATACCTTGTTGTCTTTTATATTCCTTTCCATATTATATTCTGTCATTTCTCTGATTTTATCGAAGCTTATTTCATTTTTCAGGTTGTTGATTGTACGAAATTCCATTTATACAATCAATATAATTCATCAGATAATCGAAATTATCTTAAATTTGAATCATCTCAGATTTTAAGATGAGTTATCACTGTCAATGTTTGTTTTATATAAATCAAACATTGTGTACTATTTTCGTTAGAATAGTGTGATTTTTGTTTTAATAAAATTATAAGGAACGGAAGTCTCTATAAAAACTAGGCGTCGTAATAAATTTGAAAAAAGTATGCTTTTTTTTTTACTTTAAGAATTACCCTGACATGAAAGGTTACCACATTTGAAAGATGTTTGTAACTGGAAATATATGTCTATGAAAGGCGGTTGAGAATGTAAAGGCTGTGTAACTATAAAAAAATTACTCTTGTCCTATCGTAGCGTTCGGGCAATAACTTAACGACAGTGCTCCAATAGTAAATAGGCTTAAGTTCTATTGAACATCATCAACCACGGTACAATCCTGTCGTAGGAAGGATATCCCATCAGCAGTTTGGAGATTACAAGCCTCACACCATTATTTTAACCTTAAGGATAGTAGTGAGAATTAATTATCATACTAGAAGATCCCCATTTTTGAGACTGGATTAATTCCTTATTGGTGGATAAGGCCGGGTAAACACATTGACTATTCCGCCCTGTCTAAATTAAAGGCATTCGGATAAAATCTGAATTACCGGACCACCGCGGAAGCATTGGTGAAACTGAACTTGACTCCTATGGATCATCACCAGCCACGGTGCAAATGCTTCCAAGGAAAGTACATCGAGTTATCGATAGGAAGAAGCCAACCCCACCATTTCTGTACCAGTGTGGTGAGAACTAACCATCATATCTAAAGCTTCTCATCATTATTTCTGATGTACCTTCCCCCGGATGGGAGGGAGAAGATTGGGTAAAGATAACACGTTGCATCCTATATGTTATCAAAGAATGTTCAATACTATTCAGTGCATTGTTAATTGTTGTCCAGCACTTAACAAATTAGTAAGAAATTGCATATATGTTTTCTTAATTAAATGAAAAATAAAGCGAATGTATGTCAGAATTTGTGTAAGATGGATAGATTGAATTAGAATTTAGAGAGGATCTTTCATTCTCAAAATTTTAGTAATTTAAATGTATCATACATTTTTTTTTGCTTGAGTCACTTATAATCCGTCTTGACCGTCAATCCGCCTTTCAAATCATTGAAAAATATAGATTTCATTCCCTATTAGGTAATAAATCTCAGTTATACATGTTCATGCCATCGGAATGGTGATGACAAAGAAATCTATATTTTCATCTTTTTGCATAATTTACCAGACTCTTGAATTGAAATCGCTATAAATCTATTTTACATATTCTTTGGAACTTTGTTGTACTGCTTTTTGGCTTCCAAGAAGCTACTTTCTGACTCTGGATTTTTGGCATAATATTGTATTCATATTAATTCTAGAAAACTATGGCAAAATAACAATTATAGCAAGGAATGTTGTATTTTTGTCGTTGGTAATTAACCCATGATCACTTCTATTAATTCGTGAGCCTACTTTTCTTTGGAAAGTGGACGTTTATAGCCACCATCTCGGAGCTAAGAAAAAAATCTGAAAATTATAAATAATGACTTAAGTACAGTACTGATGGTACCAGGTAATCTTAAAACTCTGAAGGACATGATGTCAAAAATTGTCAGTTTTTTACCAACTATTTGAGAGTTTGTAGATAAGGAAGAAGGACAGTAACTGACCACTTTGTGGCCAATTACCTGGAGGAGAATGTCAGTTTGACAAATCGGTTAATGCATGGATGGACAATACTCAAGATAGCAGTCGGCCACAACAAATCCTGTCGATACTGCTACGTTCAGTGGTGGCGGGGTGATCGGCTGTACGCAAGAAGGTTATAGCCACCATTTGTATCAAGTAACCGAATCCCGAGTGCAGTTGTATGTAGACTCCATTTACAAGCAAACCTCCACAATGTGGAAGTTTGTTTGTTAATGGTACGATAAAAAGACTAATTGGTTTTCATCACATTACCTCACTTTACAACAATATTTTAAATCCATGAGTGTGGTGCAACTTAGCCAAAGATGGGTTTTGTGCCATAAAGCACAAACTCAACTCGCTTTACAACTTTCATCCTTCGTTTTTTCTATAGGCTGACCAAAAACGGGCCAACAGTCTAGCATTTACTCGACTGCGTTAGGTCGAGTTTGTGTTTAGAAGTATTGTGGACATTATGAGTTGAAGTATTCGAATAAGTTGTTTGAAGATGGTTCATAAAAAGTAATGTAGTTATTGTTACAATCTTCTAAAAATCATATTTCATTTTTAAAACACGAATTGCATTTTGCAAGACGATCATTGCCTTGTTAGGAGGTGATGTAATAAAATATTAATATAAAATTCAATTAGTATTACTTTGAAATATATTTTCTATTAATTCTTGATTAAATTAAATTTCTTGTATAGGCTAGAATTATATATCGACATGAGATAATTAACAACGAATCAACACAATTATCATATGATGACACATAATGAATATAGTATAATTACATTCAATAAGTGTTGCCCGATTATTTTAAAGTATCAAAAATAAAATTCTAGAATCTATATTTTAAACGTTTTAATGATAACCGAATGAACGCAGGGAAATTCGAAGACCTGTCTGTGCAATTATTCCTTTACATACTTTTTTTTCTGCATTTTTCTCATATTCTAAAAGACAATTCCATTCGCGGCTGTTGCTAGGCGATTTTCATCTGCGTGCCCCCCATCCTTACAATGTTCGGGACATCAGGAGCAAGGTTAAGAGTGCACTCCACCCCTCTTCCTCCGTCCCTTTCCCCGACACAGGAATTCTTTCGGCACGCACATAAAAAAAAAAAAAAAAAAAAAAAAAATAGAACAATTTTCTTTCGAAATTCAAGGTCTGCCTATACCGTCCGTGGAAAAATGAAAGTAGAAATTCCACAAAATAGTTTTGAGTATGAAAAGTTTTTTTTTCTAAAAACTCGTTTGGTCTTTTTTTTTTTTTTTTTTTTTTTTTTTTTAAATAAACTAAACGTGGTTATGCAACTTGTTGGATTGAAACGTAGTTCTGCACTATGAATGAATTTTCCTGCACAATTTTTTGATTGCGAATCACGCTTAAATAAACAAAATCGAATGGTTTAGATAAAGCTATACGAAACTGAAAAGTGGAAATATTCTAAATTTATAATAGTGTTAACAGATACATGATCTGAAATTTTCAATACAATATTCCGAAATTGAAAAATCATTTTTGATGTTTTAATATCATATTCATCTAAGAATTGGTAACGTATCATTATATTATGACTCAATTTCAACAGCAAGTTTAGTGAATTTTTTAATGTTTTTTCTCAGATATAAGCCCCTTTTAACTTAAAATCTGGAATTATCAATAAGTTTTTACATCAACTAGCTGAAATGGCAAAGACACCAAGGAACAACTTTAAATGGACTAATAAATAATCTTAAAATTTTTCTTCCATTTATGTTTACTCCTAATATCTAACCATATTCATGATTGTTATCTTTTATTCTATGCTCATCTTTCATTTTTATAAAATACATAGCAGTTATTAGTGATTAATTGGTTGGTTCGCAAGGAATGATAGTTATTAAAATAAACTATTCAATATTTTATGTTGCATTCACTTAAGAATTTATTTAATAATGTGGGTTTCAACTTCAAATTCTTATAGACATGTAATATTGTATTAGAAGCCTCACAAAAGTATGTTTATTGTGGTATGCACTCCCCTATTTTTCTGTCATCTCATGAAAAATTTAAACTTTAATTTGAAATTAAAGTAATAAATATCAAGTAATACAAAGATTTTATTTGCTGAAATTATTTAAAAACCGTTGCATTTTTAAAACTATTTTTAAGCAATAATATGCATTAAAAGTAAAATATGCACTAAAAAAATGTACTCAATATAGAAAAATAAGCCGCGACTTTATACTTTCATCATGAAGAAAAGGAAAAAAAAGATCCAGGCTGAAATATTTGAAGTAACAATAGAAAAATAATTTGAATTCCCTTGCAATAGTGAGATACATTGTTGTAAAATAAACTTGAAAATATTTTCAAAAAGTAACTGAAAATAGACAAAAGAAATTACAGCAAATATATTTTTTTCATTACTGACGATAATTGGTTTTTTTTTTTTCAAAATTTTAAATGTCGCAAAAATCCTTCTTATATTGTAATTTTTTCGGAAATTATGGAAGCAGTAAGTAAAAAAAAAATTAGTTTCACTTTTAATCAATTAAAATTTAAAATCATTTTTAAATTCCACCGAAATATGCATTTCTGAGCTCCGAAACACATCGGAACAAAATTTAGTAACTGTAAATTTATCTTTCAGACTTACACACAAACATTCTCTTTTATTATTTGTAGAAATAAGGAGAAAGAATACATATTTTTAAGTCATTTCCCAATCATCCAAACCTTCCAAAATTGATTCTTTCTGAAAATAAATGCCTCAAGTGATTTATTTTCTTAATTAAACTTAACCTCGGTGGAAAATATTTGCAAGTTAATTTTTCCGAATTAATTAACAATCAATTTTAACAAATTGAATCAGTTTTTCATATTTTGATTTAGGATATTTGACCGTCTGACTTGGGATGACGGGTGCATAAATTTGAATTCATCATAATAAAACATTCCTCATTTATATGCAAGGCTTTGAAGGGGTCGAATAAATGCATTTATTTTAATTTCTGATGAGATATACTTGAGAAAATTTTGTTTCTTATGTTTCAGAGAGCTATTTTAGATATTTATTCTTTACAAGATAAATTGTATCTTATTTAAAGTGAAAAAAGTACACACATTTATCTTTATCTTAAGTAAAGATAAAAGTATATAAATTTACGGATTCTATATGACTATTTTCTCTCACTTTTGAATTATGCCTGAAATTTTTATTGGTGGTAATTTGTTTCATAGTAATGGCATTTTCTCAATTGAGTTTCCGATTGAATTTGGGGGCATCGTAAGTTTAACTCAACCTAAAAATATTCTCAAATTAATAAGACTTTCATAAATCAAATTAAAACAAAGATATATGTAAAAATACACAATCTATAAAAATATACTCCCTCTCTCTCTCTCTCTCTCTCTCTCTCTCTCTCTCTCTCTCTCTCTTTATATATATAATATAGGTGGTTATCAAAATAAAGGAAATATCTGGGAATAAAAGTTGACATGCGCTTCGTAAGCATTAAGATACAGGGTGTTTATAAAGTCCCGGACCCATTTTGATGTTTAATAACTCATAAAATAATGAAGATAGATTTAAATTAATAACAAAAATGGTTAAATAGACTCAAAAAGTTTCATGACCCTTGTCAATGAACTTCCACGTGTGCCCCCTTCGTCGCACGGAGAATATCAAGTCGATAGTCAATTTCACACCAGGTAGCGACAAGCATGTCGGCATCCACAGAGCCATTTGCGCACATTATGGCGATTAACAATGCCAGAAACATGAAAGGATGCTTCATCGGAGAACATTATGCTCTTCAGAAAATCAGCAGCATTTTCTATCCTCCTTAGCATATCTGTTGCAAAGGCCATCCTCCTAGGCCTATCGTTCGGTTCCAAAACTTGAACAATTTGAACTTTGTATGCATGCAGTCTTAATTTTTTCTTAATAACCTTGTACACCGTCGAAATTGGCATATCCAATTCTGTTGCCGCTGATCTCACAGATATTCTAGGATTGTGTAAAAATGTCTCTCTGACACGCTCAACATCAAAATCACTTGTGCAAGGACGTCTGGAACGTTTCTTATCTTCGATACTTCCAATTTCTAGAAAATTCTTTTTCCACCGCAAGATGCTGTTTTTGGATGGAGGATCTTTTTGGTAAATTCTTCTGAAATTTCTCTGTGCTTGCACTATCGATTTCGTTTCTATGAACCACCATAAAATCTGTGCTTTCTCTTGTGGTGTATGCATTCTTATTAATATCCGCTCGAATAAAACATCACATACAAAAGTACTACATAGAACAAACACATCAAAAGTAAACATAACATTGCAATAGTTGCCAAAAACAAAAGAGAGAAAAATGCAATTAATAAGCAGACGATATTTAGAGAAGTACAGATATTTAGACTGGAAAATGAAATTATCTGAAATTAACCACACGCGCAGACGATATTTACAAAAGTAAAAATATTCAAACCTGAAAAGGAAAATATATGAGTTATTCCATCAATAAATGCCATAAGTGTGTTTATATCTTTATTATTTTATGAGTTATTAAACATCAAAATGGGTCCGGGACTTTATAAACACCCTGTATAATATAGGTGGTTATCAAAATAAAGGAAATATCTGGGAATAAAAGTTGACATGCGCTTCGTAAGCATTAAGATATAATAATAGCCACCAGTTTTTTTATAAATAGCAGTGTATATATTCTAGAAGTATACGTTAGCTTTAGTAAAGTTATGTAATTCTTGGTTTTTCTTCAAAAGCGTGAAATGTCGGACCTCTCATATTTTCAAATAGGCCCGATTCTAAGAGCCCGTCTAGCTGGAACAAGTGTGACCGAAAAATCCCAAATTTAGTACGGTGTCTAAAGTCATGACAGCATACACACAATGCGGAAACACAAACTCGACAAAGCAAAATAGTGAGCGGATTGAGAAGATCAGTGAAAGAGACCGATGGGTATTGAAGCGGATAGTAATGTCTAATGTTTGTAGAGTTCATCTTCAAAGAATTTTCTCAGAAAGTTTTGAGCTATCCTGGATATTAATTAACGATTTGCTCTTTGTGTGAAGTTGATTTCTCAAGTACTTTTTTGTATACACATCGTCTGTGTTTTGTATTTTCTAGCAATATAAAGCTCTGTTATTTGCTTATGAGCCTATTAAATTTTCCGAACGTCCACTCACCGGGTTGATTTTTCGTAACAGTAATATAACAATTAGTACCAAAGACAGAATTCTCAATTTGAATAATACACAAATCTTTACAAAATATAAGGTGATGCGTTTTTTGCCGCTATTTTATCGAAGCACTGAACAAAGCATAACTAACTATGCCTGAAATTGTTTGGTTGAGCTGGCTTTTCATTGCACGATGGCGTTCCGTCTTTTTTTTTTTTAAATTATAAAACTTTATAAATGGCTCTATTAATTTCTATTTGAGCTTCACATTCGATTTAGACATAGTATTTCAGACATAAAACTTAATGCCATCGCGAAAAATAAGAAGCAAAAGTTGAGCAGCAATAATTTTATAGCATATCATCATAAATCACAAAGAAAATCGTTCCACAGCATAAAAAAAAAAGTGTAATGCGAAACAAATTTAAAGTCCATTCGTCTTCATTCGAGTGTACTTTCTGGTTTCCAAATTGATGAAGATAAACTTTAAAAGTTATATAGTAAGTCATAAAAATGATGATAAAATAAATCTAGAATTTATTACTCTAAAATCCAATATAAGTCCTGTAGACAGACATATATATATATAGATATAGATAGATTTATACTCTTTTTTTATTGGAATTTTTCGGACCGTTTACTTTGCGGCGATTTCTTCAGGAAGATTTTAACAATATTCGTCCATCTAAGGCGCACAGATACAAGTTTGGAAAATGTATAACTCATAAATCGTCATAACATCCACTCGGTTATTTCAAAAAAATTTGTTAAATGAAAGAATTTGGATTTTTTTAATGTTTGATAACATATGATTAGGAGCAGGGATGTAACTTATTTATGACTTTTGATATTTCAATATTTTGTGTTATTTTTCGAGAAAAATATATTATAATCTCTACAAAAATTGTTTGCATTTTAAATACGTGACCCATTTAGCAATATCAACTGGTTGTTGCAATTCAATTAAATTATTTGTAAACACTTAATGAGACCCATTCAAGTCTCATTACATTATATTAATGCATATGCTGCTAATTAATGTAATTAATTAGTTACATTAATTTTTAATGTGCCTCCCCCCGGGCAAGATACGAGATTCAAAATTAAACTTCCGTTACTCACTTGACATATCTTACTTGAATTCAGATAATGTGTTCATTGTTGACTCAAATAGAATGTTCATTATCATAAGGAATCGCAAATTGTTGTTGTTTAATATTAATTTGTAAAATATATTATAAAATATAGAAATCAAGTTTAAAATTATATTATGATTTTATTTATTGTTTTATTTCTTAAGCCTGTTTCTGTTTTTGACTTTCTAAAGATAAATAATCAAAGTTTGTTAACATTCTTAGTGTCAATATTTTTTTTCAACAAGAAGCAGTTTTACTTTTTCATATACGAAATGCATTACGAAGATTTGCAACAATCGCCAAAAAATGTGACTTGATCGCTTTTGTCGCCAAGTTTAACATGGCTTTGAGACCAAGAAACATATTTTTGGAATTATGTCTGCTTATGAATACGATAGCTTTTAAGTGCTATGGGTTAGATGAATGAAATTTGGTATAAGAAATTTATGGATTTCAGTCGCATTTTAAGTTAAATCCTTTTAGAGATTTGTCTATCCGACTGTCTAAGGAAACAAACACAGTATATGAGCATGTTAAAAAGCTAGATAAATGAAATTTAGCATGTAGAATTAGTATTTAAAATGCAGATTCGTATAATATTCGGAACCAAATCTTTCAAGGGATTGGCTGTCTCTCTATACTTTTGCAAGATATATACATGATGACTGAGAAACGCACTGACTTAATGAAATTTGGTATGTGCACTTGTGATTACAATTGTAGTTATACCATGTCAAATCTTAGTTTTAATCTGGCGGAGAAAAATTCCAACGTGTATATCCAATTTTCTAATGCCTATTTCTTAAATACATGCCAGGGATTAATCGCCTAAGAAATCGCACTGGGTTCAATAAAAACGTTTAGATTTACGCTAGAGATCTATATCTCTTAAATATTGTTTGCGTACATATATAATTAATACATCAATGGGCCGGCGTCCTAGCATTACTGGGTAGCGCGTCTTCCTCGTGATTTGGGCTTCCTGGGTTCGAGTCCCGGTTTGGGCATGGTTGTTCTTCCGTTGTTCTATCTGTGAGATATGTGAATGTGCCCTCCTGTAAAAAAGAGTTGTTTAAACGAATGAGTGATGCGTGAGTAGTCAAGTCGTACTCTTGGCCCTAGTTGGCGCTAATATAAAAGCAAGAGACGCTCCCCCACCTGCTTAAATCGCTGTCTTCGTAATAGCGGGCTTGTTCATGGCAAGTGCCATAAGAAACAACAGAAAAACAACATACATCAGTGTTGTTTTTCCATACTATTATACTCATATATGATACTCTGAAAATAAAAATCTATACTCTTGTGATTTTGACAGCAGTATTCAAATATTTATAATTTTTTGGAGGGGAATGATGTCTTTATTAGACAGCATTTGGGTAAGTTTTGAATGAACAATTCTGCTAATTTAAGATTCGAAAACAGTGAAGGTTCATCAAAATATAAATTATTAAATATCTTCATTGTTCAAATATTGAGTGGTATTGACAATTTTAGGACTGGTTTTCGGTGCCACGTAAATGATTGCATTTGGGGAAAGAGAAGAGAGTACTTGCTTATTTTTACATCTTTCGGCATACAAACTGCGCCAATATCATCAAACTTCATTATATGTGCGATGCCAAGATTTCGTCAAAACGTTTGCTTCCTTGTGTTTGTTGGTGATTTTCAGATTATGCCAAAATCGCCAAACTGGCTGTGATTTGGTAATTTATCTTGGAAGTGACAAAGAAGGACCTGGGAAAAGTTTCAAAATGGAGCGGATTGTGAAAGAATAATATGTTTGTAATAAATATTGTTACGAAATTTTCCTGGGGTTCGTTTGGATAGTGGGGGTTATATGGGGTGAAGAACGTTCAATGACCAGGCAGCAGTAGAAAACAAAACAACGACGTTTATTTACACGAAGACACACAGGACAGCACAAAGACGACAACTATATACAGCACAGAAGACGATTATCTTCAGCCGAGACGTGCAGCATACAACAGACTCTACTGCAGACAGTAGAACACAGCTTAGTTCAGCACTAGCTTCACTCCGTCGCTGCTCCGCTTATTTCTGGAAGGTCGGTTCCGACTACTCTTCGACTCCACTGGTCCACGACTCGACTCACCACTGGTTCACCACTCGACTCTCCGCTGCCCGGCAGCTGCGGGTGCTTCCTTATATAGGTCTCAGGAGGCGGGGCTAGAAGCCTCTCAACCAATCAGGAACGTTCGAGGCGTATCTCCGTTCCTACTGGACGAATCGGGAAAATTCTCGATGTTTCGGGTATAATCTATTTTGGCGCCAAAGTCGCCAAATTCGTCGCCAAGTCGCCAAATGGTCGCCAAGTTTGTCGCCAAGCTCCGGGACCTCCTATGGAACCAACTATGCTGGAAAGCCGCATCGCAGATTCGTAACAATATTATTGAGTCACCCCTTCTACTTGATATACGCCCAATCACATGTTGAAAAGGAATGAAAAGCAGGAATACTTGATCAACTTAATTCATGTATCTAACATATTTTAATACATTCACCTGATATCTCTTGACTCTTACATCATATATGCCAATTCATCTGATCCTGATCCTACTTCCTTTTTTTAATACATCGCAAATCAAAAATGTGGATATTTTTATCTGTTTGATAATTTGGAATTATTATCAAACATATTTTATCATCTTTCTTAAAACCGAAATGTTACAATACCATTACAATTTCCTTGATAAATAATGAAAAATCTAAAAGAATGAGATAAGGCAAAATTCTTTACATGACTAGTCCTTCCTACGCTAGTACACCGTTTTACATCACTAGTCCCCCCCCTCGTCTTTCCGAAGGCACTTTGATCCACTGTTTGAAAAGTCTTGATTTATATGAAATTTTTTAAAGTACCGAGACTTTCAGCAGCTAAAGAGAGAAAAGGAAAAACCTTTAAGCAATATTTCAGAAAAATAAGTATAGAACGTTTTTCAGTTAAAAAAATGTGCTTGAAAAGCTAAATTTAACTTTGTTGCTAGCCAGTTGTTTAAAAAAATATTCTAATTTAATCTGAAGTTCGAAAAAAGAACGAAATTGAATTTTAACTTTTTGAGGGGAGTCAACGTAAGTTTGAAAGATTTTCCTATGACTTTGAAACCTTACAACTATGTCACGAAGTTTACTTGAGACAGTAATTTGTAATACTGACAGATCCCTGAAGGGCGAGTATTTAATATCTATGACATGCAGATCAGAATATTACATGATATGAAATATACCACTTTTTAAAACACTTTTAGAGTAATGTTATAAAATTCCTACGACAGGTGTCAAATTAAATTTTTATTTGTTCTAGTAGAAAAAAAAAAGAATATTTTTATTCCTAAAATTTGCGTTTTAGAATTCTTACAGTGTTCACCAATGGTTTAATTGTATGCTGGAAATTGAGGTATATTCGGCTAAAGATCAACAAACCCCTTCTGCTGGGATAACCTGCCTTATTTGTGATGTAATAAGTTTTTTTTAATATTTAAATTTTTTATGAAGTCGACCTAACAGGCAACAGTAACATTTGAAAAACAAAAATTCTCACAATCCACTTATTTATATAAGATCCTATTCTTATATGCATTGATAGGGCACAAAATATTTCTATTATAGGACACTTGCGAACTCTGGTAATAAGCTGATTCGATGGGGATAATAGTTATATATTTATTTTTAATTATATGCATAACTTGGTGTTCATGATTTCATTGCATTATATTAGACATTAAAGCCATGTTATTTGAATATGGTTGAGTCAGTTCTGTTTATTGAGCATATGAACCATTCCATTCTAGTCAAACATCACTATGCTATAATGTCAATATAAATACTATTTCATCTGACATGTTGCCTCTTGTGGTAATATCATTTCGCTTTCTCTTTTGTGTAAGCAGTGCAAATAATTTGTAGAATCATTTTTCATTGCATTCAGCAACGGAAGAAAATCATGTAGCTGAATATTTGATGAAGCAATGAATTTGATGAATAACAATTTGATGAATTACTGATGATGAAATTCATTTTTGTGCAATAATAATTCCGAAGTATATCGCGGAAAAAAATTCTGAAATGTACCTTTTCATCTTCCAAATCAGATCGTTCCAAATTTGGATTCTAGATCAAACAGTATGGTCGCTTGTAGAACACCAATACCCATGCTGTTTATTTTATACTTTATTATTAATAGATACAGGCTTGGAATCAGGCAGAATGGAGTGTTACAGAAAAAATACAAAATGTGTGTGCGAGTTTTACGTGAAAAATTCTTTAACGCTTTATTCTTCAAGAAAACACTAACACACAGGCAATAAATCGCATCCGAAGCACACACATGATCACCACCTGCAGAGAAAGCAGCACATGTGTGAAAATTGGAATAAGTAACCATAAGACCACAAAACACTCAAAGAAATCTCACAGAAGACTTCGTCCGACTATTCAGGCTTCTCATTTCGTCTGCTACTCTCACTGACTCAGTACTGGCTTGAGCTGAACCACTTAATTACTAGTGACTGATTGGCTAAAGTTCTGTCTCTCGGCTTTTTATAGTTTCCGAGATAGGACACATAAGGCTTTAAAACACATACACATAATCCCAATCCTAATGGTACTATCATTAAAATTATTGCAATTTCTGGAATCTTCGGCACCAAAATTGTCAAATTGTCGCTAAGGCCAAGGTTCATTAATTCGGCAACCATGTCAGTATCTATCGGAGTTATCTGTAAAACTATAGGAGACTTACTAAGTTGGTAAGCAATGTTACAAATTCGTAACAATAGGCTTTCATAAGCCCAGAGCTAAATTAAATTGGCATTTTGGTTATGCAAGGGTTATCTTGAGTCGAACCGTATCATCTTTAACTAAGACAAGATTACGTTTGAATCATTACAGTTATTACCCAATTCTAATAACTACTCCTACAACGTTATTTGTAATTTGAATTAAAATAACACGTTTAACAGGCTCACATGAAATGGAGATATTCTTTGAAACTGGATCTCAAATCTACATTTCTTTGTCTCCGAAGTCAAGACTACGCCAAATGGCAATAACTGTCTTGGGTACTGATGCGAACTTAGAAAATTAGATTGTCCTGAACTATAGTCTTGGACAGCAGAGGTAAATATAGAAAATAATGTTTTTTTTTATTGAACATTTATAAATCCCCCGTGCACCACAAAGTATCACACGGGGCTTACAGAAGTAAGTATGTAACACAATACAAAAAGAAAAAGAAGAAAATTTAACAGTTATGAAGGATTACAGATGTCAACAATAAATTTACAGAAATTTTCAAAAGCACTTCTAGTGGAAATAAGTTGGTGAAACTCTGTAGGCCAATTTATATTCATGTGCTTGAGAGCCAGTCTTAGGATAGAAAATAATATTAAAATGTAATAGTATATGGAAAGCAATCAAAACCTTCTTTAGAAAGAAAAAACGCAATCAGAGCTTAGATTTTGAAGAATAGTTTAAAAAAAAAGATTTTTCAAAACTCCATGTAAATTTATTTGTTCAGTTGTTAATCATAGCATCTATTTCAATTTTAGAAAAGTTGCATTTCACCTGAAGTAATCTGATTGTACATATACTTATAAAAAAGTAAAATTATGTATGAAATTTCATTGCAATTCTCTTTTTATACGTGTACATTTCATTCTTTGGAAACCTTAAGAATATGTAACTTAATGTTTGCAATTATTTAAATTCCCCTTAATAACTAAACCGGGATAGGTATTCAAGTTAGTATTTGTGATGCACTAATAAGTAATGTAAATAAAAAAAAAAACACTTGATCAAAGCACTTTGATAAAGAATGTAAAATTTCTTTATTCATCTTTCTTGCCCAAAAGCTGAAATTATTGATTTATTGAAATTTTGACCCATTTTCTAAGGTGGATTTTTATTCCTTAAAATATTCTAAAATAAACAGGACGGGATCGCTATCTCCAGCGGTGAACTTTAAATCAAAAATTTTAAATAAGGTTTTGAGTTAATTAGTTCTTTTATACATTCTTTAAGAAAGACACATTGTTCTTTTTTTTATTTTAGATTTTTATTTAATTTTTTTACACTCTAATTTTGTCATTAAAAACTTTTTTTTTGCGTTTTTCTAAGATAATATCTGATGTTAAAAGAACAAAAAATATTTCTTCAAAAAGAAATGGTTCAATTGCTAACATTTTGCAATTCAAACAGTTCCTTTTTATGTTTTTGTCAGAGTAAAAATACTTGGAATGAGATTGGAATTTAATACGTTTTTAAGAAAAAAAAGTGCATGAAATTTTAATTTGTTAAATGCAATTTTTTTTTTTTGATAAACTATGATAATAACTTACTGAGATTTATAAAATCAATTATTTAAACGTTTGTAATTACATTACATAAGTGCTGGTCGTAATGAAAATAAATAAGAAATGCTTCTAAATTTAGAGATTGCTTCGTAATATTTTTATAAACGAATAAAACGGTCACAAAATTAAAACTCATTTTTTAATAATTGATTATTTACTGAAACTGTAAATTGACTTCAAATAATTGGTTTAGAAAATTACTTATAATACATGGAATTTACACTTGATCAATAAAAAATGAATACTGTTTCAATATATTGGTTTTTACAAATGATTCGTCTTGGAGTACCAGAATGGTTACGGTATCTAACAATATATATAAAAAAAACTTTAAAAAAATATTTGAAATGATATTTCAAATAGAATTTATGTAACAACTTAACATATCATATAAAAATACTATATATATATATATATATATATATTTGATAAAATTTCTATTTTTTTGGACCACATTTGACCTTTTTTAAAACACTACCGATCAAAAACAAATGGCATGGAATATTCTTTAGTCTATATAATCATTGATGAATTGGCAGAGATTTAATTAAAAATTAAGTAATAATTCAAAATGCATGCAAATTCCATGATTTAACGCCAACATATTGTCTTTTAGAAATTTTGGTCATTTTTCAAAATTAAAAGCTGCTTATTCAACTTTACAGTAGGTTTCCATTGCATCTATAATTTGGTTCATTCCCTAGCTAGCATTATAAACAAAATGTATTCCAAATTTCAGACAATTATTTTCTATAATATTTTAGTAATAATGAGTGAAAAATGATAAACCATACTTCTAGAGAAAAAAAATTTAAAAATTTTATGCTTCAACATGATGAAAGAAAAAGTTTTCTTCAAACTTTTCTAAATTGGTAAGTTATTCCATCATTCTTTCGAAAGTAATTCGCTTTTTTTAAATGTCAGATTATGCTATCTTTTTCTTTCTTTTTCTCATTCTAATAAATATCATCTGCGATCTTGTAAGCTAGCACCGGCATATTAAAATGTACAGTGGCTCCCAAAAGTGTTCGTACACCAACAAGAATCAATTAAAAACCTCATTATTTCCCATTATATATTCTTATTTTTACATGAAAACTTTTTCATAGCATATTTTTACAGTTCTTAATAAAGCAGTGAAGAATAAATTTTAATTACGATGCAAATTATTTTTTAAAAAATGACAGTAAATAAAATTGCACAAAAATAGGACACAAAAGTGATCATACACTTTAAAAAAACATCACTAAATATGAAATTTTCTAAATTTTTATAAATGTTTAATATTTAGTAGGATATCCTTTATTCTTTATAATAGCTTTTAAACGTTTGAGCATAGATTTAACTAAACGGTCGGTTACTTCTGCACCGATCTTGTTCCATTCTTCGATCATTACTGCTTTCAGTTGAATTTTCGATTTAATGTCATGACTTCTTATTCGCACCTCTAATGCTTTCCAAATATGTTCTATAGGGTTTAAATCCGGTGATTGAGCTGGTGTTTTAAGGATTTGAGGGCAATGATAGAGGCAAAAAAGAAGAACATTCATGGCCGTGTGCTTAGGATCGTTGTCTTGGTAATACACAAAGTTGTTTAAAATGCCCAATTTTTGTGCTGACACTTTTAAATTATTATTGAGAATATTTATATAAACTCTATGATCCATTATACCATCAATGAATACTAAATTGCCTACTCCAGCCGCTGACATACACCCCCAAACCATGACACCTCCACCGCCATGTTTTACTGTTCCAACTAAATTCTTGGGATTAAGTTCTTCGTTCTTTTTTTTTTTTTTTTTCCTCCATACAATGATTCTCCCATTCGACCCAAAGATGTTAAACTTACTTTCATCTGCAAATAAGACACGATTCCAATAGCTCTCTGGCTGGTTTATCATAGATTTGGCAAATTTAAGCCTAGCAATTCTGTTCTTCTGACTTACAAAGAATTTTCTTCGTGCAGAGCGGCCATGTATACCAGCATTCCGAAGAATTCTACGAATAGTTTCACAGGAAATAGAAGTTCCATTTGATTCATTATATTGTGAAGTAAACTTTATTGCACTCAGACGTGGATTTTTTAGAAATTTACTCACAATATTTCTTTGACTTCTAGCTGACAGAATTTGAGGGCGACCATTACGAGGCTTGTTTGCAATCCTTTTTCCCTCTCTGTAACGTTTTATTATGCTTTGCACCGTTGAATGAGGTAGATTAGTCATAGTTGCAATGCCTCTAATTGATTTTCCAGCTTTAAAATGAAATATAATTAATTTTCGTATGTCTAAACTCGTTTCTTTACGAATGCGCGTCATATCTAAGAATAAAGTAAATAGAATAAATAATTGTGATATTAAATACTGAAATCAAACTATTTTAGTGCATTTTTCAATTAGAAGAACAATAAGCCGCAAAAGATATTTTTATGATGAATTTAAATGAATAATGTTTGGATGTACGAAGACTTTTGTGTTCTAATTTTGTGACATTTTTTATTTATTTATTTTTTAGAACAATACTACTTGATTTTTTATAAAAATATTTGTTCAGTTTTATTAAGAACTATTTAAAGATGCTAATTAAAAAAAACCAACTAATAAAATGCTTTATTAAGAAGTATAGAACACAATTTCTGCAAATTTCTTTAGTGTACGAACACTTTTGGGAGCCACTGTATTTCCAATAGTTTAACCTGAGCTCGCCTGTGAACTAACTCAGAAGAACTTTTGTCAATTAATATCTGTTTTGAAATACCGTTTAAAAACTTGCCATGTGTTTATTTCAGAAATCGGAATAAAACTAGAAAAATAAAGATAATCCAGTGATTTAGAATTATCTAAACTTTCAACAATGCTATCAAACACAAAAGTATTTCAAAGGAAAGTATTCCAAAATAATACCTAATACATTTTAGAGGAATGATATGTAATGACTTTTAAATAACCTAATTAAAAATAATGAAAAAAATATTTATTTAGAGTAAGGTTCTTTAATTTCTTTTCTAATCATCGTAGAAACAGAGTAAAAATGCTTTTGAAAATTTATTGTTTTATCTGACAGAATATTAGATAAAAAAATTTAATTTGGAATTTCTGTTTAAAAAATGTTTACAAGGCATTAATATATAAAAATCTACGAATTGCAAAATCATTAAGTGACGCTGTAAGAAGCTTAATTTTGCTGATTTTAACACTATACTATATACAAATACCACTTTTGCGACTGCAGCTATTATCGTTCTGAAGTTAATAGGATAGGACACCATTCTTTGATCTAGATATTAAAATTGAATTTTAATAAATTCAAAAAGTGAAGTCTAACTTAACACATTTATCCAAATGATAATAAAATTAATTAATTAATTATTCTAAATTATGATAGACCGCATAGATTTTGAATTGCTATCTATATTTATTAGAAGGATAATTGCAAACGATTTTTAACAAAATATTAAATATTAAACGGGAATATCCATAAAAAATATGTTGCCAGATAATGGTATAAGATTCTAATATTTTAATTTATAGAAAGAATTAAAAAATTAATAGACCATAAAAATCACCAGACATTGAAATGAAGTTTAAATGTTTAATTTACCAATCGAAAATTATTATTGTCGACACTAATTTTTAATGTATAATTTTCGAAACGTATGTATGTAGTTTAGAATATTTTGAATATGATTTAGAATTCAAACAGAAATCTCAAAAAATCAAATAGCTTTGTTCGTCAAGAAACATTTTTTAAAAATATTTACTTTGTCTAATTTATTCTACATAATTCATTTCAAAATATATTTGTTTTACTATAATTTAATATAGTTAAGTGTATTTTTTATTTATGATATCAAACTATTTGTATGCGTATGATTATTATAAAAAGCTTCATTTTTCATTCAAAACTCCCTTGATATTAAAACAGCATAATTCTGTGGAGCATATTGATAAATATTAAATTATTATTTCGAGAGAAAATAGTGCGTTGATTTCATTTTTGTTCCCAACGAAAAGAAAATAATGATTAGATTAAATATTTAATTAGCTCATTCCACTGAAAATGTCGACCGTGTCTAATTTCTATTCTGTAATCAAATTTTAAATTGGAAAAAACAAATTAAGTTTTGTTACAAAGATTTAATACTGTTCCTATAAATATTACATCAGTCGGATTCCCTTCCATATTTAACTTCAATGAAATTAAATAATTTGAAGTCTGTTTTTTATTTAAAAAATTTGGAACATTATATTTTGAAGTTAGATAATTTTGGAGTTCTGGTGAAAGAAATTATTTAATAAAAAAATTTTCAAGTTTCTAACTAATATACAAGATCTGTTGAATTAAGAATACAAAATAATTTTGGGAAAAAATAATTCAACTTTATTAAGAAAATTTCAACCCGCTTTGCATTTCTATTAATTTTATTAAGATTTTAAATTATAAACTCAGTTTATAATTAATTCATTCATTTCTTCGTTTATTTTTCTATTGAAATATATACTTTTTTTGGATATAAATTATCTATCCACGTATTCCTTAAATGTATTATTTAATTTTTAATAGTTTATATTTTATGTTTATTGTCTTTGTCTTATCTAGATATAAAACGTGAAATTAATACAGTGCATTTGTTTACTATTAAAAATAAATCTTAAAATGCTTAGAAATACTGAAATCTGAGATATAAAAGGAAAAAAAATTAAGGTAATTGCAAAAAGACTGTAATTACCCCAATGATAACCCATAAAGGACCATCAAAAAAGATTGTAATGAATTCGAATTTTTACAAAACGAAATTGCAAGGAAATTCCCATACAGTAAGAATACTTTGATGTTAATTTTCTATGTTGTTAAGTTTCTTCTGGTAAATTTATCTTTTAAGTAAACCGTTTTCTCTTTTTTCTGCTCGTTTTATAATACATGTTGTGTGACACGGAGATATGTTTTAAAATTCAACAAAGATGTACACAAAGATGTTTATTGGTTGCCACATTTGCTGCGATATAGTAAAAGTTCAATATATATCATATAAACAATTTTATTAAGTTTGCATATTTTTCTTTCAAAAAGGTGCGATGAATTATTTTATTGATTTAAATAGTAAATATTGGGATTTAACAGCTAGTTGCGTTTATAATTTATCGATATCTTGATCGAAGAAAAATTAATGATAAAAACAAATTTGCTTAAAAAATATATGATATATTATATCAGATGTTTCTAACATATAAGTATTTAAAGCTTAAATGGGAAAACCAGACTTGTTTTGAAATTTTTTCATAAACACTTTATTAAGTCATTTAAATTATAAACAGTTAAGGTAAAAAAAAATAGTTGCATTTCTTTTAACCATTTAGAGAGGAAAAGAGATAGATTTGAAATAAATATATAAATTTGGTAAAAAAAAAAAAAAATACGAATACAAATGCTGATAAATGAACAATGGTAATTTTTTCAATAAATTATTCAATAATTTACACAAAATATCTTCTTTGTAACTTAAGAAAAGCCAGTAATATTTACAGATTTGTTTTTAGCATAAAATTAATTATCTAAATTGGTTATAGATATGGAAAACTTAACATTCGTTAACATAACTGACAAAAAAAAATGGGAGAAATATAAAAAGATATCTTGTTAATAGAAATATGATTAATTATAATAAAATGAGCTTCATTAAAGAAATATTTATAAAACAACATGGAATTTAAATATTTTTCTACGAAATAGAGAATATTTTCAATCTTTGTCCATAAGTTTTACTAAAATTGCTATCATATTTAGGGTTAAATAATTATTCTCATGAAAACCATTGGATCGGTTCTTCTTTGTATTTTTAATAAAACTTCCGTTATAAAATATTTCATCGTAATTTGGGGGGGGGGTCAATACTGCTATCAAATTTATCTGGAACACTGTAACCGTAAGAATCCTATTATTGTTCAAACTATTTATTAGATTGTTTTTCGACGTTTTTATTTGAGAAAATGAAATTATTTTTAGATAATAAATAAGGAATAGTATTCAATATTTATCTTTTACTAGCATTTATTTTGGGAGATCATAAATATGCTTATTATAATTGAATCCTAGATTTATTATAGACAAAAATAAATCTTAAAATTATCTATCTTTTTATATTGCACCTATCAATATCATATAACTAAAATCTAAATGTAAGAATAATAAAGACACGAAGAAAAATGTTGACTTATAGAAACTTATACATCTTAAAAAAGGGAAAAATTGTTTTGGGTTGCAGATCTTAACGAAGGATAAACCGACTTATTAACACTAGTAATCTATATTTGTGGTCCTACCCTTGATGATGAGATTTCTTTTTTTCCATAGATTAGATAAACTAATTAGCTTTTCTGAATATATTTCATCTCTTGGAAACGTTGATGCATCGTTAGATTTTCTGAGTGAAAGAAATATTAAATTGGAAATTACATATGCGCATTAAGTTGTCTAGTTAATAACAGACTTAATGTCCATTATAATAAGAAATGCAGTATAAAAAGTTATTACTTTTAATAGTATTTGAAGATATATGGATGAATATTTGCATGTAAAAAGATGTATTGTTGAATTAATTCTATTACTGCATTCATTCCCATGTGTATGTACCTAATCCTTCGTTCTTTCCTCATCATACCATCACAAACTTCCTTTTCTCACCATAATTCTTTAACTTCCGTATTCGGAATTCCTGTAATGTAGAAATAAAATGAAGAAAATAATTTGGGATTTTTAAAGTGCATATTTAGTTTCAGTTACCTTCAAAATAAAAGCATAGCTTATGAAAAACGCATTGCGTCGATACTTTTTATTTGTTCTATATTTAATATAAAAGCTCTAAAATTTCAAAATAAGCTCTACATAACATAACGCCATCCTGTGCCACCGGTGCCTATAACACTAAGTTATCTAACCAGTTGGATGAGCACAAGATGAGAGGAAAAAAAGAAAGAAAGAAAGAAAGAAATTGTTGGTAGAAAGAAAGAGACGACAGACTATCGAGAGTTCTCCAGAGAGAATCCCATCGGTGTCAAATCCTACACGACTGTATTTAATTTTTTTGGTGAAGTAATAACTGGATGGCGGGGACAAGAATACTTAAACAAATGGTCACTATGGGTTCAACTTACAGGGAAACGAGATTACTAACTGAAAAATTGATAAATTGCATTGAGAACATCTGTATGACATGTATAAGCATATAAACAATCACTGAAGAGTCAGAAATCTGTAACGTCCATCTGAGTTCTGTTGTTTTGATTTCCTTAGTGAAAACTGCACTTTTGAGGGACTTATGAAGTTTCGGCTGATTTTGACAAGTGACATTTTGGTCTCAGCTATTGTGCAGGTTTACTATGGAGGTCTTGGTATTTATGAATATGGTTTACTATGGAGTGGATCTTGCCGTGTGAAAGAGTATTCGATGTAACTCTCCTGTACCATTCTTCCTCGAGACTTGTTTCTGGCTTCCTCATGTGCCATGAGAGAGTCAGTAGGCATTCGGTGGCATAGTGAATTGGGGATCCTATCTCCCCACAGCTACAGTAAGGAGAGTTGGCCAGATAGAATCTGTGTAGGTATGTTGGTAATGGGCCGTGTCCAGTGAAGAAAAGGACATCCGCTCTGTTCCAGGTGGCCGCGAAGAGAGAAACTTTCGGTATTATGTTGAATGTGGAGCGGTCTGTTTCGCCTTCTTTCCATTCCTTTTGCCCTCTTGTCATCATATCTGTTTGGAGGAAGCTCTACAGATAATGGAGATAATTGCTTGAATAAAATTGAAAATCCTGTCTATTCCAATTACCTAGAAATCCTTTTCCATGTTCATCTGTATGATCAGGACAAGGAATAATTTTTAATCTGTCCTATGATTATCGTTACCAATTACCAAAATAGAAATTATTCTGGAAATTAATTACCTTTAGAATTTGTAGCAGTCCATAACTGTATTATGGCAATAAAATTCACCCTTTGTACTGTGAAAAGTAACTCGATTTGCAATTATTTACCTAAAGCAAAGGCTTTTTTATTGTTTCCGAAAAATAAATAAATATAATTGCTTGTAAATATAATTGTACATAAATCCAAATTGGATTTCTTAGAAAAATTAACTTATGTATTAAAAACATTACGTTAATATAACTAGTTTAACTACGTATTTAGGTTAGTTAAATATTTTTAATTAAACTAAACCTAGAAAAATTAATCAACATATCTTTTTATCATTCTGTAGGCATTTTTAACAATTAAAATTAAAAAATAAATAACACATAAAAATGATGCACCGTCTTGAATGGTGATTAAGAGTTACCATTCGACGGCAAAGGATTAAAAGCACAAATATTTATTTTTCAAAGCATATAATTAGTAACATTAGCATTAAAATTCAAGCAAAATTTATTAGAAACTTTATTTTGTGACTTTCTAATTGCTGAATATTTAATTTAAACATTCTAAAAATTTAAAGAAAATTAGCTTTACAGAAGCACAGTTTAATTTAAAATGTTTTCGAATCGAATTACCTCGAAATCTACGCTCATCTATCCCAATCAGGGCAATTACGGAATTAAAAATGATCCCACGATTTGCATTGCCAATTTCGAAGCAGAAAAACTGAGATTACTCTGGAAATTAATTATCTTTAGCACTTGATAGCACTCAATAATTGTATCATTGCAACAAAGTTAAAAGCACATTGTAATTTATAAAGCATATTATTAGTACAATTTATCATTAAAATTCCAGAAAAAGTCACGAGAAACATTATTTTGAGACATTCTACTTGATGAATATTTAATTTAAACGCACAAACATTTTAAAGAAAATTAACTTTACAGATGAATACTTGAATACACTTTAATTTGAAATATTTTCAGTTCGAATTACCTCGAAATCTTCTACCTTCATCTGTCCCAATCAGGGCAATTAGGGAATTAAAAATGATCCCACGATTTGCGTTCCCAATTTCGTTGCAGAAAAACTGAGATTACTCTGGAAATTAATTACCTTCAGCACTTGTTAGCCGTTTAGTCGTTTAGAAATAAAGCAGTAACGACATTTAGAAGATATCCATTTGGAAAATCGACGTGCCAGCATTAAAAGAGCTGCTGTTAAACTCAAATCAATAACTGCTGCTTGGCCTAGAATGTTTTTTTTTAACTACGCTATTTTTAATCTTCTGAAATGAGAGGTTGCATGAAAGGAGTCCCTGTTTAATTTGGTATATAGAATAGCTGGAATTGCCTACCCAGAATCGAATAAAAAATCGAATGATTCTTGGCAAGGCTCGTGGTTAAGGTAACTCTTAAATCTTTCGGATAAAGGTTAACCGGTCAAAAGGAAATTGCTTTATTAAATATTCTTTATTGGGAAGTAAGAGTTTTGACTCTGCGTGAGGTTGAATTAAATTACTTTTGGTTATTCCTTGAGTAGATTTTCTTTAAAGAAATGAACCGTAATGGATCATTTGTCAAACTGAAGTTCGTTGGTCATTTGCCAAAGGCGTAGTTAAAAACTTCTTAATTTTAATTTTGTAAAAAGAAATAAATGAATCAGGTATTTGAAGTGCAATGGAAGCATTTACAAAATCAATGTTATGTAAAAAAATTACATTAAACGTAATTGTCAAGAAATTCTTTTTGTATTATTTCTTAAATTCCGCAAGTTTTTGTGACAAGTTTCTGAATGGCTATATACATTACTACTATTTTCTACAGTATTTATTAAATATTATCTAAGTAATAATATAATTATTTATTTTTAATAAAATATTTATATTTTTAAGTATAAATATATGCATATAAGAGAATTCAAGGGGGCTATAAAACATCTTTAACTTCTTTGGAGGCATCAACAATTAAAACTAATGAATGGGAATAAACAGAATTCAGATGCATGATATAGAAGACATGAGAAGATGAATTCCACGAAATAAGAATAATATTTAAAAAATCCCACAATCCACATGCATTTTCTCTTATGCGGGGTGGCCATAGAAGCATAGTCTCGTTTCGGAACCGGAGGATTCCACGGAAGAACCAATGTGTAAGCGGGTCTGATGTACATTAAATCCATTGGGTGCAGAAGTTTGGAAGGTGTGTGTGTGTGCGCGCGCGTGCGCAATCTGAGGTTCGTCCTCGTTATCTGACCACAGTTCAGAATTACGAGGTCAGTCCCAAATTAGTCTTTAGTGTTGATGTTAAACGGGACATTAATAAAATTGAATTGAACTGAACTCTTTTGCAGGGAAGGTTAGCATACTGTGGATGTTGTATATGGGCTCTGATTAAAAAAAGAATAATTTCTGAGTCTCATTTATTTGAATTTTTGAAATTTAACTTTCAAAATAAGCGTTTGAAATTCGATTTCATTTTCATTGGTTTTATCACGATAACACCAAGCAAGTAAAATTATTTTATGGCCAGCCTAATTTACATATTTCGGAAGTAAAAAATAGTGTTTATTAATAGAATAAACCTTTGTTTACATAAGCAGAGTAATAGTTTATAATAAAATGGATGTCAGATGTATACGAAATATAGTTTTATTTTTAAATTGCTTTCCCACTTCAGAGTTTACGGTCTGCTCAAGAATGATCTACGAAAACGTTATTTGTCTTTGTTTCCGACATATTTTTATTATAAAATGATTCATTCATATAGCATCTTTATTTCTCCTATTCCCCTTTTAAAAATATATTCAGTCCATTAACTTTATATTAAAATTAAGCCTTAAACGTTTGCTTTTTTTTTTCGAAAAGGAAAAAAAAATCTGACGTAAAAACAAATATTATAAAACCTAAATAATTTTGAGTAATTAAATTAATGACTCAAAAGTATTTTTTTAGTTATTTTACTATAACGGGGGTAATAAAGCTGTGACTGCCTTTTCAAAGTTACATTTTGTTAAAAATGTAGTTTTTTGATGAATATAAAATTTTTATACCATTATTTTAAAATTTCTAAAGAGAGCGATTAGAATTTCGAATCTAACTTAACTAGCCCTAAAGAAGTTTTGGCCTTTCAGATTTATACTGAATATGTTTCAAGATTAACTGATGGAATGTCTTTTTAGTAGACCCTTTTTGCTCAAAATTACAGTAAATGTATATGGAGGACCCATTTAAATCTATCATGACCACTCGTCTTAATTTCTGAACAATAACAGCTACAGTCGTGAAAGTGGTGCCTGGGTATAATAGGCTACGTGAAAAGAAAATTTACAAAGGCTTTTGCCAGCAAACTTTTGAGTTAGCGTTGATATCCGTAAACGGTATAGCAATTGTATTTTGATTTAGTACGAAAATGTATTAATGCATTAATACCATCAATAAAACACTCAAAATTCATATTTATTTGTTCAAAATGTTCGAAACTGTGACGTCATAAAACGTGTTTAGAATTAAAAAAAAATAACCACAAGATACATTTGTATTCGTTGTTCAAAATCACATCCATGATAGAGATTTTGACAATTCTTGAATTCCATTTTGCAAACTATTTAGCCATTCATTTGGTGCATCAACACAAACAGTTATACATTGAAGGCATTTTTTTTTGTGTCCGAAAAATAATAATTTCTCCTTTTATCCGCATCTTGTAATGATACATTTTAGGAAAAATGAACAAATATGTATTTTGAGTATTTTCTTGCTGTGCAAGAGGCGCCTTTATAACTAAATCGATGGCATTAAGAAATTTTGCAGTTAATATTTCCCCCTATTTTGTACTGTTCCAAAGTTTAACACCTTGCGTAATGTATTTCCATTCTATTAAATTCAAATGTCAGATTGCAAAAAATGTCATTCGTCTATATGCAGAATTAAAATCCAATTTTCTTTTAAACTCTTCCTCCTACATGAATTATGTTTCGTCAAAACTTCTTCTAATTTTTCTAAAACGTTTGCTGAATTCTAAAAAAGACCTTAATTGAAAAATCTGTGAGTTCAGACGAACTACAGAAATACATTTCATAGAAGAAATCGACATTTCATCGAGTTCATTTACGTGTCTTTTATGCCTACCTTTTGATAATAGCTGAAATAGGCAGAATTTTAACTTATTCTCGTCGTTACCGCAAACTACGAGATTTCTGACATATACAATTACTGAATGTGCACCGGCGGCAATATAAGGCATCAATTTTATCTCACGTTGATGGGAGAAACGGCCAGAATTTTAATGAACATCCGCCATTACGATGAACTAAAGGATTTACGATTTCTGGCATTTATCGTAGTTGAATTTGCATCTGAAGCGATGTAGCATTGGGATTTTATTTTATGTTGATGTGGCTAAAGCAGTGTGAATACGATTTTTAAAAGATTTGAAACATAATCTGAATTTCTGGTGCAATATTTGCATTTCTGCAACAAAACTGAAGTAAAATGTTTCTATTTAAATCTAGTGTTAAATTTTCTACTTATTGTTTAGGTGTATTAACCCTTTAATGGGCATTTGCATCTCGGATATCAGACTTTTTTCTCTACTGGTTAAGAAAATTATTTACTTTTACATTAGTTATCGTAGAAAGAACTATTTTTATATGGGATTTAAAATTTTAATCATGCAAAAGTCGGATCGAAAATATTAGCGCCACGACGATTAGTTTTTAATATATTATTAGATAGTTGAAGAAACATGCAGCAATTATCCTTGAATTGTTCTCATATTATCTTAAGAGTCTTTATTTTTATGTATTCATGTTTTAATATATGTCGCATGTGTCATACAAATTTTCTTCAATTTGTTGCTACATGAATATATGTTTTATTACATTTCGTCACATCTTGTGACGAAATGTAATCTTAGCTAGAAACACAAATGTTTATTTTGTTATTTTAAATTCTCTTTAAAAACTAAACACTTGTCATAATAATTTCCCCTTCCTTAATTATATATCTTTAAAAGTAATTATTTATAAAAGACTGTTGCAGTAGCAATGTATTTTAAAATTGCAATAAGTTTAATAACATTATAGTTTCCTGTTTCAGAGAATTTTCTTTTGACATATGGGCATCTCCATTTTTTTTTCGTATTGTAAATGAAATTGTAGAAAACTGTACTTAGAATAGCTCTTTAATTCTAAAAGTAGCTGATCTGTTTTCCATAGTCTGAGATAAAATATCTGCAGGTATTTTCTGCAAATATTTTCAGTTCATAAAAATTGTATTTTGCTGCTGCATTTTCTCTCTTTTTCCACTTTCGTCTGACCTCTCGTCCAACAGACAAACTCCTCCAATCTTTATCAGCATATTTTGAAAAATTGACACAATCATTACATACTTTAATCATGTTTTTTTCCGTCACCTCTTCGGCGAATAATGGAATTTTCTTCATCGCATGGCTTTCATGCTGTGACTCAAAGTACCATTCCCTGCTTTTTGAAGTTTGTGTGCTTGACTGTAGAAACGATTTGTGGCATTTTTTTCATTTTGTTCCTAGATGCTCACCTTAAAATGAGGAAGCGTATCAGTGACCTTCAATGATCTTATACACTGGTTTGGATCATTTAGAAATTTTGGAAAATCAAACAAAACATTGTAAAATTATCAAATCTTTATCAAAGTTAGCCACTGTATAGTTGTACATGCATTGCAAAAGGTGTAAAACGTAGTAAAAATTTTATCAAGAAATTAAAGTCGGAAGAAAGCAATATTTTTACCACGACGACCTTGTCATTGGAAAGACCATGTGAGTGAAGGATTTGACAAAACAATAAAATTCATTTGTCTTTAATTACAACAACAGAATGTTTTTATGAACTATTTAAAATAAATTTCATTAAATAAATTTCAAATATTTATTAAAATTCACATTTTTTTAAAAAATTTACATTGAAAATTTCGAATTCACATTCAAATGTGAATTTGAAAAACTTATTAAAATTCACGATATATTTTAATGAATATAGCTCTTGCACATGTAATTGCGGATTACTGCCGTATAATATCCAACGAATCTTACTCGTGAATCGACACTGTGGTCAAATAAGTCTATAATTTAATGCGGCGTAACCGAGAAGAGAATTTATTCCAGAAGAATTGATATGAATGAAAGGTGTTAACTAGTATTAATTTCTAATTTCGATCCAGGTATACTAATTTTTTGCATATATATTTGTGTCAGAAGTTTTTGTTCAGTTTAAAATTTTGTATTCAATCTTTCGTTTCTTATTTTGGCTAGTCATTTTGCTAAGTAATATAATTAAGAAATATTTTTAAGATATTAATACTAATAAGATAGAGAAATGTTTCATGTTTGTTTCTGATTTCGGAAAAGGTTATATATTGAATTTGCAGGGTTTTTTTTAAAAATTTTTTATAAGCATTCTTTGTCTGTAAATAAAAGATATGTGCAGTTGTTGCCAAAACAGAAGAGGTGAAATCAGAACTTCTGATAAAACGCTTCTAATGCCAAGTTTAAGCAAGAAAAATCAGTCAAGTGGTTGTACGTTGAAAAGCCCATGTTTCAGTAGCAATGTTTTGTCTTTTATGAAAATACGAAACACAGATGAAACGCGTATAAAACAGTACTTAATAAAAAAAACAACCCAACAATACACAGGAGCAGAACGTTATTAAGCAATCGCAACGGCATAACGCGCTCAGGCAGAATTGTCGGAAGATCAATAGTCCTAATAGGGGATCCATTTGACTACTTCTTTCATCTCTATCTCTTTGGAGTTTTATAATCTCTATAACAAAGCAAAGAACTTTCTAGAAGGATATGCCATTTTCGCTTTTAATCGAAATATTGCCAAGCTTCCCCTTATTTTAGGAACCTTCTTAGTTTAAACCACCATATGACTAATATTTAAGGAAAGATACTTCATATATACAAAGTACACGAATGAGTGAAATAAACGCTTACATACAAACTTATTTAAACCTTGTTCATTCGTCCCAGCAGAAATTTTGCTTAATGATGCAAAAAAAAAAAAAAAAAATTGTTGCATTGCATCAACCAGCTACACTTCTGCATGGATTAAGATAACTCAGTTGCAGAAATGGTTTACACATATACACGATATTTAATCCTATGTAATATATTAATTATTATGAAGCCAGCATCATGGCCTAAGGGGTACCGCGTCTCCTCCGTGATCTGGGTGTCCCAGGTTCGAGTCCTGCATCAGGCATGGTTGTTCTCTACCTTGTGTTCTATCTGTGAGGTGCGTGAAGGAGCCCCCCTGTGAAAAGGGGTTGTGCAAGCGAGTGTGTGCGTGTTTCTTCTTCATGAGCTAGAAATCAGACTTCTGCCCTCGGGTGCTTAGGGGTCTTTACCCTCAGAAGCTACTGTGCAAAAACTTGGCTGAAAATAAAAACACGACAAAAAAAATTACTATGAAAATTGCGTAATTATCTGGTGTTTTGAAATGAAGACAATGATAATCCATGCGTGAATTTTATTTAAAAAAAATTCTATTTCAGTTTAAGTTTTTGAATAAAAGGCATATGTCCTCCTTTATTCGATTTCGAATTATAGAATTTTTGAACTGCATTTGACTTCTGATTGCAAGGCCGCTAAAAGACAAACTGGACCTGAAACAAAGTACTGGCCTACGGATACCTTAGACACTCAATAATTCCCTAATAACTCATCGCGATTCCATATCTCATAGCCCTCCTTCTGATCCCAGATTTCATGGATTTTTATCACCTTAATCTGTACCTCCGTATAGGCCAGCTATCTGAATAATCCTGCTCTTTTATAACTAATAATATATGTAACTAATATTAGATATATATTCGTACGATGTACTGGTCTGAGAACACTCAACATTTCTCCAGTTACTCGTCACGATTCCATATCTCGTAACCCTCTCCCTGATCCCACGCCTCAATAATTTTTGTCTACCTCTATTCAGCATCCTCCAGGGTCGCGGTGGCCTGGTGGTAAGGTCTCGGTTTCGGAACCGGAGGGTTCCAGGTTCGTGACCCGATTCCACCGAAGAATCGTCATGTAAGGGGGTCTGTTGCATGTTAAATCCGTACGGACCAAACGTCCTCCAGCTGGTGTGGTGTGGAGAGGGGGGTGCCAGCTCAGGTGTCGTCCTCGTCATCTGACCGCGGTTCAAAATTACGAGGTCCGTCCCAAAATAGCCCTAGTGTTGCTTCAAACGGGACGTTAATATAACCAAACCAAACCAAATCTGCATCCTCCATCTCGGCCATCTATCTGAATAATTCTTCTCTTTCATAACTAATAATATAAAGATATAGTAACGTAACTAATATAGTATATGTAACTAATAGTATCCACCATAACCCTTACATATAAAATATGCTTTTACTTAGAAACTTCTACCATATTTGAAAATATGCTGCTTATAAAAGAACAAGAAAGTGAAGATTTTCCCCTTTTCCTTCCTCTGAATATTCCTTAACATGAAATAGCCGATTTTTCTCGTTCAGACATATTACTGGAAATGACTTTTTCCTTTCAAACCAACAGATTTCAGGCACACACCTCCAATCTCCTTACCCATCTTCCACCATTCCCTATTTAAGCCATAATAGCTAGAAAAAGCTACATCAACTACCTCCCAAAGGCATTCTTCTCTTAGAAGGGGAGATGAAATTCCTCTTTTTCTGTTTCTATCATCCTTCCACCTGCATTGTTTAGCCCAAAACTTCCATTTATTCATTAAGAACTTCTTTCCCGAGAATTCTCGACGCAATCTTCGAGGGAGGAGAGCTTAATTGAAAAAGCCGAGAGGGAGCTCGGTCGAGTTATTGAAATATACGCCGGTAAATGAGTTCATTCCCCGAATATGAAGTGGCTGAGTCATTTTTGGCGGCCGCTCGATGGTGGAAGATGGAAGGGGAATATTTAATGAATCCACACGTTTCCTGTGAACCAGGAGATTTCTGTCACACCTTATCTTGGATCTTGAACCCAAAGAATACCGAGAATCGGGTTGTTGTTGGGAATTATTGGGTGCTGTGCGTGATTAATTATGTCACGTTATCTCAACTTGTATATATGTACTAGTAAATCCTTCGCACATTCAGCGTTTTCTACCTGCCTTACCCCTTTAAATGATTTAGACTTTTGTTGGTGTCGAAATTGAAAATTCAACGAAATTTTTATTACAAGATATCAGAAACACTTTATTTATGTGAATGCGTTTATAATTTGCAGTCGAACATCGCTTAAAGAGTTCCTCTCTTATTGACTCGCATCATGAGCAAAACAAATTGTAAAAGAAGGATCGATGTTTCGCAAAAAGAGTGAAGAGGAAACATTTTTGTCACATTTAGAATACTGCCTATAATTTGGCAGTCAGTCTTATTTGTTGATGGAATTTTCATTTTTGAAATTAAAATCAGAACTGTAAAATACTTAGATAATTGAAACGCAAAAAAAAAAAAAAAATTGAAAATGAGGGAAATTGAAATGAGGGAATTATGAAAACAAGACTTTGATAATTAAAGTCTTGTTTTCATAATGCGATATAGAAGAGAAGTATATCAATAACATGTAAGCACCTATACAAGCCTAGCCTGGAGTTGCATTCTGTATTAAAATTAGAAATTTTAGAGTAAATTTGCAACCGTAAATTAATTTCCAGGTTAATAAGGGTTTCATAAAATCTTTTCCACAAATGTGTATTAATCCTTTTGGCAAGTAAAATTTGTAAATAGAAGGCCTTCTAATTATAATAATATAATAATCGTATTTTTATCTGTAAAAACATAACTGTATTTGTGCTTCTTACGAATTGTTACAATGTATACAATGAAAAATGAATACAATTGAAAATGTATATAATGTATATGAAATATCTTTTTTCACATTGTATCATATTTTCATCTTAAAATAAATGTTATCTTTAACTATCGTTTATATTATCTTTAAAATGTAATCATTCACATCACGGTAAAAAAAAAAGGTTTATGAAAATGTAACTTAAACTGTTGTTAAATTACAAAATTCTTGTTCTGTGATTAACTGAAACGTAAAACAATGAAAAATACAAGAAGAAAATGTATGTGGCCTCCGATAAAAAAAAAAAAAATCTAAGGTACTAAAATAGTGCCTCAAAATAGCCAATAACGAAAACACATCTTTTATGCTTTAAACAAAATATATTCTCGAGTAAAAATCATTCGAACATCATTTTATATTTGTCTGGGCTTCAACATTTCGTAAAATATTCCACTTTTTCCTTCACATCAACAAATTTAAGGGACGTCCCTCTTTTTCTACCCCCCCCCCCCTCCCACCACCACCAAATCTCCATTCCAAATTTAGCTCCACAATGCCCGGAAAAGAATTGACCTCCACCAACCTTCAATCTTTTTCTTTCCTGTCAAAAAAATCCTCCTAGAAGGAATAAAAACCACCTTACTTTTTCATATCCTACTTTCTATTCTGTATTGTTTACCCCAAACTTTTTTTAATAATTAAAAACTGCATTCTAGAACATTCGAGCTGATGAAAGCTTCATTGAAAAAGCTGAATGAGCTCTGATGAGTTGCTGAAATATACTCCGCTAAATGGGTTCATTCCCGGGAGCTGGAGTCATTTCAGTCTGCCGTTCGATAGCGAGAAACATAGGCAAAATTTTAACGAATCCACGGTCGATTGCAGGAACTTGGGGATTTCTGTCATATCGTAGCGCAGAACCTTGTGCTTCAGGCAAGAGGCATTTTAATCCCACGTTGATGCTCCTACTTTGGATAAAACGTTGCAAAGTGTGATAATTTCATATTTCGTCACGAATTTTGAGCCTCTGGAGGTGGCTGTCAGTTTGAAGGTACTTGGATTTCTTATTGCTTGAAGGTTTTGTGTTTATGTAGGGCTGTTTATGTTTAGGCATCGTTTTTGAGGAGTTGCGGTATCGCAATATTTTATACTCGTGATAAAATTTATATTTATTATTGAAAAAAGAAAATCGATATTTATAATTTCTTATCATGCAAAGGCTAAAAAGTGACCTCTCGGTATTTTATTTGAAAAATTTTATATAGAAAGATTTTTATAGTGATAAAATAAAGAAAAAAAATATGTGAAATAAAAGTTTTAGCTGATTATTGCTGGTCTTCATTACAGTTTTAAGTAATTTTAGCAGTCATGTGAAAAGTATTCGATTTTTGCAATTGCTTTTACATAAAAATGTAACAAAACACAAAATGTTAAACAAATACTTATTTCCAGAAATACAAATTTAACGAATTCAAAATTTGGATAACATTAGCAGTTTTCTAATATATTTATTTTTGTACAATTTTAATTTATTTTCTGTATAGATATTAAATGGGAAATGCTATTTTGATGTAATAAAAACAAAATGTTTACAACATAATTTTATATGTAGATTAAGTGCACTAAAGGTGATGTAATATCTAATTTCTAAATAGAAATGGATTTGAATTTCTACTTGGAAAAATATTGTATAAATAAGGTTATGAGTTATGTTTTATGCCGTTTGAATTTGTAATTTTTCAGTATTACATTAATTAATTTTAAGCTGTTATGTAATCCCCCGGTCTACTTAAGCGTATTTAATAAAATATTCTTGTCACAAAAACATTTGAAATCAGCTTTTGTATTACGATTTGTATTCTATATACTCAGCGATAAGAATATCTTTTTTTTCTTATTTAAGAATTTTTTTATACGTTAAATGTGATTGTTTATTTTTTAAAAATAATATTCATTCTTTCCAAGGCACGTCTTCCCCGTGACCTGGGCGTCCTGGGTTCGAGTCCCGGTTCGGGCATGGTAGTTACTGTGTTCTATCTGTGAGGTCTGTGAATGTGCCCTCCTATAAAAAGGGGTTGTGCAAGCGAATGTGTGTCATCTTCATATGAGCTAGAAGTCAGACTTTTGGCCTCGGGTGCTCAGAGGTCTTTACCCTCAGAATCTACTGCACCCCCTTTCCGTGATAACGCGGACACGACATCATCATGATCATTCTTTCCAAGTATGAGGAAAATGCCTTCGCTAACAAAATTTTGTATATAAATGCGGGATGAATTTGCCGTAATTTGCAAGAAAAAGTGTGATAGAGAAGCTTATATAAATGATGAAACTTTATAACAACTTAGATTTATCCTTTACTATTTGAAAGTTGTAGCGAATGAAATAAATGCGCTTTTAATCGGGAACAGAAGCCTAATTTAAAAACGGTTTTATAGACCTACACGTAGAATTAGCATATAATTTTAAAGATTAAAGGAAATTCTATATGATGTCTCCTTTTTACATGTGGATACCTAGATTGAAAGCCGAACTACAAACGCCAAACCCTTGGAGAAATACAAAATCGAATTGTCGACAAAGTCTTTAATATTGAATGCTGCTAATATTCTAACCATAATCTGTCAAATTCACCAAAAACTTGTACATCCCATCTGATTTCCATAACCATTTGAATCTTCTAATTCAGAAAAAATTTAATCTTCGCTTGCCATACATCATTGAATCCGGTATTCCTTTAAATTAACATTCGTCGGAAAGTTGGCAAATGTATTCATGGTGAATAAATCAAATGTTAGCAAATCCGTCAATTTTAGTTCTTTTCGATATGAAAATGCTTGTTGATTTCTTTCTTTTGTGTTTAGTACTTAATAAAAATGCTACTTATTTGGTTTTAAAACCTTCCTTCTTGAACCAAATTAAAGTAACAGGATTAAATTGGACAGAGAATTAAGATTTGACATAATAATGATCCCTCACGAACTTTCTTTTTTGAAGAACGTCATTTTCAGCGATGTATTGCAAAGGATAGATAATTTCTCCTGAGCGACAATCTGATACTTGGTAGTAGACGAAAGTTAATGGAATGAAAAATCAGAGAGATTATGGCTAGAACTGTACTTGAGGAATTAAATATTAAAGATTTTGGTAACAATTCAATTTTACATTTCGCCAAAGTTTCTGCGTTTGTAGTTCGACTTTCAATCCAAATATTTCATTACTTTAAACGAGTAATTCTAGTATATAAAATATTTCGTGTTATCTCAGAAACGGATCTGACCATTTGCATCATATTTTATATTTAGATAAGGTTTTGCTTTCTAAATTTATTTATATTGGTGTCTTTCCTGGAAAAAAAGGGGCGATCTTTTTACACAAAAAAATATTTATAACTAAATATTGATATGAGGCTATACATGATTTGTATAAACATATCTGAGCTGGAGTAGTGTTTAGGGCTTCGGACTCTCATGTATTATTATTATCACTTTCGAGTCCGCGTTTACAGCTGAATTAGATTTCGCTTAAAACTTTAAAAAAGCTATAGTATAGGATGTTATTTACAGTCTTACAAAAAAAATTGCCGAAAGAAACTTGGTTTTCCAAATAACTTGATAAAAATGGTGTCATCTTGTATATTTTTTCCTGTACTTTCAAAATATGTGTTCATTTTGCATGTTTGTGAAGCTTGAAATGCCTTTTCCGATCGAATAGTGACAAATAAAGAAATTTCTAAAAATTTTATTTCCAAATATTCTTTTCTCAATTTACTGTTTTAATTATGTCAGTTGGATCAAATTATTGGCAATAAGAACTTTTTTATTTACTCAAAATTTAAATAGATAAGGAAACTAGATGCTTAAATAACCTGATAAAATGTCTTGATATCTCAACCTAGTTTTAAGGAAGAAATATCTTTTGTAAAAAGTATATTATTTCGATTATTTATACCTAATTTATGAATGTAACAGATATTTTATTCTATGTTTATTTGTTAATTTGTCGCCATATATTTTCATCAAAATTGTGAGGGAAAAGTGATCCATTTTTCAGCTGAATTCAGTATGTAAGATTAAGAATTGATTTAAAAATAAATTAATTGAACACCTGAAAATTACTTAATGTATTATACTTTAAAAATGAAATATTACTAAACTGATAAATATTTAACTACAAAAATGCAGTCATTTTTAATGATCTTACTTTCATTTTCAAAATTGTGAAAGAAATTTTTTTTCTTTAAACTGAGTGCTATGAAACTAAATTCATTATATTAAATCGTAATATCAGAGAGAAAAATAATTCATTTCCTTTTCTTAAGAAATCTAGTTTTATATTTCATTTCTCATCCAATTATTACTAGAGCTACACATAATATTTCTTTGAAATCTTTTGGCACACATTCCAAATTTGTAGCTTTTAGTCAGTATACGCTCCAATTACATCTATCAAAATAGCACTTAATTCTGAAACTAAAGATTTATTTTATCTCTTATTGTTTACTGATCCAAAATATATCCAAATTCCACGAAAAACATCCTCTATATTCCTTTGATGGTTGATCATTCAGATCATTTCATGGCATTATGCGTCATTCAACTACTGCTATTAAAGATCTTTGTCATTAGCAAAAACACATTAGCTTTGATTATCTACTTTAGATAAACGTTTAGGATTAATGCATTGGCAGTGAGTTGTCCTGAAATATTTCCGCTTTAATAAGGCTTGATGACTTTTGGTATGCGAGTCAGATGGTCAATTTTCGTAGTTGTAGGTATTGGATGGAATCATTATGGGTTTTTTTTTCTCCCATGACTCAGTATATTCAGCCCATTAGAAAGATTATTACACATGTGTAATATTTATGCATTAAAATATATGACGCTAATTAATTAATCATTTATTTATCGATTAGTTATTCCTAGCATGAATAATGTGTGTAAATTGTTAATTTACCGTAGTTCCTAATTTCAGTTCATTACCAAAAAAATAGCAAATTACTGTTTGTTATACATGGTTTTTTTTTATTTTTGAAAAAAAAAATTTGTAAATTACCTGTTTACTACTTTATTTTTAATGGAGGATTTTTTTTATTAAATTTCATTCATGTCCAAACTGGTAAAAGTTTCTTATGTTTCATTAAAATTATCATTCAAATGAAATAATTGTCTTGTTAATCCAAATAAATATTTTACAAATCCGAAATTGGTAGAAATGAAATTTTTCGCAATAAGAATGTCATAATTGGTTGAATTTAGTTTGCATTTCTTACATATTTTCTTTCTTTTTAGAACATACTACCACAGGTATAGAAATAAATGGTGCCATTTATGTTGGATTTTTATGGTCCTATTTATATATTAATCAATATTTTAAAAGCTGGAGTATTGTAAATTACGTCATGTTGCATGCCAAAATCGTGTGAAAAACAAAAATCGTTCAAAAACTGTAGAGTACGGACTACTGGGCATGGAATTACAGAATTTAAAGGACAGTAATTTTTTGGATTTAAATGTTTGCTAACAATTTTTAAAATTTTTAATTAGGCTTTTAAATAGATATTAAAGAAAATTTTAAGGTTTTTCCTTAAAACTATAAAACATTTTATTGTACAAAACCTGTTTTCACCATTTTAAATTCAAAAATAATCCTTCAGTTATATCAAATTTATTTTCAAGTATTTTTCTTTCATTTTGATAAAAGTATGTTTTATAACCATTTTCTTTATTAATTTTACTACTTTATTTATATGCATGTGCGGTATGAAAATATTAAATTATATGCGGGTTTTTTTTGTGTGCGTACATTGTAGCTGCTATATAATTAAAAGAAATTTTTTTATAATTGAATAAAAATAGAAGAAATATATCGAATAACAAACATGAGAAATATGTCTAATGTTAACATGAAAAGGGATACGGGTTAGAGCTTCGATTTCCCTTTAAATTTGCTTCTGTACTTCAAATATTATAAGCATGTAGCGCTTGTATTTTACTCTTTTGCTGATAAATTTTATTTGTTTCTAGATTCAAGAACATGTGAGGCAGCTCTTTAATGAAACAGTTCCTGCCGCATGGTAAGCTTTTTTTCTTTTGTAAAAATAATGTAAAGTAAAAACCTTTTGTTTTACATACACTTGAGAATTTGGGAATTGTTGATCTTTTCGACAAATTTCTCTGTGTCGAAGAATTAAAGAATAGTTCTGCCAAACTTATTTTTGCATGCTCTATTTAGTTTTTGCTCCTCGGGGGGTTTCGGTAATAGGGATTGTAAGGAAAGCGTAACACGTTTTAGTTTTTCTTTGTAATTTATCTTCTATAACAATATTTTGGTGAGGAATACAAAAAAACAAATAATTAATTTAGAGTACAATAAAAGGATTAAAATATATTCAGAGAGCATTTATTTGTTGTTTTCATGAAGTTACTTGTTTTAATTTTTGTGACATACAATTAGAAATTGTAATGCTCAGATAAGTTAATAAGATTATATATCATTTTTATGGTTGTTTCTATCAGTTTAATGATGTTTTTTGTATGTATATTCAAGTTTAAATTTGTGTCGCGATGTATGATTAAAAATATCGGTATTAAATGAAATTAAATCACAAATTTTATAATTTCTTTTCGTTTTGTGGAATTTCCATTAATGCGAATTAAGATTTAATATTTATATATTACATAAAAATTTATTTATTAAAAATCAATTTATTATATGCATATTAAATGAAAAAACATTTCAAATTAAGAAATTTTTTTAATTCTATGTATAATAAATCATAAAAAACGAATCATTTTCTTTGTAAAAGAATAGCAATTTTGCCAAATTTATGATATATTTTTAACTCCTCATATTTTACCGAAAAGATTTTTTTTTCAAGACAAACGCAAATGTTTATTCAAATGTATATATATATTTAAAAAAGGTTCATCACGTACGCAGTAACTGCAATATTTTTTGTTTCATAAAAAACATTAATAGAAACGGTAGATTATTTATACGCATAAATAATGTAAAATTTCTTTAAAGTTTTAAGAACACTACATGCTTTATAAATAATAGAAGAATTTGTAAGAAAATCAATAAACCAATACAGAAAATTTTCAAAATCTATTAAAAATATAACTTTTACAACAAAGATAATTAATACAGATAAGCATTAAAACATTGAACAAGCTATCAGCATAAAAACTTAATATTTATAAAATTCATCAAATGAAGAATTATCTCCTTTTAAAAGCTAAACAATTTCCGCTTCTAGGAACGAATTTTCAGAGATATCTTCACGTTATAATTACGAAACAGCATCTAATTTTTTTGATTAATGAAAATTCTAATTAGCGCTAAACAGATGCTGGTATCTGAAAAATTAATCTTTGACTAAATTGTTCGATACGGCTTGAGCGTAATTAGGTGTAGCATTCATTAAAAGAATCCCTCTCTTATTAAAATCGAGTGTTTTGAATAATTTAAATAAATAAAATGGAAAGCCTATTTGTTGCAATTCATTTGGGAATATTAATTTGTCTTTAAAATAGTCTAATTAATAGAGCAGAAATTTTCTGTATTCAAATTCTCGAATTTTGTAAACAGGAACAAATTACGAATGTATTATATTTGGAACAATATGCATTTCAGTATTAATATATATTCAATTAATACATATTTAGGTGCCACACCTTGTATAAAACAGATATGATACTCATTTTGGAAATCAGAAGCGGTAATAAAGTTTTCTGCTGATAGTATTTAGTATTCTCTACCCCCCCCCCCTAGAAAAACAGTTTCGACTATTTTGGTACATACATATCAATTTTTTTTTCTCTTCTAATAATAATTATAATAATGAATGTGTGTCTTTCTCTCTTTGTGTGTGTATTTTAGCTTAAAAATCGAGACTCTTTAATCCAGAATTACCACACTTGGAACATATATATCTTAGAAAGCAAAAATATGTACCCATGAGCCATTTTTTAAAATTATTTTATTAATAATTTGAATTAATTAAAAATTGGGACCTTTATCCGCTATAATTTCAGAAAACTTTACAGCACAGATATGGCTTTATGTCACCTTAAAAGGAAAAAAAATTTCTTTTCAATAATATCAATTTTCATGCCGCATTATTCATGTTTCTCTTTTTATTTATTTTTTTAAAAATATTTTAACCCCATTTTACTACAACAAATTTAATTGTTGAAATAAATTTCAAATTATTTTCATTGTTCTTACTATATTTAATTTCGGCCTTATCTCTATTGTTGATGATTAAGATATCAAGCATTGAATACTTTGATCCGTCTTGAGGCATACGGTAAAAATCCGAAAGACCGGACTGCCGCGACAGCATTGGCGGTAACTATGCTTGAGTCCTCAAAGCCATCACTGGCTATGGTTCTTTCCTTATCGTGGGAAGCACTTCCATCATAGGTCGAGGATAGTCAACCCCACACCATTTTTGTACATAAGCCGGTGGCGAGAACCAACCACCATACCTGAAGCTTCTCATTATCATATCTGAAGTGCGCCTGGTTTGATTGATGATTAAGATATGAAAAAAATGTGACGATTTTTAAATATTATTTCTGTTTCTTGAGATATAATTGGATTTATAGACGGAAAATTAGAGAAATTAGGATTTATACAAAAACTTTTGACTTTTGAAAAACTGGTTTTCAAATTCAATATTTTCAAAAAACCGGTTTTATCCGGTTTTCAAATTTTTGTAAAAAAAAGAATAGGGAGAATTTTTTTTTATTTAATTTATATAAAAAAACAAAAAACGAAATCAAGATCAAAGTCAAAATATTAAAAAAAAAATTAAGGATTATATTATACATATTACTTACATAAAACAGCGAAAACTCAAACAAAAATTTCAAATATTATTTAATGTTATTTTCACTAATTTTAATTTCACATAAGAAAATAGGATTTTAAAAAACATAAAATATCCACTGAACGGGGGCAAAGTCTGGTTCTTATTTTGGACACAATGTTGTCTGAAATTGAAAATACTCATTCACTAGCTACTGAGCTTGGTTTTATAGTTTTCATGGCATCAAATAAAATGTAAGTTTTTTGCTCTTTTATTCGTTGCCTCAAATAATGAAAATTCAGCTTTCATTGTCTGGATTTGTTTGTTTTTCTTCAGGGTCTGCAAGAAATTTATGAATTGATTTTTCCATGGCTTCTTTTAAAAAAGCACTACTCTGATGAGTAGGTTCTTCTATTTTCTATTTATAAGAATCGGTTTCCACAAAAGAATTTGGAAATATTCCAGACAATGTCTTTCCAGATAACTTAATAATTTTGATTTTTGAAGCTAAAGAAAGTACACTTGATTTCTTCGCTGAACTAGAAATGATTTGTGGATTTTGCAAATACAGCAAAAGAGTTGCTAATTCTACTTGTCTTCTTGAATTCTTTCTTCTAAAGCATATAATAATTTCAAACTTATTTCAGTGTTTAAATTTTTTTAATTCATTTAATAGAAATTCAGATATACGTACCTTCACTTGTTAATAAATTGACATCTCGTAGCCCTAAGCCTTCAGCTGCAAGAGGATCAGTTCCAACCGATATTTTTTTTTTAAGAGAAGTATCCAGGCGCCCCGAAAAACCGGTTTTTAAATGTGACAAATTTACTTTAAAAAAACCGGCTTAGGGCGACGACATACCTATTTATTAACAAGTGAAGGTATATATTTGAATTTCTGTTAAATGAATTAAAAAAATTAAATTGATTTTTTAATAATTTAAAAAGACCGGTTTGATAAACCGTCAAACCCTAAGAGACATGCAAAGCACATATTTTGGAAGCTTGTATAGACAGTACAAAGCTTCTAAAATAGTATGAGTTATAATGTAAATCATAATTTAAAGTTTGAAATTACATTTCTGAAGAAATAATTTTAATTGAAAATTTTAGCATCCCTTAAATTTGATGAACTAACTAATCGCCAAAGGCGGCTAGTCCTTATGATAACAGTGACTTGATAGGCAAATACGCATCTAAGCTTGAATCATTAGTTTTTTCGTAATTATTTATTCAGCGAGAATAAATATTTATCAGCGATTCTTCAAATTCTGTTTAGTTCTAGATATGAAATATTTGTAGGTGTCACAATAATGAGCCCTGCTGCCAATTAAAATACTTCTAACATAAATATTATAAATTCATTTTGTATGAAATTTATTGTTTCTTAAAAATATTCTTCTTAAATATATATTGTTACGAATCCTTGATGCGGCTTTCCAGCATAGTGGGTTCCATAGGAGATCCTAGAGCTTGGCGACAAACTTGGCGACCATTTGGCGACTTGGCGACGAATTTGGCTACTTTGACGCCAAAATAGATTATACCCGAAACAGCGAGAATTTTCCCGATCCGTCCAGTAGGAACGGAGATACGCCTCGAACGTTCCTGATTGGTTGAGAGGCTTCTAGCCCCGGCTCCTAAGACCTATAAAAGGAGCTGCAGCTGCCGGGGAGTGACGGTGAATTGAGTGGTAGTCGAGAGTCGTCGGGATCGACGGGGAAGAACGAGTCTTCCAGAGAGAGTAGTCGTGGACCAGTGGAGTCGAAAAGCAGTCGGAATCGACGTTAAAGAACTGACCTTCCAGAGATAAGCGGAGCAGCGACGGAGTGAAGCTAGTGCTGAACTAAGCTGTGCGCTACTGTCTGCAGTAGAGTCTTGTTATATGCTGCTGTTGTTGCTGCACGTGTCGGCTGAAGATAATCGTCTTTTGTGCTGTATATAGTTTTCGTCTTTGTGCTGTCCTGTGTGTCTTCGTGTAAATAAACGTCGTTGTTTCATTTTCTACTGCCGCCTGCTGATTGAGTGTTCTCCACACCATATAACTCCCACTATCCAAACGAACCCCGGAAATTTAGTAACAATATTGTTCCCTTAAAATTTTTGTTCATTTTTTACTCGAAAAACTGTTCATTTTGAACAAATGTAGATTTTTTTTCTTACTTTAAAGTAGTTAAATAGTTTGCTCAAATATATTTTTCATTTAAATCCAATTTCCTTTAAATTTACTAATAAAAAAGATATTCATATGTGTGAGTATGTTTGTCTTTTTATCAACGCAACACAGGCTAGACCATTTGAGTTATAGTTACCAAATTTGTTACATATGTACTTTGAGGCTAGAAATGTAGATATCGAAGCAGTTCTTTAAAAACTTTAATAAAAGGTTTGATTAATTAAAAAAATTGCGAAATTTTGGCGATTTTTCGCCATAACTTACGAAATGGAAGCATTTTCATAGCATCTTAAAATTCAAAAGATTCTTATGAATGATACAAAATGTTTTCCCATATAGTTTTTCTTTCAACTTTTAATTATTTCTTAGTATTAATTATTTCTTAGTATTTTAATTATTTCTTAGTATTTAATTATTTTTTAGTATTTTAGTGTATTTTACAAAGATATATTTTTTAGTTAAAATTAAACTCAAGCCGGCAATAATTATTATATAAAATATTGCAAATAATATTCCATCTTGATGGGTTTTCTCTCCATTGTTATGATTAAAACATGAAGATTCAACTTATTTTTTTATATTTAGTAGGTTTCAGTATGTAAGACATTTTTTAATAATCTTTTATTTCATTGTTCTTAACGTTTAAGCTCAGAATTAAGCATTGATGAAAAATGTTAAAGTGCTTCCATTTTTCATGTGATATTACTGGATGTATAGAGAAAGAGGTAGAAAATTGAGGAAATTCACGGCAATATGAATAGGACCGTGTAAAACGTTTGAAATATATATTATATATCAACATTTGAAGTTTAAAAACAATTTGCTGAGGAAATAATTGGAAATTTTTTAGCAACCATTAATCCTTCGAACCCACTGGTCACCAAAGTCAGCTAGTAACAATTAAAAGAAAGCTTCATTTTCCATTGAATAAAGAATTCTGAATTGCATTATTTACATTAAATAACATCGAATTTGAGATATGAAGTATAATTTAAATTTAAAGAAATTTTTCCACAAAGCATTATAAAATAACCATTCATAACTATATATTTTTATGGAAACGAATCAAACTTTACTACTATATCTGTGTTTTGAATTAGTTTTCAAGGTTTACATTTAAAAAATAACTTTACAAATCGGACAATAATACAATAATCTAGATTCCTTATACATATGAATCGTGGTCTTTATTGGTCACATTTAAGTGTTAAATGATACTAAAAACTACTAATCGTTTGATATGAATCATGCTATGATGACTTGGGAGCCTGTTGATTTAACCAAAATTAAATAGTCAAAAGTAATTTTATTTTAGCTGAACTGCAGCAATCGATTTAAGAAGAGTAATCTGTAACTTCAATTTTCTTAATGAAAAGAAAACTTTTAAAATAAAATTGCTTAGAATATCACCAATGTTGGCAATCTTAAATCACTGCTTGAATATTCTATTGATTCTGTTCCCCATTAAGTCCATATTGTTCGCATTTCTTATCGTTGTTAATGAAACATTTGAATATTCTAAAATCTTTCTTCTAAATATTAAAGCAGTAATCAGCCTCAAAACAAGTTGCAGTTTAATGTTACAGAATTTGTCATCATGCTGTTTCTGATATATGATAAAATAAAAAGAAATATACTATGGATATAAAGAAGTTCTTGTTTTACTGAGCTCTTATATAATAATTTTTCACATTCTAACTAATATGTGTTTCATTTAATAGATTTTAATACTTTACAAAGCCAGCAGAATAAATTATTGATATGAATTTCTAGAATAATATTTCTTATTCGTTATTTTATAATGAAGTTCGAATATCAAAATCATAACTTTAAACAGAAGAAAAGTCCTTAAATATTTTTCATTAAATTCTAAATAAGGCATCAACATTTTTTTTTAACTTTAATGAAAAGGCATACTGTTTCTATAAATAAAAAAAAATGACACTCTTTCATTAATAGTGAAAAAAGAAGCACCCAAAGGATTTTAAATTCAGAAAAATATCTCTGCTTAAAACTTTCATTATATATTTAACTTGACTTCGTGAATTTTGGAATGATATAAAATAAAAAAAATAAAAACTAAACCAAATGGAGAATGATATTTTAAGCATAATTAACTTTTGGATTTCAGAAAAAAAAATGTTAATTTTATTTCATATTAAAAAAAAATGTCTTCGTCCTATCCATTCTTTATACTTTAATTAAAACCCCAAAAAATTATTAATAACAAACCTTGAACTTTTCCTCGTTTATACAAAAAAAGGAAAAAAATGAAGAGATAATAGCAAAATATTCTGCTTCTGAGTCTTTTAAATATTCTATTCTCTGTAATATGAGCAATTTTTTTTTAAAAGTCGTTTTCTATTTCTGATACAAATCTGACAGAAGACGCGCGAAAAAAGAAAGAACACGCATAATAATTTGACTTAAACGAGCGAGCATTGCTATAGCAACTGCATGCGAGAATTAACAGCAGACGAGTATTTTCTGCATACGAATGCATTCTTTAATAGGCATCGTTATTTTGCTTTTAAGTTGCGCGGATCATTTATTCATTTAATAGCTGCAGCCTCAGTGCCCTATTATCCAAGGCCCTCACTGTTATTTTTAGAAGCTTTAACCAGATTGTTTCAAACACCTAAAATAAAGCAGGTGAGTTACGGTGACAGCTGCACTGTATAACTTGAAAGAAGTGAACTCAATAACAATAATATTCATTTAACATATTGAAGTCGTATTCTGTAACCTAATACTTTGTTACAGCTTTGTGTTGTCTTGGGAATCCAATAAAAGGTCACTTTGGCGATTTTTTAAATATTTCTCCTTGTTTTCAATGGTTACTGATAACAGGCAAAATGTTATATATTTTTTGCATTTATGCAATAGCCGTTGCTTTTACTGTTATGCATGTCTGAAACTATCGAATAAAAGATTACGAAAGATAAAAATATATACTTTATATTGAGGTGTAGCAAGAAAGTAATACTTATTAGCAATTATATTAGAGATTAGAAATATCTACTTTTTAGCTTATAAAACCAGACAGATTTTGATGACGAGAGATTGATTCTTAAATATAGTTTTAATTTGCTGTTTATTATAATTTACGTTTATTTATTTATTAATTTATTAGCTCAATAATTTCACAGTTATTTAAAATTTTGAAACCAATAATGTATAAATGAATGGATTGGATTTTTTTTTGTCCTATCATTATAAGACACTTTTCAAAAATGAAAATATTTATCATATTTTCTGCAAACGATAAATAAAGTGAGAATGGAATTTCGAGTTCGATTATTTTTGCCGTAAAGAATAATCCAAAAATATAAAATATTCCTTAATATTGATTATTATGCAATGGCCAGTACTATTATATATCATAAGATTTCCTTAGCAGTACTACACAAGCGATTAATAATTATCTTAATTAATCGCTTTCCAATAAGTAATTAGTAATAGAAATTCTTTCCAATATGTCTAGAATAGAAATTTATATTATTCGTAGGCCGGAGAAACGTAACTAATTTAATTTGATGCAATCAGTAAGCTTTTTTCTTCCATTAAAATCTCTTGTACATTAAATGATCTACGGCAGCACCTCCATTAATGATTTTCTAAACTTAATTCACTTTATTATTCAAAGATAATTTTGAGTAAGAACGCCATAAACCTGAACAAAAGAATATTTTATCGCTCCTTCAAAACCGAAACTGCCAAATTCAGTGACTTTAGTTTTTCAAAACATTATAGAGATGTTTCCTTATCAAATAAAAATAAAGTTACTTTAAAAGTATTTACTTTTAATTAAAGTAAATAGTAAGTTAAAAATTAATTAAAAAATAATATTTTTACTTATTTCTCATTAAAATAAAAATAAAATAAAATTGCTTAAAATTATTTTCATACTAATACTTTATGTCTAGAACTGATTTAAATATGGAAGTACTTTACCACTTACATCATTATGCCCAAAGTTATATAGTTATAATGATTAAATGATGAATTCACTCAACTCCCCATTTACATCAATTCAATCAGAAAAAGATATTTAATTCAGAAATCAGAAAAGTTATTTAAATTATTTTATTAATAGTATTAATTAAGATTTATAACAATAAGAAAGATGTTTTAAAACAAATTTACAGAAATAATGATGACAACTAATGTGGAGACTCAAAAAGAAAAAGAAAAAAAAATCAAAATATATTATTTGATATGTTTATCGCTTTTTGCTTTCTCTCTATTTATATTTTTAAAACATAATTCACACTTCTTTTTACTCTGTATTTCTCTATTTTGGATTTAACATTCTGATATCATCTTCTTTTCCAAATATACAACTTTTTTAAAATTTCTCTCTTTCATCTAATCTTTAAATATAAAAGCTCTATTATTTTTCATTTTTAGTAAAGAACAATTTAATTTTTCTTACTGAGTTATTTATTTATAAAAAGATATCAATATTTGATCTTGTTTAGACAATGTGTTTAAAGTCAGACCAAATCAATTTAAACGCACGGATTCTTAAATTATTTTATTCGCTTATTCATTTTGCTCTAAATACTTTTTCTCGAAAGAATTATCTCTTGTTTTACACTAGAATACATTTACTTCAATAAAATTTTATCTTAAATAAAAAGCTCGCAAAGTATGCGACATGAAACCTTATTCATTCGGTCCTATTTCTTCGAATAATAAGAGTTGGAAAACAAAATATCATATTTGAATAAATATCCGAAGAAATAAACATTTTAAATTAAATAACGTTTCTTAGAATTTGAGATTTTCAAATGAGATTTTCGTAATTTATAAAACATATCTTTTCTTGATATTTCTTGAAGTCGAATACGAGAGAGAATACCTCATTAAAATTGTAGATTTATATGTGCTTACTTTTCCTTATATATAATTTCTCTTATTACCATCAATATCTGATAAATATAAATAGATATTTGTGCATTTATCCTCGTAACATTATTAGAGAATTTTTATTTGAAAAGTGCATAAATCCATGCAACCTCTCTGTATTACATTGAATAATTTGCATATTAAATTTAGTGGAATTATTTCTAGATTTTTTGATTTCCAATGTTTTTTATTTTCTCTCGTGATAGTATTTACATTTAGATGTAAAGAAAAGATTTAATTAAAAATATGACGTATAGTAAAGATAAAATTCCATTTATTTTATGTAACAAATATGATAACAGACGGCCCTTTTGAGTTATTTAAATTTATTGAATTTACATTTATTAAATAAATTTGTGTGTTATAAAATGATTAAAAGAAGTTCAGTTTTAGATTATCCATAAATAATTAACACATTTCAGTGTTAGTTGTTTGCCAATTCTTGTCTTCTGTTACATAGTTTTCTTTTGAATGGTTCGAGTGAGAATCCAAATTTTAAATATCAAGAAAGTAATTTTTTTGTTGCCACAGCAAGTGAATTTTAAAATCTTTTTTTAAATCGTTTGCTCAACTGAAGAATTTCCAAAAATAACCAGACATTCCAAATTTGCCATGAAAATACATGTTTTGACTTGTTATTCGAACCCGGAAAAAGATCCAAAGTATTTTTTTGTATTTTAAAGTATAAATAAATTATTTTGCATTAGATTTAATTAGGCTTCCTTTTAGAATATTATCTACTAAAAAGTTGCATCGTTTTCTGTCTTCTACTACGCACAAAATCATGTTGTTTTAATTTAGAGAATATCCGCAATTTAGTATCCTATTTACTTTCGATATTATCACTTTTTAAAGACAAAGTATAATATCCAAACAACCAAGAATAAATTAAAATAGTCAGAATTTTAACTATTTACTGCAATCTGAGTACCTCTCCACTCTTATTTCAGGATCACCTTGGATTGCAATTCAGAATATTAAATCATTTTAGTTTTGATCCCTTGTTGATTAAATAAAACGATACTGAATTATTGTTTGTTTTATCATTGAAATATATGTTATTTAAATGCAATGATGATTTGTTAAAAAATAATGTGTATTTATTTTGTACGCAGGATATTTCAAAACTAGGAAATTCTGATATAAAAGATCAATTAAACCTAGAATTCCATGAATCATTTTCATAAAACTGGTTATCACATGGAAATTAAGAATGAGTTACATATTCACCTATTATTTTAAGCACATATTCATCAAATTTTCAATTTCATATTTTACTTGAAATATTTAATATTTAACTATTCTATATTTTGTAGTTGAAAGATTTAACTATACTCATACATTTGTACAGCATGTTTATATTAAGCGAACTCCTATTATTTTTGTAAAGGTCTTTAATGTCTAAGTGAGATAGTGAAGATTACATTAACGAAGGCCATGATAGGATTTGTTTTGACTCTCCTCTCCCAATTATCATACGTGGCAATGAAGCAAGTATAAAGGGAGATCTTGCACTTTTTGTCATGTTTGGCTTTGATGGAAGCTTGTTAATTTTATGTGTTTTTGGCGTAGATTAAGATTGGCGCCATTGTAAGGTATTTCTAGTACTTTTCCACGACACTGATACTCTGTTGTTTTATATTAAATTATCTGTTTGAAACTATTTATTTCGACCTATTTCAGTTATAAAGTATTAATAAGAATTTGGTGGACGCATATTTAAGCTACAAATTAATTTATCATATTGTTATCAATTTGTAATATTTTTTCTTTGCTCAATTAGTCTCAAAGTAAGGAAAAGAGTTTTACAAATATGTCTAACCGATACTGAAAGAGTGTTTTTGCAATTTTGGGACAAATATGCTTTTAAGTCCTTAAAAGTACAGGAACTTGGGTGATATCTTAATTAGGAGCCAAGCTACGAGATCCTACTAGAATCTTCAATTTCTTCAATAATATTTATTTTGAAGTAATAATTTAGTTTAATCGCTATAATTTATTTGAAGTGAATCGCTCTGAGCAAAATTTGTTTAGGAATTGTTTAACAAAATATCTGATCTATCATTCTACAGAAAATTTTGATTGCAAAAATGATATTTTGCAAATCATACAATACTTTATTATTTATATATAATATATTAATAATTTATCGTATTGTTTTAATATTTGTAAATCACAGATCTTTCAAGAGAGTTCCAATGCATTACTAGCCTTTGACTGTAGCTATAATTAAACCTCATGGAAGAGGATTTTAATCATCACATTTTGACATTAAAAACTTGTTGCTTTCATGGATCTAAACCTATTTTATTAGTGTACATAAACATTTCTAATGGAGTTAATTCCTTTGATGTCCTAGCCATTTTAAAATGTAATTGCGCTGCTAATTTTGCTTTTGATATTGCACTTTATCTTTCGCGTTATCTTCGCTATCTTTATCTTTACATTCTTATTTCTTATGTATTTAGTCAGCATAGTAAACAAAACTCTCTCCTATTTTGAACGATAAAAGATAAGCAAATGAATAAATATTTGATGAAGCAATAGTGACGAATGGAATTAGGAATTAGGTTCAAATTCTATTACAAGAATGAAAACCACTGTTGAAAATTGTATGAAAGATATTTTGAAAAATTATCTAAATTAATATAATTTAAACTGTGAAAATTCGATTACAGTTTAATTGATATCGTTGCAAAGACGCTTGTTTGAATTTTATAAAAATTAGAAATAATCTTTCTACGATATTATTTTCGAAACTATCGCAAAAACAAATTTAAACTTATTTTTTAATAAAATAGAATTTTAATTAAATCTCACCGAAGTGCAAATTACTATAGTTACAAATATATTTTTGCCAAATCCAAGTAAAAAAACCGGCTTGTAGAAGGCAAAACTGACATAAATACATAATCTTTCACTTTTATTAATAGAGAGAGGACTCAAGAAATTAATAGAGAAAATATTAGTTAATAGATAAGGGAAAATAAATATTAGTTTTATTGTTTATAAGTTGAAATATTGGATGTCTTTCAGTCTGCTATATAATTAACGAATAATTTTTTTCAATTTCATTGTTGTCTTTAAAAGTAGGCAACTGAAGGATCCTGTTGTTTGCTCAACTGCTAGTTAATCAAATTAGAAAATTAAGTCTGAAGCTTGTCTTAAAGCTGATTTAATAGTTCCTTCATAGTTAGTTAATGCAATTTAGTCTTAGTAATTGAAAATCATGAGATTATTAACTTGATTATCTTCAGAAATTAGATGAAATATGCCGACGTGCAGAGCGTTGATGGAATGCTTAAATTCAAGGTTTCTTCACTTCCGAACATTGATAGCGTCAGAGAAAGTGAGTTAGAATATTTGGAATTGACCTTTAAATTTTATCAAAGGAATTAAATTTTATCAAAGTAACATTTAATTTAAATTATATAAAAAGTCTTAGTATTTTAATTGAATTTGAATTGTTGTCGAATTTCTCGTATTTGTAAACGTTTACTATATTTAGTATATTCTAATGATTTTCGTGAAATATTTTAATGGTGTTTAAAAAGCCAAATCATCCTATTTTTAAAATTATGTAGAATGTGTAAATAAAATGATCAATTCTGCCATTTTAAGCAGAATCTTAAATTTTATTAACTTATATTAACGTCGAAAAATGGCAGTTGTTTCGGGTTGGTGATCGCAAATTTAATTTTCTAAGCGACATTTGGTTTTCAGAATTCAATTTAAAGAGCGCATATTCATATTCAAGTCGTTGTTACTTTATGTATCGGGATTTTTAGCTTTGAGCACTCAGTTCTCTAAGTCAAAGCATTTTCATCAATCTAGTGTGAAACATCCTAATGGAAATCAATTTGTCATGGAAAGAGGGTTCGACGGTTGGAAGGAATTAGGTTGGAAGTGGTTAAATATCCAAGATAAACAATTCAGTATGCTCTAATAAAAGTATTAGGTCATGCGTTGGACGAATGTTACGAATTGACCAACAATGTGTATTAACTGTATTGTGAAAGCATTTTACTAAACACTTACGCAGTACGATCCTATTTTAATTTAACACAGAAGAATCCATTTTCACTTTCTCATGTAATCAAACTGGATAAATGGCATTGTTGAAATGGACAGTAGAAGAATGGTGGAAGTTTTAGGAAAACTGTACATTATCTCTACTAATAATAAAGAAAATATGTGTGTGTGTGTTGGTGCACTACAAACTTGATTATTTGCTCTACAATTAGCAAATTTAGTACATATTGGACAGAAAAAATGTGCAACTTCAAGCGATTTGTTTGAAATTTTAATTAGAATTGTAAGAAACTTTTAATTTTTAAGATAATTTTTTGACGTTTTGCCAGAATAAGTTTTGAAATTATTATAATGAAAAACCAGTTCTTGCATCATCTTAAAATTCCAAAATTTTATCTTTTAAAAGACAAGAATTTTTCTCCCACATGATTGTTTTCAATTTTTAATAATATTTTAAGCATATTTGACAACATCTTATTTCTTTAAAGAAGAAGCTCATACTGCTTTCGTTGTTGATATGAATCCTTTAGCCTAACTTTTATTTCATTAATCCACTACTTAATCCTTAAATTCCATTATTTAATCCTTTAATTATTCCACTATTTAATCTTTTAACCTAGCTTTGATTATCAAAATTTGAAAACTTGGTTTAATTTATTATAATGAGTACTTTTCTTATAACTTAATTTTTAATAAAATGTTTGAAATTTTATTCTTTTATTTGAAGTTTAGCTTCAGAACTGAGCAATAGTGATAATTTTTTAAAGAGATTCCTGTTTTAAGTCTTATGCTTCTTACAGTGTTATAATTAAAAGCATAACGATCTAGATAGAAAATTTGTGAAATACATAACACAATGAACAGAATGGAGTTAGGCTTCTAAAATAGTATAATTTATTTGTCCCCCAAAATTTAAAGTTTAAAAAGTATTTTATTGAGGATGCCAATATTTAATTTACATTTTTAAAAATCAATAATCCCGGCGAATTAGCTAAAGTAGCTAGTAGAGAATTTAACAATATGAGCAATTTTATTTTTAAATAAATTTAAATTATTAAAACTATTTAAGAAGATTTCAAATAATTAATATTTCTTTCATGATACAAAGGAGGAATTTTAATCTCTAAAATCGTTTCAGAACTCCTTCGTTTCGTTTCAACGATGTAACATCTTGATGCGATATTTCTTGATACAAAATTTGTTAAAATACAGGATTTATCACTAATAATATTTTTAGAATATAAAAGGTTTCAAATTGGAAGTTGCATCTCATCAAATATTAAGTGACTTTTTATATTTACACTCGTAGGACATATATTACGAAATCTTTTTGAAATTGGAACTTGACTAATTTATACTAAGTTATTTTCCCTAAAATTACTATGTATATCTAATAAAGAATCTTTTATACGCAATAAAAAGAGTTAATTAAGAATATGTAATTTTCAATGTGAATTTTATATTTCTATCGATTCGGCTGCACTTCGAAACCAACCACAAACAAATTCTTTTTTCATTTCACCTTTCTTTCTTTTTTTCATCACGTTTCTTTCATCGGAATTATATCTCCCAATCTCACAGCTCAATAAAATAAATAGACTGAAAAGAATAATAAAGTTACTGAAGTTCTGTTTAGAATTTTATCAAAAAACTTATTTATCTTTACTTATTTGAACGACACTTAAACCCAGAGCACGAAGGAATCCTTATCAGAAAATCCGTAGCACGTTCTAAAAAAACGATAAAATATTTTGAACTAGAAGTTGCTCAATTTTTAGGTCAGTTTAGCGTACTACTTGTTCTTAAAATTCAATTTAAATAAATATATTTTTTAGGGGTTTTCATAACAGGCAGTTCGTGCTTTCTTTTCAACGTCCTAAAAAGTGTAAAAAAACAAGTAAAGAATTCTAAGAGTGTTATTTACGCTATAGTAAGAATGAAAACAAATAAGAAATATGAAAAATTGTTCATAACTACCTAAATGTAGTTTATATTATAATAAATAGATTTCGTAAAAAACAAAGCAAATTCTAGAATTCCATTTTGAATCAAATGTTCATTTAATAATAATTTTTTTATTCAAATTTTACTATTTATTATTTTTATCCATTTTATTATAAATTTTCTTTTGCATTTATTTCTTATCCTTTATTTATCTAATTTTTATATAAATTCAAAACTTTCTGAATATTGGAATTATAGGAAGAATAGTATTGGAATCTTGATCAAAATTTGATGCATTAAAAGTGTTTTCGAAAATTTAAGTAAAATTCGTTGAGAGATTAAACTGTATATGAAATATCTTTTCTATAATTGCAGATTTTCAGATAGGTAGATGCCTAGGTCTAAAGGTGTCAGCACCCAAATCTATTAGAAAATGTAATTTTAATAATTGCCAATTATGAACTTCTCTTAAAAATAGAAATTCTATGGATTATAGAATATTTGAACTACAATAAGTATAAATAAGGGTAATAAATTACTTGCAATAAATTAAAGTTCAATTGTCTACTTATTTAATAGTGAAATAAAATATTTATTATTCATTGCATTTGACAGGTCATTTAATATATTTTTATTGTTTCTTTATAATCTACTATAGTAAATAGATATTTTTAAAGTGTAGATATTTGTAAGTGTGGACACCGTAAATTAATAATTTTAGTTATTCATATATTAATAATATTATTAATAATTAGTTTTTGAAAAATTTCATTACTTCGCCATTCATTTTATACTTTATGATATAAATATTAATAGAATAATTAAATGAAAAGCGTATATTTTAATAAACAAATAAAAGACATAATTGAAATAAATCATTAACGTGTTAAGTTAAAAATGTATTTAAACGTGGAATCGCATTGATCATTTTTTTAAATAGTGTTCTCATAATATCCATTGTCTCTCTAGCCAGAAAATGCCCTAAATTCGTCACTACTTGCTATTGAAAATTTATTGTAATCGAAAGTATATAATGTTTTAAATATAACAGAATATATGAAATGATGTTGTGGAATTTTAATCTTCATTAAGTCGTAATACCTTAGATATTCTTTTTGATACGAAATACTATTCTCAAGCGTTAATTCACCAAAGATGGCTGTTGCCGAAATTTCATTTCCAACTTACAAAATAAAAATTTGATAATCTTTCAAGAACGACATCTTGCTTTGCCGCCATTAATTTTGGCGAGCATTTTAACGTTTGGCAAATGTTTCGTCAGCTTGGCGATGGGACTTTTTTGTAAGCTTAAATCCAGTCTTTTTAATTAAGACTAACGGAGATTTAAACGAGACCAAAAATAAATATGTAAACGAAATACACTTCTTAAAAAAAAGAAGAAAAAATATTGTTAATTACTCAGCAATGATGAAAGTTTTTGTTTTATTCCCTTTATAAATTAAATTGAATAATTAAATCAAATTCTAAGTATGATTATTACATAATTCCAAAAATTAATCTTTAAATAATTATAAATAATAAATAATTAAATTTAATTGCATAATAAATGGATTTTATCAATAATTTTAACAAAATAATAATTGTAAATGATTTTTAAAAATCAATGTCAATGATAAACTGACAATGATTTTTTGGAATAAGTATTGATCTGTTTTTCACGCTATAATAATGAACTATATTAATTATTTAATAATAATTATTGCATAAATATCACACAATTTAATGGTTAATGATTATTAATGTTATTAAGTTAATGATGATTAATTATTTTACATATCTTATTGCACATTCACTTAATATAAGAAGTGAAAAATAATCATTTACATTAAGATCACGATAAATCCCTTTTTTCAACAAAGCAAACTCCTTAAATGATTTTTTTAATCAGTGTGCTTTAATTGCATTTAACAACAAGAAATTATTAATACTCATTTACAACGTTGAAAACACGTAGAGAATTTTTCAAAAAAAAATCTTTATTTTATACGTTTTTTTTATTTTTTGTTTTAATCAAATAGTACGTTAACACTTCATTAATTTGCTAGAATATTGATTGATAAGGGTTTTAAATCTTCGGCATTTGATGTAAACATTTAATCAAATACAAATTTCGGCATTAAAATTTCAAATTTTATATTTTCCTAAATTCTTTGAAATTTTGTAATTAATTAGAAGGGAAATAATTATATATTTTTAAGTTTAATATTTTTGCTTTTATCTGAAACTATAAATACAATATGTTTTAGAATGTACTTTACAGGGAAATATATCAAAATAAAATATACTTCTTGTTTATTTTTGGCATGAATGCTTTATTTTCATTCTTAATTATAAATTTATCATAATTATAACCATTTTTATTAAATCCACAACTATTTTACTTCCTAATATGTTTGGTCTGTGATAAAAATTTAATATTAAATAATTCGAGAATCGATGAATCACGCTTCTGTTTGCAATTCAAATCTCTAAATGGGAATTTTCTAAGGCCGAAAATCGAACCTTCTTTTCCCAAATAGAATGTGGAAAGCAAAAGCAGTTCCCGAAATAATTTGTCTTGCCGAAGTAAGAATGAGTTTTGTGCTGCAAATCAAAATTCTCTTTTAACTTTTCTGCTCGAAAACTTTCAATTAAAGCAAAATTACGAAAAACCGTAAAACAAATTAAAATGCTTCGAAAATGTATTGCTTTAAATTTACCAACTCGGGAACTTTCCGTATCCACTTATGAATGTTGTTTTCACTTCATTTTTTCCATTACCGTTTGTTTCCTATTTAAATTTAAAATCAGCTTTAATTATTGCTCTATAACAAAATAAATATATTTTTTGTAGTGCTTTAAATAATCTTATGGATGTTTTAATGCTTATGTTCTGTTTGTATTTCCTTGAATTGTGCATATAAGAAATGGAAAATTGAAATTTGATGAGTTTTATTATTTAAATTAATGTTGCTTTTCAAATAGCTTCGTAGATGCATAATGCGATGTTATCAGAGTTATTTTCAATAACCAGTAAATTCAATAAATTTGCTTTTTACACACAAAAGTCTTGACAAGCGAATTTATTTTACCATCTAATCATTTGCAACACTCTATTTGAGATATTTATAGCTTTTTTAATCCATTTGATAACCTGAGATGCTTGGACTTATGACAGTGATTTTGTATTTTAAATTAATCGATAATTTGATATGATTTCAAGTTTATAAATAAAACAAATAAGTAATTTGTGTCCAAAGGCAGGCTTGACCATATAGAACAAAGGATTAAATATATAAACCTTCAATATAATATCGTTACGAATTTGTAATATAGCTTTCCTGTCTAGGTAATATCGTTGGAAAGCGATTTACAGCTCTTAATAAATACTATAAAGTTGGCAACTCGCTATCCTACGACCTTGTTTATAATTTGGCAACTTGGTGATGATTTTGGCGATCAAATCGAAACTGTTAGAAAAAATTTAAGAAAAAAATTCTTATTTCTGTTATTAAGCGAGATCTATAAAGAGCCTTCTTGAAAATTCCATCTCTTTTGGGAAAACTATAAATTACAAAACGGTGACAAACAGTTGATTCTCGTTTTAGAATATTCATCGCAAAGATAACTCTGTCTAGATAGCTTTGATACGCCATGCTACTATTTCTATTTAGTGAGTATATTTTGCTCTTTATATTGTTAATTTCTGCAAGTACATTTCTTTGTGTTTATCTTGGTTGTGGATATAGAAGTGGAATAAAGCGTCGTCTTCCATTTCCCAATGTTTCGGACTTCTTCCATTTTACACATACCACAAAATTTCCATGGCAGTATATTAAATTGAAATCGGTACAGTAAAGTGGGACATAAAATTTAGTTTTCTTTTAACCTCATGATATATTAGATAATATTTAGTATTAGTGTGTTAATTTTTGTATTTTTTTTATATATTTATGTATATCTTGGTTTATTCCCCCCTCTTTGATTCTGTAAATATTTTATAGTAAGATTCTAATTAAAAACATGATTATCATTCTTTTCCAAATATTAAGAAAATCTTTCGAAAAAAAGTGGTGATGAGTAAAGCACGTCCAGTACCGATTTTTCTGTTGAAATTTTCAGAACTCAGATACTGTAAAAATAATTCTAACCTTCTAAATGTTAAGACCATTTTTCATTCTCTAGTCATAAAATGTATAAGAAATTAAAAAAAACTTGCTTTTTTATCTTTCCTTTCCAATCAGATCTATCCCAAACTGATCCGGAGAGACGTATGTTCTAGGAACGGAGTATGTTCTAGACCAGTATTACACTTTTTTTTTTCTTTCAACTGCTTTATAAACTATTAATGTATTAGAATACTCCAAAACCACCGTTAATCCCGATTTCTTGTTTGGATTCTGTAGAAAAATTTAATTAACATACAAAACAGCGGTGAGATAAATATTAAATTTAAAAAAAAACTGTAAAATTACCCCAGTATATGGTATTTTTCATTTGCTTTTTTTTTTGTCCTAGTGATTACATTGCTTAAATCTAAGAACACTTTTGTGGACCATACACATGTAACTATCTTTTGTGGACCCTATACATCTAATTCATTTTTAATATTATTCATCCATAGTTTTTTATGTATTTTTATTTCTAATCTTGTATAATCATTCAGCTTACTTTTATTTAATAAAATAAAGCAGTTTCTAAATATATTTTGGACTATACCTATATATTTGTATTTGTAAATGGGTTTTAAATTTCTACGAATGAAAGTAATAATGATATATTTAAAATTATTAATTATATATGGGAAATATATGCATAAAACAAATGTATAGTTTAGGTATATACAAAATACAAAAGTAAATTAAATGATGTATTCTAAGAATACATTATTAACTCTAATTCCGACAGCTACAACGTGATGTGCTTTATGATCAGAATTCACTTGTTAACAACTCCAAAGAGGGAAAAACAGCGCTGCCTAGTGATAGGACAAACATATACATTAAAGTTAGATCCATGTAGAACTCATATCTATTACTGTTATATTAACAGAATAATTAGCCATTTAATTACTAAACATGAAAACTTCACATGTTTTATCTACGAAAAAAATGGCGGAAGATTTATTGAGTAGTTTGAATTTCTATGACGTACAAAGTATTTATGCATTCGACTTTTATTCATGAAAAAAAGTAACGTTTAGATGGCGTATTATATTCGGAATATGGTCATAAATTATTCAACATATTAATCGATTTAAGGAATAAATCATGTTTATAAAATTCTCTAAAGCAGCTTATTATTCGAATGCTCCAAATCTTGATGTGTCATGGTGAAATGGCTTGATTATATCAAATAACGTCAACTTAATATTATCAGAAACTTCGTGTCTTGATTATTTCATTTAATGACTTGACATAAACTGGCAAAGATCCAGCTGGACTGTATTACCGGCTGCATGCAATGGTCATAAAACTTTCCTGATGTTATGCCAATATTTTCTTCCTTCTAATTTCGTTACTTATTTTTATGTACCACATAAAGGGCAAAGAGCATTCATGTAATGGCCCATTTTTTAAATTTTTAATATTGCATTGATAATTTCTTCCTTTTCCAACATGAAGTCACATAATATTGCTTTCTATAGAAAACGGATGTATATGTTTCATAGGTTATATGAAATGAATCTTTAAACCAGTGATATATAGAATACCTGCCACTAGAACTGGTAAGAAGAATCAACTCTTGTAATAGGTTTATTGTGATATTTTATGTTATTAACATATTAAAATCGAAAGCTTTTGCACAGATTTTCTTAAATTTATATAAAAAAAAAACAAAAAAAACTAGTGAATTATAAATACAAAAAATCATTCTGATAGCCTATTTAATTATCAATAAAAAATTAAACTTGATTCAACCGTTAAAGACAAATATTCTGTACGGTAAATATTGTCTAATGTACTGAAGTTAAGTGAGAATCGTTAAGCATTCTCAGCTATTGAATCAAAGATATCTTTATTTTATGCAGGTGAAGATTTATGTTATTTAAATAACCAAGTTTGAATATTTAAATAACGTAAATATTAATTATTTTCTGAAATTTGAATGGGTAGAAAGTCATGCAATGAGGCTGTCTGAATGACATTAATATTCTCAAATCTTGGTGTACACCGAATGTTATCAAAATCGTTAACCAAGCGTACGATACTAGCTCAATCGTTATAAAACAGACATTAATCCATAAATCAAAAATAAAATCAAAGAAGTATTTACTAAAAAGTAATTCGCTACGGCATAAAATCAAAAATGTATAGGCAGAAAAGTATATCTAGGGAAAAGTAATTCAAAAGAAAATAACTATTGTAAATTCGATAAGAATAAAATAGAAAATATCGGATTACTAAAAGAATAATTAAAAAACGATAACCATATTTTATTTCCTACTCATTGTAATTATTTAAAAATAATATGTTATGAAAAAAAATATTTGAAGAAAATAATGATATAATTTCCTCAAGTTCCTTAGAAATCAAACAATTTTGATTTTATGCAAAGCATCTGAATTGGAAATAGATAACATCTGAACTATAGCAAGAATTCCCAATTAATTACATTTTGATATAGTTTTTGGATGAAAATAAAAAAAAATATTTAAAAAACCGTACCAACTCTCATCCAATGAATGTTTCTAATATGCTGCAGTTGAATGGAAAATTGATTCTTTTTAATATAAAGAACGACGCAAATAAATAGCATACTTTTCTTGGTTAAGTTTTCAAGTAGGTAGCTTGCTTTTTTGAAAAGAAAAAAAATTGGTTGGTATGTGAAAATTTTAATTAAATAGAATCGTTTATCATTGAGATATTTTTAGAAGCATACTAAAAACCTCAAAATTTATTAATGAAAGGGCATTAGAGCTTTTTTACGTGCTTCAAGTAGGGATTGAATAATCTTTATAAGAATAGGTTGTTAAGACCAATAAATTATCTGAATAATTTAAATTAAAGACTGACTATGCAGAAAAATTGGCAAGTGTTCTCCAGAGATTTTTTTTATTTAATATAATCTCTACATATAAAAAAATCCAGCTTGTTTTTAGAAATTAATGCAGAAGTAGTTTGAATGACTTATTACAAGCATAATTTTAAAAAGCGTTTATCTTAATTGCGTACGATTTTTTATAGGCTTAATAATAAAAATAACTATTATTTAAATGTTAGAAAAATGAAGTACATAATACAATTTATGCGATGAATTTTGAAAAAGGAAAAACATTAATGTTTGGTCCTTTTTTTATTTCTATTTAAAGCAAAATTATGTTTGGCAATTTCAAACAAATGAAAGAGAATCTGTGAAGCATGATTATCAATATTGCCAAAACGACCATATCAATAACATCTTTTTTAGATAGTATGTTAGAAAGTTTCGGAGTAACCACTTCCGCTCATTTAATGGGTGAATAATATGCAATTATCAATATAGTTATGCAGGATTAGGAATTTTGTCATGTACGATTGTAATACTTAGTCTAAAATTGTATGATTAACAATGTTTTAAGAATTTTAATTCAACAATTAGTAACTAAAAAAATTTTTGCTTTAATTTTTTTTAATCATGTTATTTTGTATTTCTATAAAGGATCACATATTGCTTAAAACTCATATAAATTTACGAAATTAAGCATTTAAAAAAGTTTATAATATAATATTAGGAGAAAATTTCAATTTTACTAAGCCTCTGGATCATAGCAAAGACGCTTAAAATCTAATTCTTGTCTTTAAAAAAGAATTACTGAAAGTTTAAAAATCGCGCATCTTCACACTGGTTTCAATATATAGCTGTATAATTGTTGTTAAAACCATCTTTGTGTCAAATGTAGTAGATAAAATTATAATCATCTGTCACAACTACAGATTTTCCTTGATTTCCGTTTTAAGCTCGCATAACAATAATAAAAAAGATAGCATGAAGGATTTTTCGAAGACTTATAGAAATAAAGGTATACCTGAAAAAGAAAAGGCAAGAAATGAAACACAAAAAAAAAGTTTCAAATTTGAAAGATAATAATATTAAAATATTTTTAGAATATAAAAAAGAGGAGATAAATAAAACAGGATAAAAATCATTTATATTATAACAAGATTTTGTAACAACTGCTTAAATTAATATAATATGAAGAATTATTTTAATATTCCCTAATGATCTCTCGTGGTATTCTTTATGCAATCAATTTGATTTTGCTCTTTCAATTTCTTAAAGATTTATACTTAAGACTTCTACTTATTGTTTTCATTATGTCATTCTATAAATTTTTTGAATTAATAACTATCTGTTAGAGTTAAAATAATGTTGAATTATTCTTCTATTTATTTCATTTCGTTGAAAAAAAAGCAGAAAAGTTCCTATCGTTAAAAAAAAGCAACTATAAGCACGTCGCTTTGGATGACAGCTTTGTTGGAAATACTGGCTAGGAAGACGGAAATTACTTGCCTAAGAAGATTTCTTGGAAATCCCCAATAGATTCCTTTTTTTATATAATTCACAGGTGAAGATTAGAGGACAAGGAAAGAAAGGGCTGAAGAGAAAGAATATCACAATAAAAGAACACAAAATGAAATAAAAGTTACCCGATACGAATATATATAAGAAATTCATTCCTTCGGCTATATTGAATCTATATTTATAGTTGAATCTGTTTTATTGACATTTATTTAAATGAAAATGAAAAAAGATCATAAAATTTTGTAATTTACATTAAATTGTACTGATATTTTAGTGTAAAAGTGGAAAGAAATTCTCATAGAGAGAGACATACTCTGCATTTTCTAGGAAAACCAATATCCTTTTTGTTGAAATCATTTTAATCCATCAAAGAGAAAGAATAGTTTGGGAAATTCAGATCGGGTTGAAACTTGATATAATAGTTGTAAACCTTCAAGATATTTTAGGACTTCTTAAAGTATTAAAGCAAAATAATCAACAAATTCCGAGAAAACAATCTTTCAACATTACTTACTTATTAGGTAGACTCCTATAGGAAGATTACCTATTGCAAAAGTTCTCATGACAAGACTTCGGGAAAATTTCTTCAGCTTTTTACCGATCATGGTCCCTAGAATCCGAAACCACTCTTCGTTCAAAAGTTTATAAAATGGAATATGTTGTCAGAAATGTAAAAATCTCGGACGAATTTGAAAATGGTCCATCTAGCACAAAAGTGGTGCAAATGGTGTGGAGGGGGTGGAAATATTTAATGAGCTATAACTTTCTTAATATAGAAGACAGAAAAATAAAAATCCAATTAGCTAAATTAGCGCCTTATTAAGATGGACAAGTTTTGTATTTAAAGCTTTTTGATAACTGCTATATATTAGAAGTTAGAGGTTGAAAAATAATTTTCATGTCCTAAATTTTGACTGTTTTTAACATCAACAATTTATGTTACCAGATAGTAAGACGTAAAGGAATCTATCTACCTTTGCTTTCCAGCTTGCCGTGAGGAGTATTTTTTAGCTCATATTGGATCTCATCTGACTTAATAATTTTAATTTCAATTAACATCTTCAAATACTTATATTGGAATTTTAATCATCTTTATCCTTAAATTAATTAATTATAATAATTTTTCATAATAATTAGAATTATTATAATATTATTGTCATAATTATAATAATTTATAATAATTATTTAATTATAATAATTTTAAATCACTAAAAAAAAAATCTTCCAACTTTTACCACTTGATCTGAAGAAAAATGCGTCACCACCTATTCTGATTTGCTGCAACTACCAAACAGCAACTTATTTAGTATATAAACTATCCCAAAAATTCGAAAGGTATTTTATAGGCATGGACTTGTTACTGCACTTTAATATTTTAATGAGTGAGCATTTTAAAAGTATAGAATTAATATGCAGAGTCTCATCACGAACTGAATTTCCCTCACCATGATCTTCCTTTGAAGATTAAAAAATATTGTTTGAAAAGAGTACCTGGTTTACCAAGCCAAATATCTTTTTATATTAAAGATAATCAATTTAATATGTTTTATAAACATTGATTTTAAACTTGCAGTGGACAAAGACATGAAAAATAAAAGAGATGGTATTGTTACCAAAAAAAATGATTCATTCCGTCGATACAAAGATATGTCTTTTTACTATTTTATAAATTCAAAAAAGGTATATACGTATGAAATTTGTCATGCTTTCTTTCTATTAATTCAAAAAATTTATTTTCATTTTAATAGAATCAAAAGGAATGTCGTGCCTTCTAAGAAGTAAATATAAGGAAATAATTTAATCGTTACAAACAGTTTTATTACTTAAGATTAACTTTTATCTAAGAATCATTTTTTAAACTTCTTAAAATCATGAGAGAGGAGAAGGTAATTGAAATTGAAAACATAACCCTGGTTAAAGTTATTAAAAGTTCCTTAAATTTTTATTACAAAATTAGGAAGAAGCGATATGGAAAAAAAACTTGTTTGAAGAAGTCTTACAATACAATTTAAATCTAGTGGACAATTTCAAATCCAAAGACCAAAAATAATTTCCTTTATCAAGTTAATCTTTTATTATGTTGTAATACATAGTTACTTCAAGATAGAATTTTGCTTTTAAAACTTTATGGAGAAATAGCCAATGATTGATCTTAAAAAATAAATTTTTAGTTCACTTTTTACTGAAATAGAAATCTTATAAAGAAGAAATTTTAATTAAATAATGTTTTTAAATAATAATAAGTAATCTTAAAATTTAAGCTTAAATTTCACTTTTTGATCTATTTTCCTACAACCTTGGAGCACATATCTAAAAAATATAAAATCTAAATTTGTTGAATTTTTATGGCTGAAATAATCCTACATTGGTGTGGTATGGACAAGAAAAAGAACATTGTTCATGCTAATTTGCATAATTGAGTTATTGCTTTGTGCAATCTTTAAAGTAGCCAAATCTATCAGTACTCGTGAGAATTCATGATAAGGATAAGTGCTACATAACCTTTCAAATAATTCTGGTTCGATATTTAGAAGAAAGTACAAAAAAGAGAACTTCAAAATTCATTAACGATGAAGATATTTTGAATTAAGTAAAGAAATTATCTAGTCATAACATTTTGTGAAATTCCAGTTTTAATACTTTATTGTTCTCTCATTCAGTGATTTGCTTTCTTTTAGAAGAAACAGTTCATATTCGTTAATAATTAATTGTTGCAAAGGAGGAAAGTAGAGAATTATTGTTGGAAGATGTTTCAACATTTCACGTTCTTTAATTAGTTCCAAACCCTTACTTCAAAGAGCAAATGCTTAATTCCTCTTTTACAAATGCTTATGCAAAATGATTGTCTAAATTCGCGTGTTTGTAATCTGTTATCAATGTCTTTGCATGAGGGCCTTAATTAAGACTTCAACGTCTCATTCAGTTCTTAAATTAATTTGTTCCTCAAAAATCTTTCGAGGTATTAGAATATGACGAAAGACTGTAAATGAACTTTTGCTTTGAATTTATGAAATTAATATAACTCTTGATTCACAGTTATAAACTTAATTGTAATCACTGATAATTTGTTGTTAATCTTAAGATAAGAAAATTTACAAATGCATCTGCAAACCTTGAGATTAAATTAAAATTGTTTTTATTATGCCAGTATTTGTATCAGCAGAATCAATTCCCAGGCAATTCAAAGCAAGAAAAGGTTATGTTTAGAATTGGAGATGCTTTCCAGTGCAAAAATTTTGAAAACTTATATATTGTAACTGCATTGTTTGTTCGATACTTTTCTTAGATTTATTCCACTTCTTTATCAAGAACATTCTTTAGAACGGTGTTTACAGAATTTGCTAAAATAGCAGTAACAGCTGACATTTTACGTTTTTGTTTGCGATCTTCAAGATTAAATCATATGCCCTCTTCTGAGGTCATGGCTTCAATTAAATCAAATCTTTTTCAATTCCTACTAATAGCTCACACTCTCCCTATATATATATCTTGTCCAAATTTTCAATCGTTAATAAAATACTTTTTATTCATCCACTGAAGTTCAATACATTTTTTAAACTTATAGTGGATGGCACTTGATGTTAATACAGTTTTTTTTTTCAAACACTAATTAATTAAATTTGTTCAGTAATTTCTATTTGGTCGCCAAACTCACCAAATCCGTCGCCAAATGGTAGCCAAGTTTGTCACCAAGCTCTATTTTGCCACTTAATATTGTAATTCTGCCATATGTTTATACATATTAATTGTAATTATTATTAATTGTAATATCATTATATTAATTGTAATTATTTAATAAAATATTAATTGTAATTATTATTAATTGTAATATCATTATATTAATTGTAATATCATTATATTAATTGTAATTATTTAATAAAATATTAATTGTAATTATTATTAATTGTAATATCATTATATTAATTGTAATTATTATTAATTGTAATATCATTATATTAATTGTAATTATTTAATAAAATATTAATTGTAATTATTATTAATTGTAATATCATTATATTAATTGTAATTATTTAATAAAAAATAACTAAAATAAAAAAATTGTTGACCTAAGTAGGAATTGACTTAATTTTTTTTATATATTACTTGTTTTTAATCCGTTTATTTTGCATTTATATAGCAGTTCTCGCTATATACTAGTTTAAAACAGTTTTGAAATTAATGAACTATTATTTCAATCATTAATTAAACGAAATGTATTTGAACTGAAACAAGATGTAATTTGTATAGACTCTCAGGACATATCTCCTTTAGATAGGACGATTTCGGCTGAAATGTATATTGCTGTAGCCAATGAATCAATTAACTAGCGAACTGATTGCAAGGAAGTTCAACTAGATATAAGTACTTCTTGTGTCCATCACCTAAATAAGCAGGATTAAAGCAGGTCCTTTTCCCTGGTGGTAGGACAGCGATCTAATTTCTTTTCTGTTTCAACTCCTTTCTTTTAAGCTTTCCTTCAGAAGTTGTGCATTATGTATGATACTAGATTTTTCTTCAGATATCCATCGAAGAAAGCAGAGTTCTTTCCAATAGGGAAGTGTTATACATGGTAACTTCCCAACATATCGTTTATATATCTTGCTTTTGATAGGAAGGGAAAAATGGGGTTATACTGTAATTAACAGTGCATCAGTCGGTTGATGGTTTAGCTGCAACTTTGTTTCAACCATGGATTGTTATCTTTTTGGTTCAATTTCAAGGACAATAAACATAATGAAAGCTGGGCTTGCTCTTGGAGGTAGTTAAAATATATTCGCCTATTGTGATTGAAAACTGGTGGTGTCATTGAGTTTCAAAATTCTGTTATTTTTTATATGGACTTCACTAGCATTATAGATTCAATTCTAATTTGTGACACAGAAAACCTGTCCAAATATATATTAAAAGTAATCAGATATAAAAAAATAAGCTTTTATTTACCACTTTCTTTTCCTTATAAATTTTAAGCATTTTCTACTTTTACTATAAAGAAAAAGATTAAAACAATTAGACAGTAATCTAATGTTTGTTTATTTGTACGAAACGTGGATCTGACGATTAATCAAATGAGATTACGTCCACCTAACAATCTAAATTATTTCTTTTCTCAAAGTTATTTATAAGCTACCTGCTATTGTTCCCTTGATAAGTTTCTTTATACATATCGTGATATCATTTCGAAAAAAAAAATATGTATGCTAACAAAAAAATTGTGTTGCTTCAAAAAACAAAATTGCTTTCAAATGAGTATTTTCAATGACTCATTTCTAACCGTAGTCATTATTTGTTCAGTTTTGAAAAGCGCTTAGAACTCTAATATCTTATTCTTTTCTTTTGCTGCAAAAGTCAAATAATCTAACATAAATAATTGCTTTAAAAAAACATTTAAATCTTATTTGATAAAAAATAGCCACGCTTTTCTTTTCCTCGATTTTCGAACTGCATTATGTTCACATAAAATTTACTCTTGACAATTGCAGATCTTCAGATACGATCTTGATAATAGCAAACATAATAACTTGTTCCATCACCCTGAAGGACTTGCTTAAAAGCAATATACCCTCTACCACTACAGTTCAATTTAAACACAAAAGTTACCCTGCAAACGCTAATTTATTTATCTGTTTGCAAAGGACCTCTGAACCAGCAAGATGTTACCGGAATAACTAACGCGGCTTTAGTTTGTGAAAAGCAAAGATCTCTTCGATCAATTCCGTTCATGATTCGTCTGAAGGGGACAGGAAGGTCCATTCCGCTTGTCAAACAGGTGTTTGCCCGGATGTGACGAAGGAACGTAGGGTATTTCTAGATAATTGTTTTCGAATAGTGGGTTTATTTCGGCGACCAGAATAGAATATATTTATTCTATGGTTTTAGCTAGGGAATTGAATCGAAATGATGTACGATGGTAAAATTTTATGTTTCACAATACATATTTGATATTTACATTCGCTGGGTTGAATGTAGTAATACGGTCAAATCATACTCGATGATATTCTTTAGCCGTTCCCCTGTAATTTAATTCATGAATCCACTGCTCATTTTAATGGAAGAGAAATGTCATGGCATTTCAATAAAGAGTAAGACAGTGAGCAGTTAAATCTTTGATGACATCCTAAATAAGTCTGTCGTGAGGTTGTGACGTCACGTTAATTGATTTCATCATGGAAAATAATGAAGAAAAAATAATTAATATTTTATAGTTGTTGGCAATTTTCTACAATGCACCATTACAAACATATACGCAGATAAATTGTGATATGGCATGTTGCAGTTTTTATTGGTATGTCTTCTATAGACCAAATAGATTTCTATTTCGTAGAGATCAATTACTTTGCACACATTTTTTTCATAAAGAGCATTACTTTTGAAATCCTTCTATGGACTTTTTAGTTCATTCATATCTGCTGATAAATTCTCATTTTCTATTTACTTGCAACTATATTAAATAAATTTCTCCTTATATAAAACAACAAAATGGGCCCTTCCTTTCACTCGCCATTATAATACTCTTTTATAGACGGTTTTCCATTCAGAGCCTTTACAATCATGGTAAAATCCATATCACTCACAATAAATGCATTTTCTGTGCGATTGTATTTTTTTTTTTTTTTGGCTTTCTGTTCTTATCTCATTTCCAGTGTTATTGTTTTTTGTGTCTATATATTATTGCTATATCTGCAATTGTAACAGCAAAACATCTTAGCATATACATTCATACAAATAAATTTTTCTTGTAAACGTTGATAACTTGAAAGGAAAGTGAATTAAATGACAAAGTACACACTCATTTTAAATTTTTGTGTAGGTTGTTTCATTGTGGACAAATAAATACAAATTTGCAGTACACTTTGTATCATTACTTTCAGGAAAGACAAGAAGGGAATATCACAGCTTAAGATAAGGCAGATGTTAGCCTGATATGAAACCAGATGTTAGATGATAAGTTCTAAAATAGGGTTTCGGACGATCAAAACAATTCAGGTGACGAACAGTATCGAAGGTCATTCCCGAGATTATGATGCAAATTCTTTTACAAAAATTAACTGCGATTTCGAAGGAAATATTCAGTCGTATATTACAGCACTGTCTTTGAAATGGATATCTTGGATAATACCTGATGTTTTGCCTAGATCATACCAATATAAAGTTCTGTTTTAGATTATTTTTCATTTGTTATGGAAAAAATAACGTTTATGAAAGCTATTATGGAAATCAATTAGTTATTTAAGGCATGATAAATGTGTATGAACTAACGGCGTGTTTTGAACGCTACTAACAGTAAAAGTTCTTCATTTAAACACTTTGAAAAGATAGAATGCTCTTTTGATTTTAGCTACAAGCGCTCAAGCTTTGAATAAGCTTTTCAGTAGAAAGGAGAAGCGTATTTGTGCGCAAATATTTTAAAGGACACAAGATTTGTTTTGCCTGGTATTACTTTTTGTGCTCTGCTTATGAATAGGAAATCATATATTTCATGCGTTACAACCGAATATGTCTTTTGCAAGATTGTATTCATGAAAGTGCTGTTGGTTCATAATGTTTATATTTCCGCATTAAGTTTATTATATGGCATTCCCAATGAAGCATTCCTCTGCTCCATAAAGTATTCAAAGTGGTGAAAGCTATTTTTAGTACTAACATGTATGCTTTACATGCTTATAATTCTAATAAAGCAGAAGGCAATATAGTTCCTTCATAAAGCAGCGATTCTCACCATTTTAGTATTTATGTTCCAATCTGAATTCCATTCTACGAATATGCATAATTTCGCAGACTAGAATGGAATTATGAGCTTTAATAGTTTCTTACAGACATATATTGTAGCAAAAATATACGTGCCCTCTTCTTTGTAATCACATGCACAATTGTATACTTGTTTAAAATCTTTTATTTATAACTTGGTAAATTTGGTAATCATGGGTTTGGTAATCATATAATCATAGGTTTGGTAATCATATAATCATAGGTTTGGTAATCATATAATCATAGGTTTGGTAATCATATAATGATAGGTTTGGTAATCATATAATCATAGGTTTGGTAATCATATAATGATAGGTTTGGTAATCATATAATGATAGGTTTGGTAATCATATAATCATAGGTTTGGTAATCATATAATTATAGGTTTGGTAATCATATATCATAGGTTTGGTAATCATATTATCATAGGTTTGGTAATCATACTATCATAGGTTTGGTAATCATATTATCATAGGTTTGATAGGTAAATTTGGTTTCAGGATATAATCATAGTTACTACGGTTTAGTGTGAATACAAACATCTTTTCCTAAATAAGTGCATGTCCATTCAGCTATTTTGAGGTAGATTTTGTAATTAAAAGGAATTGAGAAGTCTTTATTAAAGATAAAAAAGAGAATAAGAACCGTGAGATAGTATATATTCTCTTGATTTCGAAGGAGGGTTTATAATACAGATATATTGATTGTACACCATTCTCGCAAGAAATTTTACCATATATAACATTGCAGCTTTTTTTGCGTCGTTTTACTATGCTCATCGAAATTGCAAACTCGTACATGTTCGATATTCTTACAACATTGTTACTGAAAATCAATCCGTCCGGTAGATATATAATGGATCCTTTATTTTCGTTACCAAAATTGCCAAATTCAAAACATTTGATATGCATGATAATTATTTTGAACACAAACCTTTTGTAGACAAAATCGAATAACTACCAGACACAAGTTGCTGATGATATAATTTTAAATACTGATTTCTTGAAATGAACGGAAAGGCCTCAACTGACACGACATCCATTCAGGATCCGTCTGTAAATCTCTTTTCTTTACTAAGGAACTAACTATACAGGGAAGCAATATTACAAATTCATAACGGTATATTTTTATAGGATGTTTTTGTTTCTTTCTTTTCCCCCCCAAATTTGCAAATATGAATTTGTGAAATCGAGTTTCAATTCACGATTTTCATGCGCTGAAATTAGAAAACTTTGAACATTTATATATTTTTTTATCTATTAACAACATTTTAATATCTTCAGAACTTAATTAAAAATTAATTGAATTTTATATTAGTGGCAATTATTGGGGAATTTATGTAAAAAAGAATTTTAAAATTCCGTATTATCTTAATAAAGAATAATAAAATGCAATAAAGAACTGAAAATAAAGAAAACAATAAAAATAAAATATTTAAGATAAGATTCAAAAAGACACACGAATTTTTTAAAAAAAATCAAATGCATAGAAATAAAAATTAAATTGTAAAAGTCAAAAAAGCGAAAAATAAATTCTTGGGAAATCAAATCATAATGGGAGAAAAATAAGAAGAAAAAAAACTTCATTCACTCAAAGTTAAAAATGTATCAAATGTTTTTTTAAATTCTAGTTAGAGTATTCTGATAGGGTCTTTCTCTTTCACGATATTATTTTGGCTTTCACGTTTTTAATTCTTTATCATAATTTTCTTTATTTTTTACTTTATAATTAATCCTATAATTAAGTTTGTAATTTTTTTATTCTTTTTATATGCTCGAAAGAATTGAATGAATCTATTTGAGTTTCTATTCAAATATTTACTATTTTGTGCACAAAAAAAAAAGCATTTTCTTAATCACTTGTAAGAGCATCGATAATCTTAATATTGTGTATAATCACTTATACATAATCTTTCATATAATATTATTTATTTTCCTTACGTCATTTACTTGAAAATCTCAATAGAATTTAAAGTTTTGGTTATAAAATGAATCATCCACCACCTTTAATATATGAATGCGTGCATAAATATACTCGAATAACGCTTAACGATAAAGTTGCAATTAAAATTGCACATTAAGGGAGTTCTCAGTTTCTCCACTAAAGCCGTTGAGATATCACATAGTTGGCGATAACTGCTGTCTGACACAAGTGCTTCGATATGTTAACTCGAGACGGCGTGTTTCTCCAGATAATATTCACTCGGTAACTGATGTGGCAAGCCTGAATTTGCATCTAACAGTATAATGCTGATAGTTTATATTTATGAACAATTGTAATCGTGTACATAAAATTAATATCACTGTCATTTGTAAAAACATTTGATATATATGCTAATTATTTTAATAAAACCTTTTTATCGACAAAATCGATTAACTACCGAGTACATGTTATTGCTGAATAATTCTAAACAGAGACTTTTCGAAATCATGTAACTTTATGCATTATTTTCTAAATCTTTAAATATTATCTGAGCTTTTATATGTATAGATTACATAATTTAAAAAAAAAAATAATGAATTTTTTTTAAGTCATCTGATTGAATATTTTTTTAATCAATTTCTTGCGCTTAGGATTGATGAAATTTTATTAGATGCTTGCGTGTATTTTAATCAGCGACATCTATTGGTAAATATGCGAGGTATCTATATGAACGACAATGGTTTTAGGTTTTACCAATTTACTATTACTTATTATTGTTATCATTTTGAAAGTTTTCCATTTAGTATTATTGAGTTATTCAGTGTATAAAGTCCCCAACCATGAAACGCTCCAAATTGGATTTTCGACATTCATTTCTTTTGTTGTTTGATGTCAAGAAATCTGCTGCCGAGGCCCATCAGACACTTTTAGAAACTCATGGTGATGCTGCTCCGTCATATCCCAATTGTCGGTTTTGGTTTCGATTAAAGAGTGGTTATTTCGAGGTCAATGACAAAGAACGGCCTGGAGGACAAAAAAAAAAAAATTCGGAGATAATCAGTTGCAAGATTTATAGGACGAAAATGGGGAAAAAGTTGTAAAAGATGGTTGGAATATATTTTGATTCATGTTTATTGCACCAATTTTTCTTAATAAATGCCGTTTTGAAGAGAAAAAAAAATCATCAAAATGCATGCAAGCACCTAATATCTATAATTTGAATCTAATGGTTATTTGAGTCGTGAATACTTTACGTTTAACGTTGAATTAATGCTTATTTGTACTGAAAACGTACCAAATTTTGAATAACATGGGCTATTCCCCTTTCTTGTCAACAAATTTCCTTAATTTTTCTTCCATGTTTAACATTTTTCAATGTTTTGTTTTGTTTATGTCCATATGCTTTTTGCACCCATTCAGTGTTTTGATAAATATTAATATTCCTTGAATATTGAGGTTCCATTTTGTCTAATGCAACAACATATTGCGATATCATCACGATATTGTACTATATTCAGAATGCCAGACGACATTGTGGAAACATCACGTGTTAATAGGGATGAGTGAGATATGTGTCGAGTAGAAGATTGCAAATTAACATTATAAAGTACATTCTTCAATTGAAATCTCTCCAATTTTTCAAGAATATTTAGAAACAGAACTGGATGTCAATAATGCTCCAAAGGTACTTAAAATAAAATCAATGTTCAAATATATGTAGTTAGACAAAGTTAGAAATTACGATAAGCAAGTGAGATCTAAGACAAGTAGAAGATTAAGAATCCACTGTACAAAGCATATTCTTTAATTGAAATTTCTCCTATTTTTCCAGAATATGTAGGAACAAAACTGATGTCAAATAATGTTGCAAACGTACTTAAAATAAAATTGATATTCATATTGTTACGAAATTTCCGGAGGTTCATTTGGATAGTGGGAGTTATATGGTGTGGAGAACACTCAATCAGCAGGCGGCAGTGGGAAATAAAACAACGATGTTTATTTACACGAAGACACACAGGACAGCACAAAGACGACAACTATATACAGCACAGAAGACGATTATTTTCAGCCGAGACGTGCAGCATACAACAGTATACACAGCAGCTCTACTCCGTCGCTGCTCCGCTAGTCACTGGAAGACGAGTTCTTCACCGTCGCTCCCGACTACTCTTCGACTCCACTGGTCCACGACCACTCTTCTCTATCGCTTCCGACTACTCAATTCACCACTGGTTCACCACTCGACTCACCACTGCCCGGCAGCTGCGGGTGCTTCCTTTTATAGGTCTCAGGAGACGGGGTTAGAAGCCTCTCAACCAATCAGGAATGTTTGAGGCGTATCTCCGTTCCTACTGGACGGATCGGGAAAATTCTCGATGTTTCGGGTATAATCTATTTTGGCGCCAAAGTCGTCGCCAAATGGTCGCCAAGCTCTGGACCTCCCATGGAACCAACTATGCTGGAAAGCCGCATCGCAGATTCGTAAGAATATATATGTAGTTAGACAAATTTAGCAAGTACTATAAAAAAAGAATATTAAGTCTAAATCTTTAGCTCTTACTGATTTACATTACGTCTTGGTGGCTTGTGGTGCTGATCGAAAACGAGAAAAAGTGAGATCAAAATCTGTGTTCTGTGAATCACTAAATCTCTTACAAAAACGCCGAAATAATGTTCACACTTCCGTAGAACATATTTTAAATTCTAATTCCCTCTCCATTCTCCCCTCTCCTATCCAAAAAAAAAGCTGTAAGATGTTTTCATTTATCACCAAGGGTCAGCATATTAAGAAATGCCTGAGAACAGTATATTAGGGCACGAACTCATCAAAGCCTGCCCTTTGAATTCATCTCCACTTTCCTGTCGTCGCCTAATCACCGTTGTTTTTCACGCTGATAGGTATTTCGTTCCTTCCTGTCTATGAAGGTCAATGGATGATTACACGACCAATGACATGCATTATTGCATTCTTTGACGGTATTAGTGGAATTCAAATGGGAAGAAAAGAATTCTGACTAGACATACAATGATATTATTTAACGAAACCACATTTATTATGTATTTTTACCACAGATTTAATCAAATCCCTTAAATAAATTGCTTTACCATTTTTAATATTTATTGATAAAAAGTAAGAATAGAGTAAAATTGTGGTAAAAATTAAGTTTAACATGAACTCTTCAATATAAAATAGAGCTTATAGATATTTCTTTAAAGAAATCTGAGAATAACTAAATTCTTTTTAAATCACAGTTAATTCTAAAGCACAAACATTGAATAGTAAACAATATTATATATTATGCAATATTTCCCATTTCTAGTTTTATTATTTGATTCCATAAAAAAGAGAGTAAAACATTGTGATATCTTAAAATAACGTTTCAGATGTTCATAAACAAATGATTTCTTTAATAATTCGCTGTGTGCAACGGAGTTGCTTTTCTATAAATTTTTCTGGCACCTCGCTTCTATTACGAAAAAAATTCCTCTCGGCAATCCGAAGGGTAAATGTAGATACCTTTAAATCTGAGTTACTATATGGCAGTATAAATTGTTGATGTTAGAAACAGTCAAAATTAAGACAGGAAAATCACGTTTCAGCCCCTAACTTCTAAGATATTGCAGTTATCGAAAAACTTAAAAAGCAAAAGTTGTTTGTCTTACTAAGGCGCTCATTTGGCTAATTGGATTTATTTTTATATTTTCAATATTAAGAAAGTTATAGCGAAATGAAAATTTCAATTCCCCACCACTTCCACCCTCTTTCAGCCATTTATGAACTCATCCTAGGTTTTTTACATTTCTAACAATATATATCAAGTCAGATAAAATCCAAACAAAATTACTCTAGCTATCTTGTTCACAAGAAAACATGGGCAGAATTTTATATATATATAAAATAAACTTTTGAACGAAGGATGGTTTAAGGTTCTAGCTATCGGTGAAGAACTGAAGAAATTTTCCTGAAGTTTTCTCATGAGAACCATTCCAATAGGTAATCTTCCTATAGGAATCTACCTAAAAGTAAAACGCGATAACTTGATGGCAAGATAAAGGTGGCCTGGTGTCAGAATCAGAATGTAGAATGGGATTATCTTTAAAGTCACCGTCCTGAATCAAATATTTTCATGTTGGCATGATTTCGGTGCCTGGAAAAGAGAAGAACTGCTTCAACCATCCAGATTGTGACCTGACAACAAATCAAAATTACAAAGTCTGTGCAAATACAGCACTTGTGTAATTTTAAAATAGAGATTGATATAAAATAATGCAATATATCCAACAAAAAGCGATCATAAAAAGTTTATTCTATATCGGATGTTTACACTAAATTTATCGCCTTTGAACAAAAGTTTTGATATTGTGGTGAAAGCTTATAAGCCAGTTAAAAGCTACGCTACCCGAGCAATTGCTTTTATATTGTGGTCATGTTTCTGGACTGCGAACCACAAGGACCCAGGTTCTATCCTCGCTCAATTCAATTCGCAACATTGGTGACCTCGGACGATGATCCTTCAACCTTCGTACAGCTGCTGTGGCGCCATTAAATTCGCAATAATATCATAAAAATATTTGGAAAAAGGGATGCCATTTCAAGTGTTATCATCCTTGGGATCTCACCACGGTTCAAAACTATGACATCTGCTTCAAAATAGTCGTCATGTGACGAGATTTTAAACCAAACAAATAATAATCGATGAATTCCTAAATTTTTAGTACAATTATCTTCTAATGAATAAATCTCATTATTAGTTGCATCAACAATCAACATTCAATAATAAAATTATTGTAGTTTGCAATTCATTTTACTGTGGAAATGACAACATCTTTAACTATTTACTACCATTCACATTATATTATAATTTGTTCATCCAAATTTGAGGAACAAATTATTCGACGATAGATTTATTCCTATCAATATTCATTGTTTTATATTCCCTCTTCATTACGAAATTTTCCGAAATATACATAAAGCGCTTATCAGAGAAAGTCAATTTGTTTGAAGAAAGTCATTTACCTTTCAGTTTCTGAAGCACAGATGTGAATAATTAGCTTTTAATCAAGACATACTGACTAACACTTCGCGAAACTTTTGCAATATTTCATCTAGAATAATTGACAATATTAAATTAAGAAGCGATTCAAGTATTTTGGTGCTTTTCTGTTTGATTTTCTAAGAGAATATTTGGGAAAAATGAGAGATTTTCTTTCACATACGAAAGAATTTTTTTTCTTCAGAAATTAGCCTAAATGCAAACATTTGAAAAATCTTTCAGCATTCATCCTAAAATAATTCTAACTTTTTTTCCTACATAAATTTTGATAATTTATACTCTGAAAAAACATCAAAAATTTATTTCTTTACTACATTTCGTTCGACCTCTAAAAAGGGGAAAGAGTCTGAAGATATATCTGGAACACTGATATTTATCTTAATGTCGAGATAATTTAAAAATGATTGCATTTTGATGAAAGTATTCCATCTATTTTTTTTTTTTTTTTTTTTTTTTTTTTTTTTGGTACATGGTTTGGAAAAAATTCTTTTTTCTTATATGATGAAAGGCATATCAATGATTGGAACATTTTATTATTTTCTATATATAGAGAGTAGTTTCTTGTTTTCAAAGTCCTATACTTTTCGAATTCATAAATTTTTACAATCTAGCCGATAGTTAAAAAAAAATACAACTTCATGTTTTGTTTGCTTTTTTTTTTCGAATCTAAAAATTGCCCTTACTTTTTCTCTTCTTATCTTTTTATTCTTTTTTTCAGAATTTTATTTGTTTTTATGTATGCTAAATTGTAGCAAGCGTCCCTATAAATGTGAACTTTTAGTGGTAAACTGTGAATATTTTGAGGGACTTTTTGAATATATTATATGAATGCTATAAAAGTTAAGTTTAATTCACCAAAAACGTAGTGTTGATTATTACATATGCTTTTTCTAAAGTGTGGGCGTTAAATTTTATGAATTATTTTACTGAATGGTTTCAATTTGACTATTTTGTTTCCATTAAAATTTTTGCCGATTTCTTTTTCACAAATAAGGCCGCGGTGGCCTGGTGGTAAGGTCTCAGCTTGTGAGCCGTAGGATTTCAGGTTCGAGACCCGATTCCACCGAAGAACCGTCGTGTAAGGGGGTCTGTTGCACGTTAAATCCGTCGTGCCAAACGTCCTCCCGCTGGTGTGGTGTGGTGTGGAGAGGGCGGTGCCAGCTCAGGTGCCGTCCTCGTCATCTGATCGCGGTTCAGAATTACGAGGTTCGTCCCAAAATAGCCCTAGTGTTGCTTTCTTTCACTTTTTCACAAATGTTTTTATCCGATGAGTTGGAATATTTTACATTTTTGCTGATTGATCATTAAACTCGGCTCATTCATTTTCAAATTTTTTTTTTTTTTTTTACTAAAAATAATCACAAAAAGCTGGCTTTATGCTTCGAGCTGTTTTATGACACATAGTACTTGCCGCTTGTCTTTTACAACTAAAGAAGGCCAATCTGCTTTAGTTTTTTAAACTATTGTTATGGAAATTTCGTATGATTTCATGAAGAGTCCAATAAGCTCGATAAAGAATAATGACGTTTTATTCTAGAAGAAAACACGAAACACAGATAGTACCAGCGGTAATAGTTTCCCGAAACGTTTTCGCATACTCTCTAATAAATTCGCCAATGAACGCCTGGTATGACATTGGCGTACAATTGTCAAGGAATGTAAATTTTTGGCGTGATCCACCTTGGCGAATTTTTTGGCAATTGATCCCTAGCATAGTGTTAATAGTATCCAAAAATCAAATTTGTGTTTTAGACAAGGTTTCCTAAATTATTTTAAATAAAGATTCGACACCAAACTGCACTTGTAGTCACTAAATTCTATATCTGATTTGATGTATTTAAGTCACTGCGTTTTTAAATTATCGCTTTTACATGATTTTGAAAGTACAGACCGTCAATCCATCGTTTGTTTTGACTCAAACTTTGATGGTATTTACACTATAGTTGTTAAATATGTGTATTGTATCTTATCCATTTAACTCTTATGGTGGATTGTGATGAGCGAGGATAGAACCTGGTACCTTGTGGTTCGCAACCCAGTAACATGACCATAATACAAAAGCAATTGCTCGGGTAGCATAGTTGTTAACTGGCTTATAAGCTATTCACTACAGACTCTCCCTCCAGTGAGTCGGAGGTGAGACGAACGATATGGCTGTTGAGTGGTGATGTATTAGCTGTTGATTCTAATGCGCCTGTACCCATTTGAGTAGCACCAAGCGTTATGGCGAACGTGTGTGGGTGTGTGGAGCTGTACGAAGGTTGAAGGTTCATCGTCCGAGGTCAGCAATGTGGTGGATTGTGATGAGCGAGGATAGAACTTGAGACCTTGTGGTTTGCAGTCCAGTAACATGACCATGATACAAAAGCAATTGCTCGGGTAGCGTAGTTGTTAATTGGCTTATAAGCTATTCACTACACTCTCTTCGTTTTGTAGTTATCGTGTTAGCTTATATTAAAATAGCTGAACAGACGAACTTCTTTAAAATGGATTTTATTTAAATCTGATAAAGATCTGCAAATTTGGTGTAAAAAAACTTATACCAAATTTCAACTATCTAGTTAAAAGTGCTTTGGAGTTATCTTATTCTCATTCAATCAGACGGACGGACATTTTCTAAAAATATGTTTCTCAAACTTGTGGAGGTTTAAAGCGTGGAGATTCGTCAAAATCTCGAGTTCGAAATTTTGACGATTCCTATACTTTTATATTATACTTTCTCTATACTTCGTATGTGATAAAATAAGAATACAATCGAAGCATTCAATGACAGCATTTGGAGAAATCAATAGTACTTTGGTGAATTGTGATGCGCGAGGGATAAAAACCTGGGACCTCGTGGTTCGCAGTCCATTAACATAACCAGGATACAAAAGCATATGCTTGTATAGCGTAGTTGTTAACTGGCTTATATGCTATTCACCACATACTCTCCCTTCAGTGAGTCGGAGGTGAGACGAACGATATGGCTGTTGAGTGGTTATATATTTAGCTGTTGTCTAATGGGCCTGTACCCAGTTGAGTAGCGCCAAGCGTTATGGCGAGCGTGTGTGGGTGAATGGTTGCTGTTGCTGATGCACCAAGTGAGTTTGTAGACTTCAGTTGCGGGTAGATGGCGCCACAACAGCTGTACGAAGGTTGAAGGTTCATTGTCCGAGGTCACCAATTTGGGGGATTGAAATGCGCGAGGATGGAACCTGGGACCTTGTGGTTCGCAGTCCAGTAATGCAAACGGTTTTAGAATAATCTACAGATTTCATATGTCGTATACGATGTATAGAAGAAGTATCGTGTTCTTTAAAAGAATCCGAACTCGAAGTTTTGTAGAATCTCTTGGTTTCAGATCTCCCTGGATTTGAAAAACACATTTTTTGTGTCTGTCTGTCTTTGAACACGGTAATTGAAAAGCGTTTTGAGTTAGATGGCTCAAATTTCATGCGTGGAATTGCATCAAAACTTTTAAATTTCCGTCAATTTGTGAATGCAAACAATTCTCTGGAAATCTGTCTGGCTAAATGTTCGAGTACAAGTGAGCTAGTTAGTTAAAGAGCGCAAAGAGGTAGATAAAATGTGGTACACAAGTTTATAGTGAAAAGATCCTTATCAAATTTTAAATTAAACCCATAAACAAGCGACCTTCTATTGTAAATGCAATATATAAACAAATTTTATACATTTAGCTTTCGGAAATGGAAGAAAGCTACACAAGGAAATATTTGATGAAACAAAGAAAACTATCTGAATGTTTTTGTAACAATGTTTTGCTTATAAAATATTGAAAAAAATTTAATAAATGCCAAAATTCAGAAAAAAAAAGCGAAATAAAAAATTACTATAATTGAAAAGATGTTTCTTTGAATTTTTAAATCATTTTTGAGTAATAAAGGTTCGAAAGTTACATCAGAGAAATGCCAAAATCTCGCTAAATTTAATTAATTAAACAATGCATTTGTATTGCATATTTCCATTTTTTTGTAACAATATTTTGTTTATAAAATATTTAAAAAAATTTAATAAAGGCCGAAATTCAGAAAAAAAGCGAAATAAAAAAAATTGTTATAATTAAAAAGGTGTTTCTTTGAATTTTAAAAAGATTTAAAAATAATTTTTGTGTAATGAAAGTTCGAAAGTTACAACAGAGAAATGCCAAAATATCGCTAATTTTAATTAACTAAAAAAATGCACTTGAATTGCATATTTCCATTTATACATGCATAAATTCATTCTAAATCTTATATTCATCTGTATGCTAATATGAGTGCATACTTACACATTTTCAATACATATAGAATCATGCATATATTCATCCTAAATGTATGTATTCGTCTATATGTTAATATGAATTCATATTTCCACTTTCTAAATACATATATAATGCATCGCGTTCATCTTAAATGTATGTATTCATCCATATGAATATGAATGCGTATCTCCATGCTTTAACCCTTTAAAGGGACATTTTTTTCTAGTCGTATTATGTTAAAATATTTTTAAGCTTGAAATTAGAATAAGAAAAGGGATTTATTTAGCTTATTAGATAAATTTAATTTGATTAATTAATTAATTTGGTTAATTAATAATTAAGTATCGAATCAAGACGCATCATTTTGTGTGTGAGAAAGAACTAAAGCATCTAAGTTTCTGTCTTTCTAAAAACATTTGTCAGAACTTACGCCAACCTACATAAATTCATACAAAGATTGATAAATTTGGTGGGAAGCATACTTTCCACGCCCTAGAAAGGGTTAAAGTGTGCATGTGCAAAATCTGGTATATATAGATAAAAAGTCTGACATGTGTAACACCAACAGACATACGCATGGATACACAAATATACTTTTATCGTTTGCAAATATAAATGTAAATGTAATATAAATATAATTGATAATTGATATAAATTGATAAAATAATTGATATTAATTTATAAAATAATTGATATAAATGTAAAGTTACTTTTCATATGCTGTTTTTATGTAATATTATATATTTGATACAGAACCCTGTATACAAATATACAAAACCACTTTGTTTGAGATCAGGAAATGTTATATTTTCTCTAATACTTAAGGTAGTAAAACTGATGGATCTCCAGACTAGTTGCTCTATTTGAAACGGATTACATTTATGCATTGGAAGTTTGAACTGAAACGTTAGCCCTTAATTATATTATAGCAGTAATCAAAGTTCTAAAATGCCAGATAAACTGCACCAATTCTAATTACGTCGCAATGCGTCGCGGCCGACGAAATGGATGTAAATATGTACTTATTTTAAGACCACCATTAACATGCATTTTCGATTCCCATCACGTTCTTACTTTCGAAAGGGCACGTTTTCCACCCCAAAACATCGCATTATGAATAGTATAAAATCGTTGTCCATATGGGGTGACTTTGAATTTGCAAGTAAACTATCCTTTGCACGCATCATAACATATTCAAAAGAAGTCCAGACTCCCGGTGCAAAATTCATAGGGAAAGGTCTGGCTTACGCACGCCACTGACTTTACGACGTGCCAAAAGGGATTTAGAAACCGAAACAAATTCGAGAGAGACGGTCTGATCGCGTTTGAGTTTTACTGCTTTATTTTTTTTTTCTCTTTTTTCTGATAGTTGAAAAGTTTTCTTCCGTACCTTTATGAGATATCCTGAAAAGATGGCTTTCCTCCTGCTCCATCAAAATAGGTGTTCCTCAGAGAACGGTTCTCAGAATATAGCGTCTTTTCAAATATAGAAACAGTTTAGAAAGATAGCTGTTTACATCTATTTCAACACATAACTGAAAGCGAAATTTCTCAGAGTAAGATATGCATCCAAAGATATGATATTACTGATGCATCGTTTTTTTATTAAACTTATATGGTTAATGCTGCCCTCTCCAAATATAAATTTTATTTAAAATGTTATTCGATTTCTTTCTCATACAATCCTTCACTTATTTGAGCTCAAACGTTGATTATTATAGTATCATTTCCAGGGTGTCACTATTTTCAATACAATTCTTCACTTATTTGAGCTCAAATGTTGATTCTGATAGTATCATTCCCAGGGTGTTACTATTTTCTATACAATTCTTCACTTATTTGAGCTCAAACGTTTATTATTATAGTATCATTCCCAGGGTGTCACTATTTTCAATACAATTCTTCACTAATATGAACTCAAATGTTGATTCTGATAGTATCATTCCCAGGGTGTCACTATTTTCAATACAATTCTTCACTAATATGAACTCAAATGTTGATTCTGATAGTATCATTCCCAGGGTGTCACTATTTTCAATACAATTCTTCACTTATTTGAGCTCAAACGTTTATTATTATAGTATCATTCCCAGGGTGTCACTATTTTCAATACAATTCTTCACTAATATGAACTCAAATGTTGATTCTGATAGTATCATTCCCAGGGTGTCACTATTTTTAATACAATTCTTTACTAATATGAACTCAAATGTTGATTCTGATAGTATCATTCCCAGGGTGTCACTATTTTCAATACATTCTTCACTTATTTGAGCTCAAACGTTGATTATTATTGTATCATTCCCAGGGTGTCACTATTTTCTATACAATTCTTCAGTTAATCGTCTTTATTTGTAGATGGTCCAAACTATGGTAACTGATCGAATCAAATACGGGTACAAAGATTTCAGAAACAGCAATAATTTAACTCTGTCACAATTTCACCAGTTTTTTTTAAACAATGATTAAGTCTGTCGCAAGAAAAAATTATTTATTATTATTAAAATATTATTAGGAAAAACATTACTTATTAACAAAAGTATCTATAAAAATGAACATAAAAAATATTACAGCTCAGAATCATACCATCCTCTGTCATCGCTGGTGGGCACCTTGCCGGTTGTTGTATTTAACGATTGATTATTTAAGTTTGTGACAAGTTTCCTAAATTCAGTATCAGTACTTAACTACAAACAACATTTTAAATAATCTATAGATATCTGAAAAATAAGCAAAGTTTTGTGATCTCTATGCCACAAATAGTGCACAGTCAAACATTACAAATATATATTGTTTGAATATTAGGGTTGTAATCCTTTTCTTGAACTTTCTGAATCACATAACTCATTTGATAAACCAGATAAATAAAAACTTATTCGAACTTTTCGATCAATACATAAACTTACGAAATAACTCTCGAAACAAGCTTTCAATTTATTTATTAAATAGCCCCATAGAAATTGTTGCTGTTATTTTACTTTATTATTTTTTATTAGCAGTCTGTAACTATAAGCTGGTTTGTTGAGAATATTGGAGAGTTTAATTTCAATTAAATATTTTATACTTAACTATATATTCTCTTAACAAAGTATTCCTAAATATTGGATTGTAATAGATAGTATTAAAGCCGTTTGTTTTAGAAGTCTTACACCTTTTCTGTTTAATATTTTAAATAGAAAATGATATTCGTCTAGAAAATCCTTCTTCTCATGTTCTGTATCTTCATATAGATTACGCAGGTATTCGACAAAATCTTTCTTTTTCACTTCTTCTCATGAAATAAAATCGGATGACTATGCATTTAATAAAATAAGGAAAAAGATTTGAATTTCATTCCCACAAATAATTGAATTTCTGAATGTTATATAGAAAGTGTTATCAAAAAGTTGTCAAAATTCAAGAAAAGAGATAGTTAAATTGACAAAAAAAAATTGTGGAAACCTTGCTTACATTTCATTTATTAATACTAATCAAAAGTTCAATATAGTGCTCCAAGATAGACTTTCCAGTTATTTGAAATCTATTTGTATTTCTCTGTCTTCATATCTCTGAAAAAAACTGATTTGACTGTGGAGAGACTGAAGAACACCAACAACCACACATATAGTTTAAGCTGAATTATTAGTTTTACTCGTTTCTAAAAATTGTTGACTTTTATCTGTGGAATTGTTTAGATACCAGCCGTTTTTGGCGACCAGTTTGTTCACCCAGTTTATTGGTTTTTTTTATTTTGTTAAAAAATTATTATGGAATGTATTTTTTTTAAAGAAATATCACTTCGTTATTTGATACAGCTGCGAAACATGAATTCGATTGAATTAGTTTATAAAAAGTTTAACATATATTATGAAATGAATGCGTAATCCTACTATTGAATGAATGAATCGCAAAAGCACTCGATTGAATGTTTTTATGAATGAATTTGAATTATATGATAACATTTAAAAGTATTGTTTTCAGATAGTGTATCAAATTGAATTAAAAACTATTATTAAAATTAAAGTAAAATATTGTAGGAAATGGAAGGGATATTATTAGAAAGGAAACTGTTGAGACTTAAGATAATGAAAAATACTATTTTATAAGTTAAGTGTTTTGAAAGATATGAATAAATTTTCGTAGGCAAGTCGCAGTGACTACATGCCAGGAATGGTTAAGCCTACTTTTGTACTCGATTAAACTTTGTTTTGTTTCTTGAGTTCTTTGGTATCCTCTTTCCTCTGACTAAATAGACATTTTAATGACACGGCGAACCCACTCCAGAACATTTTTAACGCTATTTTGCATTTCTGTTTCAAGCGTTGTATTCAATATAGCTATAAAAACATTCACTGGTGCAATATGAAATTCGTATGGTGGTTTATTTATATTTTTTTTGTTACGATTGAATAATAAGTAATAAGCACGATTTCTGTGGAAAGTAGCGTTTTATATATATACAGATACGATATATTGTTATACTATTATACAAATGTTTTCCATGGGATAATTCTGGATTGCATTTCTTTGCTGCAGTTTTTCGGAACTAATATGCAATGAACGTAATTCACATGTGGTAACTGTTACATGAAACAAACAACTAAGTATACCATTAATTGTCCATTGTCTTGCCCATAATCGAGTTGCTACTTTCTTTTTCGTACTTCAAATTGTACAATTAAATTGTAAATTTCAATTTTTAAGGCATATTTGTCTTGACTTCAATTTTCCGTACCAACTAGGTTATTATAATGATTCCATATAAAAAAAATTTATTTAGATAACCAAAACTCATTTTTGTACAGGACAATTTTGTTTCAACGTGGAATAAAAAGAAATAAACGTGATTCTTATCTTTATCCTAAAATGTTTTTTTCTATGTACACCTTTTTGTTCAAGGACATTTTTTTCCATTTCTTATGCTAAACTTATTTTTAGATAAAGAATTATTTACTTAAATAACTAAGCTAGGACTATATTTGTCCAAAATGTACCAGACATACTCTTTCTATATTAAAGAATCTGTTTACTAAAAGACTTTCTTTGTCCATTCCAAGAATGATAAAACGACCTTCAATTCATATCTCATCGTACTAACTACACCCTTTTGCGCATCACTTACTCCACTTTTCAAGCCTTTATTTTTTTCATGATGCTTTACTCTTCCAAACAGGGCTACTCGCATAAAGAATACTATTGTAGCAAAGAAAACATGATCCACCCAAGACATACAAGAGGAAAGTGAACGACTGACCTCTTGACATTGACATTAGCACCACACCTCTCTTCTTCAACTTCCACAACTGTGTGATGGGCAAGGCCATACCGATTCATTTATAATGAAAACATATATTCTAGGGCCTCGCTGCAGAAAGAAAAGTATCTTTTTCTTGAAGTAAAGGATTATGGGAGATATAATGTTGAAACTTGCAGTGAGACATTGCTTTAATATCTTTGTATATTATGAAATACTTCATTCGTGTTTAAATTATAGAAAAATGTTCAAATATTTAACCCTAGAATCTTCCAAACTTTTTTTTACAAAACATACCTGCATTTTGAATAGCTGCACATAATGCAAGCAAATTATTTGCAAAACTTTTTTTTATTTTCTGGTGAAATTTTAACATAATTAAAATGTGCTAATTGGTTATATTATGAATTAAACAATATACCAGTGACAAAAATCACATTATAACAATTGCACAATAAAAATAAAAGTTCTTTTTACCAATAAATATTTTCTATAGAAATAAAATATTTTGATAGCACTTTTTAATGGTAGAACTATTCATGCAACAGCCATCTTGGTATTTCTTCAGGTTACCAGTTTAAATCCAATTCTAGTTCCGTTCTTCCCATATATCGGTCTTTTCTACAAATGCTTATCAAAACGCATCTAAAAAAGGATTTCTAAACACTGTTTCCCTTTGGAGCAGTCAATGAAACTTGGAAATTAAAACGTGTAGACAAGTAAATGGCCTCACGATACATTGTAAGGTTAAATTTGTTACTGTGTCAAAGTAATGATTCATTTAAAAGACAAAAATCAGTTGGATAAGCATAAAAATTTTACGTTCCATCTGGATCACTATAAGAATTGTAAATAAATGGCCCAAAATAGGATATGCCATCCGATAAAGAAATGAAATATATTTACTTGGAAATGATTTTTTTTAATATTTTAAGCTAAAATGATGAAATAAACACACAATTTTCTTATGTTTTATTTCTAATTTCAAATTGACAGTAACTTATAAAAAAAAAAATAGGCTATAGTTATTCATTATTAAAAAACGTAATTTTAACAAATATGTTTCATTAGTGAAAAAGGAAATGTTTTCTTTCACATTTATATCAGTTTGTAACAAGCATTGTTGCTTTGAAAATAATAGCAAGATAAAATTGCTATTGCTTTAGAAATAATATTGCTGTTTTGCTTGATACAGATATTGTACTATTAAACTATTAGGAGTCTTGTTCATACAAATTAATACAGAGCTATGGCTTTATATAAATTCAACCATTTCGTAGATTTGGTTCAAAATTGAGAAGAATATATATTTTAGATGGTGAACCTATGTACCATCTAATTTATGTACCACTCACCTATGTACCACCCTAACCTAATCTAAACTAATCTACACCATCCAGATTATCTATATATCTCTTTATGTTTTCTATTTATCGAGTTCCCTTAGCCAGACAGACTTTTGTGAATGAATATCGCTTTAATTTGATAGAAACTTACAACCTCAGGTAGCCTTCGGTATATGGATTTTTGTAGGTCGACCTCAAACCTACAAAATCCATATACCGAATTTCATCAATCAAGCTTGAAGCATTTTTTAATTATCTTTGTCACAGACAGTTGAAATGGCAGACAGATATAACACCAAAAATGCGTTTTAAGAACTCAGAGGAGTCTAAAACAGGGAGAATCATCAAAAGCTCTTGGATTCAAAGTATTTGACGATTACAATACTTTCTTTATATAGCGTTTACGAGAAAGTAAAAATCTTGAAAAAAATATTAAAAGAAACAAATGCGATAAATCTTTGCCTCTAAAATTTCATCTTTACCATTGCCTGTAATTTTAATCTAACATAAAAATTTATTTAATTATTAACAGTTAAATATGTTTGCTGCTACACTTTTTATCATTTTTCAGAAACAGCTGTTCAGTGTTTAAATTTCCATTTCCATATTTTCAGTATTTAAATTTTCATTTTGATTTTCTCACTTGTTTTGATTATCTGAGAGTAGTAGATAGTTTGGAATCAGTTTGGTACGAATTTACCATAAGTTTAAGCTGGTTCATTTCAATTTTTTAATAAGTGGACTGTATTCTTTTTTAAATGAAACGACAATTCGAAAGCCAACTTTTTATTTCATCGAGGTGCAACGCCCCCGCAACGAACTCAGTACGAAACTGTTTTTGAAAGCTGATCCCATGTCAGCAGGGTTACAATAATTTTATCGCTGAAGCCAAGCCAGAGTATGTTTGCTACATTCTTTACAAAAAGCGCCAACAAGGTGGTATCACAGTTGATTCAACAAATGAAACGTTATAATGCTTTCTATTTAGATTTTCTTAAAACCATGAAAGAAAAATATCTACCCTTGGTCAGATTTATTCAGTCAATATTCTTGGTCAGATTTTAAATCGATATTTTTATGGAAAAATCCATCCAGTGGGTATAAGCAGAAAGATCCAGTAAGATCATTACGGATAATGACACTTTTTATTTTACAGGAAATATAAAATATTAGAAATGAAATACAAACAAAATATACACAAAACAGTATTAGGAGAAATCAACACAAAAGCATCAAATCATTATGAAACAACCGCAATGACACAAGTCGCTCTCAGAGAGAACTCGCTGCATATGAATACTAAAGATGAAATTCACTCCACTACTGAGGCCGCTGTGGCCCTGGTGGTAAGGCCTCAGCTTCGCAACAGGAGGGTTTCAGGTTCGAGACCCGATTCCACCGAAGAACCGTCGTGTGAGTCTATCTGGTGCACGTTAAACCATTCGGGCCAAACGTCCTCCCGCTGGTGTGGTGCCAGCTCAGATGTCGTCCTCGTCATTTGACCGAGGTTCAAGATGACGAGGTCCGTTTCAAAATAGCCCTAGTGTAGCTTTAAAACGGGACGTAAATATAACTAATCTAAACTAAACCACTCCACTACTGAATTATCTCGACTTATCTACACCCCATTTACTTTTCTTACAACGGTGAAAGACATCGAATTATGTAGAATAAACTCGACTTTTAAGAGAGATATCGCCAAGATTCTCTTCATTTTTGTAGCCAAATCAATCACCAAGTTGGTTGACAAGGCCAATCATCCACCGCAATTGATCCGCCGCATATTCAGTATTTGTTAGAACTATTTGTAAAACTCTAATCTTTACTACAAGACTATCTAAAGTAGAGAAGCAATATTACAAATTCATAACATTGTATACTTAATTATTGATGCAAATCGAACCAAAATAATTTCGAATTCTAGATTCAGATTACATTTTAAACCGATCATTTTGCAAATGTTTGTATTCAGTCTTATTTTATATAAATCTGACATCATAACACACTTTCTTAATATTATTACACATCTCTTCTTTTATTTTTTGTGTGCTTTTTCTTCGTGTTTTTTTTAATTATTTTTCTTTCAAAACTATTTTAATTGATCTAGAAAATTCCCTTCTCCTCATTTTCAAATAAATAGTTATATTCCCTTCTTCTGACAACTTTAATCCTTTTTAATGCCTTTCTATGTTTCATTTTTCTTCATCTATATTTTCTGGATTAATTTACAGTATTAAATTTTTTATTTTACTTTTAAGAGCTTAACATTTCAGTTTTCAAAAATAACTGCTTTCTCGATTGCTTTTTATAAGTCTCGGTTGTTTAGATTTTCATTACAATTTGGATAGTTATCTTCTACTACGTAAGAACATTAACTGTTAAGAGGTGTTTTCTATAAAATATATTTTGTCTTTTAAAAATAACTAAGGTGTTAATTCTTTGTTCAAATATCTCTTTAAATGCATCTAATATTACTTTTGAAGCTGCTTCCGAAAGATATTAATATACAAAGATATTATCTAAAAATATTTATTATTATGAGAGAACATGGTGTTTTGGTTTGAGGTTTTTGAAGCCTCAAAATGCGTAGGCAATAAATTGTTGAAACCTCAAAATGCGTAGGCAACAAATTGACGATTTATAGCTTTTGAAGCATCAATTTTTCGCTTTTAGGGTTAATAGAAAATGATGCAGAAGATTGTCACATTTGGCGATTTATCGCCAACTAAAATTACAACTTGATTTCCAAATTATTAATTATCTGAATTCTGACAAATTGTCTTAATTAATTTAAATCATTAACCAGTTTAAACCGGTTTGAAACAATCACAAGACTATCAGATTACGCATGCGTCGATATTTAGAAAAAGGATGTTTTTTTTTTTTTTTCCATCTCAAAATTGGTCGAGCTTCCAAACTTTGTTTGCCAGCTAGGAAAATTGAAAATGAAAGTTTAAAAAAATTATTAGAGAGAGAGAGATAGGGTTAGAGACCGTAAGAGAAGTCTCGTGATTGTTTCAAACTTGGCTTAAATTAATTAAGCCAAATCATGACTTAAAAAATAATAATGTTCCCACATGATAACTTGAAATTTGTGATCGTAGATTTCATTTTTTTTTATTTATTTTTTTTATTTTTATTATTATTTAAACTTTTATTTAACCATGAAAGTTATGAAATGATTTATAGACATAAAGCAGAGAAAAATGAATGCATAAAGTAGAGATAATTTTAGAGAATATTCTATTTGCAAGGTACTCTGGAAATGGATTATGGGAACGAAAAAAAGCGATGGAAATTCTTAATTTTTCGATAAACTCAAAATGTTATTTATAAATATTAATACGAACAAAAATACAACGGAACATGGTGTCTCAAAACAAGCTGAAAGTGTGAAAACCGCGAAAAATGCCCACTAGCATATGGTCAGCAGTTCTAGATTTTTTGCAAAGTTTTCTAACGAATTAAATAATAATTAAAATTTTTAAATGTCATCAAACCAGTTGCTTAATATAAATTCTTTTCATAAAAATATTCTTACTTTTTAAGTTTACAACTTTAAAAGTTATTACTGTGTAGCCATAGCGCAATTAATTAGTTACATAACCGGATAAAAGTTTGAAGAAAAAGTTCCGAGATATTTAAAAGCCAAGGAATAATAAAATCCAAATGTTATAAAAAATGAAACAGAATTCAATATCTAATTTGAAATATCACAGCATGATAGTTTTATGAGCTAATTATTTTTCTTTTATTCTCTATTGCACCAACCTTAGCATTCTGTGAATAATTTCTATACATTGAAATAAGGTATAGAATTAGTAGATTTCCAACAAATTTTGAGCAAATTGCAATTGTAGGAAATCAGTTTATCTGGCTACCCCAGTACAAAACAACACGATAACTATATAAAGAGGTGAAGAAATAAGATTTGGTACATAGGTTTAGCATCTAAATTTAGAATCTTACCACATTTTGAATCAAATCTGTTAAAGCATTGACCACCTGTCGGTCTTTACTTTCTCATGCAAATAAAAGCAATAACTCACAAACGAAATTGCAAATAAATCGCATTCGATTGGTGATATTGTGAGTACAATTCCAGTTTTATTTTAAATTTTGATCTCAACCGGTTGTGAGAAAGACGACCAAAATACAAATGTGATTTTTAGGCGCTTATGGATTAGCAGTATGTCGAGAAATTAATCACCAAAAAATTCGCCAAAGGCCACATAATAGATTCAGTAAACATAGTAATTTTACGACAAAGGTCAATATTTGTAACTAGTCTTAAAGGTCAATATTCCATAGAGTGCATGCAAGCCTTCCTCTGCCTTATCTGAGGTACACATTTTATATGGAGAGAAGGCATATATATCAATTAGAGAATATGTGAAAAAGCTTTTAAGAGACTACTCTCGCTGGTTGCCCGGATGGCTTGCAAACGAGGAATTAAAGCATAACATTCCCATAAAGAATTACCCACTCCCATAAGGAGTATAATAAGAGTAACAATTATTAATATTATTGTAAAGATATTAAATGTAAAGCATGTATTCTGTTTATCAACAAATCAAAAGAAAACAAGCACAGGGCTAAATTTTTTACTTCAAACTATGGCTATTGGTAAGTAAATAGGCAACAACAACTAAGTGACTAAACACGAAATGCTAGCGTATTTTTCTTTTCATAATTGGAATACATTACAGTAAGTTTCAAAATAATTTCATTCCAGTAACAATTTTAAAATGTGTATGGTACATATATATATATATATATCCCGTATGCAGACTCTTATAATAAAGCTTATAAAGCAAGCTCTTATAAAGTAGCTTAAATATTTTGGCAGATGTTCTAAAATCCGATATACTATTGTCTATTTTAATGCATAAAAGTCAGTAACAATGGAGATAAAAGCTGGGTCCAGAATCTACTTCGTTTTTCAAACCTTTCTTGTTTTTATTCTGTCTTTTTACATCTCAATCTACAAAAGTATTGGATAATTTTAGAAAGATAGCATTGTAATCCTGACATCGAGGAAGAAATTTTAAATTCCATCTGCGATAGAAGAAAAAGGATGGAAAGACTCGAGCACCAACCAGATGGGAGGAGAAAAAAAAAAGGGTGGTCGCCTTTTTTCCATTTTTCTAGACTCGCCTCACTAAGTCCGACTGAATTCTTTTGGCGCGATCAATTCTGGAACGTGATCAGGAAGAGATTTCGGAGCAGAACACGATTTTTCCCGTTTTTCCAGAATTGGTACACGAATAGTTGAAATCTCTTGGCAATATTGTTAAGTGTTTGGGTAGCATGTTGAAAAAGAGATTCAGTGAGAAAGCGTGAAAAAATTTTGGGTATGTCTCTGCTATGAATGTGAAATCTGATGCTGTATGTTTTCTTCTCGAGTTTCGTTTCAGGAGTCAAATTGTTTTGGAATCCAACAGAATCGGCATCTTGATTTGCTTCCATAAATAATAAATGGCGGCGAAACCAGTAGACTTCTCTTTTTTATGATTCGTGTTGGAAATTTTAATGACCTATCCTATCCATATTTGAAATACATGTTTCGATGTTGGGAATAAAAGGAAAGCTGGCGAAGAGATTATATTTTTGAATACATTTGTAAAAATGGAATGTGTCCTAAAAATGTCTTTTACAGTACAGTTTAGAGAATTTCCACTTTGATTTAGTTGTTATAATTACTAAATTATTTGAGATAGAGGGATCCTTCGATTAAAAAAACATTCTAAACGCAAAACAGTGTTTCTCATACTGTGGATAGCAATAAGATCCTGAATGTACATATATCTCTCCATAATTTGTAAAACTGCTGTGTGAGCACAAAATTATTATCAATTATTACACAGTAATAACACACAAAAAAAATTTGCAATACATAAATAAGCGACTCGTGTCAGCTCACCCACCCTCACCTAATTAGGCCTTCCATTTTGTTAAAAACGTTCATTTCAGTTGCCTACGAATTAATTTCGAAACGGTCCGTTATCATTTGAATAATTATTTATGAAATTTAATTTTTTTTTCTCATCAAAAGCTCTTTTTTTTTAACATATAATTTTTTTTCAAAAAAGACGTGTGCTGTGTTTCCTCGAAAAAAAATCCATTGCACCGAGGCTGAAATAGTTCGCTTTAGATTAATTAAGAAGTGAATTTCAATGCTTTAAAGTTTGGGAACCTTTATTGTAATGCCTTGAAATACACTATTTTAGATTATACTTAAACTGCCTTCTTCAAGAAGGTCCACCAATCAACGCACAGCTCTTCCTTGAGGCTGGCGTGCATTGACTTCAAATTGGAGCTAATATTCCTAACTTCTTAAACGAAATACAAAGCTTCTTAAATTAGACATTTTGAATCGCAAAAAAAAAAAAGAAAAAAAAAAGAAACTTTGTGTTCAAAATGTTAAAATTTCAAGGAAAATATTTATATTTATTAAAATATGAGTAATATTTTACGAAATATTATTCATATTTTTATTTATTTTTTATTTTTATTCACTAAATATATACATATTTTTATTTGCTAAATAAATTCACATTTTCCATCGCATCATGCTTGTCAAAATAATTAATTGCTAAATTTTAATAATGAAACTAGGGAAATAAAAAAAATTTCAGCTTTTTCCGCAATATGTATTTTAACTCAAGTAACATAAGACACAATTCTTTGTTTTCTAAACTTCTTTTCCAATGCCTAACTATTGATTTTAAAAAAACAGTTATTTTCCAGAATGAGAGATTGTATTTTACTGTGCTTTGATTTATATTTTTGAACTATTATTCCAGATTACTTATTATTTTATACTGATAGTTAAATTATAATCATATGTATCATATAATAATATGCATATAATTATTTTTAATGTATACTCTCTCTCTTTATATATAATAAATGAGTTCATACAGAAAGCATAATAAATCACATACAAAGTCTTGTTTGAAACCAATTTTTACGCATATTTTATTTGATTTGGTTCTATAAAAAGATTTTTTTAATTCATAAAAAAAATTAATTTTATGAATTTAAAAAAATTCCTAATAGCTGTAAGGCATTCGATTTAAAATTATTCGAATTCTTAGTTTATCCTGGACAGAAAAAATGCTTTTGATAATCATTGAATTCATGCACAACATGGATTTTATTTTGAAAATAAATCCCACATTTTTAATTTTTAAACAAGTTATGCAATCTGTTAATATCTCAGATTTATTGAGTTAAAAAAATGCAATTAGTTCAACATTGAATTCTATTATAATATTTATGCAGATTCGAAGATCTTCATTTCTTTTACCGAATATTCCTTTATTAGATAGTCTGACGCAGCGCAGACAGGAAGATGCGTTTTTCTTTATTTGTTACCGACTTATTTGTTTAGATAATCCATAGCCGTTTTCTCACGAGAGAAATATATTAAATTACTAGAAAATTTTTAATAAATATTGTTAATGATATTTATAAATAATTGCTTTAAAATGTTTAATATGCAAACGAATTACAAACAGGGCATAAAACAAAATTTATGTGATTAAAATGAATTATGGCATGAAACATTACGAATAAAGATGATGTAAAACAAATTACTGCTTTATTTTAGTTTCAGTAACACTGAATTATTAATTAATTATTTATAAATACTCAAGCAGGTGCTTCAACAGGGATGTAATCACAAACAATTCAGCGCAGACTTCTCGGTTTTGGGAAATTATTATTTTGCTTTAGACGTCATCAGTTACTGCAATACGTTTCATTTATTTATTTCCATGGAAATTTGAAGTTAGGATGTTTAGTCTAGTTTAGATGGTGTAACTCTAACCCTTTTTTGTGCCAATCCCTTGAATGTCCTTAAAAATATTTCTTTGGTGGCAATTCATTTTATGAGGCTTAATATGCTACACGCGAATAGATAAGAATGCAACAGGTGTTACACTTTATTATCGCATCAATCATATTATTATAATTATATGTATAATTATTTTTAGTCGTATATTAGTTTATAGATATGAGCATAAAAATTCGTCAAATAAGACTGCAATTAATATTCATTATATTGCTTGTTTATTATATTTTTAAAAAAATGTAATAAGGTTACAGAACTTCTTACCTAAAAAATTAAACACACAAATATACTGAATATATAAAGTTAATCTAATAATATAAGTGCTTTTTTTATTAAATTAAAGATGGCAACAACAAAAAAATCAAATTAATGCATTATATTCTATCGGAGTCCTTTCAAGAATTCAATCCTTATTGTATTTATCCTATTAATTCCATCTCTATAACCAAAGCTTTAGCAATCTATCTTGCCACTGATAAGCTCGTATTCTAGGAAAATAGATTTTCTGGGAACTATTGTTAACAGATAGTTTTTCAGTTCTTCAAGTCTTGGAAAATCTACCTTTTAAATCTCCGAGAGTTATTCACAGAATAGCAAAAAAATTTTAATTAGAACAAATTACAATAAAAAAGGTCGTATTTGTATGGATTCCAAGGCATACAAACATTACTTGGCATGAAAAGGCGGATTATCTAGCAACAACGGTCATGGAATCGCATCCATACACTTTGAGTGGATTACTTTTGAACATTTAATCTCTTATTATCAAAAGACCTCGCTTCAAAATATGCACCAAATTCATCGAAATAGCAAGTACCAAGACGCTTTAGGCGATATTTCCTCTATTCTTTCCCTTATCTTATGGCTTAAGAATAAAAAAGAAGATGTGACGTCTAATTGGGCCGCGGTGGCCTGGTGGTAAGGTCTCGGCTCGTGAGCTGTAGGGTTTCAGGTTCGAGACTCGATTCCACCGAAGAACCGTCGTGTAAGTGGGTCTGTTTCACGTTAAATCCGTCAGGGCCAAACGTCCTCCCGCTGGTGTGGCGTGATGTGGAGAGGGGGTGCCAGCTCAGGTGTCGTCCTCGTCATCTGACCGCGGTTCAAAATGACGAGGTCCGTCCCTAAATAGCCCTAGTGTTGCTTAAAACGGGACGTTAATATAACTAAACTAAACGTCTAATTACCCAGATGATCATCGTCCCTGGTTTGACTGAATAAATTTGGACTGTGTAACAATCCTGAGTGTCTCGCCTGTAACCAAGAAAATGATATTGAACATATTCTCGTGTACTGTATGGAGTATCCAACTCAAAGAACATACCTTTGGAACAAGCTCACTAAAAATCATCAACAAATTTCATCTTTTGATATTCTAATCCAAAAAGCAATTTCTCATAAGAGCTTTTTTCAAATTTGTCTACGTTCACTGAAGTTTTCTGATATTTATTAACTCTGGCTTTCTATCATTAGGGGATGATAGCCTTTGCTGCTAAAAATTGAAAATATTGCATTTCAATAATAATAATAATGCATTCTATTTATGTACATTAAGTTATTATTATTTTTTTTGCATTGTATTCAAATAAAACAAAAGCATTCCAATTATAAAAACTCAAATACTTTTTTTGATTTTATAATTTGTAACTATTCAGTATTTTCGACAATTCCTGTAGCAGTAACTGAAAATATTCAGAATTGTAAGATTTTTATAAATGTTGTAAACATTGTAATTTTTGACGACTTTTTACTTCATAATAATTGTTTTATGTTTGCAAACATATCTAATTTGTAATCGAGTTTTTATCGTTTTCAGATATGGTAGTTTTGAAATTTTATATATTCATGTTTTCTCGATGACGATATATTGTCTTAATACTTTCAAAACTTAACTATCATTTAATTTATTAACTTAATTCATTTTTTATCTTTAATGAGTAACGTCATATGCTAATGCATTTGAAATAAATAAAAAAATATTTCGAAATTTCACAATTATAGCTCTGATAAAAACACAAGATTAAAAGGTAAGAAACTATTTATAAAACTCTATTTATTACTTTTAAAAACCCTTTTCATTAAATTTATTAAAGGCTAAAATAAAATTTTTAAAAATGGAAAACTAATTTAGAAATTTATATGTCTAACTATGGGTAATATTATTTGAAAAAATAAAATTACATTTAACCACATGAACCCTTTAAAATTTTAATGTATAATTCAATCATATTTCTATTTAATCTGTATCATCCACCTTTCAGAAAAATTCGTTTTTAATAATGTATAAAGCCATCGGGAAACAGAACTGAACATAATTATTTTTTATGTCAGGCATTTTCTGAAAAGTCTTCCTTTAGCAACCATAAATAAATAAAATCAATCGCTTCATTTAATATCAAATTATATCGTGGAAGTTGTTGCTATTTTTTATATATTATTAAATATAAATATTTCATCTATTTTGAAATAAAAATGCTAATACATATGAGTAAAATTTACATATTTTATTAGAACCGTCTACGGAACTTCATAAAATATATTTATAATACTTATAAAATATTTTTGCAATTTGGAGTATATATTTTAAGAAAAATATAAAATTCTCATTCAAAACTGAATTTCTAATTAAATCAGAATTTTTAATAATAAAACAACTTTTCTAACATTTGGAAATGCATTAAGAGGGAGAAAATCATAAAATATTAATAACGATGTAAAAATTTCTATTTATGATAACTAAATCTTCTGGATTCAACTTCTAGAATGTTGTATATCTTATATTTTCACTGCATCGATGGATTGTATATATAAATAATTCAATACACTTTTGTTTATATTCTTCTAACATGCATTGAAAATAAATACTGTCCCTTTTTATTCTTCTTAGAAACCTTACATTATTGGTACAATTCTATAATATGGCTTCCCCATGAAATTAGTCAGTTAGGGAACAAGAAAATTTTACATATATTTTTAATGAATGCTGAATGAATGCCAGATGAATGATCCCCGATGTTAACAATAAACATGCCAACTATTTGGTTATTTGGCAACGAATTAGGTGACAAAAAGGCCGATTCTAGCAAATAAAAGAATTATGACAATGTCTTTATTTGGAGCCATTTCTTAAGATATATTAAGAAAATCCTATACCTTATCAGATAAAGTATATAAATATGTGAAGATAAAATGATTCAATCAAGTAAATTCTCTTTGGAAGTGCTTATCGCAAAGCGAGCTCTTTAGCTGAACTGTTGCTGTTATTTAATGAGGTTTTGCTGTTTGTGTCTGTTTTGTTGATTTTTAAAGAGCTATTTTCATGCACTCTTCGTCTATGTTTTGCCATCTTTAGAATTACTCCTTTTCGTTCTTGATGGACTTCTCCTCCTACTTTTTCCGGACCCTTTGCGTAACTATGTTACATATTGTCAAATAAATTCATCATTTCAAAATATTGAAGATTACTCCTTAATTGTTCAATGAATAATCTAGTCATTACAACAAATAATTCCGTCCTTTCCTCGACCTTCCTATTACTGACAGCTTATATATTTATCCTTCTTACAAAAGTGCAAATTATCATCGTCGTTATACCCACAAGGAACCTTAACCTCATAAAAACTGTGATTACCCCCAATGAGGTTACCTCCTATACGATTCAATACTGTAAAATAGAAACAGTGCAAACAGAAAACAGAAAAAAAAAACCCACATTTTCTGGGGGGGGAAAAATAGCAATTTCATGACGCCAAGTTGCTAATTGCATCACCATGTCACCATATTTCAAAAATGTCACCAAACTTCGCTATAAAGACCTCACAAAGAAACTCAGATATGTTCAGTTTATAAAATTCTTAACGTTATTTATATTTCACCCGTAGCAGTATTTCGAACTTATTCGTCAAATTTTGCTTTAGTTTTTAAAAACGTGAAATATGAACAAATTCTGCCTTCGCACCAGACTTCTAGACAGATGCCAGTGGCATCTAAACACCCTGGCTTATCTTTACGTGGCTTATCTCTCGCTGCCCCAGTTTTTATTTATTATTCATTTCAATGTCAATTCTCATTTTTTACTTTTATAACTTATTCCAGAGAATATTACCTATAAAAAACTTATATAATCATATTTTTGTAGGTACATTATATTATATTTGTAAATTTTGGAAGTAATACCAATTTTGTATGAAGTAAATCAAAATAACAAAATGATACATGAACGAATTTTTTAACATGAAAAAGCTAACAGCGAAATTCTTTTTGTCAATCGTAACATGATATAAATTATTACATTATAAGTTAATTATTCTAAGTGATATTAGTTTGCCATCCGGTGTTGGTAAAAAAAAAACTTCAATGCAGATAAAAACGTTTTTCTTATGCCAGTTATGTAATTAACTTACAGAAAGAATTGTCTTCTAATTTGTTGAGTCTTAAACAATTCTGGAACTAGAGTGTAATTGTTTTATGTAGTTATAATTAGATTGTTCACTAAAAAAACATGTCTAGATAAGCTTACTCATTCCATTGAGATAACGATGCTAGATGCTTGCTTTCAACGTCAAGTCCATTAAATATAGCATAAATTTCCGGAATTTTGCCAGTTTTCTATGTTACTGGATTTCTCTCTGCATAGCTCTGCTTTTCCTTAGAATTTCTTTTTTACGACACTTACGAGAATATCTATATGACATGGATGATATTTTAAGAATCTCTTATGCATTTGCGATGAAAAGACGAATATTTAAAAAAGTATTTAAAACTTTTTGAAAAACAACATCAAGAATATTCTTTCAAAAATTAAATTTTGTTATTTTAAGATTATTTCATTCTATATTTTGCAGATCCTTCGGTTGAAAAGAAGGTAAATGTCATTTGAAAATAGCTCATTCAGTGATTTTAGTTTTCTTTTTAAACAAATAGAGATAAATTCGTTCTGTTTCAAATATATATTCGTGGTCTTCAGAAACTACTGAAATAAATTATACACGCGATTTATCTATTACAACCGCGTATTTTGCGATTATGTCATAAACTTACTAATTATTTTTAATTTTTCGATATATTCATAGAATGATTTCAATGATCTGGAAAGGTAATCTTATTAATCACGTTCTATAATAAAAACTTAGTACTTGTTCTATTGTACTTTGTACTATAATAAAAACTTGGAAAATAAATTTTTGTTCTGTAAAATTACACCGTTGGATTTATTTCGAAAAAACACTTCAATCACTTTTCGCTTTTCAATGGATATAAAGTAGCTCGGCTGGATTCTGAAACTAGGTAAATGTGATTGGCGAAATGTTTTATAATACTTAGGGAAAAGGTATTACCATGTTCCTATCCAGGCTACTATGCTTATAGTACATACCTAATAAGAAAAGCCATATATTGGAACTCCTCTGATCTTTTACATTCTATCCTTTTCTTTATATCTTTTCTAAAAAATTTTCTTAGATTTTACTATACTTAATTTTAGGTACACTTTAATGGACGAAGATTACAGTAGTAAAAAGAGCAAGATAAATAAATCAACTTTTAAATTCGTAAATGTAGTAATTTTTCATATATCGAATATATATATATATATATCAAATTTTTATTTTTCGAAAATTTGGATTTAAACGTAAAAACTGTTTTTATATATGATGCAAAATTACTGTACATTGAAAAACTTTGCATAAAATAATTATTACAGTTAAAAAAACAACCATCGATTTGGTTCATGCGAAGAAATATAAAGTAAAATAAATAAAATAAAAAAAGTTAATTTACATTGATTCTTTGAAGGCAGAAGTTATATAAAAAAGGTAATGGACACTTACCCATGAGTTTTTTTATGAGTCAAGGTTCAGATAGATGTTTTACTTTGAAACGAGAATTTTATTTTAAATTCAGATTAACTATAGGTTTCTTAAGATGAAAATGACCCGGAACAGAAACTATTAATTCTGAAAGAGGATTACATCTTAATAAAAGAAATAGAATGTGAAAGAGAAAAATATAGGACAAGAATGTATTAAATTTCGTGATATAAATATTCAGAAATTTTATAAAACAGTTATAAAGTCGGTATTTTTAAAAAAATAAAATTGTTTAATAGCCCAATTTTTTTAAATTCTAAAAAAATATATTTAATGAAAAATTTAATTACTATTAAATTCTGATTTGTATGAAAATAATTAAAAGTTTGCATTATGTATTTTTGTATAAATAATATCGTCTGATTATATTTAAATTCGATGCATAGAGTTTCAACTATAATTTATCCCTTTTAGTTCAGTCTGCTGCTGCTTTAAATATATTTCTCGTATATTCTAGAATATATGAATAAATTTTAGTTGTCTTTAATATAAAATCTTATTTAATAAATGTAAGAAATTATAATTATATAAGATTTAACTGAAGACTAGACTTATTTAGTGATCGATGATTGTTCGATTAGAATCGCTTTCAGAATTATGAACTAGTTTTTTTTTTCAGCAGGTTTGTATTGAAACTATCGTTCTGTGAAAAAATAATTTTTTCTATATAATATCTATTTTTATCCATTATTTTTGATGACAATTTCTAAAAAAAAATTATAGTTTCATTAAATATTTCAAACTTTAATCATTTGATAATACATTATATGATTTTTCGAATATGAGATTGAAGGCTCAAAATTGAATTATTAACTGGCAGGAAAATACAAAAATACCCCAAAAATAATATAAAAAACATTGTAAAAATTATTTCTAAAAGAAGGGGGGAGGATTCTTCCCATTCTTTCTAATTAAAAAAATATCTAGAATTATAGAACACCAAAGACGAATTACCTTATTATCCTCATTTGAATAATTTTATGAATTATTTATTTATTTATGTGCATTTGCTCCAAAAAAAGAACCACATTTTTTTCTTATATAAACCCTTGTATAAATAATTCTGATTTTATTATTTTGGATTATGCAGATAATAATGAATTGAAATATTATTCGTTCAATTAAAATATTTTAGAAAACAAAAAAGTTAAAAATTAATTTTCTATAGCAAAACATTTTTTCGCCAGAGCTAAAATAAAATATGTTAATGCCCTGTTTTAAATGAGTTTGTTTATTAATGTTATGAAATGCAAATTTGAAATAGATTTAGGCAGATAAAAAATTAGTTTGGGATAAAAAAGCTTGATACAACAATTTTAAAACGCTTGATAAAAATTTATAATAAATTTTATAAATTAAAAAAAAAATATAATTACTCTGCTATTAATATTTTAACCCTCAAAATGAGATTTATAAAGAATATTTTTAATAAAACTATTAACTCTCTAATTTAAAAATATATTTATTTTTTTAAAAAAAAATTATATTGTTTGCAAGCATTATTAAAATAAAAATGAATTAAATCAATGGAAACAATGAAATAAATCAGTGGAAATTTATCCATTATTTTATGAGACATATTTTATTAAACATTTTTTAATCCCTTTTTATTTGATGGCTTTTTTGTTATTTTTAGCAAGTGTTCTTTTAACTATTTGAGAGGCCGCGGTTGCCTGGTGGTAAGGTCTCAGCTTGTGAGCCTTAGGGTTTCAGGTTCGATACCCGATTCCACCGAAGAACCGTCGTGTAAGGGGGTCTGTTGCACGTTAAATCCGTCGTGCCAGACGTCCTCCCGCTGGTGTGGTGTGGAGAGGGGTTTGCCAGCTCAGGTTTTCATCCTCGTCATCTGACCGCGGTTCAAAATTACTAGGGCCGTCCCAAAAGAGCTCTAGTGTTGCTTTACAACCGGACGTTAATATAACTAAACTAAACTTTTACTATTTGGTTAGATCATTAATTATTAACAAATTTTAAGCATTTTCGGAAACTGAAACACTAGGGCACGCAGCGGGGCTCAGAAGTTCGGACTGTTTTTTGAGATTAAAAAAAGTCCTGAAATAGCGATAGTCAGTTTCCAAATGATCATGAATGCTGCTATAATAAAATTAGAGATTTTTTTTTTTTTTTTTACTAAAAAACTGAATTTCTGAGGTATATATTTTTATAGTTCTGAAAATGCCCAATGCATATTCTATCTAATCATTTTTATGATTATTCCGATGCCGCAAATATATTATTTCTGCATCTGCACACCCAAAAGCAATCAATTTATGATAATAAATTCCGCATAAATACAGTTTGATACCATAATTTTAATATCCATTCACCGAGAACTTAAAATATTTATTTCTTTAAAGATATTTCAAGGAAGATGCTAAATAACAGACATCTTTTACGTCGATTTATGTATATTTCAGTTCAAATAAGCGTGATCTGTGAGTTTATCTTAAATTATATATGTGCACTTCCGGGTGAATTATGGGAGACGCGAGGCTCTCTGGGAGCAATTTCCATGAAATATTCAAAATTCTTTGCATACACCGTGAAGGAATATCCGGAGCACCTGCATTTTACTTCATATTTTATGACTCTCTCTTGAACGTTATTTTACTTAAAATAAGACATCGAAGAATATGAAAGCATTGAATATTCAAGAACATTTTGAAGCATCATTTTGATGTGCAAAGGAAATGTATTTATGTTTGAATAGCATGCGATTTGAATATAATAAAGAATGTTTGGGTTTCTTTATTTAAATACTATACGAGTCTATTTCAAACAAAAGAATATACTGTAATATACTCTTCTGTTTTTTGGATCTTTATAAGCTTGCGATAACATAAGAAATAAAAGAAGTACTTTAAAGACTTTGAGCTGTTTCTAGTTTTATACTTTATGGAATGAACGTGATGAAAATATCTGGGAAAGTAAATAATAGTGCATTTTGCAGTAATCCTTTCATTTTATTGAACATCATAAACGAATATTGTACTTAACCTTTTTTTAAAGTCAATCGTAATTAGGATTTTAAATAATAAAAATTAGAAAGAATAAGTTTTTTTTTTTTTTTTTTTTGAAAAGTGATAACAAATAAACGATGCGATTAGACATAATTTTGTTACAATTATCAGTCCACATTGATGAAACTGAAACTGAAACATTTACTAGTTAAATATATAACAACACTCTTGATTTAATTTAAATAATTTAATTAAAAAACCACTAGCGAAGCCTGTTCTGATGGTGCATAACCAGGGATAAAGTACTGGGGATGAGAAATAATTTCCAACATACCAAAACAATTTGGGGCTAATATAGTAAAACTGCAAACTAAAAGCACTGAACATTATGAAAACATTAAAAATTGACAAAGGAAAGATAGATTGGGTGTAATCGTATCTATTTATTGATACAAAACTCTTTTGAATGCTTCAAAATTTTTATTATAATTTGTAAAACATGATTACAACATTTTGGTAAACTTGGTTTTTTATAACCAACTTTTTACTTTCTCGTACGCATAGTATAGAGTAAGTGTAGTAATTTTGATGAATTTCCAAGATTTCTCATTTTACAAATGTAGCAAACGACTTTCCCATATCTAAATTTTCTTGTTATATTCTATGCTCCTTAGCAATTGGTGCATTCTCATTAATATTTCAAATGTAGCAAACGACATTCCCATATCTAAATTTTCTTGTTATATTCTATGCTCCTTAGCAATTGTTGCATTCTCATTAATGTTACGAATGTAGCAAACGACATTCCCATATCTAAATTTTCTTGTTATATTCGACATTCCTTAGCAATGGGTGCATTCTCATTAATGTTACAAATGTAGCAAACGACACATACCATATCTAAATTTTCTTGTTATATTCTACACTCCTTAGCAATTGTTGCATTCTCATTAATGTTACAAATGTAGCAAACGACACATACCATATCTAAATTTTCTTGTTATATTCTACGCTCCTTAGCAATGGGTGCATTCTCATTAATGTTACAAATGTAGCAAACGACATTCCCATACCTAAGTTTCTTGTTATATTCTACACTTCTTAGCAATTGTTGCATTCTCATTAATTTTACAAATGTAGCAAACGACATTCCAATATCTAAATTTTTTGTTATATTCGACATTCCTTAGCAATGGGTGCATTCTCATTAATGTTACAAATGTAGCAAACGACACATACCATATCTAAATTTTCTTGTTATATTCTACGCTCCTTAGCAATGGGTGCATTCTCATTAATGTTACAAATGTAGCAAACGACATTCCAATATCTAAATTTTTTGTTATATTCGACATTCCTTAGCAATGGGTGCATTCTCATTAATGTTACAAATGTAGCAAACGACACATACCATATCTAAATTTTCTTGTTATATTCTACGCTCCTTAGCAATGGGTGCATTCTCATTAATGTTACAAATGTAGCAAACGACATTCCCATACCTAAGTTTCTTGTTATATTCTACACTCCTTAGCAATTGTTGCATTCCCATTAATGTTACAAATGTAGCAAACGACATTCCCATATCTAAATTTTCTTGTTATATTCTACGCTCTTTAGCAATGGGTGCATTCTCATTAATGTTACAAATGTTTCAAACGGCATTCCCATATCTAAATTTTCTTGTTATATTCTACGCTCCTTAGCAATTGGTGCATTCTCATTAATGTTACAAATGTAGCAAACGACATCCCAATATCTAAATTTTCTAGTTATATTCCACGCTCCTCAGCAATTGGTGCATTCTCATTAATGTTACAAATGTAGCAAACGACATTCCAATATCTAAATTTTTTGTTATATTCGACATTCCTTAGCAATGGGTGCATTCTCATTAATGTTACAAATGTAGCAAACGACACATACCATATCTAAATTTTCTTGTTATATTCTACGCTCCTTAGCAATGGGTGCATTCTCATTAATGTTACAAATGTAGCAAACGACATTCCCATACCTAAGTTTCTTGTTATATTCTACACTCCTTAGCAATTGTTGCATTCCCATTAATGTTACAAATGTAGCAAACGACATTCCAATATTTAAATTTTTTGTTATATTCGAAGTTCTTTAGCAATGGGTGCATTCTCATTAATGTTACAAATGTAGCAAACGACACATACCATATCTAAATTTTCTTGTTATATTCTACGCTCCTTAGCAATGGGTGCATTCTCATTAATGTTACAAATGTAGCAAACGACATTCCCATACCTAAGTTTCTTGTTATATTCTACACTTCTTAGCAATTGTTGCATTCTCATTAATTTTACAAATGTAGCAAACGACATTCCAATATCTAAATTTTTTGTTATATTCGACATTCCTTAGCAATGGGTGCATTCTCATTAATGTTACAAATGTAGCAAACGACACATACCATATCTAAATTTTCTTGTTATATTCTACGCTCCTTAGCAATGGGTGCATTCTCATTAATGTTACAAATGTAGCAAACGACATTCCAATATCTAAATTTTTTGTTATATTCGACATTCCTTAGCAATGGGTGCATTCTCATTAATGTTACAAATGTAGCAAACGACACATACCATATCTAAATTTTCTTGTTATATTCTACGCTCCTTAGCAATGGGTGCATTCTCATTAATGTTACAAATGTAGCAAACGGCATTCCCATACCTAAGTTTCTTGTTATATTCTACACTCCTTAGCAATTGTTGCATTCCCATTAATGTTACAAATGTAGCAAACGACATTCCAATATTTAAATTTTTTGTTATATTCGAAGTTCTTTAGCAATGGGTGCATTCTCATTAATGTTACAAATGTAGCAAACGACACATACCATATCTAAATTTTCTTGTTATATTCTACGCTCCTTAGCAATGGGTGCATTCTCATTAATGTTACAAATGTAGCAAACGACATTCCCATATCTAAATTATCTTGTTATTTTCTACGCTTCTTAGCAATGGGTGCATTCTCATTAATGTTACAAATGTAGCAAACGACATTCCCATATCTAAATTTTCTTGTTATATTCTACGCTCTTTAGCAATGGGTGCATTCTCATTAATGTTACAAATGTTTCAAACGGCATTCCCATATCTAAATTTTCTTGTTATATTCTACGCTCCTTAGCAATTGTTGCATTCTCATTAATGTTACAAATGTAGTAAACGACATTCCCATATCTAAATTTTCTTTTTATATTCTACGCTCCTTAGCAAATGTTGCATTCTCATTAATGTTACAAAAATAGTAAACGACATTCGAATATCTAAAGTTTCTTATTATATTCTACATTCCTGGCAATAGATGCGTTTTCATGAATATTGCAAATATAGCAAATGACATTTCCCTATTTATTTATTTTTTTATATTCCACGTTCCTGGCAATAGATGCATTATCATTATTATTACAAAAGTAGCAAAAGACATTTCTTGTTATATTCTGCGTTCCTGGCTATAGATGTTTCGTCATTATTTTTACAACTGTTTCAAACGACATTTCCATATCTAAAATTTCTTTTTATATTGTGCGCTCCTGGCAACAGATGTATTTTCATTAATGCTGCAGTATTAAACAGTTTTTACTCATAATTGTATATGTGTTAAAATAAGAAAGAATAGTTCCCCAGAGAATAAAACTTTTGAATAAAATCAATATATACATTTTCGTAATCCTTCCCTCATCATGAAAGAATAATTTCTATTCTATATTCTTAATAATCTATATTCTTTTTATGCTGAATTTCGACTTTATCGCAAAAAATGGAAGGTGTTACTATTTCGGTAGCTCATATAAATAACACATAATAAGTTGGTCTTACAAATATTGTATATAAATAATGATTAGAGTTAAGCGATGATTTCATACAGATAAAGCAAAAAGACAAATTCACTCAAGATTTAAGGAAGAACAGGATTTTAGATTCTTTTATAACTTTGCATCATATAAAATGTAGAATTTATAAAAGTTTAAATGTTCCATAAATTAAATTGAAATCTTTGTTACTTCTTCGCTTATTATTAAATAATTCTCTTTTTCTTAACTGGTTCATAAATTCTGGAATAAAATATGACGAGTTAATCTTTCTCCTCCCATTTTCCACCCTTCGTTTTACAAAAACCAGAGAGAGAAAAGAAATAACAGTGAATTAATGTCCAAAATCTCTATTATATTATCAACAAGTGATGCTTCGCAACATAAACTTCCAGAATAACATAACTTTTTTTTCTTTACACACTTAAAAGAACCAAAAATTTACGATACGATTTCTCCTCGTAACCACTTGTTTGTTTTATAAGACCTTTTACTTGTGAAACACATCACAGTATTTAGCTCCTCATTTTTGCTCTTTCTTTTTTTTCAGGTTACCAGCGGAGGGCTGCACTCGGCTCCAGACCTCCAGGATTGTTACCATGGCAACAAGATTGTTAGTCGGAACGGTAGCTATTTATTTTCTATATTTTTTTCCTGCTCAGTATCTTCCTTATTTTCAGAGTATCGAGAAAGATATAAATTCTGTGAATTGGAGCGTATCTTGAAATGAAAATACCATTACGAACGTATCTCATTTTTTTTATGGTCGCACCAAATTTGCTGCGAATTATTCTAAGGTGGAATCAATTTTCTAGAGTGCTTTTGTATAGAACGTGTTCTTTTCTGGCGGTCTTTCGTAGACACGCTTTATTAATTTCCTTAATTTTTTCGGTCTCCGACTTTGATATTAAACAGGTGGGTACAAAAATGCAATAAAGTAGTCTGTTTCATGAAGCGTTCATGGAATGTATAAAGTCTGGAGTAAGCGTGAATTCTTTTCATGATTTTAAGTTTTTATTTGATAAAAAGTCTCAACAATATATATATAAAATGGGACAGGTACAAAACTTTTTTAATTAGTGAACAGTTGGGTCTGAATTTCAAATAATGAATTTTACTTCGATTTCTGAAAGGAAAATTAAATAGAAAGGCTTAAATAATTCTTTTAAAAATTTATCACATTAAGAGAGCAAATCTTCATTAACTTACTGTGTTTACTGAATAAGTTTTATTGTACTGTAGACTATTCTTTAAAACAATGCGCTTATAATGGTGAAGCAAACAATTGATTCTTCCATCTGTTATTATATAGAGTCTCCCAAAAAAATCATTTACAAATTTTATAAGTAGTAATTAATAATAATTCAATTACTACACTTAAAATCTAATTTTATTCAATTTTCAAAATAGAGCATGGACTTGCAATGCAAAATAAGACTGCTTAAAAGGAAGGAATATTTTAGGGAATTAAGTACAAAAAGGCATGTACTAATTACTAGAGTGATGTTTCTTGCTTTTTAAAATAACACCAGAGTTTAAGGAGATGTATATATTTGTAGCATTATTTTGGTTTAAGTAGAATGAAGGTTTGAAGACATAGACGAGACGTTGTATTTTACTCTCCCGGGAGACAAATATGATTATTTACAAGAAGGCGCAGCGCGGCACAAAAGCAGAAGACAAAAAGGGGCGAAACAAATGATCACTTGACTTATATAACGTTGGATTTCTGGCTAAGCGCCAATTCAATACACGTGGTGACCTTTGACACCTTTTCAAGGGCACCTAAAGGATCACTTTCATTTGAGACGTAGTACTGATGGTGTATTATTTTTTACAGATGAATTAATTAAACCAAAAGTGGAATTGGATCACGAAATAAGAGAATATTTTAGAATGAAGTTACGATTGGCTAAATTAAAATAAAATCTTGGAAATTAATTAAATTGAAATTAGAATTAAAGTATCATTACATATATATATATTCTATTTATATATCTACAAAAAGAACTAGAACAAAAAAAATCGAAACTAACAAGTGAAGAAACCAAGCTAAGTAAATCGCTTCTTCCCTTCTCCTTATGTTACAAGATGCATCTTTCACAACATCACCATCAGCTAAATATCACACTCATAAAGTAGCTTTAACATAATGTTAACATATTTTCTATATCACAACAAACATGAATAACAAATGCAAATCATTTCTAAGTTCAGAAAGCAAGTCCTTTCTATTCGGACAATTTTGTTTTATTGTTATTTACGTCTTACTTGCCATTGTACTTTCATGCTGCTTATTTATTTTAATGTGTTATTCCTGCAACTATACTATGTGTTATTATAAATTTAAATCTCTTTACTCTTGTTCAACATTCATCTGTCATCTCATTTTATCTGCAGTACACTAAGATCTCTTCTTTAAATTTAATTCACTGGCGATGATCATCTTCGGGAACCTTATGCCTGATCATCTATTAAAGTTTGAAAATGGCCTTTTAAGAGAACCTTTGTGCGTACCCAAGAGATATTTATAAGTCCCAGTATTACGTTTTAACTTCATAAATAGATCAACATTCGTTTGGAATAGATTAAAAAAGTGTGACGAAGAATCAGAAAGCATCATGATCTTATAGTTTTTGAGTGTACAAAAATATTGCTTATATAAATGAAGTCTCGTTTTTCATAGTTCATGGTTCATTTTTAGTTCATAACAACTCCTGAACAAAATAGTAAGCCCTCAAATAATGTCGAATTGAAATTTAGTCTCTAGGTTTTACTGATTGAGTAATTTGAAAGCATGTTATTGCTAATTATACTATAATTTTATATATTAAATTTTATTTTTAAAGTATTAGATGGAATGGACTATATAGAATTTGAAGAAAACATACAATTAAATATTTATTTGGACATAAAGTATTAAATAATAAATGTTTTTCATAGTATAAGAAGTTAAGCAAAATAAGGAATCTTCTTCAAAATTTAAAATGTATCACACATTCATATGTTAAAACATAGTTTCAAACTTTAGAAAAATATTATCAGTATTAAAATAACTGAAAAATTATGTTAGTTTCTTGGTTTTTAATGACTTTAAAAATGAAATGTTCATTTATTATTAACGTTTTCGTTCCAATAAAAAACAATTTTTTTGAAATTAGAGAATAAATATTTTGAATTAGAGAATTGAATTTGAAATTAGAGAATTTTTTGAAATTAGAGAATAAATATTTATTATAAAAGGTATCAAGATACAATACAAGCTGTTAGTGGGTTGGAAAGCACAAAAACAAGCCAAAACCATTCAGGAAAAATTTGACTGGAAAAAACGCCAAATAAATTATCTATGGGCGATGTCTATTAGAATTTAAGTTGAATATCAAGCGATAGCCCTTTAATGTTCTGATAGTCCACTAATGTTGATATTGCAGATATGAATATTAGATGTGGACCAACTAGAAGGAGGGCGGCAAATGTCCATTCATATTCTTTAAAGACATCATCGTTTTTAATCCACCGCTATAGAACGTACAGAGCTGTATATGATAAGAATTTTCAACAGACATTCTAAGACTGGATATGCACACATACTGTACAGGTATAAATTACTGCCAAATAAGGCATCTTCACCAGTAATTGGCTAAACCTTCCTCCACCTTTGAATATTCGTTAATTCAACCGATCCTATTATGCATTCGTATGTGATCTTCGCTTGTTTATGCCATTTCTATCATCTCTAACATTTATTTGTTGAATATGGATCAAAGAGTAAGCTTGCTCTAAATACCAGCTGGAGTAATTCGATGAAAACGGTGTTGTTTCAAAATTAATTGGTAAAACATTTCCACATGAATATTTAATGAGCTGTAATCCTCTCCGTTGTCCATAATCTTTGTTGATTATACAATAATATATTTAAACGTCGCTAGAGAATATTAAAAGATTTAAAGAACCATTGAAAACAGTAGTGTTAGTGTTAGCGCGGGTTTGAATGAAGAATGAATTGTAGCTTCGTTTTACCTATGTTAATCTCTTTTCTATACAAAGCACTAATAAATGTCTTTAAAATGAAAGAGGAAAATGAATGAATTACAGTGTAAAAATAAACCCTGACAATACTGATTTCATTTGCATCTTATTGAAATCCAAAGATGCAAACAAAGCAATAATGTTATGTTTTTAGGAATTTTCAATTGTCTTTATTGTTTAACAAACCACCTTTAGTGATCATCTAGCTTGCCAGAATTATTCGTAGCGATAAAATTCAAATGAATACATTGAAAATAACTTAAGATTAATGGTTTCATCAGAAAATAAATTTTAAATTTCAAATTTTTATAGGCGTATAACTCGCGCTATTTTAAAACCCTTACGCCTATTTTTATAATATTTACATAATTTTTAATATGTCTATTCAACGATGACCATAGCTTATTTCTGGAAACACATTTAAATCGTACCATACTATACATATATCATAAAATAAAATACAGCATTAATTCTAATTAAGTGAAATTTCGCATAGAAATCTACATAGTTTTATTTTAAGAAAAATTTCTTTTAAAGCGATATACGAAGAACATTTGAATAATTAACATAAGAGCAAAATAGAATTTAATGTTAAGATTGCAATTAACAATTAAAAAAATAGTTTTAAAACATATTTTATTTAATTTTCTTTAGATGAAATATACTTTTGTATTCCGATTTCTCAATAAATTTGTTCGGAAATTTTAAATTTTCTTTTATAAATAATATTATAGAAAATACTGTCATAAAATTTAGAAAGTGTATCATTAAATGGCATTTTCTTAAGGAAAATTTTGAATATATTTCATCTGCAATATATAAAAAATTTAAGAACTAAATTTGTTTTCAGTTATAAAATTAATTCAAATTATGTAGTATCGTTATAAATGAGAAACGTGTATAGAAAATAGATTTTATTTTGAATCTTTATTTTCTTATTTCTTTCAACTTATACATTTTAATATTAACATATTTTTTTATAACAGAGGACTAAAAAAATATATTTCTGAAATAAAAATGCAAAAATTAAACAAATCTAAATTTTAAAAAAAAGTTTTATAGGCTCTTATAAAACGCAGTCTTCATGCAAATTTGGAATTTCAATTCCTCTTCAATATGCAAACATTTAATTTAAAACGTCTATCTATTCATAAATTTTAAATTTCATGAAGGTTATTTAAAATAACATATTTCGTAATAACCTTGAAAACTACTTTAAAAATTTCTCTATTAATTAAGCACTTTCATTTAAAAAAAACAACTAAATTTTTTTCCTTGCAAAAAATTAATTTTCAATTAAAAAATATAAATTTTTAATAATATAATCTACACATATAAGTGATTTTATTAAACAAGAATTTCAGAGGTAAATTTAGACACATGTAGACAGTTTTCTGAAGCCTCCATAAAAAGAAGCGGCAAATACACACAGAAGGTCCATTTAAGAGATGATGAATTAAGGTGGTTATTACTAACAACGAAGAAAACGAAATTTAAAATAGAATGTGTTGTGACCACTTTAATTCGTATGAATTTTACAAATTCAGTCATCTTATAAAATCGACAAAATTATAGTAATGGTAACTATCACAACAAAATCGTTTGAGCTTTAACTGTACAACAGATTTGCAAAACAGTGTCTGTTAAACAGTATAAGGCTGCAAAGAGAACAATAAAATAATCTGATTATTGTCGTTCAAATTTGCAACTAACAGATTCTAAAGGACAACTAACTAGGATGTAAAACTTTTCCGGTGACTAAATTACTCTCAAGTTATTGGATGTATTACTATATCTACCATAACGAAACGATATGTGCTATGAAATCGTCCAACGCTTTTAAGTGTTACAAAATCGAGATATTTAACGGAACCAAAACGAAATGAAATAGATTAAGCTTTAGGTAGAAATCAAATGATCTCTGATCATTCTTCTCTGAAGCTACAACCTGCATTTTTACTGATAAAATTTAATTTTGCAGTTCCACATCAATTTTTGTTTCAGTTATTATACTAACAACCAATTTAGAGTTTCGCCAAATTATCCATTTAATCCCTGTGTTTTAGAAATATTCATCCCTTTTTTTAAAAAGAAATTATTTAGAAGATCTGTGGAATGCATAAAATTGTGTAATTTATATTTTTGTATAAAAATTAAGGACCTAAGATGACTGTCTAGTCAACATAGTTTGGGAACTTATAGTATTATTTTTCATATTAAATTTTTTAAGCATTGTATATATTTACGTAAGCAGAAAAAAACACATTTTCTTTTTCTGATTCGAAACGAAAAAAAATCGTTTTCCAAAATGCAGATATTTAACTAAAAATTATTTCATATAATCTAAGTACTTGTGTAAAATTATTTGCCTCCATTTTTAATTCATTTGTCAATATGACTGAGAAATTTTTCAAAAGTTTTGACAATATGCAAATGAAAAATACAAAATGATAAAAAAAAAATGTATCATAAACATAGAATTTTTTTCATTTTTTTTATAACTTACTAAATATTTCTATGAAATATTTTATTACTCATTTCAAAAACATGAACTTTTAAAAAATAAATTTTTATTATCTCATATTAAACTCACTAAAAAAAAGAAATTTTTAACTCGTATTCTTTTTAAAATTACATGTTGAAAATTTCTTGTTATGTCAGTGTTAAAATATTTAAAATGTTCAAAAAGTTAAAGCTTATTTAATGCACATTTTTATGTCTGACAGTGCCACAAAATGAATTGTATAATAGGTAAGATAAATGCTCTTATCTTTGTTATCTATAATTTCATATCTATGTTGTAAAAACATTATAATATGCTTTTCGCATATCCAAATGTATATATTCCGTCTTGGATTTCCATAGCTGAAATAAGCACAAAGACATTTTTCACTGAAAAACACATAGTATGACAGAAAACAAATTCATAGTTTTAGAAATATAGGATAAAGCTTAGAAAAGAACTTAAGGATTTGAAGCATACTCAAATCTTTCATAGCAAGTAAAGAGATCATCTTTATGTCCAACCATCTTAGTTCTGGTCTTTTAAATCATGTTATATTCCGTAAAGCTTCTTTTATTTTTAAAACAAGGACTGAATTTCTTGTTTTTCGAAACAAGAAACAATTGTTAAGAGAGGATAATAAATTAAGAAAATATATTTAAATAAAAGAAATAAACAAAAAATTTTGGTTTGTATTTTCTAATTCTTAAATAGTCCGCTTTCAGGTATTTTGCATTCTTAAAATTTGACATAGATTCATGTTACGTTCTGAATGTACACAAAGGCCATTTTGCAATGGATTTCTTTATTTTAAAACGTAATCAGATAACGAAGATAACTCATGATACAGTTTTTTCCTTGTCCTAATTTTCTCTCCATATCAGTGTTTACGCATAATAATAAGCTTAGATTTAATTTTACTCTTTAAAAGAGCGTTTCGTATTGAGTAAAAATAAGGTTTTTTGAGTTCCAGGGTTATGTCTTCATACATAGAAAAATTAATCGGAAATATTTTAAAATATTCAAAATTTACAACAAATTTACAGCGAATGATGCAAAACTTTGGAGAAATTAGGAATAAATATGGAATATATAAACAGAGCCTTTCTATATTTGTACAGCATGTTAGTAATAACAATAAGATAAAATGGAGAATGCTTTCAATAATTAAAATTATAAACTCTAGTAAATCACTAAAAGTGTTTTATTGTGGTGTAAGAGGATCTTTTCTTTTATAAGAATTTTTGTGAACCGTATCTCAAATGTGTGAGTGATTTCGTGAAATTTTTATAACAATGAATTTGTTTTTTAAGAATATTTTTTAATTTTCCGAATTTTTAAGCTATTTTTATAAGAGCTGTAATAATTTTTAACTAATATTCTAATAAACTAATACCCCAATCTTAATTATCCTAATAAACTAATCCTAATACATCTTAGTTATCCTAATAAACTAATACCCCAATTTTAATTAACAATTGTTATCATTTTAAAAGTTTTTTTTCGCTTCTTTTTTCTCTTCAGTTAATATTCTCTATTTAGTTTATACACAACCAACGGCATCAAAAACATGGGGAGGTTGAGTCTGCAAAGATCGATGTTTCTCTTTAAGTTCAACCCATTTTTACCATTTGTTTTAAAGTATTTTTGCTTCGTTCATTCATGCTTAATTATTTCTTTGTTAAAACATTAAATGCAGCAGTCCAGGATATGACTCCGATGGGATCCTCTATGGAGAATCCTATGGATGGTTGTTTGTCATTTTTTTCTGGTTTATTTTTCCTTCCATTTTGTGCTCATCCAACTGGTTAGATAACTCAGTGTTATAGACCCCGAGGACTCAGGTTGGCGCTATATTATATAATAACTGTTATTTTATTAAAGATTTCCATGGAGCAAATAAAAACAAAATACATTCATCATTTAGTAATGTACTTTTGTACGTAGCAAGATCTTAATTTTTAATTTAGTTTCTGTTTGTTCTATTTCTTGGCTTAAACTTCGTATATATTTGTTATTCTTTCGTCCATGAGTAGAGTATAAGTAAGTATAACAGCATCAACATCTTCAGTGGTTGCCTCATTCCAACACAAAATAAATAAATGCTATCAAACGGTTTTTCAAAAGTCTTTCTGGTATAAAAAAGATGAACAATCTATCTCCCTCTTGTATATGTGTTAAGGGCCATGATAAATCAGAGAGTCAAGCCTGCGATGTAATTTTTTAATTTCTTAGCACAAACAGTTTGAAATCAGTATTCTCATTGTAGAAAGCAATAAATAATTGGGATCTTTTTAAACTAATTGACCTATCATGCAGGTAATTGACCATCAATGCGAAAAAGGTAGTGTCATTTGTTTTATTACGCGAATTAATTTATGCAGCTTCTTTCTACTGTATTTTATAAAATAAATTGTTGCAACTGCATAGGTGGTTTTACATGACTATATCTACACACACACACACACACACACATCTATATATATATAATGATATTTTACTTACTCTTACTCTTAATTTAATCCAAATTAATTTCCAAGACTTTATCTTAATTTAGCCCATAGTAAAATATTCTCTTATTTTCTGATCTCATTCCACGTATAAAGCTGTGTAAAAATTACTGCACAATCAATCTACGTCTTAAATTAAAGTGGTCCCTTCGGTGCCCTTGAAAAGGTGTCAAAGGTCATCACGTGTATTGAATTGGCACATGGCCGGAAATCCCATCTTGTGTAAGACTAGTAATCATTTGTTCGTCCCTTTTTGCCTTCTTTCTTACTTTTGCTTTTATGCCCCGCTGAGTCTACTTGTAAATAAATTGCTTTCACGAAATGGATATTAAAGTTAATTTAAAAATATAACGTGTCTCTTCAACGTCTAAGAACCTGCATTCTGCTTCAATCAAAATAATGTTATATATAATATAATTTGGAAAAGTTAAAATGTATGATGATTTTGTGCTTCTTATTTTTTGTGTTGCTTATGATTTTGTGTTCCGCATGTGAGCCTCGAAAAGCAATACATCTTTGATATCAAACAATCAGCTTCTATATCCTTATCGTGAAGAAAGTTTTATGTCACTCCCGAAACCACTTCTGCATCTCCTTTTGGATCTTCGCATTTAAAGTAAACCAATGACTACATAGCTCTTTTGTCAAAGAACCGAAATTTTCATACTCATATTCAGAGCCGAATACTCATTTTCCACAATAATGCCACATCACAAGTAACAGGAGAGAATTGAAACTGAACACATGCTTAGATTTGAGTAGTTGTTCCATCTTCTAAACAGCCCTGATTTCTACATCTTTCACTCTTTTAAAGAAACACTTCATGATCGTCAGTTTAGGTCAGATTATGGGACCTCATAAGCATTATTGATATGGTTGTATGAGTAAATAAAATTTTTCTTCTCTGCTTCAGCGACATCAAAATTGCATTGCCGTTCGGAAGAGGGATGTCGAAAAATGACTCATCGTCACTTTTAATAAATTCAAAAGTTAATTTATGTCATTGATTGTCATATTTTTTTACTTTTTCAGGGACCTGTCGTACTGCCAGTCGAATATTTGTTTTTTCCTTTGCAGGTCAGTATTCTCACTCCTCTTTAGTAACATAAACTACACTTTATGATATTGTTTTTATATAAATTTATTTCATAACCAATAAGAAACAGAAGTATGGGCTAATTATCTTGATGTGAGGAAAAACATATTTAAGAATAATTTTAAAGATATCAGTTAGCAATTCTTTTCAATTTTAAGCACAGTACAATTTAGTTCTTGGCATGCAGAATTCTATTTCTGTAAAAAAAAAAAAAAATGTCAAGAAGGCTAAATTTTTATTAAAACATCCCTTTTTGGAGAAAAATTGAAAAGACTTTGCTACTGTAAGAATCAATTAAGAAAATACAATCAAGAGTAGCATATTTTCCTAAAGTATCTTAAAATTGAAATATCAAATGTTTCCTTTAGTATAACATGTACTTCAGTTAATTCCCAAAACTTTATATATAATATTAAATTTATGCCTTTTTAAATTGATTCCTGATTTAATAATCTATTTTATATGCCTTTTTAATGCCTAAAAATGAATTTTAATTGTGTTTATAATACCTAATTAATACCTTTCATTCAAACATAAACGATTGATGTTCAAACTATCCCTCTCCCACCTTATCGGTTCCATATTCAGAAGAGAATAGAGAAGCCTATTTTGAATTGAAGGGTGCCCAAACTAACAACTTAAAGCAATACAACTGAAGCTATTTGCTTTTTTCTTTTTAAATTGGGCCAACCAGAGGTACGTCTTACCACAGTGAGGAGATGACGGGACGTACTTCCTTCGGGTAGGGTTGTACCGTGGCTGGTGATGGCCCTTAGGACTCAACCACAGTTCCCGCGGCCCAGTCATTTAGTTTTTATGGTTTAAATCCGTGTGCTTTCTTGGCGGGTCGGAGAGTTAGATGGTTGACTTACCACAGTGTGGAAACCCCCGGGGGGCATCTCGAAATGAAGATGAGATGCTTCCGGTATGGTGGTTGGATCTCGCCACCCTGGGCACACAAAGGGTATGGGATCTGGCTCCTCCCCTCGATGACGGGACGTACTTCCCTCGTGATGGATTGTACCGTGGCCGGTGATGGCCCTTAGGACTCAACCACAGTTCCCGCCAGTGTTGCTGTTGCGGCGATCCGCTCATTCAGTATTTTTATCCGTGCGCCTCTGGGCTTATCGGAGAGTCAGTTGTATGACTTACCACAATGAGGATAATTCAACAACGCACCATTACTATATAGACAAGGGGAGAAAATTCCGATTAACCATCATGCACCCCCTACCCCTCTTGCATCACGGTTCTGTAAAGAAAATCAAATATTTCGGATTTAAACTCATGGTCTGATTGTGACTATAATTTGTTACAGGTCTACAATTTTTATGTCCAGATTACACAAAAGAAGAATTATTATCTTGTTGGCAATCAAATAGACAGGCAGACAGTCAACTACTTAACTGGCTTGGCCCAAATTTGATTCTGATAATAAAACGTAGTGAAGAATTTTATTTACCTTTATTATTGCTTATTGAAGTGTTGAATTTTGTTCAGATATACATGAAACGTGGTATACTGCAAGTCCCATTGATGAATTTCGCCAAATATTTGTTATAATGGCGTTCCGCAGATTTTAAAATTAAATATGAAATTTTCCTTGGCTAACTTGTTTAAAAAAAATACAGGTAATCATACATGTACATAAATAGATAGACATCTTGTTAAAAGTGATTCCAAAAATAGTTTTTCCGAATACAGATAATATAAACCATAGATATTCTTCAAAATTGCGAAACTAAATTTTTATTTTGTAACATAACAAACTGCGAACCTAAATACGCATAACTTAATTTATTTTTTGAATATTTATATGGATGTTTTGCTTATAATTTAAAATTTGAATAATAACTAAAATTAAATATGGTGAGTATAATGATATTAGCATTTTTTTTTCTTTTACTGGAAAAAAAAAAACATTCAAAACTTTTTTTTCCCTTTTGGTACTGAAAAGAGAAAATTCCCGCAAGAATCATTTAGCATGTTTTATGATGACTTCCACATCTTGCTAACGTGAGATGAAATAATATGCTAAGTTTCAAGTAAACAATATCCAAGAAATTCAAATGGATTTCTATTTCTACTCTCTCTAAATCTGGAGAGTAAAAAAATAATGATTCCCAAGAGACAAATAGTTCACAGAAGGGTAGCCGCACTTGGCAGTTAATGTCCTTAGGTGAAAATGGGAAATTGTGGTGGTTAGTTTAGTGAAAAAAAAAAAAAAAAAAAAAAAAAAAGGGTTTTCATTTTCGCCTTTCTAGTGTTTTGGCTTTCTTCCAGGGCCTGCCTATTCAGAAGGAAAAAGTAAGGATCTATTATTCTCTGACCAATCCAAAATATAGCTACTCCTGAAATAACTCGCCATTTTGTTGCTATAAGTGTTAGATTATTTTTATCCATAAGTTTTTTTTCGATTCTAGATAAAAACATTCTATAACCCAAAATGAAAAGGAATTTATGTTCAACCTGAAAAAAAATTTGATTAATGGTAAGCCATTGGTTACTTCTCCAACATAAATGAAAATAGATCACGTCATTTAGAACATAAAAAATAGATGGATCAATCAAGTCCTAAATTCGATTAAGGAGGTAACAAATTTGACACTTGATTAGATAATGGCAGGGTGAAACACTGGTCAATTACTGGCCTGCAAAAGGTCATAAACGTTAACGAGAAAGTGTTAAATGACATGAAGCACGGATAGTCTTTTAGAATTAATCAAGACTTTTGATTAAATTAATTAATAACTCATGGGAAAATTAATATGTGACTCTGTGTAGTCCTGACATTACTATAATCAACATTTGATCCCGGTATTCAAATACTCCGATCGAATGACTTAACAATAATGGTCGATACATTATGAACAAATTATGAATAAGAATTATCACGTTATGTTACATCATTTACTTTATTCAAGATTACATATGCATTTTCTTGTTCATTTTTCAACTGCTTTATACTGGAAAAATTAGCACAAAATTGCCTTATGCTAACATATTTTGTTGTTTTCTAAATCCCGTTTAATAAATATATTGTTACGAATATGTAATATTATATAATTTGAATAATCGACCTTAATAGAAAAATATTAGCGCCATTCTTTATTGAATTATCTCTGGTGTCAGAAAAGCAATATCATATACATGAGTAGGGATTGCAATACCGGTATACCGGGATCACGAATACCGGTATTTTGAGCCATTTTAAAATTTTGTAATACCGGTATTCACAAGTTTAAATACCGGTTTTTCGGTATTTACTAGAAATTTTTTTAATTGTCTGCACTATATGTTCCGGGATCGCTAACGTAGCAAAATAGTATACGTTTTTTTTTCTCCTAACGGGTTAAATTAATTAACTAATTAATGGCTTAATTAATTACTTAAATCTAAATTAGCGAAACATGGATTATCCGTGAAAGAAGATATTGTATCCATAACAACTAATGGAGCAACAGTTATGAAAAAAGTTGGAAAGTTGATTGGTGCAAATCAGCCATTGTACTATACTCATGGAATTCAATTAGGAGTAATAGATGTATTGTACCAAAAAAATAAAGAACAGAAGAATCCAAATGTTGTGGCTATAGAAACTTCGGATTCCGACATTGAAGAGAGTAAGAGTGAGAGTAATATTGACAATGAAGATAATGACAATGTAATTGTTGAAGAAGATATTGCTAATGAGGATGAAATATTAACCCATCAAGAATTGCTTCCTATAATTTATAAAGTTCGAAAAATTGTCAAGATATTTAAACGTTCCCCTACAAAAAATGCCATATTACAAAAATATATACTAAGTGAAAATAAAACAGAATATATGTTAATAATAGATTCTAAGACACGTTGGAACAGTTTGCTCTTAATGATGGAACGATTTTTGAAATTTAGAAATCCTATCGAAAAAGCAATAATCGACTTAAACCTGTAAATTAATTTTTCAGATAATGAATTCGACTTAATATCCAAAACTATATCAGCTCTACTTCCAATAAAACTGACTATAGAGGCATTATGTCGGAGAGATTTTAATTCATTAACAGCTAATGCAACAATAAATCTCATGTTGCAGTCATGAAAGAACAGCACACATCACTATCTGAAGAATTATATATTACATTGAAAAATCGCACAGAAGAAAGGCATACCGAAATAGAAAATGTCTTATGGTATTAACATAATTATAATGATTTTAAAAATAAAAATGAAAAAGAAGAAAAGAAAATAATCAATTCAAATCTGATTAAGTTTATAGTAAATTTTCTTAAAATTTTTTACCCACAACCCTATCTACATTCAGAAGAATTCGGTTCAGTTATCGAAGATTATGATGACAATAATATCGATAGTGAAAAGAAATTGTATCTTGAACAGAAATTAGAATTAGCGATAAATTAAAAAAAAATCAACGAACCAAAATACAATACAGAAATCAGCTATATCCAAAACCATCCGACGAGAAATTGATTTATTTGAAGATGAGGGATTTGGAGGTAAATACTTGGAAAAAATATATTGCGCATTGCTAACAGTATTACCAATTAGCGTAGATGCGGAAAGAGCGTTTTCGACAGCTGGTAATTTTCACACAAAATTACTTTTCAGGCTTAAAGACAGTACAATTGATGCTTTATGTTTTTTAAGATCACATTTCAAAAATTTGTAATAGTACCACGGACTGAATAGTGATATTTACACTTTTTTTGTGATTTAAATAAATAAGATGTTCCTTTACTTTTTTGTGATTATATACTGCTATAATTTATAAGTTACAAATTATTTTTTGTGATATTTACATTCTAACAAAACTGGCAAATAAAACAAAGAAACACCTGTGTTTTCTTTCTTTTTCTAAAATTTCTAATACCGGTATTAAAACCGGTATCCCGGTATTAAGGTCTAAACAATACCGAATACCGGTATTGAAATTTTGGTCCAGTATTGCAATCCCTATACATGAGTCATTAAATTATATGAGTTATTTCATAAGACTTTGTGCAATAATTTTTACCTTTATTTTCCTCTTCTATCTAGACTTCTGTTTTATCACGAAAGAGTGTTGTTTAACCATAAAATTATCTGAAGGATTCCTTTCCGATGTTTTAATAATATGTTTCGTATATCGAATTGTTAAATTTATTTCCTTCCCAAATTTATCAGAGTGATATACGTTTTATGAACAAGGATATGCAGTGTCATAGCAATAACATAATATTTATGAAACTGAAGAATTAAACTCCAAAAATATTAGCAAACAATCGGAATTGACTCAGGTCTAAGCGTATTACAGTTGTAACATCGGCAACTTCGTTGAGAAAAACATGAGCGCTCAGAAAATTTTTAGCAACAATTATCAATTTTTGATAGGTCATTTAAAACTACTTTTCTACTTCTCAATTGTGTGACTTGCAAAGAAACATAAATAAACATAATATAAACATTTATATATATAATATACATATATATTTATATGTATAATTCAATATACAAGGTAATTCAAAATGAATATAGCAATTACAAACGGCTATAACTATTTAATGAAAAAGAATTTATCGATAAGATTAACACATAATGTAGACGGAACTTCAAAATTTTGTATACATACGTCATAGATGTTCTATATGACTTCCCTTGGTCACATGGACAATATTTAGGGGGTTTTCCATTTCATGCCATACATTCTGACGCATGTCTGCAGTCACCGACGCAAGCGCATTACAAGTGTGTACTTTGAGTTCTTCCATTGTTTTGGACATGGGAAATTATGAAGTTTCCGTCTACATTATATGCTAATCTTATCAATAAATTCTTTTTCATTAAATAATTATAGTCATTTGTAATCATATTCATTTTGAATTACCTTGTGTAATAAATTATAAATAAAAAATAAATAAAATAAATAATTATGTCCCACTATGCCTTTTATATTTATTATTTTTTTATTTTAATCATATTTCATTAATTTATCCTTCTAGTTCTTATTAGTTTATTAATTTCGCAATTTTTAATAATACATCACTACTCTATTTCTTTTCAACTTACCATTCAGTTTTTAACCACTTAAACAAATTTGTACTATCGGAAATTCACAGCAATTTTCAAAAATGAGCTTGTTCAGACAACGCATTTATATTTAGAAATATTTATTTCTTATGCATATGGGGATAGGATTAACCCGATTTTTAATTTGGCCGATTTACATGATGTCACGTAATAAACTTGAATCTAGATAATATCAATTCCATTCTATTTCCCAACAAAATTTGCAGATCCAAAAGCTAAATTTTTGCTAAACGGTTAATTTGTGAGTAAATAAATTTCTTTTTTGGAATTCAACTAAAGTTGGAAAAGACTTTTATTAAACTACAACTTTCGTGAAATGACAGAATACTAAAACCACCTTCCATAAATATTTTGAGTTTACAAAGGCAGGTTTCATTCTTTCATTTCTGAAATCAAATGCGATTACTATAAATCAACCAATAAACACATTTTTGAATTAGAAATCGAACTCAGTTCACTTTCTTGATAAATTTCAATAAACTCTAAAGAAGAATTTTCGTACCCAATTGGTTCTTATTTCTTACTGCCAAGGATATTAGCTGAGAACGAAATAGCTCGATATAAATGATCCTGATTCTTCGATTGCGTGCTGTCTTTCAGATCATATCGATAGGTATTTGACATTTTATAAAAAGGTTAATTCGAATGTAATGATACGAATAAATCACGACAAGAAGTTATCTTTTTCTTTAAGGGAAATTTAACCCATTTTATTTCTTTTTATTACTGTATAGTTTTAGAACGACTCAAATATCTGATACTGATGAAAATCGATTTCTCTAAAATTGTTTATGCAAACGATTTTTAATGTTTTATTAAACCATTTTTATAAGCCATTTTTAAAAAAATCATTTGACTTCAAATTTTATATCAAAATTTAATTTTTAAATTTATTAAATTTAAAAAATTTTAAAAATTAATTTAAATTATTAATTTTTCTATTTTTATATCAATATTTAACCATAGAGTTCTGGCTAGAAGTACTGATTTATAATCTTATCTCTACAATCGATGATAGCATGAACGGCAGAATGAAATTCTGACGATTATAGTCTCGTAGCTAATGGATAGTAATATATGATATTCGTTTTATTTATTTGAAAAAGAAATATAATTGATCCTTCAATAACAAACTTATCGTTTAACAATTCTCTAAAGCCGTATTATTTAAACAATACAGGTGTCAAACAATGACGTAAAACTGACGAGTATGTAGACACCTTTGTTGAACGCTGCTCTGCCTGCTGCATAGATTATTTCCGCAGTCTATATTTTGTCAATAGTTAGTTAAAAAATAATTATTCTGCTAGAAATTTTTATCTCAAATAGTTATTTCATTGGAACTGATCTCAAGTGGACACTTCGGTCTTTTTGCTGATGAAGCACAGAAGAGAATGTCTAATCATTAACTTTTAGTTTACATATAAACGGAATATCAAAATAACTTTTGAAAAATGAGAATTTGGTGGTGAAATATGAAAGTGCTTTAGCCCTTTATAAAAACAACGGAAGGTAAGACCTATACTCTCTTATTTAGTTTAATTACTGTTTGTTCAGTTTTGTTATATCTTGTTTAAAAGCAACAGAAGAGTTATTTTAAATCAGACAGGGAAATTCTGAGTACTGATCAAATGACGTGGGTGACGTCTAAGCTGGTGACATAAGTGAGTGACTAAGCTGATGAAGGTTCCACATGACATCAGTGAGAGGAAATTTGTTCCAAACGAATTTAAAGCGCAATAGAGCCTCTTACACGACTTTTCTTTTGTGAAATTTAGTTTATTTTTATTATTTCGGAACCATCCTGTTCCAAGATCGAAACCTTACCAACAAGTCACCGAGTACCTACAGTTATTTGTAACCCCTCGTTTGTTATTTTTTTTTCTTTCCTTAAAGCATTCCATTTTGTGAAATGCGATAAAACAGGGAAGTAAAATTTTAAAATAATTTGATTGAAATATTGGTTCAACAGTAGGTAATTCTTAATGATTATTAACACATCGCCCTTAAGAAAATAAAAATATATACATATAGGTATATCATCTATATAAAACCTACGGAGAAGAAAATTTTTCTGGAATAGTTCTGTGTGAATTCATGAATTGTATCAGAAAATTCGAATATCATATAGATGGTGCAATATCTGTTTCAACCATTAGGGAAATATTAAATACCTTTAAAAAAAATCCGTCCAGTGAGGTTATAGTAAGAAAACCAATAAAGTCGATAACGGATAATAATAATTTATTCTAAAAAAAATCTGAAACACGAGTAGTAAAAAACAGACGAAATGTACATAAAGCAGTACTTGTACAGTACAAAATACATAGCAAATAAAAAAGTGTTAAATAAATAATAGCGCAAGACAACTTTGTTCAGAGAGCTATGGGGCTAATTGTACAGGGGAGCAATATTAGAGGTAGGTAACAATAAATATTTCTGTATATGTAAAAGTATGTTCCTTCATATGGGGCAGGGAAGCAATATTACAAATATGTAGCAATATATAGCTACATATTTGTAATGAAAACTCTCTTCATTGGTATGAGGGGGGCCGCGGTGGCCTGGTGGTAAGGTCTCGGCTTGTGAACCGTAGGGTTTCAAGTTCAAGACCCGATTCCACCGAAGAACAGGCGTATAAGGGGATCTATTGCACGTTAAATCCGTCATGCCAAACGTCCTCCCGCTGGTGTGATATGGAGTGGTGTGAAGAGGGGGGTGCCAGCTCAGGTGTCGTCGTCGTCATCTGACCGCGGTTCAAAATGACGAGGTCCGTCCCAAAATAGCCCTAGTGTTGCTTTACAACGGGACGTTAATATAACTAAACTAAACTAAACTTCGTTGGTGTGGGCCTAATTGTGCAGGGAAGCACTATTAAAAATATGTAACAATATATAGCTCCATATATGAAAACACTCTTCTTTGATATGGGGTAAATTGTGAAGGGTATCAATATTACAAATATGAAGCAATATATAGCTCCGCATATGAAAACTCTCAACATTGATATGGGGCTAAATGTTTACAAGGAAGCAATATTACAAATATGTAGCAATGTATAACTCCATGTATGAAAACTCTCTTCCTTATTATAGGCACTTTTGTGCAGAGAAACAATATTACAGACATAATAGCAATATTTATTCATTTTTTGGCATTAAAAAAGCTTTCGTTGTCTTAATAATGAAAAATAAATATTTTTTTTTCTTTCAATGCAAAATATTCAAAGCAGTAGTTAAATTTAAACAAATGATTTTTCTGCCGATTTGCAATATATTAACATTCGTCCTTCAATAGTTAGAATAATATTTTCCGAAAAATAATTTTCCATACCTTTTCATCCAATTTCTTTTCTAAAAACTTTTGTTAAAGATAATATTGCCGCGAATAAAATTTCGGCGAAAGAATTCCCAACTTCACAGAAAAAAAAATAAAAATGAAAAAAAAAAAAAAATGTGATAATGGAAAACTTAATGACTGGGTCTTCGAGAAAAGGGGTGGTGCCTGTTTTATGAAACCATGACTACCGAAGGTCATTAAGAAGTAGTGCACTTGCATTTTTAGACAAGTAGCTCTCAGACATCTTGTCTGAGCATTGATTAGTTAATCCTGGAAATAGAGTTAAACCTTACAGTTGATTATTTTATGGTGGCGTGGAGATTTTATTGTTGCTTTACCTTGGAAGTGAACCAAGTTTTATTTGGCAAAATATGCAATAATAAGCTATTTCACCTTCCGGCGGATTAAGAATTATTTTAATTCGCGATTAATAAAACAAAAATTTATATTAAACAAGAAGATAAAATATTATTAACTTTCTTGTAAAATATATCTTTGAAAGATTTTTTTAATCCCACGATTGCTTTTAAAAACCCTTTTTCTTTCACTAAAACCTTTTTAACTAAGATGAAATATTTTTAATTCAAAATTAAATATCTTACTTCCAAACATTTTATTAAAATCATACCTTATTTTTAAACTTACTCAACATAAGAAAAAAATAAATCGAATCTTTGTACCATGATCATCAACAAAAGAAAATAAACCAGGATAAAATATTAGTGCCAAAAATGAAAACGGATTTTTTTCATTATAACAATAAAAATATTATTGTTTAAATCTATTTAAAAGTTGACCAAAACTAGACAAAAGACATTTCATGCAACTAAATTGGTATCATCAAAGGATCATTTTTTTAAATTTTTAAATGGGGTAAAAAAATCAATTGTTTTCAGTGATATTATGCAGTTATAGCAGAAAAATTTCCAAATCTCGCTTCATTTTTAATTAGTTAAAGCTCTAATTTAAATTTAAATAAAATTATGATTACACAATCTCACCCTTGAAAGTCTATATATATATGCCAAATTGAGTAGTTCTAGGTCAAATGGTCTATCCTGCAGAGCACATAATGCGTATTTTTTTTTCTTTTATTATTAGTACATATAGTGAAACATAGAATTCAAGATTTTAATATATAAAATGGGACTAAATATTAAAATTACACAAAATTTAGTGATATTTCTAATTCTATCCGTATATATTTATGTAGTTAAAATTTTGTTTTACTTTATGCTTATCATACAATGAGTAGTTGTTTGTTTCTTTATGTGTTTATTCAAAATTTTAATTGAAACTAATTAAATAAAGAAAGGTTTCATTTTTTTCTTAAATTTTTTTGGTAATTAATGTATTCAAAAAGTCTCTATATCAATTTTTTTAGTAAATGCAGCAATTGTAACGTTTAAAAGTCCAGTACATCAAATATGAATTTAATTTAAAAATTCAATCAGTAACTAAGACCAAACTGTATTGAAACTGGTATCTGAGAAGGTTTACAAACATTGTACAAAATTGGAACACCGTACAAAATTGGATCATTGCTATTTGTTGTACGAAGTTTACCTCGGAAGCTGCTATTCATTGCTCACACAAAAAACAATTCTAATAAAATAATTATAAAAGCTTGAAATATCAAAATTTTCAATACAATTCTAAAGTATCTATATCTCGAAATACTGCTTTGAATTTATATTCTTACTGCAAAACTTAAACTATCTAGGAATTTAAAATTCTTTTAATTTTAATTTTTGCCGGTTTTAATTTTTAAAGTAGACGTTTATGAATATAAGTTGCTCAAAATGAAGAGCCCTAAAATATTACTATTAAATTACTTTTCCAAACAATAAGCTCTGTCTGGGAGCGTTAAGAATATAATGGTACAAGTACCAAGAATAAACATGCAGAATTTAACTGTTATAGAGTAATCGATTTTCGTAAGAGAAGCTTAAAAGAAGCGGCCCTCTTTTGGGGAAAAAGGAAGACACGGGAATCATATCTTCACTTAATCAAATCCGGAAAGTTCTTGCTGTGTCAGATCAGATGATTCAAAGTGTAATGTGATGGGTGATTCGGACGTCGGAAGAAAAATCAAAAATAAATAATTCAAGATGAATGAAGATAGTTTCAGATAGAAAGCAATTTTTTGTGCGTCGCAAAACTGGTATTGATTATTTAGTACTAGAAGTTTCTAAAATTAATGGAGATATGCCTCATATAACTCAGTGTCAGGAGTAATGGTTTACAACTATTCAATGTATCGTCCTTCATTTTATGAATCAGATGTCAAACGAAGAATAAATAGTTTTAACTAATACTTTGCAATACTATCAGAAATGGGGTTGTTGTGAAAAATGTAGTTACTCATTTGATGTATTCTGATATATTCATGTGATGATTAGATGCGTGCCAAAAAAGGCATTACAACGGTAAAAAGCTCATAAATGAAATTTTTAAAAAAAAGAAGTATAATTTAAATAATAGTCAAAGGACTAGTCGTTCAAAAAAATTTCATGCGCATGTATAGTAGGTGCAAAGGAATTAAAGGAAAAGGAGCAGGCATAAAAAGAAAAGGTAGAGAAAGTCTGAATGACTCATTAGAGCCCTACATAATCTCACACGGTAACAGTATCATTTAAACATAGTTAGTAAACAATGAAATTTACCAAAATTAGCCAATATAAATTTGAAAAATAGATAGAAAAAGGAAAATAAGACTTTTAAAGTAAACAGAAAAAAATATGAATAAATAAATGGGAAAAAAAGAAGAAAAATAAACCAGAAAGATAAATATATACATTGACTCAGTCTTAGGTAGAATCCATGCTGAAATTAAAAGGGCTAGAAAAGGAGTTCATTTTGTATTATTTTCCCTTATGATCTCAAAGTACTGTTCACTTATAACAACATTTGACTTTCTCTGTTCATACTTCGAAAGGTTCAGACACTGGTAGAATCCAATTTAAAGTTTGCTATTTCTAAAAAAGCTTTAACAATTGAAACACTAAGAGAAATGCAAAATGGTATGCACCGAGGTATAACTAACGAAAAGTAGTTCAGTTTAAAGTAAAATAATATATGGCTCATTTTCTACATGCGCTCCAGCGTAGAATATAATGGTTAAACAGCAAACAAGGAAAAATAATATAAAAAAAATATATTTTCTGAAAAATAGTGAAACAGTTAAAAATAAATTATTTTTGCATAAAAATTTTCTAAATAATATATGACACACAGAACATCAAATATTTAGTGGCTCAAGATATAAAATGTACCCTGATTAAATATTTTCCTTGACAAAAGAAGTTCCGGTTTCAATATCATCATCTTCCCTCAGCAAATTATTCATTTTTAACGTTATTGTTGACTTTTCAGTCGCCTTGTAATTTGACAACTAAAAATTTTTCATCAACTGACGATAAATTCAAACAAATTTAAGTTTTAACCATTTTTATTAGTTGTTATTTTCTATTAGTTGATATAACAAGCGTTGATCGGGAATAAAATACATATAAAACTGATATTATTAAAGTTAAAATTATTTTTATTTGATAAATAATTTTTGTATTAATTATAGCACATAAAAATCTATTATCGTCTGAAATATTTTTTTAATTAAAATGCAAATATTGATTCAACCAAGCGATTTTTAAAATCCTCAACTAGCTAATGTCTTTTATAAGTTATTAATATTTGTTACAGAATCATGTCAAGTTTTGTTTGTAATTTGGAAAGATAAGAAAGATTTTAATTAACTTTTTGAGGTAATTAAATAGATAATTCTCCTTAATAAAAAACATGAAAATAAACCAAATTAATAGCCATTTTCCTTATAAATTGTTAATAGTTTCTTTTTAATCTGTCATTTTAATGCATTTTCAGAATTTCGTTAAACTTTTTTGGAAAATAAACAATTCTTTTTAGACATTGTTATTCTTCGACAATAAAAAGTAAAGTTATATATTTTGTATAAAAAATCTTGAAAAATTTATTAAAAGCAGAGAAGAAAATTATTCAAAATTGAAATTTATGTCACTAAAAACTAAATTTTTGAATTTTAATATTACGCAAAAGTAGTTTTTGTGAAATAATATTTTCCGAAATTTCTAAAATTTTATATAAATTTTAATTAATTGAAATTTTTAGGACAACAGATTTTAACCGGAGTAGTTTATAAAACTTATTAAATAAACTTTAGAATTTTAAAAAAGTAAAAGTCACTGCCAAAAATATTTAAAAAAATAAACATTTTAATTGTTAAAACTTGAGTTTAAGAGTAATTTTGAAGGCTTTGTCGAAATTAGAGAAAATAAATTTTACTACAATAAAATTAGATCAACAAAAAATAACTTATTGCTGTTTAAGATGGTCGAAAACTATTTTGTATGGTAAATATTTCCTATGCTATTGGTGAAAAACGTTTAACGAAATTATTTTAATTTTTGCGATTTAATTAAATATTTTAAGAGTTGATTGTGCAATTCGATTTTTAACGACGACAAAAAAGCGCCAAGAAAAAATTTTCGCCAAATTATAAAAATATACTCAAGTGCATTATGATTTATTATGCAAACTTCTGAAAGTGCGAGTCACATGCTATATAGTTTGACGATTGAAATCGTATAGGTATAAGTCAAGTAATAATTTAAAAGAAATTTTAATTAACCGATTCTATAAAAATTACGTTCTTTAAGTAAACATGGGTTTCTCACATGCAAGCAAGGGAACCACACACAGACTGAAGAAAAACTCCGGAAATACTCTGTTTCCGGTGTCAGGGGTTGCCAGAATGTTCGCTTAAGGCAGAGATCTGTCATCCCAGCCGGCGACGAATTACAGTTCTGGTGCTACAATCGCCAAATTGGCCAAATTTTTTCTTGACGCTTTTTGGTCACTGTTGCAACCGACATATATCAAATTGATTACTTTTGAAAGTTCAAATTTTTGATATAAATAATACCTTAAAATGTATTTATTATAAGGTACTTTAAACCTTTTGGAGATGCACCTTAAAATGTTTTTCGTAACTTTCATCAATAGGAAATCGACAAATAACCATGTATATTTTTTGCTTTATATTATAAATAATAAACATTGGTGTAATAACAGAAAAATTAATTTGTCATCGCAAATAATTTTAATATCCCACAATTATTTTTAAAAAAATAGACTGTAGTTATTTTGATCTTAATATAATTTTATACCTTTCTTAAATCGATATTTCAGAGTTGTGTGTAGTTTTCGAAAGTATAAAAGTTCACTCCATTGAACGATATCCATTGCTGTCCTTTCTTTCTTCCAATGAGAAGTTTAGGGAAAAAAAGGGATTTCCGCATGAAGAGATTTAAACATTTTATACCATTTTCTTTCTTGCTTTTTCAGTTAGATAACTAGAAAAGAAAGAAGCTTTTAAAGACATAGAGCAAAACTTTTTCCGTTCTGTTTGGATTTAAAGAGATAAATGACCAACATGAAACAACAAGATAAAAACCTCATCGCCCCTTTTTATTGTATTTATTTTTAGGTTCCGAGGGCCACGATGCTATTGATTGAAAGCCTTTTTTTTATTATTTTTTTTATCTAATATCAATTCTTGAAGCGTAGAAATTCCATCCTGTATCGTAGCATTTTTTTTTGTCCCCTTGTGGTTGAATTATTTATTTTTGTTTCAATTCTTGAAGAGAAAACAAAACGTGACTTTCTTAAATACTTTTTGTTTATATTTTGTTCTTTTATATTAACTGGGGAATTCTTTTTGTGGAATATTGTCTACATGTCTGAATGAACTCCATAATATGAAAACGCATAAAAGATATATGATATTTCCTAGAGAGTCTTTAGTAAAAATCGATCTGCGTCAAATTTCATTCAAATCCGCAGACAATGAGACCGCCTTGCGCTTTTTAGTTTCTCAAAGTATGAAAAGAAATAATATATTAGAGTATTTCTATCAGCCTAACATCCATTTACGATTTCGTATATACCACCATTTTCTCGATCGAAAAAAAAGCATTTTCTACTTTTTTCATTTTCCAAAAAAAAAGTACTTATTTATAAAATTATCTTTATTGTCTAGTTTGAACTTTGAATTTTTAACGAGTATGGAATGAGAGAATAGATTTCAGCACAATATTTAATGAGTGAAATAATTTCTTTCTGAATTACTATCCTTCCAAAAGAAAGATATCTATAGTTACATCTTACTTATAGATATTGATAATCAGCCGTAATCATTCTTCAAAAAAGTGTTAATTTTATGAATGATTTATTAAAATGATGATTAAAACATTCAGTGAATACATTTTTTGTAAATCTCGCCAACAGAGGATATGTTCCTGCGCAAATTCACATTACTTGTGTAATTATTTTCCCAGTAACGCTTTTTTTAATTATTATACTCTAACTATTTACAAGCAAATCAAACCTAATTTTAAAAGAATACAAAGACATTATAAACAATAATCATGGAAATTTTATGTCATCAGGATTAATTCCTCAATATCCATAAAAAATCACGGGAAAGAGTGAAAAACATGAAGCATATTGTCATTTCTCAATATAAGACTTCTATATAGCAATGGCATTCCAGTTACGTTTTTAGAAGTTATGGCCGAACGCACTGCTTCAGAATAATCTACTACTTCAAGAAATGGTAATTATTCTGTTCCTTTTTTATAACATAAATTTCAGTAGAGAAACAAAAAAATTCTTCTCTATAAGCTACCGAAAATGCAGTTTTTACTCTCTGAAATTAAAGGATGTCTTTATGTGTATATGTAAAGAAAATATGTAAATCATCTCCAGGCTGCGACAACATAATTACCTTGTGTAATATCATTTTTTTCCCAAAAATTCCTGATACAATCCACTCTTTCTTTGTAACAAAATCTGTCACAAATATTCTTTCGAATTCTGTGGAAACATTAACTGAAATTAAAGGATGTCTTTCTGTGTATATGTAAAGGAAATATGTAAATCATCTCCAGGCTGCGACAACATAATTACCTTGTGTAATATCATTTTTTTCCCAAAAATTCCTGATACAATCCACTCTTTCTTTGTAACAAAATCTGTCACAAATATTCTTTCGAATTCTGTGGAAACATTAACTGAAATTAAAGGATGTCTTTCTGTGTATATGTAAAGGAAATATGTAAATCATCTCCAGGCTGCGACAACATAATTACCTTGTGTAATATCATTTTTTTCCCAAAAATTCCTGATACAATCCACTCTTTCTTTGTAACAAAATCTGTCACAAATATTCTTTCGAATTCTGTGGAAACATTAACTGAAATTAAAGGATGTCTTTCTGTGTATATGTAAAGGAAATATGTAAATCATATCCAGGCTGCGACAGCATAATTACCTTGTGTAATATCATTTTTTTCCCAAAAATTCCTGATACAATCCACTCTTTCTTTGTAACAAAATCTGTCACAAATATTCTTTCGAATGCTGTGGAAACATTAACTGAAATTAAAGGATGTCTTTCTGTGTATATGTAAAGGAAATATGTAAATCATATCCAGGCTGCGACAACATAATTACCTTGTGTAATATCATTTTTCCCCCAAAAATTCCTGATACAATCCACTCTTTCTTTGTAACAAAATCTGTCACAAATATTCTTTCGAATTCTGTGGAAACATTAACTGAAATTAAAGGATGTCTTTCTGTGTATATGTAAAGGAAATATGTAAATCATCTCCAGGCTGCGACAACATAATTACCTTGTGTAATATCATTTTTTTCCCAAAAATTCCTGATGCAATCCACTCTTTCTTTGTAACAAAATCTGTCACAAATATTCTTTCGAATTCTGTGGAAACATTAAATTATTATTCCATTCTCAAACTTTAAAAAGGATCATCAAATCAATTGATCATTAGCTAACTGTGTCCTCTAGCTGCTTTTCCAAATTCTTTGAGAAAATGATGGTGATGAATTATGTGATATACTATTTGGCATTTTTCATGATCTATATGAACGTAATCTACAAGACAACATATCTATATTTATTCAGACATTTTTAAATCATTGAAAATTTACTGTTAGAATCGAAGATTAACTGTTCATTTCAGAACTATTTTGTTCAAAAGGGAAACGTACTTCTTAAAGAACTTTCTCTTATCAGTGGTATTTCATTAATCGATGGCATTCTACAACGACTTCCGCTTTTTGAGTAAGGCTTTTTTTGTCCAATAGATAATATTATTGTATAGAATGGGAACTCCAATCAGCTATAATTAAAATTGATCAGACAGAGTCCAAATTGACCGTGGTCAAAGTTGATGATTCAACAAAAAGGATCTATTTTTAATTAATTTTGTTTTTCCAGTTAAATTATGTTGTACATACTTTTTTTGTAAAAGTTATCCACATCTAGAAACATGAGATTTTTATGGACGATTGATTTATTAATTCTGTCAATGAAAGAAGGATTTTAAGTACTACCTTCGACAGGAAACTGACTTTCCGATCCCACGTGATACAATTGTAGAAGAAATTCGGAAAGGCTCTGAATACCCTAAAAGTTCTTTCAAGTGCATCTTGGAGAACTCCACGAATATCTTTGCTCTTCATTTATAAAGCAAAGATTTTCTATAAGATGGATTATGGATACTTGATAAATGGCTCCACGCAACAAAGGGTGTTACAAATATTAGATCCCATCCATCACTTTGTTCTAAAACTTTTCAAAGGAACATTTCGTACTCCACCTGTTGAAAGTCCATACGTCGCATGTTGCGAACTTTCTGTCGACTACAGTCATGGGATATATAAAACTCTTATCTCTAGCAAAATTTTTAAAAAACTAAGACAATTTGTATTTTTTTTTATAAAATCCCAGACTAACCATCATTGCTTCATATTTCACTAATCCCACAAATATTCTTGATAATTTAAATATAAATATAATAATATCCTGTGCCCAGTTTAAAATACCATCTCACTCCATGGCAATCACATGAATTGAAATGCTTATATCCCTTCAAAACTTTTGATAAATCTAACACAGTCTATTGACCCAAATGGTTTATCATCAACAATTATTAATATTCCAAGTTTTTACAGATAGCTCAAAATGCATTTCTTATATTTCATTTACTTTTGCTTTTGTAAATTTCGCCTTTCTATTCCAAATATATCCATCAAGTTCTGTTTCAAATCTCTAAAATCCTCTATTCACTGTCAAAAATTGTCGATATTCCTCCTGATAATTATATTATTTATTTGAATTCGTTAAGCGTCCTAAAATTCTTGCCATCACTCTATCGTTTTAGTCACCCCTTGACTTGGCCACGGTGGCCTGATTGTAAGGTCTTGGCTTCGGAACCGGAGGGTTTCAGGTTCGAGACCCGATTCCACCGAAGAACCGTCTTGTAAGGGGGTCTGTTGCACGTTAAATCCGTCCTGACCAAACGTCCTCCCGCTGGTGTGGTGTGGAGAGGGGGTGCCAGCTCAGGTGTCGCCCTCGTCATCTGACCACGGCTTGAAATTACGAGGTCCGTCCCAAAATAGCCCAAGTGTTGCTTCAAACGGGACGTTAATATAACTAAACCTAACTAAACCAAACCACCCATTCACTTTAAGTATTCCTGAATTGCATAATATTCTTACAAATAAGGAATATCCTATTATGCTTTGTTTAGTTACTTCTCAAGTCGGTACATTTGGTAATTAATTGGCGAATCAACGAAATTTGCCTCTAATATTTTAAGCCATTTAGTCCCTTTCAAAGGCATTAAAAGGCATATTAAAACCATCAACTCTAAATAGTAAACGCAGTGAAACTTTAAACAGCCAAACGAACTTCATTTCATTAAACACATCTTTTACTTTTGGCCTAGTTTATCTAACATAATTCTCGGCACATTTCGTACCCGATTCAGAATCGGGATATCCATTTGCTAAACAGAAAACTCGCCCCTTGATGCACAGTATGCCTATGCTCAATTTTAGTCCTAGAAATTCTAATAGAATGTCCACATTTTCAATTTCAACGCATTCGCTACTGTCATTTTTCCAGTATCATTTTAAAAGACATTTTTCATAAATTTCTTTATAGTATTTTAATGGTAGAATTATTTATACATCTTGGTATTTTCTCAAGTTACCAATTTAAATATAATCCTAATATCGTTATTGCCACATATCGCTCTTTTCAAGACATTCTAAGCATTTATAAAAGGATTTCCAAACACTCATTGTTGCCTTTTGGAACAATCATATGAAGCTTATAAATTCAAAGTCATAGACTGACTCTCCGACCCGCCCGAAAGCACAGGGAAAAACCTAAATGACCGGACCGCCGCAATAGCAACACTGGCCAGAACTGTAGTGAAGTCCTAAGGGCCATCACCGGTCATGGTACAATCGATCCTTAAGGAAGTACGTCCCGTCATCGATGGGAGGAGCCAGATCCCCACCTTTTCGTGTAACCATAAAGGGTGGCGAGAATCAACCACCATGCCGGAAGCTTCTCATCCTCAATTACGAGGTGTCTCCCGGGGGAAGCTTATAAATGGAAACCAAAACGTTTAGCCAAATGGTTACACGATACACTGTCGGGTAATCATAAGCACTGAAATCGGTATGGCAATAGATTATTTTCAGCATATTAACAATGAATAAAATGCAAGCATTTTATGAAATAAATAATAAATAATATAATAATGATAAAATAGTAAATTAATAATAAATATTTGATGTGTGCTTGCAGGAAGCAGTCAGAACGATGGATCGATTCATTCCATCTTCGAAGCAGCCGCAACACTGGAGCAGAAATTACAATGGGTAAGACTTACATTCACATTAATCATCTTTCTTTCTGTAAATAATAATAATTAAGCCAAGCTATTTATGGATCATCGCCAAAGATATTACTTACGTAAAAAGCAAATGTATATATTTCATGCATAATATGTGTCGTTGGCATTCAACAGAATGGATATAAATGTTGCCACTTGGCATGTTTATATACATTCAAATCATCATTTTTTAACTTTCATCATTTTTTCAAATCATCATTTTTTTTATTTGTTCCAAAAATGATAATGAAAAAAGATTGTAGAAGGATATTATATGAAATACAAACGTATCTCTTCATATGGCATCATCATTTAAACGAATGTCATATAAATATTATGCCCTTTCTGTAATTCTCTTTTAAAAAAAGCTTTTTTAAAGTGTAAAAATAATGGTGAATATGTGCCATTATCAGTTAGCAGAATGGTGTATAAATGGGGACAATCGTAAAGTCTACAAGCTGATATTAATTGCGTTAATTGGAGTAAAAATATTTTTCTGGTGTTTTATAAAAAATTAATTTTAGTCGAACAGTTAATCCCTGTAGCGTCTTTCGGGGATTTTCTTTTGTTCTTTCCAGTGTTGTTTGGTTTGTCTCCGCATTTTAAATCATGCTAAACTATAAATTTAACGACATTTGGGATACATTCCCAAATGTTGGAATGTATCCCAAACATCCCAAATGTATCCCAAATGTTGGAATGTTCCCAACATTCCCAAATGTTGGAATGTATCTCAAATGTTGGAATGTTTCCAACATTCCCAAATGTTGGAATGTTTCCAACATTCCCAAATGTTGGAATGTATCCCAAACATCCCAAATGTCAGAATGTTTCCAACATTCCCAAATGTTGGGAATGGATCCAAATGGATCCATTTGTATCCATTCACAAATGTTGGTAGACTACTATAATTCCCTCCCTCTCCATTCCTTCATATCATGATTTTGACTGTCATGACACGATGTGCCATTCTCTTCATTTTGATAAGTGAGCCTAACCAGAAGACCATAGGCCTTCTTTTTAAAAATATCTTTAATTTTTGTTATTGAATCAAACGTAAATAATTAATTTTGAAAATAGAAAGGGTACAGTTAATCTAGACGGGAATGCCAGAGTTGCATGTGGAAAATAATTGTTGTTTTGAGGTATTATTGTAATGGACAAACAGACAAGCAAGCACATGCACTTTTTTATTCACATTTAAATGTAAAGCACTTTATTTTTAAGCGCAAAAATGACCATGTTACTCTAAAATGCTTCGCGGTAGATTTCCACTTTCCAATAAGAGAATAGTAAAAGAGATGAGACTGTCCCAATACTTCATTAACCTCATAATGATTAGTTTTAAATATAAAATTGGTTTACTCGAAATACTAATTTAACCATATTCTGTCAATATCACGCGACGCAGGTTCAAATTTACTAGCACTTCTTTAGTTTCAGAACCTAATAGTCATATCTCAAGAATAAGAATAAATTTAATTAATTTATGAAAAGCAACTTTTTCTTATATTTATGGAAAACCGATTTTTTTTTTATTTTGTTCAATACTATTACTATTGGCCTTTGATCTAATTTATTATCTCTAATTATAAATGCTGAAAATTTTTTTAATTAATTCCTCTAAAATTCATACCCACTTTGTGGTCGTTGAATGTGTTTGATAATTTTTTGATAATCGTTGATATTATTCTCATATTAAAATAATGTATTGTCATCAAAAACACACTAATGTGCAAAATTTGAAAACTTATTGATTGAAACACATTAAGACGTTGTGCGAAACTTCATTTAAAAAATTTTGTCTTTACAAGTATGAAACAAGTTATAGGAAATAAAAGTGTACGAATGGAATATAATAATATCTCGACACAAAATAAAATAACGTGCATAAAAAATAAAATTTTAAATACGTATATATTGTAATTCTTGTCTTAACATAAACAGTGCATTGGTGAATGGCATGAAAAATTTATTCTTTACTAATCTGTTGCGTATAAAAACTTTTGTGACACATTAGCTGCATATTACTAAGGTTATGTTATGTAGGTCAATCAAATAACATTTTGAGGATTATATTAAGGATACATAAATATGATAATGAGTTTATGATTCATGAGTAATCTAAATATTACTCATTTTTGTCAAGTTAATTAAAGATAAATAATTTTATCCATACATGAAACACATTCTGTAATAACCTTTAAAAAAACTTAATTACATTAAGAACTTTGTCTTTTCACTGTTGCAAACTAAAACCATCGATTGTACATGCAAAAGCTTTTAGACTGAGTGATAATTTTTGTTTCGTTAGCCTTAAATAAAAGTTTAATTTGCTGCCAGTTATGCGCTAATATAAAATTCCAAACACAAATAAAAGCTATACACATAGGATAACTTGTTACAATAACTAGAATGATACAATTTCGCTGCAACTTGGCACTACTCTAGAGTACAAAATAAGGAAGTCAATCAATAAGTCACACACTTTCAAAGACTAATATTATATCTACCAAACGGTGTTTATTCCAGTAGAATGAAGTGAAAAATCAGAAAAATAATTATTACATTAGTAGTAACAAAATAAATAGATTAACAATTTTATTTCTTATAGTGTTTCTGATTCGGACTAATTATGAAAATGGTAAAAATGTGTTATTTATATCATATGCCTTTTTTCTTATCAATGTGGTCTCATTTTTGGTTAAAAGAAAACAATACAAGGATTCTGAACGAATAGTCTTCTTTAAAATTTATAAGCAATTTTATAAGTCTAACATTTCTTGGGTAATTTATCATTCGGTCTATATTTTTTTAATTATTACATCATAATTATTACATAATATATTTCCTCTTAATATAGAATTATGAAATTGTCTTGTTTTCTTTCACATTTACCTCGTACGAAACCACTATTTCGCACATCTTTAAGAGCCCATTTCTTTTATTTTACATATCTTGATCTGGCACCCAGAAATGCATGTTTTTTCATACCCACATATACTTCAGGATTGATTAAAAAAACAATGGCAGGGACCTCTCCAACACTTTCTTGCATACTATCTAATAAAGGTATTAACGCCTTTCCCATTTCCACATAAAATTGTAAACTTTTGGAAAGGGCATGAATTTCATGAATAAACTATAGATTTATTTTCAGATTTTGTGCTGGATTGATATGAGCGAGGATAGAACCTGGGACCTTGTGGTTCGCAGCCTAGTAACTTGACCACAATACAAAAGCAACTGCTCGTGTAGCATAGCTGTTAACTGGATTATAAGCTCTTCACCACAAGTTACACACACGGAAGTCAAATGCATTGTAGTATAGTAAAGAAAACTGGTTCTTATAAAACAACAACCGCATGCCATTTGCGAACAATAATTATACAAAAAAAGCAATTAGAATGCAATTTTTGTTTGGAGCTTTTGACGATTAACTGATAGGATATCATTAATACACAAATACAAGAAATACGAATATGTATTTTATGTGCCATTTCTGCAAAGAATTGAAATTAAAATTTGATATAGTGCTATAATTGTATTTATAAAATCACATGCCAAATTTCATGTATTTAAGTCAATGTGCTTTTGAATAGCAAAGTACAGACCCAAGAAACGGTCAACCCTTTTACAGATATGGTTCCAAATCTGAAATACATTTTAGATGCGAAAAATGTGAACTAAATTTAATTTACGTAAAATGTTACATTTTTGAATTAGCGTGTTCACATGCTTTCAAAAATACAGATCAACAAAAATCCATCCACTCGGTGGGAATTAGTTTCATATTTGCTAGACCTACACTTTTGATTCTATGTCAATATTAAATTTTATCTACATAGCTCCAAATGTTTTGAAGTTACCGTGTTCCTTTGTGTACAGAAAGCCCGTTACACGGATTCCCACTAAATGGATTTCGTTCAACATTTGATAGAAATCTATAGCTTTAGTGTAAATACCATATTTCAAATAAAAAAGGTTTGCATTTTATAATATTATAAATTGCAACATAAAGTAATATATGATGATGATGATGTCGTGTCCGCGTTACCAAGAAAGGGGGTGCAGTAGCTTCTGAGGGTAAAGACCCCTGAGCACCCGAGGGCAGAAGTCTGACTTCTAGCTCATATGAAGATGACACACACACATTCGCTTGCACAACCCCTTTTTACAGGGGGCTCCTTCACGCACTTCACAGATAGAACACAGATGAAGAACAACCATGCCCTAACCGGGATTCGAACCCGGGACGCCCAGATTACGGGGAAGATGCAAAGTAATATATAATAACGTGATATATTTCTAACATAAAAGTGATATAGTTTGCTCCATGCATTTTTCCCAAGAAATCTTTGAATTAAAATTACATTAACTTTCATAAAAAACACAAATAGATCAACATACTTTTTTTAAATGAGTAAAACTAATGTTTGAAACTTTCACCGAAATTCTGACGATAAGATCTCGTATTTCTTTCAGCTTTATTTATTTCAAAATTTATATGTTTAATACAATCTTTAACACCATTTGAGCATGATGCAGCAAAAAAGATTTTATTTCTTAAAGTACTTACCGAAAGTTCTGAATAATTTCCCTTGGAGCTCATTATATTCGAATTACCTCTATTTTTTTTTAAATATAAGTAATTCGACTTATTTCTTCGCTCACATTTATTTTTCGAAAAACAATGAAGATTAATTTTAAAATTTAAATAGCACTGGCGCTTTTATTTTCTTTCTTAGTAGATGTATCTGCGCAAACTGGAAACCTACTTTCGTTAAAAATGAAGTCAATGGGGCTTAGCTTTACGGTGCATCAACTTTTGCAGGAGAAGGAACAATTCTTTTTATATTAGAAAATTGTTTTTTACAAGCGATTATGTTTCAATATTTATTTTAGAGCACCCGTTTACCCATAATCCTCCTATTCATTTTCTAGGATTACTTTCTTCTGTAACGTATAGTGGAAGTTTAACTTTCTCTCGTTTCTCTTCCGATGATATAAAATATTTGCTTTTTTGAAAACTAAAATTATTCATTTAGTTTTTAACCGAAAAAGAAGTAAACTTGGCTGTGTGAACTGCATTATAACTAAAAAAGATTTTGATTCTATCTTATAAATTCATAATCTAAAATGTAAATATTTATTTAAATAAAAATAAAGGGCAGGAACAGAAAGGAACATCTAATTTCATTCTTGTTGTCTCTACTACAACAAGCCTCAATAGGAAAACATAAAATAAATATATAAAATATAAAATTATATTTTATCAACATGATTAAGAGAATATTTTTACATATATTGAAAAATGACACAAAACTCTTTGATTGCTCCTATGTTTATAATGATAATAGAATACAAAATGAATAAATTAACCATCTTTCAATCACATTTCTAATATTTTATTCTAATTAGTCGTTAAAAAAGAATGATTTTTGAATACATTCCAAGAAACTCAAAGTACAGAAAAAAATACAGTCCATCTTTAAAAAATTCATTCCTAGTATAATGGCAGTTCAACGAGTTTCTAAAACAAAAAGGCATTCCTTAATGATTAATATTCGAAATTGGAACTATGAATTCATTTATATTCATCAAAAATATTGGATAAAAAATATGAATGGATCTAAACTAATAGTTCCACCATTCATTTTACCTAAAAATAATTCCTTCTGTGTACATTTGGCATCCAATTTTAACTAATATTTTTAATGAACATCCATTCCCAAGTTAATTACGGTGAATAGGAAAAGATTTCTTAGCTTTAAATTATTTTAAGAAAACAAAGACAATAGCAAAACAAGTATTTCAATCTTTTAACTTCTACACAATATTTAATTATTAATTTTTATTTATTCATAGTTCACGATTTTTAAAAAAAAATGTGGTAAAAATTGCTAGCTTGTCATGTCAAATTATGCTTGCTCTTGCTGACGAAAAAAATTGCTTTGCGCTTCTTCGAATATTGAATATTTTATAAATATTTGAATAGTTTCGGAATCTGCCCAGCTGAGAAATTAAGATTAAGCTAACTTTCCTGAAGTTTCTAGAATTTATTCGTGTAAATATCTTATGACAGCAGCACGCTTTACATACTGTCTTGACAGTTCAAAAGAATGCACTTAACAAATTTCACGGTTGAATATCTTCTGTCATACTCATGAATTTAATGCGATTTATTCTTTGTGTCTTAAAAGCAAGTTTGCGTTTTACTTATTTTGTTTGGATCAAGTTCTTTTAATAGAAATTGTAATACATATTTTGTCATTATTTAGTTTATGAAAATGAAAGCATGAGCAGAAACTTTGCATTTCTTCTATTTTCTTCTAAGAATGAAGAATAATATGCTCTAAGAATAACTTTTAAGAATAAGTTAAAAGGTTGCTCTAAGAATATGGATTCTAAAGGACAAAGATCTTGTATTATATTTTCAATAGACGTATTTGTATTTCATGGGTAGACGTATTTATATTTCATTTTTAAAAAGAGCGTGCAATATTTTATTGGATTCGTAGACCATATGTTGAATAATTGAAACAGTTGCGTAGTATATTTTCGCAATGATACAAAATTACGTAAAACACAATTTAACATTAATTTAAATTTATTAGCTAGAAACAACTTGTAGCGCAAAGGAACAGAGAACTTGTCCGCAGTTCAGACTAAGAATTTTGAACTCAAAATTTCCACATTTAAAGAATATTCTGAAATAATTAGACATTTTTTTAAATCTTGAATTCCTTGGAACAAAATAAACAATAAAAGTATTTTGAGTCAAAATGACAGTTTTTATACTAAAATGATATGTGCGGAATTCGAACCACAGACAAACAAATAAATAATTTAGTTTTCTACCGAATAATTGTGACGATGGGTAAGACTTTTTACGCGGCAATTCCTTTCCGGCATTTTTCCTATGAAAAAACTTTTCTATCCATTTATTTCTATAGCTATTAAATTTTTTCGTAAAATAAAAATTTTAAAATAATTGATCTACTAAAAGTTTTTAAAAATCTCTAATCTTAAAATCTTATTTATAAATGTTTTGAAAAGCATCTTGAAGTAATTTGCTTATCTTCAAAAATATTAAAAATTAGCGCGTGTATTCTCTTATATCTGTGATCTTTTATTTTACATTTTTTTTGTATCGCCAAAATAATTACTATATTTACTTATAGGCTTAATTATGTACTATATTTACCGTAGTACAAAAATACTCCTTTAAGTAACACAACATTTCATGTATTCAAAGTCTAATTTTGGACAATACAATTTAACATCAAAAATAATAAATTGGATTATTCCAGTATTTACTTTTAAAATGTAATTTCTTCAATACATTTAAAAAAACCAAGTGTCTAAATTCTCTGACGATACCAGAAATTTTACATTTCTTGTGAACCTTTCAGTGTTTTGCCAAATTGAATGATCACAAAATTGTCATCAAACTCTTTTAAATATCGATACTGTTAACTATTTAAAACAAAAATTGTTTTAAAATAGATTGCTAAACAACAATTTTAACTATTTTAATTAACCTATGAATAATTCCTTTGGTAAATTCTCTCAATATTTAGATAAACGTATTTCTTTTACCTTAACTAGCGCACATGGACGGTAGAAGTAATATTAATTCAAAGGTGCTTAATTAAAAATGGATCTCCAAATGCATTTATCGAATTGACTATGTATACACTTGAATATTTAGCCTATAACTTAGATGTATATAATCAACATAGCAATCAATAGATAGATTTGTTTTATCGTTTTGAAAATTAAAACTTGTATGGCGAATTAATATTTGATCCTGTATTTACTTTAAAATAACAGGAACTTTATCCGTGGTAGTGTGGAAACACAACAAAAGGTGATGATATTGTTACGGAATTTCCGGGGTTCATTTGGATAGTGGGGGTTATATGGTGTGAAGAACGCTCAATCAGCAGTAGAAAATAAAACAACGACGTTTATTTACACGAAGACACACAGGACTACACAAAGACGACAACTATATACAGAACAGAAGACAGCCGAGACGTGCAGCATAAACAGCAGCATACAACAGACTCTACTACAGCCAGTAGCACACAGCTTAGTTCAGCACTAGCTTCACTCCGTCGCTGCTCCGCTTATCTCTGGAAGGTCGGTTCCGACTACTCTTCGACTCCACTGGTTTACAACTACGACTCCGATCTGGTTCACCACGACGACTACTCTTTCGCTTCCGACTACTCTTCGACTCCACTGGTTCGCAACCCAATTCATCACTGCCCGGCAGCTGTGGGTGCTTCCTTTTATAGGTCTCAGGAGGCGGGACTAGAAGCCTCTCAACCAATCAGGAACGTTCGAAGCGTATCTCCGTTCCTACTGGACGGATCGGTAAAATTCTCGATCTTTCGGGTATAAACTATTTTGGCGCCAAAGTCGCCAAATGGTCGCCAAGTTTGTTGCCAAGCCCTGGGACCTCCAATGGATCCAACTATGCCAGAAAGCCGCATTGCAGATTCGTAACAATATATAACGTCAAGCTTTATTAATAATTATGGGAGCTTTTTGTACAATATCTACGGCAGCTTTACAAACAATTACTGGGCTTGAAGCATTACATTTGCTATGTGAAATGGAAACCACTTAGTATGAGAACAAATTTCATAAAGTATTAATATTTTTGGCAAAACAATTGAGGGTTCTAGAATGACTTGTTTTGAAAATAGAAGGAATTATCATAGTGAGATCGAAAAGGTGCAATTGGATGATTCTGCAAGGATAGCTCCACACTTTATATATACACATAGTTGGAAAATCAATAAACAAGTTAGAATTTACAGCTTAAACTTGCAACTTCTCTCAAAACTGGAACAACAGTTTACGTTCTTGAGGTAAAAAATAAAATTGAAGTTTCAGTATAACCTTAAAAATACTTGCTTTGTTTTTCAAGGTGCGCTTTTTACATCATTTCAAGAATTAAATTAGAAAAATCATAATTAAAATATGTTCATTATCATCCATTTACGGATTGTCTAAATGTATTGAAGACTTTTCGAATATTCAATCCAAAGAATAATTTAGTAGAAATTAAGTTTCATTTCTTTGACATAAAGCCCACATTGGTATCAAAAATAATGAATTGGTTGATTAGGCTGTCAAAATTGCTTCATTTAAATCTCCAATAGATTATCACCTTGAAGAAATTGAAAGCACAATGGAAACTTATCATTGTAAAATTTTTATAGATAAATGATCATCAGGAGGAGAAAATAGTGAAAAAGCTTTCTTAATCTTTAATATCCTTTGTCTTGATACTAATGATTATTTAATATAATTAGATACAAACCATGGACTTTCATTGCATTTTCTAAAAGATTTAATTTGGGAAGTTGTAGTTGTAGATGTGGTGCTGACTCTAATGACATTCCACACTCACTTTTCATTGCCTTATTCTTCATTAATTGAGAAAATTTATTAAACTTCAACAAAATATTTCTTCACTTTTATCCAATAAAAAACTCATTATTAAAGCTCAAACTATCTTGGAATTCTTTTTCACAATAAAAGCAAAATTATTTTTAATGGAATAATAATTCTGCTTTTTCCCTCTAATCTATGGATTTTTTTTTATTTTGTTTATCTTTACTTCAGAACTTTGATTTCATAAAAGCGATACGTTATTTTATTACGAAAAAAAAAGAACTTTTTGTAAGCTATTCCCTGTTGTATGCCATTTTTGCGTTTTTATTAGTGGCTTCAAGAATTAAAGCTTTTTTTTAACAATCGCAAATTTTAAATTAGACTCTACCATTGTCTGAGCGTTTCAAAGTTCTCATAAAGAAAGTCAAGTATTATTGAAACTGAATAGTATCTGATGAGTATGATAAAAGAAAATGCAAAATTCTTTTTTTTTTCTTTTGTTCCTGAGAATGGACACTACGTATATAATACTACACAATAGCAACATCAAGTAAACTTAATAAGTAAACTACCTATGACTCACTCTACTTATGATCCAATGTATATATTTATTTATTCTTCTTTTTCATTTGTTTATTTGTTTTTCCCCTCATTTCTTTAAAATTTTGTTATTTTCTTTTATCGTTCTTTTTTTTTTCTATTTGTATTTGATTTAGAAAACAGGAAAATCTGTTTTCTAAACTCAAATTGTTATCTCAATGGCTTTCTTGTACACTTATTATGTTGGATTGATACTGTTATTGTATGATATTAAATAAGCTTTACTGCTTGTGTTGCACAGATCTCTTCTACATTTTCTCCTTATGATTTTCCTTTTTTTTTTTTTTTTTCTTCTTGTTTTGACTTTTTTAGCTTCCTTTGCAATCAGCACATAAATGTACGAATTATTTTTAAATGTTCTAGTCTTTTAGCAGCTTCTTAAACTCTTTTTTTTATTTTAGTTGTGAGCTTTTCATTGGAGTAGCATCACTTTTGGCATACACCAATTCGGCATCTGATTACGAAGACTCAATACAAAAATACAATCATGCAATAAAAAAAAGTTAGCTCAAAATTCGTACATTTGAGTTACTTCTTTATTGTATAATTACATTTATTATCTAGGATATTGTTTTTTTAAACGAAAAATAATACTTTTTAGTAATAATAATCCCAGATACAATTTACTCTGGATATGTCACTGTCTGTGACTGGTAGAAAATGTCTCCGATCTTGAAGATCGTATAATAAGTGCCTCGACCACTTAAGAATTGTCCAACCATCTGTGCTCATAGTATCAGCTGGTGAAGGGTATTTTGTTTATTCGGGCGCTGCACTAGACATCTTTTGAGAAATGAGTTGAGGACTACATTTGAATGCTACGCTGTTTTTATTTTTCGACTCCAAGGTTTTTTTTCTAAGTGTTAAAAGAAAAATTTCTCAAGATTGTTTCTAAAGAGAATTTCGTTTTTTTTTTTAAATGAAATTTAGATACGCTTTCACCTAAATAATTTACAACTACAAATGCGAAATATAAAAGTAAATACTCAAAATTTTATAGAAAGATTTTGAAAATATTAATAATTCATGAATACTCGAATCATAACAATAACATAGTTCAACATTTTTAAATGTATACTTTTCATTCAAATTATTGATGTAGTTTATTCCAAACTCCTTAAATAATAAAAAACAAAAATATTGTTACCATTATATTAAATAATCAGAATCTAGCCAAATACCTGAGAAGATTTACTAATCTAGCTTACATCGTATGATATCTAGTATAATTCTTTATACACAAAAATTTATAAGATGCAGTTCTTTAACAATGAGTTTACCGCTGCGGGAGTACACTCTACTGATTGTTTCTCATGTTTTCTTCCCAGGAGAAATCCAAATATCCATTTTTACCCTAAAAATCTACTTCGAAACTAGCATGTCTCCATATTTTGAGGTTATATTTCGGGACTAGAAACAGCAAAATTCTCTAAACCCGAAGTAAAGTTTTAAAGTGGAAGCATGGGATGTAGATGGTTTGAGGTGGGGGCTTATATGTAAGTATCTTGCACAGAGTCCTATCTCTGGGGGTTTTTCCTCCTTCAAGGTGGCTCTAGAAATTACTTAAACATATCTTCAAGATCACTTAGACTTTCAGTAGTGAATGAATTACTAGGAATCCTTTGTGAATGTGCAAATAAAAGGACAAACAAACCACGAAAATATTTTTGCTCTTATGTGAAAAGATCAAAATTAGGTTCAATACTTGCAGAGTAGACTCATCAAAAGATTCTGGAACTATTGGCTGACGTCGATCTTCTTTCTTTTTATTTCTTATTTTATCAGACGATCACCTCTTATCCAAACGATTTATCTCCCCTCGAGAACTAATATATCGATCTAAGACCACATTCTACGAAGCAGAAAAGCCGATAATGAATGCGAATTCAACCGATGATTATTGTGCATATGACATAAGGTTTAATTGCATATCGTTCTAGATGAGCTGTAATGTCACATCTTTTTCCTCCATCAAACTGGCCGTTGGATTCTACAATTAAATTGATGTAATGTATTCCATGTGTATCATGTGGCTATTTCTTCAAAGCGGCTAAAAAAGGGGGGTTTTGAGTTCTTTATATTGTCGTATAAGATTTTTATGTTTTTCTTTCTTTTTATAAAAATTTAAATTTAAATCAAATTTGGCCATACCTTTTTTAAGAACCAGATGAATAGACGAAATCTAGCATAGTGTTATTCGTTTTTTTGAAGGCAAATTTGTCTCCTTTCTTCACCGCTGTTCTCTGCTGTTCGACCTTTGAATAAGTCGTTATAAACTTATAAAATTTAGTAGATAATGAACAGTTTTCTTACTAAAAAAATTAGAAGCTAAACGGATGTCGAAAACTTCAGATTAAATATAAAACGAATGTACAGATGCAGAATTTTTGCAAGATTATTTGTTTCAGTAGTATATAAATGCCTGTTCTGGCGCACCTTAAGAGCCATCAATAATTTTAAAATAACATCAAAATTTAGAGCAAAAATAGTGTAAAAAGGGCATAATTAGCACACCTTAAAAATCCATCAAATAACATCAAAATTTAGAGCAAAAATAGTGTAAAAAGGGCATAATTAGCACACCTTAAAAACCATCAATAATTTTAAAATAACCTCAAAATTTAGAGCAAAAATAGTGTAAAAAGGGCATAATTAGCACACCAAAATAACATCAATAATTTAAAGTATCAAGTCAAAATTTAGAGCAAAAATAGTGTAAAAAGGTCATAATTAGCACACCAAAATAACATCAATAATTTAAAATATCAAGCCAAAACTTGGAAAAAGTTAACAAATTAACCGAAAGGCTATCGTCTTAAAATCAATATAAATTCATGCGTTGTTCACATTATTATACACATTAAAAGAAATAAAAATATAAGAATAAAAATATAAAAAAAGAAAAAATTATTCATAAATACTGCACGCACCCCATTGAAAAAAATCTTTATGTTCTGTTAAAGGTTCGCCGTTTAATTTTATACATTGAAATCTAAAACCATATCGATCTACTTCTGTTATTTTAACAATAAAAGGTTCACCATATTTACAAATAGGTGTTACAGTTATTACAGGATGAATTCTAAAAGTTTCTGTAAAACTAACGTTTATTCGATCACTAGTACAACTACCTGTTAATATCTTTGTTTGCTTACCACCCATTTATAAAGATTAAAAAAAGAATTATTATTTATTCAAACACGTTCTTGCTATATACCATAATTTCATCCTTCTATAAAGTTTATTAAATTCTTCATCTGAAAGTTTCAGATTTCTCATAACTCTACAATCTGTTATTTTTTCAACATGTTTCATTATAAATTCAGAGGTTAAATTTTTCTGATATGAATAAATTTTATTCCAATTAACAGTTGTTTCTAGTTTTTCGATTATATTCATACTCATTTCATCTTGATACTGAGAAACTAAATCCATATCTAGTTTTCCAACATTTTCAAAAATAAATTTATCACTTAAAGTTTGATATTGTGAAATTGCAGGCCAGTGTACTTTATGATCATGCATTAAAATAAATTTTTCTGTTAATTTTTGAAATTTCGATATGATATCCCATTCAACTAAATGCTCATTTTCACTTATAAATTTTTCTGATAATTTTTGATAAGCTGATATATTTTTCCAATCAACTTTATCTTTGAACTCTAAAATGAAATTTTCTGATAATGTTTGATATCTAGAAATTAAATCCCATTTCACTTCATCTTTTAATTTTCTAATCAAACTTTCAGGCATACCACGTTCTTTTGAAACTTCATCCCAATTGACTTTTTCACTCATTTATTATAGGATGAAATTCTCTAATTAAATCTTCACTTAATTTTAGTTTTCGGGATATATAATACCAATCTACTTTATCTTGAAATTCTCTTATAAAGCTTCACTTAATTTTTGATGTTCTGATATAAGTTTCCAATCTACTTTATCTTGAAATATTCTTATGAAATCTTCACTTAATTCTTGTTTCCATGATATACCTTCCCAATCTACTTTATCTTGAAATACTATTATAAAATCTTCACTTAATTCTTGTTTCCATGATATACCTTCCCAATCTACTTTATCTTGAAATATTCTTATGAAATCTTCACTTAATTCTTGTTTCCATGATATATTACCCCAATCTACTTTATTTCGAAATTCTCTTATAAAATCTTCACTTAATTTTTGGTGATATGATATATTACCCCAATCTACTTTATTTCGAAATTCTCTTATAAAATCTTCACTTAATTTTTGATATTCTGATATAAGTTTCCAATTAACTTTATATTGAAATTCTCTTATAAAATCTTCACTTAATTTTTGATATTCTGATATAAGTTTCCAATTAAATTTATCTTGAAATTCTCTTATAAAATCTTCACTTAATTTTTGTTTTATTGGTTTTATTAGCTTTGCTGCTAATATTCGTTTTTTATAGTCGGAAAGACTATCGTCTTTAAAATAGTTAGATGAACTCATTTATTTAGAAAAATTTTATAAGTCGAAATCTAAAATAAAAAATCAAGTTTATCTTGAAATTCTCTAATGAAATCTTCACTTAATTCTCGATATTCTGATATATAATACCAATCTACTTTATCTTGAAATTCTCTTATAAAATCTTCACTTATTTTTTGATTTCGGGATATACACTTCCAATCTACTAAATCTTTAAATTCTCTAATGAAATCTTCACTTAATTCTTGATATTCTGATATATCATACCAATATACTTGATCTTGAAATTCTCTTATAAAATCTTCACTTAATTTTTGTTTTACGGATATATAATACCAATCTACTAAATCTTTAAATTCTCTAATGAAATCTTCACTTAATTCTTGATATTCTGATATATAGCCCCAATTAACTTTATCTTGAAATTCTCTAATAAAATCTTCACTTATTTTTTGATTTCGGGATATACACTTCCAATCTACTTTATCTTTAAATTCTCTAATAAAATCTTCACTTAATTTTCGATATTTGGATATATAAAACCATTTCAAATCTAGATTTTTTGACTTTTCTGCTAATATTGGTTTTTTATAGTCGGAAAGACTATCGTCTTTAAAATAGGTAGATGAACTCATTTATTTAGAAAAAAATTATAAATCAATTTCAGCTAATTTCTCGATATAAAGGTAAGGTTTTACATAAAATATCATATCTTCTGTAGAAAATTTATGTTGTATACTTAATGTTAATTTATCATCACGTTTACCATAAGCAAACAGGACAACCATTTTACTAAGATCATCACTGTATATTATATTATCATTGAGTTGGATATATAACAAATAATTATCATTATTTACAAATCTATCAGTTTTTAAAAAGAGTGTAATTTTCATCAACATATCAGTTGTAAGTTGCAGTTCATTAGTTAATAAAGTAGAACTGAAAACATTAAATTCAATCAAAGTACCCTCATGGTCAAATTCTATCTGTTGTTCTTTATTAGTTGCTAAAAATGTTGATGTTTTAGGAACATATAATCCATCATGATCTCTCGTCAACATATTATCAGGTTTTTTATCATTTATTTTTGTTTTTTTATCAACGTATTGTTTAGTAACTGCATCATTTTTATCTTGTGGATTAGGAAGATGTTTTAAAGGAATACCTTTCAAATCAAAAAAATTGTTAGCTTTTTGTTGTCTAAAATCTTCATTCAAAATTAAAGCATTATTTTCTAAATATTGTTTATTAACAACGTTCATAACATGAATTGGATCTTTAACATTTCCTATAATTTTATCTTTCGCATCAAAATCTCCATGTTCTGAATGAATTAAACTTCTTTTTTGTAATTCAACAATATGCGATTTTAAGCCTATTTGAACTGAATCAACATAAGATTTAGTCGCTGCATCACTAATTTCAACAGGTTCATCAACACGTTTTAATTTCTTCTTTTCCATATCATAATCACCATTATCTGTTAATTTAAATCCAATTCCTGGAGGTCCTATACGTCCTTCTGTCATTTCATCATCAAAAAGTGGATAATAAGCAGCCATTTATTATAGGATGAAAAGCGACTATCACTCTGAATGATCTTTTATACTAAACGTAAATTTATTCTCACGCATATTTAAGTAACATTTATTCCTTTCCTTCAAAATAAAATAAAATATATAATCTTTTTGGGTATTATTTTCTAATTTCCAATGAAATATTAATTCTCTGGAAGATACAGAAGTAAGATTCTTATGAGCAGATAAATCTATACAGAGAAATGGATATAATTCTCCAAAATCTTTATATCCAATCATGCAACCTGTTTCTGTATTATTAGCATTATATCCTTCTTTTAAAAGAGCTGTATATGCATTATTATAATTTTTATCCGAAAAATTTACTTTATAATGATATTCAGGATAATCTTGTCCATTTACAGTAACCCAATATTCAACTATCCCTAAATTATCAAATATTAGATTATTTTTAGTATAATCTCCATTTCTATCATTATATTGGGGAATTGCATAAAATGCTGAGACTTCATCCCATTCAGTTGAAAGTTTATATGATCCATATTTTACTTTTAAGTTTATACCAGATTTTTCTATTCTATAATGATCCCAATATATATCTATATATGAATTTAAAACTTTCAATTCTGTAAATTTCAAATTTGCGGCATTTCTAAACTTTACATAAGGTAAAAATAATGATATTTTCTCAACTTTTACTTTAAAATCAGGGTTTGCATCATCTGTAATAATCATATCCTTACTAGTATTTCTCGTAAATTCCATTCTAACATGAAATCCAGTCAATACTTTTCTGTATTCATTAAAGAAATCGAATATATATTTCAAAGGAATCCATATATTAACGGTTTTACTATTTTTTGTGAAATAATACCTTTTATCAAAGCCTTTGTTATAATTCTCATTTATTTTTAACTTATTAAAAAATTCAGTTATTTTAGTTGTATCTGTTAAAGTTCCATCATATTTTAATATATTTATATCCTTCGTATCTGCTGTATCTGAGTAAAAAAACATATTTTGAGCTTCAGATTTTGAATAATCACTTGTAAAATGAATATGTCTTAAAACTTGATCTAGAATTGAACAATTTTCATTAATCGATTCGAGTGTAGTTGAGCCAATTTGCAGTTTTTTACCCTTAAAAAAACCTCCTCCATTCTCAAAAGTTGCTTTTCTATTTCCAATATTTAAATCATTTTTATCAGTAATTTTCATTTCCAGATGAATATAGGCTCCTGAATAAAATATATTATCATTTTCACCTCTAATACTAAACTTATACGTTGCATTTTCATCATAAGCATAACTTGGATTTTCACATTCTTTTTCCTGATATTCAAATTGTTCGAGATCATTATTTTGAAAATAATGAGTATCTGTCAAATCATAAATCTTTTCCATTTATTAAGGATGAAAAGTGTAAAGGTGATAACCTGTCGGTTAAAAATCTCACTTGGAATACTTTTTAAAGCCTCCTCCAATTTTATTCTTCGATAAAATTTCTTCTACTTTATCATGAAAAATTTTCTTTGTTTTATCTTCTAATACTGGTTTCACTCCTTTAATAGCTGCTAGAAACAAATCTTTAAAAAATCCTTTTCCTTGAATTTTTTTAGCTGAAAAGCTATCTCTTTTACTTCTACGATATAATCTATGTTTATTCATTTATTATAGGATGAAAAGACTATCATCTTTAAGGGTGATAACCTTTCAGGTTTATCTAAGTGGATAATCTTTCATGCATCAAATTGTAAATTTTCTTTAAATAATTTCCCTCTTCTTCATCATATACAGCTACAAAATTATATTCAACTCTTCCTTTATTCAAATCTATTAGTTCATTATTTTGATTAGTAATTCTCATTCTTATTCTATATATATTCTTCTTTTCCACAGCTGAAAATATCCAATTATTAAAATCTTTAGTTATATTACCACCATGAGGAATTTTACTAACGAATGAATGAATAACATCTGAATCACAATTATTAATTAATGAACCTTTTACGATGTCACAATGAATATAAATATTATCGATTCCATGTGTAATATCTGCAATATATTCACCAAATTGATTTTCCTGATCTAATATTTTAGATTTAAAACCTAATAATTGATGAAGATTTCCTTCTGTTAAATCCATTTTAAAATTTTTCTTCAAATTAACAGAAATTAATTCTCTTTCTTCAATAATACCAAATTTAATGGGTGAATCTATTCCGAATAGTTCAATCATATAACGATTTAAACTTTTAACAGTATAACTACCATTTGGAATTTTAATGATCCTTTCATTGTTTCCTTCAATCAATTTAAACTTATTATTATTAAATTTTTCACTTATGTTATGCCAAGTCTTTTTAATAGAAAACGACTCTAAAGCTAACTTTTTAATCTTCAAAGGAGGCGAATATTCAACTGTAAAGTCTTCAGATTTTTCATAATTATCTGATGTCAATTTTAAACGACTCATTTATTATGGATGAAAGTCGACTAATTTCTCATTATAAGCACTTGGTTCTTGAGTAAATGAATATAAAACTTCAACAGGTGATTTTCCTTTATTTCTTTCAGTTATGTATTTCATGCAAAATAAACCACATTTTACAGAAGTAGGTTGTTGTAAAAAACTAGAATTATATCTGATTTCTTTCTTAGATGTTTTAAGATAATTTACAATATTTTTAGGAATATCACCTTCTTTGAATTTGATCCCTTCATATTCATATTCACCAAAAGAATCAAAATATTCAACAAATTTATATTTAGGATCATTATAATAACAGACCCAATGAGTTCCAGATCCAGTTGAAATATCAAAATTAATTATCCCATTTTCAAATTTTCTCATTATTTTGGGTAATGTATCTATTGTAAAAACTCCTCGAAATCCTTTCTCTTTTATCATATTTTCATTAATCATTGCATCGGATATTCCCTTGGTAGATATACTCCCTTTCCATTCTTTGGTTTTCGATTTTTTTTTTTAGGGTGCCAACCCTTCAGTCTAGGATTACCAGAGCCTGTTACTTTATCTAATACTTTTTTAGTGCCCCAAGCTCCTAATCCTGTTGCTGCACCAGTTAAAAGAGGAATAAGAAATTGTAAAAATCCCCCATTTTTATTCAATTGAGCTTTACTGATTGTAATTCTTTTACCTTCATTAATTCGATTAATATTTGTTTTTGTTAAATACAATTCATAATTCGGTGATTTAGATTTATCGATTTGTAAGGTAATTTCCTCATTTTTTCTATAAGCCGATTTTAATTTATCTTTCTGCCCATCACTTAAAAAGACTTTCTTTTTAATATAACTCATTTATTAAGGATGAAAAAAAGCGTAAAGATGTTAATTCCTTTTATAAGAGAAATTTATGATAATATCGTATTACTTGATCATTAGTCATAAATCCTTCTTTATGTAATCTATCTATTAATATAACAACTTGATTATATATTTTTGCAGGAATATCACTTTTAAATTGACAAATTTTATCTGTTAATTTATCTAAAAGCATCTTTTTATCTTCTAAACCTTCTCCAATATAATCTTTACCTAAGTTTATAAGACTCAGTGCTTTTATGTATTTTTTCATATTATTCATCTTTTTATCTGCATCTTGTATTTGATCTGTTTTCCTATGTTTAGACGCATTTCCTTTTGCTCGTTTATATTCATCTCGTCTATCTTTTGCGTTTTTTATTATTGTATTCAGTTCATCTGCACTTTTATTTACTAATTCTGACGGTAATTCAAAACCTTCATTTTTAATAAAAGATGTATCTAAATCTTTATTAAAATGCATCTTAAATATATCGTCAGCTCTCTCAAACATATTTGTAATATCTGACGAATAATCAGGCTCAATTTCTAAAGGAATTTTGGATGATTCATGCTGTGGAATGATTGAAAAATCACTTACAACATTTTGTATAGCTCGTATTTGCTCTTTCGTATTTATTTCTTGTTTCTGAAATTCTTCTAAAATAGGCTTATATTTTTTCTTTAAAGATTTTTGTATTCCAATTTCTTCTTCTAATTTTTCTTCATTTATTCTTCTTTTTTCTTCATCTAATTTATTTATATGTAATAAATCTCTTATTTCTGAACTTTTCTTTAAAGGGGTAATCTTTTTATTCGTTCTATTTAAAGGTTTAGATACCTTTAAGGTGATAACCTGTCGGTTTAAAGCTTCTTCATTTATTCTTCTTTTTTCTTCTTCTAATTTTATGATACGTTTTAAATCTTTCAAGTCTTTTTCATTCAAGTCTTTTTCATTCATTTATTATAGGATGAAAAGCGTAAAGGTTTGCAACGAGCAGAGCCATATTTGCAACGAGCAGAGCCATATTTGCAACGAGCAGACCTTTACGCTTTTCATCCTATAATAAATGAATGAAAAAGACTTGAATGAAAAAGACTTGAAAGATTTAAAACGTATCATAAAATTAGAAGAAGAAAAAAGAAGAATAAATGAAGAAGCTTTAAACCGACAGGTTATCACCTTAAAGGTATCTAAACCTTTAAATAGAACGAATAAAAAGATTACCCCTTTAAAGAAAAGTTCAGAAATAAGAGATTTATTACATATAAATAAATTAGATGAAGAAAAAAGAAGAATAAATGAAGAAAAATTAGAAGAAGAAATTGGAATACAAAAATCTTTAAAGAAAAAATATAAGCCTATTTTAGAAGAATTTCAGAAACAAGAAATAAATACGAAAGAGCAAATACGAGCTATACAAAATGTTGTAAGTGATTTTTCAATCATTCCACAGCATGAATCATCCAAAATTCCTTTAGAAATTGAGCCTGATTATTCGTCAGATATTACAAATATGTTTGAGAGAGCTGACGATATATTTAAGATGCATTTTAATAAAGATTTAGATACATCTTTTATTAAAAATGAAGGTTTTGAATTACCGTCAGAATTAGTAAATAAAAGTGCAGATGAACTGAATACAATAATAAAAAACGCAAAAGATAGACGAGATGAATATAAACGAGCAAAAGGAAATGCGTCTAAACATAGGAAAACAGATCAAATACAAGATGCAGATAAAAAGATGAATAATATGAAAAAATACATAAAAGCACTGAGTCTTATAAACTTAGGTAAAGATTATATTGGAGAAGGTTTAGAAGATAAAAAGATGCTTTTAGATAAATTAACAGATAAAATTTGTCAATTTAAAAGTGATATTCCTGCAAAAATATATAATCAAGTTGTTATATTAATAGATAGATTACATAAAGAAGGATTTATGACTAATGATCAAGTAATACGATATTATCATAAATTTCTCTTATAAAAGGAATTAACATCTTTACGCTTTTTTTCATCCTTAATAAATGAGTTATATTAAAAAGAAAGTCTTTTTAAGTGATGGGCAGAAAGATAAATTAAAATCGGCTTATAGAAAAAATGAGGAAATTACCTTACAAATCGATAAATCTAAATCACCGAATTATGAATTGTATTTAACAAAAACAAATATTAATCGAATTAATGAAGGTAAAAGAATTACAATCAGTAAAGCTCAATTGAATAAAAATGGGGGATTTTTACAATTTCTTATTCCTCTTTTAACTGGTGCAGCAACAGGATTAGGAGCTTGGGGCACTAAAAAAGTATTAGATAAAGTAACAGGCTCTGGTAATCCTAGACTGAAGGGTTGGCACCCTAAAAAAAAAAATCGAAAACCAAAGAATGGAAAGGGAGTATATCTACCAAGGGAATATCCGATGCAATGATTAATGAAAATATGATAAAAGAGAAAGGATTTCGAGGAGTTTTTACAATAGATACATTACCCAAAATAATGAGAAAATTTGAAAATGGGATAATTAATTTTGATATTTCAACTGGATCTGGAACTCATTGGGTCTGTTATTATAATGATCCTAAATATAAATTTGTTGAATATTTTGATTCTTTTGGTGAATATGAATATGAAGGGATCAAATTCAAAGAAGGTGATATTCCTAAAAATATTGTAAATTATCTTAAAACATCTAAGAAAGAAATCAGATATAATTCTAGTTTTTTACAACAACCTACTTCTGTAAAATGTGGTTTATTTTGCATGAAATACATAACTGAAAGAAATAAAGGAAAATCACCTGTTGAAGTTTTATATTCATTTACTCAAGAACCAAGTGCTTATAATGAGAAATTAGTCGACTTTCATCCATAATAAATGAGTCGTTTAAAATTGACATCAGATAATTATGAAAAATCTGAAGACTTTACAGTTGAATATTCGCCTCCTTTGAAGATTAAAAAGTTAGCTTTAGAGTCGTTTTCTATTAAAAAGACTTGGCATAACATAAGTGAAAAATTTAATAATAATAAGTTTAAATTGATTGAAGGAAACAATGAAAGGATCATTAAAATTCCAAATGGTAGTTATACTGTTAAAAGTTTAAATCGTTATATGATTGAACTATTCGGAATAGATTCACCCATTAAATTTGGTATTATTGAAGAAAGAGAATTAATTTCTGTTAATTTGAAGAAAAATTTTAAAATGGATTTAACAGAAGGAAATCTTCATCAATTATTAGGTTTTAAATCTAAAATATTAGATCAGGAAAATCAATTTGGTGAATATATTGCAGATATTACACATGGAATCGATAATATTTATATTCATTGTGACATCGTAAAAGGTTCATTAATTAATAATTGTGATTCAGATGTTATTCATTCATTCGTTAGTAAAATTCCTCATGGTGGTAATATAACTAAAGATTTTAATAATTGGATATTTTCAGCTGTGGAAAAGAAGAATATATATAGAATAAGAATGAGAATTACTAATCAAAATAATGAACTAATAGATTTGAATAAAGGAAGAGTTGAATATAATTTTGTAGCTGTATATGATGAAGAAGAGGGAAATTATTTAAAGAAAATTTACAATTTGATGCATGAAAAGATTATCCACTTAGATAAACCTGAAAGGTTATCACCCTTAAAGATGATAGTCTTTTCATCCTATAATAAATGAATAAACATAGATTATATCGTAGAAGTAAAAGAGATAGCTTTTCAGCTAAAAAAATTCAAGGAAAAGGATTTTTTAAAGATTTGTTTCTAGCAGCTATTAAAGGAGTGAAACCAGTATTAGAAGATAAAACAAAGAAAATTTTTCATGATAAAGTAGAAGAAATTTTATCGAAGAATAAAATTGGAGGAGGCTTTAAAAAGTATTCCAAGTGAGATTTTTAACCGACAGGTTATCACCTTTACACTTTTCATCCTTAATAAATGGAAAAGATTTATGATTTGACAGATACTCATTATTTTCAAAATAATGATCTCGAACAATTTGAATATCAGGAAAAAGAATGTGAAAATCCAAGTTATGCTTATGATGAAAATGCAACGTATAAGTTTAGTATTAGAGGTGAAAATGATAATATATTTTATTCAGGAGCCTATATTCATCTGGAAATGAAAATTACTGATAAAAATGATTTAAATATTGGAAATAGAAAAGCAACTTTTGAGAATGGAGGAGGTTTTTTTAAGGGTAAAAAACTGCAAATTGGCTCAACTACACTCGAATCGATTAATGAAAATTGTTCAATTCTAGATCAAGTTTTAAGACATATTCATTTTACAAGTGATTATTCAAAATCTGAAGCTCAAAATATGTTTTTTTACTCAGATACAGCAGATACGAAGGATATAAATATATTAAAATATGATGGAACTTTAACAGATACAACTAAAATAACTGAATTTTTTAATAAGTTAAAAATAAATGAGAATTATAACAAAGGCTTTGATAAAAGGTATTATTTCACAAAAAATAGTTAAAACCGTTAATATATGGATTCCTTTGAAATATATATTCGATTTCTTTAATGAATACAGAAAAGTATTGACTGGATTTCATGTTAGAATGGAATTTACGAGAAATACTAGTAAGGATATGATTATTACAGATGATGCAAACCCTGATTTTAAAGTAAAAGTTGAGAAAATATCATTATTTTTACCTTATGTAAAGTTTAGAAATGCCGCAAATTTGAAATTTACAGAATTGAAAGTTTTAAATTCATATATAGATATATATTTGGGATCATTATAGAATAGAAAAATCTGGTATAAACTTAAAAGTAAAATATGGATCATATAAACTTTCAACTGAATGGGATGAAGTCTCAGCATTTTATGCAATTCCCCAATATAATGATAGAAATGGAGATTATACTAAAAATAATCTAATATTTGATAATTTAGGGATAGTTGAATATTGGGTTACTGTAAATGGACAAGATTATCCTGAATATCATTATAAAGTAAATTTTTCGGATAAAAATTATAATAATGCATATACAGCTCTTTTAAAAGAAGGATATAATGCTAATAATACAGAAACAGGTTGCATGATTGGATATAAAGATTTTGGAGAATTATATCCATTTCTCTGTATAGATTTATCTGCTCATAAGAATCTTACTTCTGTATCTTCCAGAGAATTAATATTTCATTGGAAATTAGAAAATAATACCCAAAAAGATTATATATTTTATTTTATTTTGAAGGAAAGGAATAAATGTTACTTAAATATGCGTGAGAATAAATTTACGTTTAGTATAAAAGATCATTCAGAGTGATAGTCGCTTTTCATCCTATAATAAATGGCTGCTTATTATCCACTTTTTGATGATGAAATGACAGAAGGACGTATAGGACCTCCAGGAATTGGATTTAAATTAACAGATAATGGTGATTATGATATGGAAAAGAAGAAATTAAAACGTGTTGATGAACCTGTTGAAATTAGTGATGCAGCGACTAAATCTTATGTTGATTCAGTTCAAATAGGCTTAAAATCGCATATTGTTGAATTACAAAAAAGAAGTTTAATTCATTCAGAACATGGAGATTTTGATGCGAAAGATAAAATTATAGGAAATGTTAAAGATCCAATTCATGTTATGAACGTTGTTAATAAACAATATTTAGAAAATAATGCTTTAATTTTGAATGAAGATTTTAGACAACAAAAAGCTAACAATTTTTTTGATTTGAAAGGTATTCCTTTAAAACATCTTCCTAATCCACAAGATAAAAATGATGCAGTTACTAAACAATACGTTGATAAAAAAACAAAAATAAATGATAAAAAACCTGATAATATGTTGACGAGAGATCATGATGGATTATATGTTCCTAAAACATCAACATTTTTAGCAACTAATAAAGAACAACAGATAGAATTTGACCATGAGGGTACTTTGATTGAATTTAATGTTTTCAGTTCTACTTTATTAACTAATGAACTGCAACTTACAACTGATATGTTGATGAAAATTACACTCTTTTTAAAAACTGATAGATTTGTAAATAATGATAATTATTTGTTATATATCCAACTCAATGATAATATAATATACAGTGATGATCTTAGTAAAATGGTTGTCCTGTTTGCTTATGGTAAACGTGATGATAAATTAACATTAAGTATACAACATAAATTTTCTACAGAAGATATGATATTTTATGTAAAACCTTACCTTTATATCGAGAAATTAGCTGAAATTGATTTATAATTTTTTTCTAAATAAATGAGTTCATCTACCTATTTTAAAGACGATAGTCTTTCCGACTATAAAAAACCAATATTAGCAGAAAAGTCAAAAAATCTAGATTTGAAATGGTTTTATATATCCAAATATCGAAAATTAAGTGAAGATTTTATTAGAGAATTTAAAGATAAAGTAGATTGGAAGTGTATATCCCGAAATCAAAAAATAAGTGAAGATTTTATTAGAGAATTTCAAGATAAAGTTAATTGGGGCTATATATCAGAATATCAAGAATTAAGTGAAGATTTCATTAGAGAATTTAAAGATTTAGTAGATTGGTATTATATATCCGTAAAACAAAAATTAAGTGAAGATTTTATAAGAGAATTTCAAGATCAAGTATATTGGTATGATATATCAGCTTATCAAAAAATAAGTGAAGATTTTATTAGAGAATTTAAAGATAAAGTAGATTGGAAGTGTATATCCCGAAATCAAAAAATAAGTGAAGATTTTATAAGAGAATTTCAAGATAAAGTAGATTGGTATTATATATCAGAATATCGAGAATTAAGTGAAGATTTCATTAGAGAATTTCAAGATAAACTTGATTTTTTATTTTAGATTTCGACTTATAAAATTTTTCTAAATAAATGAGTTCATCTAACTATTTTAAAGACGATAGTCTTTCCGACTATAAAAAACGAATATTAGCAGCAAAGCTAATAAAACCAATAAAACAAAAATTAAGTGAAGATTTTATAAGAGAATTTCAAGATAAATTTAATTGGAAACTTATATCAGAATATCAAAAATTAAGTGAAGATTTTATAAGAGAATTTCAATATAAAGTTAATTGGAAACTTATATCAGAATATCAAAAATTAAGTGAAGATTTTATAAGAGAATTTCGAAATAAAGTAGATTGGGGTAATATATCATATCACCAAAAATTAAGTGAAGATTTTATAAGAGAATTTCGAAATAAAGTAGATTGGGGTAATATATCATGGAAACAAGAATTAAGTGAAGATTTCATAAGAATATTTCAAGATAAAGTAGATTGGGAAGGTATATCATGGAAACAAGAATTAAGTGAAGATTTTATAATAGTATTTCAAGATAAAGTAGATTGGGAAGGTATATCATGGAAACAAGAATTAAGTGAAGATTTCATAAGAATATTTCAAGATAAAGTAGATTGGAAACTTATATCAGAACATCAAAAATTAAGTGAAGCTTTATAAGAGAATTTCAAGATAAAGTAGATTGGTATTATATATCCCGAAAACTAAAATTAAGTGAAGATTTAATTAGAGAATTTCATCCTATAATAAATGAGTGAAAAAGTCAATTGGGATGAAGTTTCAAAAGAACGTGGTATGCCTGAAAGTTTGATTAGAAAATTAAAAGATGAAGTGAAATGGGATTTAATTTCTAGATATCAAACATTATCAGAAAATTTCATTTTAGAGTTCAAAGATAAAGTTGATTGGAAAAATATATCAGCTTATCAAAAATTATCAGAAAAATTTATAAGTGAAAATGAGCATTTAGTTGAATGGGATATCATATCGAAATTTCAAAAATTAACAGAAAAATTTATTTTAATGCATGATCATAAAGTACACTGGCCTGCAATTTCACAATATCAAACTTTAAGTGATAAATTTATTTTTGAAAATGTTGGAAAACTAGATATGGATTTAGTTTCTCAGTATCAAGATGAAATGAGTATGAATATAATCGAAAAACTAGAAACAACTGTTAATTGGAATAAAATTTATTCATATCAGAAAAATTTAACCTCTGAATTTATAATGAAACATGTTGAAAAAATAACAGATTGTAGAGTTATGAGAAATCTGAAACTTTCAGATGAAGAATTTAATAAACTTTATAGAAGGATGAAATTATGGTATATAGCAAGAACGTGTTTGAATAAATAATAATTCTTTTTTTAATCTTTATAAATGGGTGGTAAGCAAACAAAGATATTAACAGGTAGTTGTACTAGTGATCGAATAAACGTTAGTTTTACAGAAACTTTTAGAATTCATCCTGTAATAACTGTAACACCTATTTGTAAATATGGTGAACCTTTTATTGTTAAAATAACAGAAGTAGATCGATATGGTTTTAGATTTCAATGTATAAAATTAAACGGCGAACCTTTAACAGAACATAAAGATTTTTTTCAATGGGGTGCGTGCAGTATTTATGAATAATTTTTTCTTTTTTTATATTTTTATTCTTATATTTTTATTCTTATATTTTTATTTCTTTTAATGTGTATAATAATGTGAACAACGCATGAATTTATATTGATTTTAAGACGATAGCCTTTCGGTTAATTTGTTAACTTTTTCCAAGTTTTGGCTTGATATTTTAAATTATTGATGTTATTTTGGTGTGCTAATTATGACCTTTTTACACTATTTTTGCTCTAAATTTTGACTTGATACTTTAAATTATTGATGTTATTTTGGTGTGCTAATTATGCCCTTTTTACACTATTTTTGCTCTAAATTTTGAGGTTATTTTAAAATTATTGATGGTTTTTAAGGTGTGCTAATTATGCCCTTTTTACACTATTTTTGCTCTAAATTTTGATGTTATTTGATGGATTTTTAAGGTGTGCTAATTATGCCCTTTTTACACTATTTTTGCTCTAAATTTTGATGTTATTTTAAAATTATTGATGGCTCTTAAGGTGCGCCAGAACAGGCATTTATATACTACTTGTTTCAGTACATTTATTTATTTATTATGGATAAACAAATCGTCTTATATTTGTATCGGAGTTCATTCTATCAGTTGTATCGGTGATTTCTCATTTCTTCATTTATATATTTTTGAATATTATAACTAATTTCATTTTCAATAATATGCGAAAAAAATTCTTTCTTCGGCGTTTCGATTTTTTACTGAAGGGTAAAAGTACAAATGTTGTATACAACAACATTTGTTAACAAAAATTCCGCTGTTAGTTACAAGCAGTAATATTAAGGATTCAAACTTAAAAAAATATTAGAAAATTATGAATTTGAGGTAATTGTTTTGGTTATCTCCGAAATTCTGAAAAGCCATATTTTTCTTTTTTAAAGTAGAAGTTCTTACATTTTCCTACCTTAAAAAAGGAAAAATTCTAGTAATGCATTAATTATAGCACATAAAAAGTATGTGATAAGGTGGGGGGACTTTTTCCCCTCCCCCTTTAATGAGAAAATAATAGTTAGAAATACTGAACTTGAACCTGAAATATTTACTTTCCATTAACAAAACCGTAAAAAAGAATTTTTTTTAAAAAAAGCTCACTCTAGAGCTCCAGAGATTAAGCTCATTTTTTTTTCTTCTTCTTTTTTCCCCTCATCTTACTTTGTCACCAGCTCATTCATTATGAAAATCTCATTCGAAGGCGGACAGTAATGAAACTGCCGCTATCTGGGATTCCATTGTATTATCCAGACACAACAATCCACTGAAAGCTTAGGAGTGGATTTCGTTCACTTATTTTTTTCTAAGCAAGGGGCGTATCACTGTTCCTTGAAACGGAAAATAACAATGGGAAGAAAAAAAAGAGCTAAAAAAATTCATTTAAGATAGCACGGGCTTCCTTTTTTCCCTTTTACTTAGCGAGACTTTTTTCCCATGAAAAAAATCCATGGGATGAATGCACGTTCTTTTTTTGTTTATTACGCTCGCATGAACACTTGTTGCGAAGGGTATTTTCTTAAGCCTCATAAATTATCCGCCTTACCACAATGAAACGGATGTACTTTTTACGTTTAATTCGTTCAGTTTTTTTAGATAGAGGACGAAAAAAAGGCTCGTTATTTGGATACTGTATAAATTAAGAGAGCTAGCACATATAGTTTGGTTATGTTGCGTCAATACGAAAAAAAATTGTTTTTTTTTTATTCAGAGTATTTTTACAAGATTATTTCATTAATCCTTGAAGAAATATTCAGTTTAATCGGGCGATTTATTTAATTGCTCCATTTGTTATAGCACGCTTAGGGAACGATCTCGTTAATTTAGAATGTTTTCAAAGAAAATGGGTGCATTTTTTCCAAGATCCCTTTGACATCGAAAATGTTGACAAAGATTAAAATTTTAGGCACATTGTTAGTCTTGTGATTTCAGTTTTCTTCATGTGTCTTAATTTAACTTCACTTATCTCATTTCAGTTACAGTGGCTTGAATCATATTTTCTTTGTTTTTACAGAATTGTACATTACGCAAGATATTTTGTAACAATTGAAATAGCAAATATTATAGGATTGTTAGTTTAGGCTTATCACTTGAATCCATATTTAAAATGGAGGCTTAAACTGAAATAAATTTGTAAAATAATTACAATTTTGTTGGTAATGAAAATGTCTTATACCTCTGTGAAAAGCAGATGATTTACATCATGATGAATGATTCACAAAAGTAATTTTATCAATAAAATGGATATAATATTGAGGACCTCAAAAAAGTTTATTTCTTATTAATAAATGAAGGAATTTGTAGGTATTAATATTGCATGATTTCTTCAAATCGTAACAATAATTCTAGTTCAACTTTTTATATGTATATTTTTCATTAAAATTATTAATTTACTTTATTCTCCACGTCTTAAATAATAAAAACGAAAAGATTGGTACCGAAATCTTGTCGATTTTTGTCTTTCAGCTTTGAGAACCAATTGAATAAATAAGATGTAGCAAGGTGGTTTTCATTTTCCTTTTGAAAGCAAATTTGTTTCCTTTTTACCAAATCTCTTGTTCGAACTTTGGATAAAACGTTTACAAATTTATAAAATTTCGTGGGAAATAAACATTTTTCTGGCTATAAAGTTTTGAAGTTAAAAGGACATGGAAGACTTCAGGTTAGAAATAAAACAGATATACTATGCAGGTATCGAACATTTCGAATTTTTAAAAGATTATTTGTTTTTATAGATTTCTTTTATTTATTTTGGATAAACAAATGGACACATATTTTCTTAGAGATCATCAGTTGTGTTGATGATTTTCAGTTTCTTCATCTAAATACTTTTGAATATTGTGATTTGTTTCATTTTCAACAGTTGGCGAAGAAAAATTATTCAGTCACTTATTTTTTTACTAAGCAACATTTGTTAACAAGAATTCCTACAAACAGCGATATTAGGAATTCGAAGTTTAACTTAGGAAAAAATTATGAATTTATGGTAATTATGGTAATTATTTATGGTAATGAATTATGGTAATTATTCAGGTTAACTACATACTTATAAAGAGTCATATTTTCCTTTTTTAAGGTAGAAGTTCCAACATTTTTTTCCACTCAAGGAAAAGGAAACATTTTAGTAATGCATTAATTAGAACATAAAAAGAAAATGATAAGAACTTTTCCCCCTTGCTTTAATGAGAAAATAATTGTTAGAAATAATGGACTTGAACCTGAAATATTTACTAACCATTAACAAAACCGTAGCAAAAGAAATTTTTTTAAAAAAAGCTCACTCAAAGAGCTCCTGAGACTGGGCTCACTCTTTTTTTCCCTCGTCTTACTTTGTCTCCAGCTCATTCATTATGAAACTCTCATTCGAAGGCGGACAGGAATGAAACTTCCGCAATCAAGGATTACATTGTATTATCCAAACAAGGCAGTCCACTGAAAACTTAGGAGTGGATTTTGCTCATTTTTTTTTTCTAAGCAAGGAACATATCACTGTTCTTTGAAACAGACAGAAAAATAACAATAGAAAGAAAAAAAAGAGCTAAAAAATCAATTGGAGATAAAACGAGCTTCCTTTTTTTTCCTTTTACTTAGCAGAACTTTTTTCCCATAAAAAATTTCATGGGATGGATTCTCGTTCTTTCTTTTACGCTCGCATGAACACTTGTTGCGAAGATTATTTTCTTAAGCATCATAAATAATCCGTCTTACCGCAATGAAACGGATGTACTTTTTACGTTTAATTCGTTCAGTTTTTTTAGATCGCCAAATAAAAAAAGGTTCTTTATTTAGCTACTGTAAAAATTAAGAGAGCTTTCACGTATAGTTTGGTTAGGTTGCGTCAATAACAAAAAAAAAATGTTTTGTTTATTGAGAGAAAGGGAACTTTCACAAGACAATTTCATTACGTCTTGAAGATAATTGAGTGATTTATTTAATTTTTCTGTTTATTTGCAAACGCTGCATGTTGAATTGAAATATTTTCAAAGAAAAAGGTGCATTTTTCCAAGATTCCTTTGGCATCTAAACTGCTGACATAGATTAAAATTTTAGAAGCATAGTTAATCTAGTAATTTTTCTTTTCCTTCAAGTATCTTTATTTAACTTCATTTATTTCATTTAAGCTACAGTGGCGTGTGTCGTATTTTCTTTGCTTTCCCAGAAATGAGCACAACGCAAGATATTTGATAAAATTGATATAAAAGTATTATAAGATTATTAGCTTAGGTTTATCAGTTGAATTCAAATTCAACATGGAGGCTTGAACTAAAATGAATTTGTTCGATGATTGCAATTTTGTTGGCAATGAAAATGATTTAAACCACAGTGTATTGAAACGTTGGTGACTTTCATCACGAAGAATGAATTACTAAAGTAAATTTATCAACATAACGGCTCTAAACGTTTAATGAATACTTGAAAAAAATGTATTTCTTATTAATATATGAAGGATTTTAAACGTATTAATAATTCATGATTTTTTTAAATCGTAATAATATAGTTCAACTTTTTATATGTGTATATTTCATTAAATTAATTTAATTTTTTTACCTCTTCTTAAACAATACAAACGAAAAGATTGGCACTGTTGTATTAAATGATCAAAATCACTCTAAATACTTGCAAACTGGATTAGTAAATCTTCATATTTTAGGATATTTAATATAATTATCAATCAGCAAAAATTGATAATAAGCAATTCTTTAGCAATGGATTTCTTGCTGCCGACTAGATATCTTCTGAAGGTTTTCCTAGTTTTGTACCCAAGAGAAATCTAAATATTCTCTTTACTTTGAAAATCTACCTGAAAAGTAACATATTTCCATATTTTGAAGTTACATTTCACCTTAGATGCCATCAGGTAACCTGGATGGAGGTGCAGAAATAGCAAAATTCTTGAAGATCGAAGTAAAGTTTTAAAGAGGAAGTGTTGGTATTGGGGGGAGGGTTATGCATGTAAGTAACTTGCACAGAGTCCTATCTCTGGTGTTGTCCCTACTCTTATGTGGCTTTGAGAGCTATTTAAGAATAGCTTCAAGTTCACTTTTACTAAAAGAAGTGAATGAATTACAATGAATCCTTAAGCGAATGTGAAAAAATAAAGAACACCATCACCAAGAAAAGATTTTTTCATTTATGTGAAATGATCAAAATGAGGTTCAATACTTCAGTCGTAGATTAGATCATAAAAAGATTCTGAAACCATTGGAAATCTTTTTGGTCAATAGAATTGATAATCTTTTTCTCATTTTATCAGACGATCATCTCATATCCAAACGATTTATCTTTTCTTAAGAAATAAGATACCGCTCTATGATCACATTCTATGAAGCAGAATATTCGATAATTAATGTGAATTAATCAGATGATTATTGTGCATATGACCTAAGGTTTAATTGCATGTTGTTCTAGCAAAGCAGTAATGTTGCATCTTTCTTCCTCCATCAAACTAGCCGTTGGATTCTAAAATTAAATTGGTGTAATGTAGTCCATGCCTTTCATGTGGTCATTTCTTTGGAGTGGTTCAAAAAGAAGGGCTTTGGGTTCTTTTTATTCCCAAATGAGATTTCTATGTTTTTCTTTTTTTTATATAAAAATTTCAAAATTTTTTAATTTAAATCGGATTTGGTCATACCACTTTGAGAACCAAATGAATAAGCGAAATGTAGCATAGTGTTTTTCGTTTACTTTTTGAAATCAAACTTGCCTCATTTTTTCGCCGCTCTGCTGTAGAATTTTGGATAGATCGTTTATAAACTTATAAAATTGATAGCTTATAAAATTATAATTGATGATTGATTGATTGATAAATAAATAAACATTTTTCTGACTAAAAACTGTGGAGCTTACGGAAGTGGAAGACTTCGGATTAGACAGAAAATGAACGTAGAGATGTAGAAATTTTGCAAGATTATTTGTTTCTATAGGTTCCGAAAAAAATCTTATACCTTTTCCGTAATTCCTTTTTTCAGTTTTAAAGATGGTTTCAAATTTCTACCTTCATCTGCTTTTGAATATTGTAATTTGTACAATATTCAAGCAATACGCGAAAAAAATTCTTCAGCGTCTCGATTTTCTTAGTGTATCGTAAAATTAAAATGATTTTATACAATACTATTTAATACCAAAAAAAAACAATAAGCAGCAGCATAAAAAAATTTGAACTTCAACTTTATAAACAGGAGAAAGTAATGAATTTTTGGCAATTGTTTTGGTTATCTCTGAACTTATAGAAAACCATATTTCCTTTTTTTAAGGTGCAAGTTCCAACATTTTCCCACCCTACAAAAGAAACCATTTCAGTAAGGCATTAATTATAGCATATAAAAAGTAAATGATAAGGGGGAACTTTTTCCCCTAGCTTTAATGAGAAAATAATTGTTAGAAATAATGGACTTGAACCTGAAATATTTACTTTCCATTAACAAAACCGTAAAAAAGAATTTTTTTAAAAAAAAGCTCACTCTAGAGCTCCAGAGATTAAGCTCATTTTTTTTTTCGCTTTTTTTCCCTCATCTTACTTTGTCACCAGCTCATTCATTATGAAAATCTCATTCGAAGGCGGAAAGGAATGAAACTTCCACGATCAGGGATTCTATTGTATTATCCAGACAATCTGGCAATCCGCTGAAAGCTTAGGAGTGGATTTTGTTCCTTTTTTTTTCTAAGCAAGGAACGTATCACTGTTCTTTGAAACAGTCAGAAAAATAACAATGGGAAGAAAATAAGAGATAAAAAAACTCCTTTAAGATAGCACGGGGTTCCTTTTTTCTTCCTTTTACTTAGCAAGACTTGTTTTTCCCATAAAAAAACATCCGTGGGATGGATGCACGTTCTTTGTTTGTTTTTTACGCTCGCATGAACACTTGTTGCGAAGAATATTTTCTTAAGCCTTCTACATTTTCCGCCTTACCACAATGAAACGGATGTACTTTTTATATTTAACTCATTCAGTTTCTTCAATAGCCAAATAAAAAAAGTCTCTTATTTAGCTACTGTATAAATTAAGAGAACTTGCGCGTAGTTTGGTTATGTTATATCAATAACGAAAAAAAAAATATTTTTATTTATCGGGAGAAACGGAACTTACACAAGATTATTTCATTAATTCTTGAAGATACTTTCAGTTTAATATAGCGATTGATTTAATTCTTTTGTTTATTTGAACACGCACAGAGGAAAAATTTCGTTGATTTGAAATGTTTTCAAAGAAAAAGGTGGGGTTTTTTTAGTTTGGCATCCAAAATGCTGACATAGATTGAAATTTTAGAAGCATTGTTAATCTAGTGATTTTCACTTTCTTCGTGTATCTTTATTTAACTTCATTTGTTTCATTTAAGTTACAGTGACGCGAGTCATATTTCTTTGTTTTTCCAGAAACGAGCATAACGCAAGGTATATTGTTACAAATTGAAACAAAAGTATTATTGGTTTATTTGTTTAGGTTTATCACTTGAATCCGAATTTAACACAGGGGCATGAACTGAAATGAATATGTACAATGTTGACAATTTTGTTGGCAATGAAAATGACTTATATCACTGTGTATTGAAAAACAGACGACTTAATCATAATGAATTATTCACAAAAGTAAATTTATCAATAAAACGGATATAAAAATAGTGTGATGACTTAAAAATTTTAATTCTTATTAATAAATGTGTAATTTTTAATACACCCCTATAAAAAATCAGATACTGAATGAATATTAATTTATTACTCTTTTCTGGCTCTGATTCCAAAATTCTAGCTCTGGAAAATTCCAAGATCATCAGGTGAGCAGAATGTCTATCGTTTCACTTCATTTCTTAACCTGTCTTCCTAGTGGATACAGCATATCTTCATGAATGTTGGCTAAAGATAATAATATCAGTTTTTGTTGATTATAGATTTAGAATCATTCATTATTTATATAGAAATGTATAAGAATTGTTGAAGGAAGAGGGGGGGATTACTAAATGGGCAAAGTAAACAATTTCCTATCGATTCGAAAATTGAAAGAGGTATCGTGCCTTAAGATTTTTTGCGGCATTTTGAAAATTATTTAAATTTTTTGTTTTCATCTAATTATAAAAATCAGCAATCGAACGAACTCAAATAATAATCAAGAACTGACCAAAATAATTTTTTAACATTATTTCTCTAATATCCTAAATTAATTGCCATTTGACAGTTTTATATTGTTATTTTATAATTTAAAAAAAACAAATGGCTTAAAATTTTAAAAATGCCCGATCTTTTTATTAAATATTATTTAGATTGTGTTTTTGTCTTTTTAATTATTTTTTTAAAAGTTTACTTATAAATTTTAATTCTGCATTTTTTTACGCGGGATATGCTAAACCTATCTTTATAGAATGTGATCTGCAAATAAGTCATTTTTTTATTTCAGTTTGTTAAAATTTGCTACTTGTAATTACATATATAAAGAGGAAATCGTAATCAATCAAAAAATAGTCAACTTTGGAGATTCTGTTAATTTATGATCGTTCTTTCTCGAGCAATTTGATGAATATTGAATACTTTCTTCAGAATCTGTTGTTTTATGTAGAAATTTTACTCCGAGTCACTTGTTATTCTGAAAGCATTTACAAACAATGAGATGCAAATTCTGTTTATACCACATTACTGAAAAACGAAACAATATATTCCTGTTTAACTAGAAATTGCCATCTTTTAGCTGTTGATTGAAGCTTTGATTTATTTCACATTTTATGTTAATAACTTCAATTTCGCACATACATAAACGCAATAACGCAATGATGTAAATCAATCAAATTCGATGCGTTATCTAGTGACTACAATTTTTTGTATGATGAAAATGACTTACACCACTGTGTATTGAAGGGCAGATAATTTATATCGCAATGTATGATTTATAAAAGTAAATTTAGTCAACAAAACAAATATAACGATGGCTTAAGAATTTCAAAAATTTTAATTCTTATTAATAAATGTGTAATTTCTAATGCATATTTATAAAATTTTAAGAACCGAATCCAAAATTCTGGCTCTGAAAAATTCCAGGGGATCATCATTTATAAGGTTGAATTTTTTAATGAGCTTTTCACTTCTCTATTCGATAAAGTTTTGAGATTTTTCAATTTTTTTTTTTTTTTTTGTCGAGTAGATTGGATACTTTAATATTTTGATTGGAATTTTTTGTTAATTAATTGTTAATTTGTTAATTTTTAATTATTTTTTTTAATTTTTAATATTTTGATTGAATAATATTTTGATTAAAATTGATCCCATTAAATGTTTAAAGGGAAAATAAACTATTTCAACTTTATATAATATTTATAATAATGAATTATACAATGGAAACTAAATAATTAGAATAACGAAACCCACTTTTTAGTACACTGATTAAAAATTTACTTTATAAAACCTTTTTATTGAAAATTTTTATGTTCATCTATACTTATATAAAGCTCAATGTGTGTGTGTTGGCACTCTACAGGCCAGACCGTTTGACCTACAGCTACCAAATTTGGTACACGTATACCTTGGAGGTCGGGAATGAGCACTTTGGTCCCTTTTTTGGGTCCCTTTTGGGGTCCCTTTTTTGAATTTTTAATAAGAATTTTAATTATTAATTAAAAATTAACTTTCTCGCCAAAAAAATCTCCTTTTCCCCACCGCCAAATCAGTAAGGCTTTAGGGGTTTTTTTTTCCCACACTAATGAGGCTAGGCTTAAGATTTTTCGGCCGATTATTTCAAATGATTCTGTTTATTTTCTTAATGTTTGATGCATTTAAAATTAAACATTGTTAATGAATCGATCTTTCAGATTCATTCTGAAGTACTTTTGAATTAAAATAAAACAGAATAAAGGAAATTGAAAATGTCTAATCTGCGTAGCGTTACCCCAACTGGCGTAGAAAAAATCACGCATTTACGTTACCGTAACTGGCGTTGAAAATTCACGCATGCGCATCTGATTGTTGACAATATTATCAACGGATGATTCTTGCTTTAAATTATTTTTAGGTTAATTGCATGCTTTTGTAATTAAATTGTATTTATGTTAGTTATATATTTTTTTGTATATGCTTATAGTTTTAAGTACATCGTTTTTTAAGTAGTTTTTTAAAACCTGTTTTCGACCGATTCTTTTAAACGATTCCTTTTATTTTCTTAGTGTTTGATGCATTTAAAATTAAACATTGTTAATTAATGGATCTGTTCATGATGAATCTGAGAAAATTTTGTTGACAAATTCTTGAGATATTACATAAATTATTCTATTGCGCCCATAAAGTTTAAACGCTCAGTGACTCTGTTATCAGTAATCATATTATAAAAAAAATGCTTTGTTTCAGTAAAAAATGTTATTATATTAATTGCAGATTCATTCTTTCCTCTTTAACTGAAAGCATAAATTCTACGGGTGCTAACAGAAAATTAGAGAGATACATATTGCGTTATGACTGAAGGCCTTTATAGTATTATGAGTGAATTATATGACTATCAAAATTTGAAGTTTTAAAATATTTTGATGAAGTAGCTATTAAAGTAGGAATTGCATAAAATATTTAATTATTAAAATTTTAACGAACATTAAGATTGGCGAACCGGCTTGTCGCCAAAGGCGGCTAGAACTATAATAAAGACATTTCGATCAAAATCCAAATAAATGAAAGTCTATTTTTCTGATTAAAATAGAGTTAAAAATATTTATCAAATTTTATTATATTAATGAATCTTATTAAAATTATGTCCATCAAGCATTATGTCATTCGAATAAACTGGTAGTTCTAAGTGAAAAAAAATACGAGAATTTTCTAACAATCAACTTACAGAATGATAAAACTCTAATAAAATATATATGCATTCAAATAAGTATTAAAAATGAGTAAGATAATTACAAGAATTTTCAGTTCTTATTTTACATTTTTATTTTTTCGTAAAACTACGGAATTATTTTTCCCCTTTTCTCTTGCGAGGTTACCATTCATTTTACGCACTCGGGAACACAACCATATTAATAATGCATATATACCAAATTATAAAAATTAAACAAGAGCACGAAAGAAAAAAAAATGTACCGCTTTAATGTGAAAGTAATTACTTCGAATAATGGACCTAAAACTAAAATATTTACTTTCTATCAACAAATCCGGCAGAAGAGGAAGTAGACGAAGCTTCATCTTTTGAGCTCCGGAGATCGAGCTCATTTTCTTTATTTTTATCTTCTCTTCACTTCAGTTTGTCTCAAACTCATTCATTATGAAAAGTCATTCTGATATGGAAAAGGATGAAACTTCCAGCCATAAGGGATTTCCTTATGTTCTCTAGACAGGACAAGATTCCGAAGAAAACTTAAGAGTGGATTTCGTTCCTTTAAAAAACATTAAAATGAATCATTGTTCTTTTTAAACGTAGAAAAATGAGGAAAAATTAAAAATGTATTAAGAAAAGGAGAGTTAAAAAAATTAAAAAATAATAGAACGGTTTACTTTTCTTTTGTTTAATACAATTTTTTTTAAATCTTAATAGATATTCAAGAAAAGTTTTATCTGCTAATTAGAACTTATATTTATTTAATGATCTCCGTAAATGTTCTATCCGAATACAATGAAATGGATGTTCCTTTTTAAAAATTAATTCGAAAATTTTTTAGATGCAAAATTTAGAAATTTTTATAATTCAGATGCTTACGCAGAATTAGAGTTCTTTCAAATACTGGTTACCATAAGTAAATTGATATATTGATGTTGTTTATTGAAAAATACATTGTAGGCAAAAAAAATAAATAAATAAAAAATAAAGAAAATATAGAATATTCTTGGAAATTGACTCAGCTTCACTGATTTATTTAATAAATTATTTAATTTGAATACCTATGCACACTTTTGATGAAATTCTTTAATTTAAAAGGTTTTCGCAAAAGTAAGAACCGTTACATAAAAATTCCATATATATCTGAACTGCAATTCTAGTTTAGGGTCTCAAAATCATGATTAATCTAACAGTTTAATTTTTTAAAATTAATAATACTTTTGAAAATATTCCTTAAATGAAATGGAAATAAAAGAATTATAATATTATAGTTAAAAAAGATTTTAAACAATAATAAAGCGAATTGTTTTGAATCTAGAAAAAACTATTTTAATTATTTTTTAATGAATATGTAATTTCAAACAGAAACAAATTTTTAATACATTTTTGAAAGGTTTACATATTGAAACATAAAAAAGTTAACTAATAAATGTGCATTTAAATTTACTTTAAACATACGTGAAAGTTATAATCCTTTTTTTTTTTATAATATATCCTAATTTTCGTCTAACCTCCGCAGTACTATTTGTTTCCATTCCTCCCGTTGAGGTACCATCATTTTTACTTATTCTGGAGCAAATAAATTTTAATAATGCATCAGCAATAGAATAGGTAATTGAAATAAAAATAAAAAGCTTTTTACCTGCTTTAATGCAAAAATAATTGATGGAAATAATGGGCCTAAAACTAAAATATTTACTTTCTATCTGCAAAACCGTAACAAAAAAAAAAAGTATACAAAGCTCCATCTCTTAAAACTCCAGAGACCGACTTTCTCTCTCTTTCTTTCTGTACTATGCTTAGCTTACTTTGTTTCAAGCTCATTCATTATGAAAATCTTATTCCGGCATGGACAGGGATGAAAGATCCGCGATCGGGGCCATTCCCTCGTGATTTCCAGACAAAGCTTTCCGCTAAAGAAGACTTAGGAGTGGATTTCGCCCCTACCCTCCTTTTTTTTTTTTTTTTTTTGCATGCATTTTTTTTTTTTTGCATGCATTTTTTTTTTTTTTTTTTGCATGCATTTTTTTTTTCTTCCCTTCACCAGAAACACATCGTTGTTCTTAGGAACATAGCAAAGAAAAAAAAATACAAAAAAAAAGTTTGTTTTTTTTTTATTTCGTTTGGAATGAAACATATTATTTTTTTTTTTCGGTTTAATGTAATCTTATTTTTGATATAATATTATTGTAATGTCGATCCACTTTTATTTTTTATATGTACATATAATGTGCTGTTATAAAGTTTTTTTTTATAAGGAACATTAATAATCTTTCTTACTGCAAGAATGCCATTCTTAAGCTTGATTCGTTTAGATTTTTTTCCGTCTTTTGGTACAAGAATTTTAAATAAAATTAATTATTTAACTGCTTCTAAAAATTAGGTAAGTTCTTGAATATTTTTCTGTAATCGTGTATGCATAACAAGTGTACTTTTCTTCACTGAAACCACTGTTATTTTGTATAAAATCTTTGGTTATAGTAACGCATTCTTTACAATGTACAATGGAGGGGGGCGGGGAGATTATTAAATGAGCAAAGTAAACAATTGCATACGGGTTCCAAGATGGCCTCCGAGCCCGAAGATTTTTCAATATTATTATTAATTTTGTGCTTTCATTTAATAATAATGACTGCGAAATTTTAATTCCTTGTAAAACTTCGGTTTCAATAGGTCGCGAAAAAAAATGTTTAAAATACGTATTCGCAAGATAGATTCAGTAGATGCTAGATTCAAGAAAAAGATTCATATTTCCATAATTATTATTCGCCGGTGTAAGATGAGACATTTACAGTTTTACCCAAGATCAACAATTTTATGAGGAGAGACTGGGATATGACCTGCGTTAGAGAGTATGCAAGAAAGTTGCGTGGAAACAATATATATATATTTATATATATATATATATATATATATATATATATATATATATATATATATATAAATTTATTTCGTGTATGCCGGAAACGGCACTAACGTATTGGATCCACTTTTATATTTAAATAAGGTTTGTTTTTTAAGTTTATCTATATATATATATATATATATATATATATATATATATGTCTTTCCTAAAAAAGCGCAATTTTACGCACACATTCACAAAAAGAAAAAAAAATTATAACTATTGGAGCTTTTTTTCTATTTGCTCTTATGCTTACGAGACAAACTGTTGCGCGCTATGGAAGGTCACGCCTACCTCAGGAACATCATATGACCCCAACGGAACAATGGCAAATGGTTGTCTCATCGGAACAACTATTTGCCATTGGCCCATTGCGGTCACGTGATCTTCCTGAAGTAGGCGTGACCATCAAATGCGCGCAATAGCTGGCCTCGTGTGAACCCTGCTTTACGATGTCATACAGCGCCATCTCGTAATTTTTTTGTGATACTTGCATAGTTGCCATAGGATGATAAGCAACTGGTGCCTCAAAATTTTGTGAAATGATTCTATATATTATATTATTTGAATACAAATATGTTCGGCTCGCATCCGATGGCAACAGTGCAATTACTGTGTTAACCATTTCGAATGACACGCTAACCCTTTCTAAGGACGTGGGAAGTATGCTTCCCACCAAATTTATCAATCTTTGTATGAAATTATGTAGGTTGGCATCAATTCTGACAAATTTTTTTTAGAAAGACAGAAACTTAGATGCTTCAGTTCTTTATCTCACACAAAATGATGTGTCTTGGTTTGTCACTTAATTATTAATTGACCAAATGAATTAATGAATCAAATTAAATTTATCTAATAAGCTAAATGAATCTCTTTTCTTATTCTAATTTCAAGCCTAAAAATATTTTACATAATATAACTAGAAAAAAAATGGTCCTTTAAAGTGTTAAACTAAGTGCATTCATGATTTTTTATTCAAATAACCAGATTGAAAAAATTCGATTTTACAAAAGAAAGAAAAAAAGTGCCGAGCGAAGCTTGGTCGCCCTAGTCCTTGGAATGTACTTGGGAAAGGTTCGAGGAATCCATTCTTGCTGTTTCTTTTTCTGTGTTTGTGCATGAGAGAAAGAAAGTGAGTTATGCTACTTTTAACACAAACCGCCATTTTCAAGGATAAATTTCGTAAAGAAATTTTTATTTCTTTCATCGTTAGATTTTTGGCATTTTATACATTTGTGTTTTCTTAAAACAACAGATTATTTTAATATTTTCAATGGGCCGCGGTGGCCTGGTGGTAAGGTCTCGGCTTCGGAACCGGTGGGTTTCAGGTTCGAGACCCGATTCCACCGAAGAACCGTCGTGTAAGGGGGTCTGTTGCACGTTAAATCCGTCCTGACCAAACGTCCTCCCGCTGGTGTGGTGTGGAGAGGAGGGTGCCAGCTCAGGTGTCGTCCTCGACATCTGACCGAGGTTCAAAATGACGAGGTCCGTCCCAAAATAGCCCCAGTATTGCTTGAAATGGGACGTTAATATAACTAAACTAAACTAAATTTAATATTTCCAAAATTTAATTTTCAGTTAACTAAAAATTTAATTAAAATTAATTCCATATCATGTATGGAGAGAAAAAAATTATTTCAAGGTTATATAATACTTATAATAATGAATTATAAAATGAGAACTAAATAACTAAAATTTTTAAAAAATCTACTTTTTAGTACGGTAATTAAAACTGATTTTACAAAACTGTTTTATAAAAATTTGTGGTTTATTTTCATGCTTTGCAAAGGACATTTTAATCGAAATATAAATAAAGGAGAATCTTATTTCTCTGATTAAATACTAGATTTAAAAATGGTATTGGTTCAGATGTTATTGAGTCTCGTTAAAATTATATCTATCAGATATTCCAATAAATTGGTTGTTCCAAGCAGAAAAAAAAACTACGGGAATTTCCTAACAATCAGAATTACAGAAATAATAAAACATTAATAAAATAAATATGTTTCAATAAATTTTAAGCATGAGTAATATAATTATAAGAATTTTCAGTTCTTATTTTAGATTCTCGTTTTCTTCATACGACTACAATTATTTTCCCTCTTTTCCTTTGCGAAGTTACGATTAATTTTACACACTCGGGAACACAACCATTTTAATAATGCATATATATAAATTATAAAAATTAAACAAAAACATAAAAGAAAAAAATTCCTGCTTTAATGTGAAAGTAATTACTTCGAATAATGGACCTAAAACTAAAATATTTACTTTCTATCAATAAATCCGGTACCAAAAGAAGTAGACGAAGCTTCATCTTTTTAGCTGCTGAGATCGAGCTCATTTTCTTTATTTTTATCTTCTTTTCACTTCAGTTTGTCACAAACTCATTCATTATGAAAACTCATACTGATTATGGACAAGGATGAAACTTGCCGCCATCAGGGATTTCCTTAAACTCTCTAGACAGGACAATTCACTGTAGAAAGCTTAGAAGTGGATTTCGTTCCTTTAAAATGCATAAAAAAAGGCATCCTTGTTCTTTTTAACAGAACAGAAACATGGAAAAAAATAAAAATGTAATAAAAAAGAGAGTTTAAAAAATTGACTATAGATAGTGTGGTTTACTTTTCTTTAGTTTAGTAGAATCTTTCAAACATAAAATGTTATGCTTAGTATGTTTTATCTGCTAACCGAACCTTTAGAAAGCTTTGTCGATATTCTATCTGAACACTAGGAATAGTATGTTCCTTTTTAGAATTAACTCTATATTTTTAGATGCAAAATTTGGAAATGCTGGTAATTTAGACGCTTACGTAACATTAGCTCTCTCGAATATTGGAAATAATAATTGTAAATTGATTTATTGATGTTGTTTATTGGAAAAAAAGACGTAGACAAAAAGAACTATTATGGGATTATAGAATATTCTTGGAAATCGGCTCAGTTTGATTAATTTATTTAATAAATCTTTTTTCAATACCCGTACATACTTTTGGAGAAATTCGTTAAATTAAAATGTTTTCTCAGAATTAAGTGCCGTTAATTAAATTCTTAAAAAGACATCTGATACCATCTGTTATTTTAGATTAGGGTCCCAAAATCATTATTGAGCTAAGAGCTTAATTTTTTTCTAAATTAATAATACTGTTAAAGGTATGCCTTAATCAAAATGGAAATAAAATAATTATAATATTATAAATAAAAAATTTTAAAAATAATAAAACAATTTGTTTTGAATCTAGAAAAAATTATTTTAATTAATTTTTTTAATGAATATGTAATTTCAAACAGACACAAATTCTACATAAATTTTTGAAAGATCTACGTAACATAAAACATATTGAAGCATAAAACGTTAGTTAATAAATATGTATTTAAGTTTATTTTAAATGCAAATGACGCATTCCTCTTATTTTATAATAAATCTTAATTTTCGTCTAACCTCAGCAGGATTGTTTGTTAATTTTCCTCTTGGGGTACCATCAATTTTACTTATTCTAGAATAGATAAATTTTAATAATGCATCAGAAATAGAATAGGTAATTGAAATAAAAAAAAAAGCTTTTTACCTGCTTTAATGCAAAAATAATTGATGGAAATAATGGGCCTAAAACTAAAATATTTACTTTCTATCTGTAAAACCGTAACAAAAGAAAGTATACAAAGCTCCATCTTTAAAACTCCAGAGACCGACTTTCTCTCTCTTTCTTTTTGTACTCTACTTAGCTTACTTTGTTTCAAGCTCATTCATTATGAAAATCTTATTCCGGCATGGATGAAAGACCCACGATCAGGGATTCCCTCGTGATTTCCAGACAAAGCTTTCAGCCAAAGAAGACTTAGGAGTGGATTTCGCCTCTCCCTCTATCCCCCCTTCCTCCCCCCCCTCCTCCACCAAAAACGCATCTTCGTTCTTTGGAAAAAAGCAGAGGAAAAAATATATAGAAAAGAAATTTGTTGTTGCTTTTTTTTTAAATTTCGGTAGCAATGAAACATATTATTTTTTCTTTTCTATTTAATGTAATTTTATTTTTGCTATGATATTAAATTTTATCTACGTCCATTTTTTTAAACATACGTAAAATGCGCTATCATAAAGTTTTTTTTATAAGGAACATAAATAATCTTTCTTACTGCAAGAATGCCATTCTTAAGCTTTGATTCATTTGGATTTTTTTTCCTTTTTCTGGTTTAAAATCTTTAAAAAATTAATTATTTAACTCATTTTAAATTAGTGGTGTCCTTGTATATATTTTGTGATCTTACATACATAACAAGTATACTTTCTCCACTGAAAACACTGTTGTTTTGTATTACAATTTTGGGAATAATAAACTTTGATATGTTCCTCAATGTATTTAATAACAAAATTTACCATTGTCTGACTAAATACATTAAAGAATACTCACACCAATTGATACATTTGGCTCATTTCAAATGTGAATATACAATAAATCGAAGTTATTTTTAAAAACTCAATTATTTGAATTCAGTTAATCGCTGATATGGTGTGATCAGTATAGTCAATTTACTCTTAAAAGATCAGCTTTTACATTTGGATTAAAATTTCAAATTAAAAGTATGCCCCTCTTTGACTATACTAACACAATATGGCCCGTTTTGTTCTTCATAATATTGCTAGTAATATGTAAATATGTGATGTTGCTTTTCTGAGTAGCAAGTTTCATGATAAGGAAGATAGTTTTACAAATATTTTAATAGTTGTCGAAAGGATTCTAGGTAAAAGATCTTCAACCTTAGCGATGAACTTAACTACCATTTGGCAACATGGCAACGAATTTGGTTGCTATTACGACAATATAAAAATTTCTGAAAATTGCAGGAATTTCGGTGATTTATCAATTAGGAAAGACAAAGCGATATCTTTCAAGAAGCTTCTTTTCCCCGGAAGGAAAATTATGAATTGCCAACGAAAAGAGGTAGAATCAGTTAAGTTGAGCTCCAGCGAGTCGTTCAGCGAAATCTTTCTTTGAAGTACTAATCTCTAGTGAGTTCTGTCTGAGCGCTTTATGTTGTTGCGGTTGTTTAATAGCGATTTTCTGTTTGTATTGGTTCCTGCTAATGCTGTTTTATGCAATGTTTAATTATCTGTGTTTCAAAATTTCCATAAAACAAAATATTCTCATTCTCATTCTTTCAATGCATTCCCGATTAATCATTGATTTCTACAGTATTTAGTCCGCCTTTTTCATTTGCTTGCCATTTCTTTAACTGCGGAACGTATCAATTTGTCTTTCATCATATTCAAACTTCTATCCTCATTAATTTAAAGAATATGGTAAATTAGTTTTTAACAAAACAATTTTACAATAAACACTATTGAATATATGATGAAATTTTTTCTTATTTGTAAGGTTTGTTCATGATATAACGAAACTTATGTGTTCAGCTTTTATGTGCATTCATTTTCATAGGCGATTTTTTTATACTGCTTTTTTTAATTTCACTTGTTTCACACTTGTAAACCCGGAATATTGCAATTGATTTTTCGCTCTCTTCCAAATGAGCTAGAGATTTGAAATTTTGTATATTCGTCAACGACGCACACTGTTTTAATAATTACATAATTTAATTATCAGTTAATGATTAATTTAATTAAATTATGATTTCAAAAAATGGTTCTCCCCAGCAGGAATTCGGAGGAAAAATTATTTTTCATCAAATATGTAATTAAAAATTACGAAATAATACAAATAAAAAATAAATTGCCTTTCAGTCTTTTATACTTCTAAAAGTGTTGACATCTTTATTAATAGATTATTTTTACATCCAGAAGAAACATTTCTGCATTGAAATATTTTATTTTTTTACTATGATATATATAAGGCAAATGTGAAAAACCTTTTTTTTAAAACAATGATAAGCAAATTTCAAAATAAATTAAGTTGCCAGGAATAATTTTTTAATGACAGTTTATTAATAAATATTGTTTATTTATTTTCTTGTTTTATGTATTTTAACAAATAAAGTAACTCACACATTCACAAAATAAATGTTTTTTTTAATTGCATCAAGATATACGGAACTAAAAAGTTAATCGTACTAAAACAGTTATTATTTTATATAGCACAAATTTATAATATGTTATTTGTTAAATAAACTATATCACTAGCGAGAATATTATTATATATTTTTATGCAATGTAATGTTTGTATTATCTGGAATACAAATATTACAATGCATAAAAAAATTATGCTCTGTCCAAAAATAAAGAATTTATAATTTCGTGTTAAATAAATTTTAGTGCGTTTCCTGTTTTGCTCCTAAATTACTTTAATCTAACAAGACTTCCATTAAATAAAATTTAAATGTCAACAAAAATAAAATATTAGTTCAAGAAATTAAGATTTTAATTTTTATCTTTCTTTCATTTTTTTGCCTAAACAATCTTAAATTTATGAAATAGTAAAACAAAATATTAATCTTAGAAAATAAGATTTAAAATTTCTATTTATTCCATTATTATAAATAAATACAGCGGTGAATATTTTTATTTTCGTCATTTCATAAATGGAGTGGATAAACTATTTTTAAACATTCGAAAAGATATCGCTTTGAAATTTATATTTTTTCAGTAAAATTATTAGTCATAAATTTTATTTATTCCTTTGTTTCCTATGAAATTATCTTTACTATATTATTCTTTTTAAATATCTGGTGCACATTTAATTAACAAAGTATTTAATTTATTTTTTTATTTAAAATATATTCTTATTAAACTAATAAATTATTTATATGTATTAAACTTTTATTTCGTATCAAAGTGTATTTTATTGAAGTATAAGGTGAGAGAAATATAATATAATGATGATAGATGTATAATATAAGGTGATAGAAAGTGCTGAAATAAAAGCCATATATTGATATGGCCATTATCAGATTATTTATAGCGGCAAAATTCCGAAGTATTTTTTTCATTTAATAAAGAAATGATGTAGTTTTTAAACTTGTTTTTGTCTTTCGCGTACAAACTAAACATTTGTTTTACGTTTTTTGTATGTTCAACCGATAAAAAAAACCGATACTTTTAAGTTCGCTCTAGCATTTTACTTTTTTAAAAGATAATTATTCTTTGAAATAAATTTACATATGGCTTTTGTTTATTTTAAATAGTATTATTCGTGGAGTTTAGTCACAAAACAATGGAATTTTCCTTACTGTATGTATTATTAAATATGATTAAAAGGACCAAGATATTGTTTACAAACTAAGATTTCGTAATTTTATAGACATTACTTTTATTTACTGATACAAAATAAAATACTATTCTTCATTTTATTTGAGGAATTTTTTCCTCAATGAAAGGTATTTTTCTAACCATTTATAAAGTAGCTATTGGATTACAGTGGACATCCATATGTCCCTTAATTAAACAATTTCAAATGCATGAGTATTTTTTAAAGAAATGGCAGAACAGTATATTAATTATTCATATTTTTTTTTCTTATTTGTAATAAAACAATACTTTTGTAGCTGTATGAACTATAATAACAATTTCCACCTTTCAATTTTCATCTAATTAGCTCAGAACAGAATTAACTTTTAGACGAGTTAGTTAAATTGATTGAATATTTCATTTCCCTTTGATATGAATTATTAAATCAAAAACAAATTAAAACAACTGGGTTCAGACTACAAAAAATTATATTGAGATCTAGGAAACTAAATATTTCCTTGCTTTAAAATCCAAACTTACATCAACTCAAGAAAATGTTTTGATTTTAAAACGAGATAAATATTTACAATTGTAATGAAAATCAAATTAAAAAATTTTAATAATTAATAATACAAATAATTCTAATAATACAAAATCTTCAATATTTTGAGCATATTACTAAGACTAGCACAATATATTTTGCTCGTATATTGTAAACCAAATGCATATGACAAATATATAGAAAATATTTGCTGACAATTATAACAATTTTTCAGGTTGAAATATACTATTATTAATTTGATTTGAAATAAAACGAATTTAGCAAATTGTAAGCTTTCTTCTTTTTCCACTAGTTTCAATTTATCTCTTCTTTCATAGATCTCAAGATCGACGACGGTCCAATGCTCGCAGAAGAGGAGCATCGCCGGTTTCGGAAGTAAGACATTTCTTTTTAAATCTTAAGACCTGTTAGATTCATCAGTAGTTGTGGTTCAAAAAGCAGCAGCATTGACTCAGGTGATATTAGAGGAAATTCTCTAACGTCAGTAGTTTGAAGTAAAACTTCTAATGTAATTTGTTCGTAAATTGCACTTCAAAAAATCTGGGATCTAAATTAATTTTATCAGACACAGAAGAAAATAATTATAAATTTATTTGCTAGTCTTATCTTTACAGCAATGTTCTCTAAAATACAGTACCGTTGCACAAAGAAAAGTATACATTTCAATTAAATATAGCCCTGCAAGTATAATATTGACTAATACCTTCTGCGTTCCCCAAGGCTTGGCGTTCATATGCCTTGACATTCAAATAATCAAACACTAACAGTGATTTTAATATTTCCAAAATCTCATGAATGTCTTAAAACTGAATGTACAGTGAGTGAGCAGCGGGGCACGGATAAGCTTTCCAGAGGCTTGCTTCATATTAGAATTTCTCCAAAATAGTAGAAGATAATATATAATATCATAAAATTTTTATATTTTATTCAGAGAGCCCTTCTTAAGTCAACTGCTGAATTTTTAACTTTATTCATTTTAAAATAACAATTGTCAATGAAATACAATCAAAATATAACTTTGACAATTTTGGATATTTAATTAAGTACTAATGGAAGGCTTTTAACTGATCTTAATACAAATAAAAGTCATTCTCTTTCTCTCTCTCTCTCTCTCATATATATATGTAATGATATTTTAATTCTAATTTCAATTTAATTAATTTCCAAGATTTTATCTTAATTTAGCCCATAGTAACTTCAGTCCAAAAATATTCTCTTATTTCGTGATCCAATTCCCCTTTCGGTTTAATTAATTCCTCTGTAAAAATAATGCGCCATCACTACTACGTATCAAATGAAAGTGATATTTCCGTTGCCCTTCATAAGGTCAACATATGCATTCCATCGGCACGAGGCCGGTAATCCTATGTTATATAAGACTAGTGATCATTTGTTTCGCCCTTCTTCCCTTCTTTCTTACTTCTGCTTTTGTGCCGCGCTGCGTCTGCTTATAAAAAATCATGCCTGCCACTCGGAATAGAATAAAATGAAATTAAAAATACAATGTCTCGTCTATGTCTTCAAACCTACATTCTCCAACCAACCAAAATAGTATTACATATATAATATGTTCTATGTCTCTTTCTGAACAACTTCGATGAATTAATCAAACTTTGCAATTAAGGCAAGACAAGAGAAAAAAATATGTCAACTTTTCAAAATTTCAAAGTTAATTATAAATATACAGTTAATCTGAAATAACCCAATTTTTGTCATTTTTCTCACAAACGCATCGGAGCAAATTAGCCAATAGGAAATAAATTTACAGCCTTAAAATTAGAAATTTTACCTTTTTAGTTATATTATATTTCAATTCCATGCAAATTTTCTTTCAATGTTTTTAAATTTAACATAAACGTTTTTGAAATTAAATTTTTAGATACTCCCTTGCCAGACAATTGTGTTTCTTTAATTTATATTACCTTTATTTTGTGACATTTTTTAATATACATGGCAAGGCCTTTTATTTGTTTTAAAAGAATTCTGACGTTTATTTAGTTAAATTAAAAATCCACTACTCTTAAAATTTCCTATTACTATCATCTATTATAATCTAATCCTATTAATTCTACGTTATTAATTCTATTTACTGTAATATTTTGTACTTTATTTGTCCCCTATTACTCCTTTAAAATCTCCTATCATCCTCTTACTTACCTGCTTTTTCTATGAAAAAACAAGTAATTTTCAGAGTGAAAAAGAATATGAAATGTGAGAAATTATACAAATAGTACAGTTTTTGTCCAATCTCTAAGACATTTCATGCATGTGATTTTTTTTTAAATCATCATGTCATACATTAAAGAAAAAAAATACTGTTCAACTTTTTGAAACAACTAAATTATAGTTAATTAAAAGCTGCGTGTTGCTATGATCTTATCCGAAAATAGTGCTTTACAAAAGCTGTTTTTCGCCCAAGAAGTTTTAAAAAATTAGCTTTTCAGTAACATAAATTTCATTTTCATACAATTAGCTTCTTTCGCTTTAATATATTTTCAGAATTAATTTTATGTTCAATATGTTTCATTATTGAAAAACTGTTGCCAGAATACTTTAATAAAATTCTGGAAAAACACTAAAAGAATGTTTAAAAACAGATGTTTAACAATTTATATCAGGAGCTGGTATATTTTCATATTTTTATAATGAAAAATTAACTATTGAATTAATTGCCTCTAATCGTTCATTAAAACTTTAGATTTCTGAAAAAAAAAATGTAAAGCACTTAAAAAAATATAATAGCTTCTGAAGAAAATTAACTCTCTGCCGGTTCAATTAATATTCTTATTTTAATTAAAAACGCTTTAGACGATAAAAGTATTTTGTACTTTATAATATTTTATATAAAAATAGTTTATATATTAAAAAGATTTTAAATTCAACCAGTTATTTTAATTTTAATAAATCATCAAAAAATTAATCAGATTTTAAATGAAAATCCTTGTTTTGTAATAGTGAAATATATGTAATATGCAATCTTGTATAATTTCGAGAGTTTCCACTGAGCTGTTTAAACCATAAAAGATTTTTGCAATAAAACAAATTATCGCACTTTATTTTAGATTGTCTTAGGCGACCATTTTATTTTCTAAATATTGGCTTTCTTGTATTTTAAACTGCTGATGTACACTGCAAAACTATTTAAAATCTCCAGATTGTTACTTTATAAAATAAATATATAAATTTTATTAAACAAATTTTAACAAATGTTGAAGTTATTTACCTCTTTTAAATTTTGCTCTCAAATTAAAGAATCTTAATATCAATTTCTTTGAGCTGAATGTTTATTCAATGCGAAATTCAACAGTCAAAAATCAATTGATAAAAATGTTGCAAGTCGGAAACATAACATACATTGGATTGAATAAAATAAGCATTTAAATTTAATTTTCGTTAAAATAAAGTTCATTTAAACAAATTAATATTGTTGTTATAACAAATTATTTAATAAAGATAAATAACATGTTAATTTAATAAATTTAAATATCTTATTGATTTTAATAAAATTAAGATAAATGTAAGCATTTAAACTTTATTTGGGGGTTTATTTTATTGAAATTATTTCCTTATATTTTCCAAAGAAATAAAGCCCTTCCTGTATGAAGATGAATTATAAAAGCACTTGTAATTAAAACTTAATGAGTTTCCCTGTAAATTAATTCAATTTATTTTATGATTTTTATGAAAGACTGTTTATGGTAATTCATAATGTCCTGCTTTAAAACAAAAATTAGCAGTACGCTTCCATTTCATTCAAAAATAATATCGTTTGCTTTTTAAAGAATTAATGAACTATTTTTTTAATTTGGTTTCGATGAAAAAAGAAACTCCAAATTAATGGTAAAAATGCTTTTTTCAGTTAAACATTAGCTCAAACCAAGACGCTGAATAAACCATTAAATAGCATTACAGCTATTCTAGATTGCCATTTTCCTTTAAGCCTGAATATAAAGCTTGAGTAGCGTAAGAACTATTATGAAAATCACATAAAATCGCTGGTGTTTTTTAAAATATAAATTTTTTCTAGAACATAATCATGTTCTTTTGCCACAAAAACATTCCAAAAGAAACACTTTACCATTTCCATTTAATCTAAAATTTATGAAGCTAAGTAGCAGAAAATTATGAATTATCTTTTTGAAACAACATCATTACGTCAATTCAAATCTTTAGAACATTTTAAAATATTTTTTTCAATTTTTTTGAAAGATGAAAAGAAAAACCCTACTAAAGTGTATTTCGGTAGGGAAAATTTGGGTCGAAAACATCTTGAAAGGAGAGATTTAGAATGTTCATTTTCTTTCATGCGCCTACTAATGAATACACATAAATGTACTTTCCCAAAACCGATTTAGAACAGGAGGGAAAAAAATAATTCAATTTCTATGCTCTTCTTATATAGTTAAAAGCAAAACACTCACTAATTTTGTTGCCAATTTTACTTGTTTCTAAAGCTCTGAATGGTTTAAGTTTATTTAATTACTTTACGTTAGAATAGTTATTGTAGGCTTATTTTTTAAAGAATGAATTCCTTAAAGGAAATTTGGAAGCAACAAGTTTATTCTTTTCCATTAGTTTTTTGAGAAAATGGGATAAGCACCATATCCATACTAATTGAAACAAAACTTTTCTTCATATATTTCAGAAAGTTACTCAAATTTCTTTTTAACGCTTTTAGATTTCAAAGAAATTATAAGCAGTTAACAAGAAAATCGCTTTTTAATTATCTAAATAATAATATCTATACATAAAAAAATATATATTTTTTAAATTTTTAAAACGTTTCAGATTTATAGAATGAATGAGTAAAAATAATAAAAATAAATGGAAATAAAACTTTTCCATTTATTATCTAATAAAAAGTAAATATTGCTCCCTCATCTTTCACCTCGCCCTTATTTTGATGAAATCAGTCAGCTGCACATGCGCAAAAGCGTAGTGGTCTTTACTTCCTCGTACACATAGTAAGAGAAAGCATACTTTTCGTCAAGAAATTCGAACTGGAGATTTTAAGGAATCTCCAGGTCTAGAACTCCTTGAATACGTAAAATGCATTTTTCGTATTCAAGAATTTCAACCGTTCGTGTGTCTGTCTCTGACAAAGAAAACTCAAAATCCTTTTGAGAAAGACGGTTGAAATTTGGTATGCGGTCTTTGCACCAGATATGCAAATTTCTGTGAGGCCGGGATAGATAGCCTCATTGGTAGGGCATTGGATTTGCGTCCCTAGGGTTGCGAGTTCGAACCCCGACGGCCGAAGACTCCCCGAGTGTGTGGTGGATGGCGCGCGTGTAAATCTGTCGTGGTCACAAAGCCTCCATGTAGGGAGTCATACCACTGGGGGTACTGGATTAGAGGTGATCGTTCTCTGATTCAGGTCTAAATTATGATCTGTGAATGAGTGAATGAAATGCATGAATGAAGTCCACCCGTGAAAAGAGTTGTGACGTGTGTGAAGCTAAGTCGTACTCTTGGACCTAGATGGCGCTACTGAAAAACAAGAGACGCACCTTGGCTTAAAATCACTGACTTCTAAAAGTCATGGGCTTGTCTATGACAAGTGCCATTAGAAACAACAATAACAACAGATTTCTGTGAAATTTTGATTAAAGTCTGCTCAGAGGAAATCCGTCTGTTGGACTGTTCGGACATAACTCAATCACAACAAAACGTAGAGAGCTAGATAGATAAGATTTGGTTACGCGTTCGTTCTTAGATATAATAAATTATCACTGCTATGAATTTGATCCAAGACATATGCCACACTCTCATTATGCAGCATAATTACATGACTCTCCTGCATTATAATTGAAACTAATAGAGGAATTTAATTTTGCCACTATTGTCTAAGACTTGACAAGCATGAAAAGTTTTTTAGCATGCTACCTTATTAAATGACAGGTAGCTTGCAGTTTTGAGAATCATAAGAGGCTTTTATTTTTATACAAGAATCGAACCAATTAACTATACGAAATGGATGAGCATGAGATTTTCTTTAGACATTAAAACTGCCATTGTATGATCTGATTTTATTGCACTTGAATCATACTGAATCTTAAAACCATTGGATTATAAAATATTTATAATGTTAGCAGAAATCAATGACTTCTTCATTAATTTTTGGCAAAGAACTGAATCTTCATAGAAAAATATGAACACGTTCGTTATTGGATATTATCGATAGTGGATCGTTACGCTTTTATTACTAAATATTACTGAATATAATAAGAAATCCTTTTCTTTATCAATTTCTGGCAAAGAACTGAAGCTTCATAGAAAAATATGAACGCGTTTGTTATTGAGTATTATCGATACTGGATAATGGATCGTTACGCGTTTGTTACTGGATATTACTGAATATAATAAGAAATTATTTTCTTTATCAATTTCTGGCAAAGAACTGAATCTTCATAGAAAAATATGAACACGTTCGTTATTGGATATTATCGATACTGGATCTTTACACTTTTATTACTGAATATTACTGGATATAATAAGAAATCCTTTTCTTTATCAATTTCTGGCAAAGAACTGAAGCTTCATAGAAAAATATGAACGCGTTTGTTATTGAGTATTATCGATACTGGATAATGGATCGTTACGCGTTTGTTACTGGATATTACTGAATATAATAAGAAATTATTTTCTTTATCAATTTCTGGCAAAGAACTGAATCTTCATAGAAAAATATGAACGCGTTCGTTATTGGATATTATCGATACTGGATCATTACGCGTTTGTTACTGAATATTACTGAATATAATAAGAAATTATTTTCTTTATCAATTTCTGGTAAAGAACTGAATTTTCATTGAAAGATATGAGTTAAATAATATTCTTTAAATGGTGAAAATGCAAGGGAATTCGTCTAACTAACTGAAGAAATACGATTAAGCATATAAATACGAAAATACTCGGATACATTTGATTAAATTGCGCGTTTAAAAGTCATATTCAGCCCATAAATCTTTTGCACTAAGAGGTCGAATTGTATAGCATGAAAATTGTATGGTATCTGGGTATTTTGTAAATACGAAAATACCCAGATACTTTTGATCATATAGTGTGTTTAAAGTTAGTATTCAGCCTGTAAATATTATTATATTAAAAGGTTGAATTGTGTGACATTTTCATACTGTTATCATCTACTTTTTCTCTTTTTTTTCTCCTTAATTATAATTTTTATTATTTTAAACTACGAGCATAGAAAAATAGAACTAACAAAAAAAGATTGTCATATGACATGTCCTTCTCTGCTTTTAATTTTATAAATGGATAAAGAAAACATAAAATATCTTGAAAAATTCGAAAAAAAAATGATAAATTTTGACATTATAAACCTTCTTAGCAATACGACTGCTTTGAAAATTCGTATTGTTGTTTTCAGACGTAAAACAAATTAATTCAAATATCTCTTAGTACCTGATACTTACGATATTCCCAAGACGTTGTTCGATGTTCGGAATGCCTTTCCAATGTCGGGAAGATATCTAACAATCTTATTCGGTATTTTGTGCTAATAAGGGATAACAAACTAGGATGAAAATTAAAAGTAATATCCCCCATAGCTTCAAAACATATTCTCTAGTATTTCACATTTTCTAAAATAGAAATTCTATTTCCCAAGTGCAAATTAAAGTTTCAAAATAGTGCTTCACCAAAACACTACACATTACTGGGCCACTGGTAAACAGATATTTGGAAACATTGAAAAATAAATAATTAGTGATCCCGAAAACCAGTCTGAAGACTAATAATCCAGGTCTAATTTTTCGAATTTTGTAGACTCCTACACTAACGAACCACGACGAGGCTAGATTTCTAACCAAAAATTTTGTTTCAAGAAACGAGAAAGATGAAAGAGAAACTTGAAATAACTCTCATTTTCTGTCGGATAATTGAGAAAGGCCTTCCTTTAAGGGGGTGTAAGCTTCCACAAGAGACACATTTTCTGGTGAAAGCAGAAACCGCCATTTTCAGAGAGTAACAAAAGAATTCACTTTATTAACTTGGCAGCAAGTTTCCCTTCGCAACAGCAGAATTGTATCTTTCTGAATTTTATCTTTTGAGGGTATTTTATCTTTTGGTGTGCAAAAGCTAAACATAAAATGTTTGCAAATATTTTAAATTGGGTTTCGAATTATTTTCTCTAACGAAATTCTAATTGTAAGAAATTATTTAAATATTAGATGATAAAACAAAACATTTTTAAGTAAATTGTATTTAATATAGTAATTTAGTATAAATTAATTTTTTATCAAAAAGGTCGAAAGAAAATTGTAAAAGCGCAAGATACTGTTTGAAATATTTTACGGTAATTATAATTATAATCATAATGTGTTTTAATTTCCAGTGAATTTTCGATAATTTTCAATGAATTTTTTTCGTAGTAGTAAATTAATATTCGTAGTAGTTTAATTTCTGTAACGTGTTGTCACCATCTCCTCTTGCATTTATGTTTTTGTTTTAACTCCCAGATTTTTTCAGATAAAAAAAATATTTTCTAAGTTTATATATTCTAATAAAAGTGTGTGTGTGTGTTTTAATTAATTTTTAACATTTTTCACCTTTTTGTCATTACTATATTTCATGAATTAATTTTATAATCGCCATGTAATGTTGTAATAAATTATAATCTGGAGTTCAGTGCTAGATGACGACAGTTATTTGTAACCAAAAGTTAGTTAAAATCATTTGACCAATTGATCACTGAGCACAAAAAAGTATTAAAATAGTATAGTATCATTTAAAATACATATTTATAATAAATTCCACTGTTGTATCCAGTAAAAAAAATGTGTAAAACTTCATTACAAAATCCCACCTTTAAAAAATAGAATCTACAAAATAAAAATGCATTGATAATTCGTTATTTTGAAGTAATGTTTACAGGTGCACACATTTTTAATAAATATTTTGTGTGGTCTTTCAGATAATATGAGCAACTTTAAGGACAAACATGATTGAAAAGGCTTATCATTAGAAAGAGAAGCAATTAAGAAAAAGGGGATGAAATCGGGGTGTTTTTTTTCTGTAAGGTCATATTAAAGTTATCAAAATATATCGCAACACAAATTTGACCCTAAAAAGCCCAATTTTCATTGATATAAAACAAGCCTTTTTAAGAATTTTTTTTGTTTAAAATGTTGTATTCCAGTTATTTTTAATGAAGTAGAGTCCAAATTTTCACATTTATTAGATTGTTTTTATGACTGATATTTTCAAAGCAATTGAAATTTTTTGTTTTTGGTTTTTAGGGGAAAACCACAACAACTTACGGGCAAGGTAAATCATTTTCTTTAATCACTTTATTTTTTGTTCTTCACTGAAAAAAAAAATTCAATATCGAAATGCAATTCTTTCTTGTTAGGCATAACTCTGAGAGCAGAAGATTTACTAGGAGAGAGCGAAAACAGACTTGGACGAGGATCAGGAATTCCCGCTGTCAACTTTCTCACACCGAAACAAGGTACGTAAATATATATTTCCAAGAAAAAAAAACGTTACATTTGTAAGATTTTTTAGTTCGACTTTCTCTTATTATGATCCCTTAATTTTACTATTTATTGGTATGAATTCTTAGTCTGATTTATTCATAAATTAGAATTTGATAAAATAGCATCTTAAGATGTAAAATAGCATTAACACTTATGGCAATGCAAAAATAAAAGTCAGTGTAACTTCTCCAAAAAATAGAAACAAAATTCTAAAATTTTATTAAGAAATCTGTTGAGACATTACGAATATTAAATAAAAAATTACATAATTTCGCAAAAAAATTGAGTTATTAATGTAGTCATCTATTTCCAAATGTTGATATTATCCTAGTATTTTTATAATACATAGAATTCAAAAAAATTTTACAAATTTATTACTTGGGAAATGGGATAATAATATCTTTTTAATCGGCCTCTCAACCAGTGGTAGTAGGCAATGTCTAATCTGCCTAGTTGTAGTTGAAGATTAAACGCAATTAAATGAAATAATATTTTATCAAATTCTCTTGTGTACTTAATCATTTTTATTCCATTTAAAAAACAACAAGCATCTTAAAACGAGATAGACAAATATAAAGCATATGTAGTAGTATCCAAAAAACATACATATAAAGCCTAAATATGTAAGCAATTGTAGTTATATTTGTTCGTGAATACAATCATAAAGTCAATTTCTTAAAGTTTCATACAAAAAGTTTCTTTATTTCTTTCTTAAATTTCAGTGAGTGCTTTATTTCTATTTTCTTCCTTACGTGAATTTATTCCTCTTAATTTTTCAAACCAGAAAATATATTTTGTTTGTTTTTGTTTTTTCACATACTTTTACAACAAGAATTTTTCTTCAGATTGATCAATAAGTGACCTGATGAGTATGCATTATGAATGAGTACTACACAAATGTGATTATCTCCAAGGCCGTAATGCGCATGAGCGGAATGCATTCCAAAGCTTCCTTTTTCCATAGAGTCCTTATTAGTTGCATCTATTCATAAATCCAGGGGGGGGGATAATATCATCATTGATAAAGATTTCTTATATTTACCTTATAATAATTCCACTGCTTCACTATGCGATATAGTTCTAAGTCTTTGAACAAAAAGAAAGGCCGGGTTAGACTTTTGTTAAGGTCGCATCTTCGGAATCCGAGGGTTTCAGGTTGGCTGGTAGGTGGGTCTGTGGGGTGTTCATTAAATCCGTCTGTATCAAATACCCTCCAGCTGGTGTGCTGTGGAGTGGAAATTTCGAGGGAATGCCAACTCAGGTGCCGTCCTCCTCATCTGATCTCGGTTCAAAATTTTAAGGTGCGTCCTAAAATACCTTTACTGTTACTTTTAAACGGGACGTTAAAATAACTAAACTAAACTTCAGAAAATACCTGCAAGTTCGCTGCTGCTTACGATAGTGAATATTTATCACATTTTTTCTTTAGTCTTTAGACCTTAATTTTTTTTAAAATCATTGTATTATTTTGAGTAAATGCAGAAGGGAAACAAAGTACGTTTTCATCTTCTAGCAGGGAAAAAAAATTATTGCATTTTCTTCAATGCGAATAGTTATTTGTGTGAAAAATAAATTCTGTGGTCTGAAGCTAGACAGTTTCATTAAAATACTTCTATATGTATTGAATTGCCACACAAATATCGTGGCAGTGTGTCTTAAGGTAAAGAATTATAAATTCCAAACATAAAACTTTTTTATATAAATTGTAGAAGATATTAAAAAGAAGGTTATAATATTAAAAAACTTCGTTGCAATATTTTTTACTAATCCCAAGGTGAAATAAAATCACTTTATGAATAAACGAATAATTGGAATGTTTTAGGCTTATTCTACGCTTTTCAGAAAAAGCAAAATTTTCAATTATGTTTTGCAGTTTACTTTTTTACTACATTAAATAGATACCGTAAGAAAATAATAATAAAGATTGCAGGTTTTTAATTTAACCATTATATGATGAAATAAAAGAACCACGAAAAAAGGAAAACTGCACAACCTGCTCTTGAATAAATTTTTTAATTAAATGCAGACTGATAAAAAATATTATACAAAGTTTCTTTTTGAAAAATAAGCAATTGAAAAAAAGCATATGAAGTATAAGAATGAAAGTTAATTCCTTTGAGAAGGTTTAAAATTTTTCAAAAATCACGTTTTATTAATATCGTTACAAGAGACGTGCTTATTTCAATTTTTTCATAAAAATTATGCTTCTGTTCTATTTCCAAGAATGAAAAGAATATTTAAAATCCCTCTAAATTTTTAATGCATGATTTTGTCATGTGCTTGTAACAAATAAACTTTTTTAAAGTTAAATCTTTTCAACTTAAGCTATGGGCATACTCGTCTGTTTACACTTCAGAACTGCATTATTAATTTTTTTATAGTTGCCCGTTTGCTTTTCCTCAAACTTATTTCCCGTCTCTGAAAATTTCATTATCAAGGAAAAGGAAAAAAAATACAGTAAAAAATTAAAAGAAGAAATAAACAAGCAAATGAAATACGAGCCGTGACTGGTGAGAAGCAGTCCATGGAACTCTACTACGCACACTACTGATTGATTGATTTGGAAACCAAAAGTAACCCTTTCTCCCTCTGAATTAAGAATTACTATAATTGCAGTCAGACTAGCCATGGCTTGGAGTGGAGCCAAATGATTCCTTCTTTCTTTCATTCCTAATAAAAATTATCTAAGATTTTCTTCTCTTTTTTTTCTCTCTCTCTCTTTCATTGGTCGTTTATGAGTTATCCGCTTCCGTTGAATATCCGTTTGTGAGTTTTGTTTCGATTTTCATTGTCTGGACCGAAACATATTTTCTATATTGGATATTCATTTTCTTTTGTTATGTGTCACTCTTCAGTAAAAAAGCACCTAGATAATCTTCTAAAATTCTATTTAAATTAAGTTTTTAATTAGGGATTTCAATTATTATTAATTATTGCTAGTAAAAAACGGTGAAAGTCGCAGATAATTTATTGTAATCTTGTTTGATATTCTTTTTTGGAAAGACATTATCGAATCTATAAGGCAAACAAAAAAGTGCATGATGGGAAAGAGAAACTCTGATACGTCTATCTGCTTAATCATAACTACAACATTCACATGATTTTCTATTGATAAAACTGTAATGAATTCCAACAAGCTTCTTATCTTGCTTTAAAATTAAAATTCTTAAATTACTTATAGGTAAAGTGTAGTTTTTAAAAAATTGCATTCACTGGATATATATTTTTTGCATAACTATTAATATCTGAGCTCAAAGGCTGTTACTAATCAAATCGCAAAATTTATGCTTTCATTAAGCTGATTTTTAATGCTAGAAGTTGATTAAAAATAACTTATTATTAGAATATAAAAGTGAAAATAAGAATTTTTTTAAAATATGCTTTTATTATTGTAATGAAAATAGAAATAATTTTTATAAAAAAATCCTGGAGGTAAAAGCAATTAGCATTACGAACCATATAAGTAATTTATATATATATATGTGTGTGTGTGTGTGTAAATGACATCTCTAAATTAAATTCTAATTAATTTCCTAATTTTTATCTTAATTAATTCTAATTAATTTGTACCTTATCTTAAGTTCATTCTGAAATTTTCCCTTATTTCTTGATCCAATTCCTCCTTTTTTATTAAATTAATGCAACAGAAGCTCTGTAAAACTATGTAAAAACAAGAGATTATAACAAATAACTAAATATTTTACTAATGCGAATTTAAAATGTAAACTGTTTCGAAAACAAGGTTTGTAAAATACATCTAGAGACGGCAAGAAATCAAAAAAGAAAATTCAATTTAAGCCTTTTCAAATCTAAGCAAAAAGGCACCAACAACACATTAGATAACCTCGCCGAAGTTTACTACAACGGAGCCTTAATAATCCACCGACCGGTTATTAGTTTAGTAATAATGGCAGCAACCGAATCCCAATAATTTTCTTCGTAGCCTGTCATATTTTCCTGCCAGTGATAATAGATCGACCAATGATAGGCCCTAGATCCTCTGTATTAAGCCGTCTGAAAGATTTATGTGCTATACGATAGCGAAATTGCACAGAAATGAAGAGAACGTGAGGTCTATCCAATCCATATTATGAGATATGGAATGGGAGGAATCCAGCGAATGGAGCTGGTTGAAAACAATGGGGTGAGCTCCCATATTATTGAATTCCAATATGAATAGGGTTAGAATTATTTCAAACAAGGACAATGGCCGGAATAGTTTTAAATCGATAGCCCTTAATCTAATTATATCGTATCTGTTTCTAGAGAGAATCTTGAGCTGATGATAACGATATTTAGATTTCTGTGATGTTAATTAAAATAGATTATGAAATTCTTAGATCGATATAATATATGTGATAGATGACAGCGAATTACGATTATTTGTTATTTAAAACAATAACATGGTATGTAAGAATTGATATGAAATGAATTTTGTTGCACCAGATGCTAGGATTAAATATTGGTTTTTAACAAGTAAAGAGATTTATTAAGAAAGTTTTCTTAATTTTTATGTTATTCAAAAATTGTTATTTCATAAGTTTGTTCGTGAGCGTTTAAAAGAATGATAGCGAAATTTTCTTATGAATAAAGTTTTCAAAATGAGATTAAGTTCATAGTTTTGTTTCATTAACATTTAGAAAAAAATAGTTAGAAAATTTTCCTTATTATGAAATTTATTGAAAAATGTTTTACTTCGCAAATTTCTTTATAAACATTTAAGAAAGAATTATATAGAATTTTTTCTTATTATCAGTATTATTCAAAAATATTTAAAAAAATTATTTAAAAGTTAAAATAGGTTTTTGTTTAATGAATATTTAAGAAAAAATAATTAGGTAATTCTTCCTATAAAATTTGTTCAAAAAGGTTTTATTTCAGATATTTGTTTCTTGCATATTTAAGGAAGCATTATAAGGAAGTTTTTTTTTATTATTATGAATGTAATTTGCAAATTTGTTATGTTTATTTATTTGTTTATTTTTTTATTATTTATTTGTTGGTTTTAGTTCCCAAATTTGTTTATGAACATTTATGAACGTCATTAGAATTATAATGATGTTTTTCTTGCAATGAATGTTATTTAAAAGGTATTTTAAAATTTATTCAAAAATTAAAAGTTCAAAAACTAGTTTGTTTAATGAATGTTTAAGAAAAAAATAATTAGAATGTTTTTTTAATTACGAAATTGATTCAAAAAAGTTTTGTTTTGCAGATTTGTTTATGAACATTTAGGAAAGAATTATGAAGAAGTTTTTTTACTACGAATGTTATTTCAAATGTTTACTTCTTCACAGGCTTATTTTCTGAGCATTTAAGAAAAAATAATAAAGAAGCATACGTCTGAACAAAATTATTTAAAGAAAATTAAAAGATAAAGATAGTAAATTTCTTTAGAGATTTCTTTCATTATCATTTACGAGATGGTTTTGCAGAAGATTCTGTGGGAAGATTTTTTGATTTCTTCATAATAAAGTGACATTAAAAATACTTTTCTGAAAACTCTATAACGAATTGATTGCTATCCAAAGTAATTATTTCCTTGATGCTTGCTTTCATAACCAATATGAAATGCTAACAGTTCTTTTTTCTTTATCTTCTTCTAAAATACTGAAAAATACTTAACATTTTTCTAAAAACTCAATAATAATTATTCCGATTCTTAAGAAAATACCAGATATTTTAGCCATTTCGTAGAATAATGATTAAAGTGCTCATGCTTTTTAATATCGGTCAAAAATCGGCGGTTTCTAATCTGTTACAAATATTCAGTATTGAATAAAAATGACAAGACTTGAACAGCGACTGCTGTTACCGACACTTGCTATGGATTATGGGAAGATTCTTTGTCATCGAGAAGCAGTGATTAATTATAAGATTAGCATATCTAATTTATTTTTAACCTAAAACATGTTTTCTAATTATCCATAAAAGTTCTTGTTATTCAATTAAAAATATGTCTAATCTATCGTCCAGATGGACACAAATTGAAATAAGTATTTGATTTGTTAAAAAGGAGTTGTTCATTCATCATTATGGGCACATCATTAAATTTATGTTATCTTGGATAAGATGATAGAAATACTAATTAATTATAAAAATCCGACATTATTCCAATTTATTTTGGTTTAAAAATAACTTCTTGTCAGTGGCATGGTTTGTCATTCTTCTAATAAAGGGTATTTCAACACTTCCTTTAACCCTTTCTAGGGCCGTGGGATGTAAGCTTCAAACCAAATTTATCAATCTTTGGAGGAAATTATGTAGTTTGGCATAAGTTCTGACAATTTTTTTTAGTAAGTCAGAAACTTAGATGCTTCAGCTCTTTATCTCAGACAAGATGATGTGTCTTGATTTGTTACTTAATTATTAATTAACCAAATTAATTAGTTAATCAAATTAAATTTATCGAATAAGCAAAATGAATCCCTTTTCTTATTCTAATTTCAAGCCTAAAAATATTTTAACATAATATGACTTGAAAAAAATGGCCCTTTAAAGGGTTAACAAATGAAATATAAATCCAAAATGGACAAATCAGTGGACTGATATACTTAATACACATGAAAACACAAAAACTGACAAATAATGAAATTCTTATGTATCTGATTGCGCCTTTCACAATGTAATTGCAGGTAAGCTCTGTATATTTATATTCTTTTTTATTAAAGACATTATAGATAATAATGATGTAATAGATATCAAAAATAGGTTTAAAAATTTTTTTTTAAATTTAGAAGAGATTCAAAACTCTGTTTCTAAACATCACGATAATGTTGCGTGACAACGGTTTTGGCATAATTTATATATTTTTTAATATTTTATCTTAAATATTTTAGCAATAATAACGTGCACACAAATAAAACAAGGAAACATTTCACTTCAAAATATAATTTAAAACATTTTGAGAATTTATTAAAATTGGAGAAAATTACCCTGTAATAAAACTGATATAAATGAAAAGCTAATTTCTTGAATTTTCAAAAGATGTTAAAATGGTTTTGCTCCATAACATTTGCAAAAATTATTGAGTAACAGCATTCAAAAAATTTCAATCAAATAAAAACGTAAACAAATTTTTAACAACATAAGGTAAGCAAACATAAAAATTTTCAATTAAAAATAGAATTACAGTTTTGAAAACTTTGAACACATACTGCGTAAATACATACCAACAAAATTGATAACTCCAAATCCTGCTCAGTGGAAACTTTGAAGCAATTTTTGCAGATCGCATGGCGTATTTGATCGATCCCATTCAGGCCATTAAATAATTATTAAATTAAAATTCGTACTATCTTTGCTCATTTTATGTATAAATCCAGGATTAATTATCTAAAAAACAATTCAAACAGTTATCATCCATTTCAACTATTATACGCTATTGAAATCAAATACATACTAACCACCTTTAGCGACCTGTTGCTCGTCTACAATCTATATTTGGTAAATAACTGGCAAAATCAAAGTACCCTTACTCCCAACCTCAAATATTGTACCGATTTCGAGAATTTTTATTTCATATTAAATAAATGCTTTCCTATTAAATTTTAAGTGAAATTTTGTTTGTTTCGATTTCTCAAAAAATGGTATGAACAAATGGCTGTTGATGACATATTTAACTGTTATGTTATGAGTATTCATATGAAATCAAAAAGCTTTCATATAAAACCGAATTTATCGATTCAGTGGTTTTGGCTGATGAACTCTGTCGTAAGATTTTTCTTTATTATTTTAAATATATAAATGAATTCATATAATGCATCTTACAAATTTTATACTCTTATAAAAAATATATAATTCCTCGTACAAATTTTATGTTCTTATAAAAATATATAATTCCTCGTACAAAAAAAAAATGCAAATATATTTTTGCATTATATATTTTTTTAAATTAGTTCACTATAATTAGATATATCTCCAATACATTTAAGGCCATGTACTTAACCATTGATTTTTCAACCCAATATCTTTCTCAACCCTCTTTAATATCATCATTAACGGTTGCCATTTAAATGCATCCATCTAAAAAATGTTTCAAAATATCTAACTTAACCGCAAGTGTGCTTTAACTGTAACTCTAACTAATGTGTAATCCCATCAAGAGATAAAAGTCATTTCCGGTTTCTCCTCGCCTTAAATGCAACGCAAAAACGCCATTACCTTTATCACCTGAAACCTAAGTTATTCGCTGTTCTTCCATTAAGTGGAATAGGAATCAAAGTAGCTGCGACGAGAGTTTTCTTTCGTTAGTGTTAGAGGGAACTATATTATGCTTTGATGTTTAATTTGACACTTGAAGTTTCTGTAAAGCAAATTGTTAAGCATCACAGTAATGCCATTAGATCACAACAATGCCATTAGACGCTGTACTTGATATTTTTTTCGTTTCATTTTAAATCCAATTCCTTTAATCGTACCCATTTTTTTAAATAATTGTATATAAATATTGAATCTATTGGCGGTGTTTTATTGTGAAAAAATAATATTTAAATTGAAAAATTGGAAGAAGATTGCTACGTTTAAATTACAATTCAAAGATTCTTTTGTAATGTAAGAAATATGCTTAAAATAAATTTTTAGATAAATAATAATTATTATTTATTATTGAATGGTTTGGAAAATAATATTTAGTACATTATAGCATACTACCCACCTTTAGTGATCAATTTGTTCGCCAAGATTATTGGGGGTTTTTTTTCGGATGTTAATTATTAATATGGAATGCATTTCTTTAAAAAACATTTCACCTTGTAATTTGAAAAACACATGAATTCAATTAAAGTAGCTTACTACAAATTATAAAATATATATATTAAGAAGTAAAAACAGAAGTGAAAATCCTACTACTGATTTTACGATTGACAAAAGCACGTGCTTGAATCTTTTGATGGATGTTTTTAGATGTTCCATCATAACATTTAAAAACATTATTTTTGGATAGCGTACAAAATTGAATTAAAAAATATTATTAAAGTTAAATGAAAAATTGTACGAAAATAAAATTTATATAATTAAAAAAGATAATTTTTTAATTCTTAAGTAATATAAAAAGCATTTTATAAGATAATTGTTTTAAAAGATATGAATATAAATTTCCATCAGCAAATCATAACGATTAGGGTTATATTTAAGATTAATATACGGACCTCCAAACTGAAAATTTTTGGAGCGATTTCTAACCAAATATAATCGTGATAATATGTTATTGCAACCTTAAAAACCGTGTGTTAATATTTCTGGTATACACACAAAACTCCAGGCTTTTAGAATTTTTTAACGATTGGCGCTATTTTGACGTGCTTGGCGAAACACTGTATATAAATCTTTCAATGATTATTTATCTGGCAACAGTTAAGCCTAATTTTGCACTTGATTTAAATTTCTGTTTGAAGCCTGTTTCTTGATTTCTTTTATATCTTCTTTGATTGAATGTCCTCTGTTTTTAACATGGCGAACAATCTCCGGAACCCTTCTAATAATATTTTGTAGCTCAATTCATTAAATAAATGAAGCATTTGATTCAGAAACAGCTGTAAAAAATGTTCAATGAACGAAGCAGTCTCATTTCGTTTGATATTTTGTTTATATTTGACAATTGCCGTTCGACAATTAGTAATAAGCTCGATTTCTGTGCCACGTATCTTACCGTTTTATATACATATAATGATATGTTAATATCTAATTTAATCTAAATTAATTTCCTAAATTTTTTGCCTAATTCGGTCCATGTCGGGGTTATTCTAAAGTGGTGTTCTCTTGTTTCCGAATATCATTCCACGTATGAAGCTGTGTAAAAATTACTGCTCAATCAATCTACGTATCAAGAGAAAGTGATCCCTTCTGTGCCCTTGCCAAGGTGTCAAAGGACACCACGTGTATTAAATTGGCGCGTGGCCGGAAATTCCATGTTATATAAGATTAGTGATCATTTGTTTCATCCCTTTTGCCTTCTTTACTTCTGCTTTTGTACTGCAATGCGCCTTCTTGTAAATAATCATGCCTGTCTCCGAGAGAGAATAAAACGAAATTAAAAATACAAAGTCTCTTCATTGCTTGTCGAACCTGCATTCTGCTTCAACCAAAATAATGTTATATATATATATATATATATATATATATATATATATATATATATATATATATATATATATATATATATAGCATTATTGCAATTTGTAATTCATATAAGTTTATTACAATAATTACCTCACAGCAGTTCAAATATCAGTTAAGAATTCATCAATGGCTGTCAACACACTGTACAAAAAAAAATTACATTAGCTTTACATTACAAGTATCCAAGTATTTTCTATTATTAATGTAAAAGTTTTAGTTGTTTCTTGATAATTCGTTCGAATCTCCTTAAATTTCATTTTATAATTAGATATTCATTTGGCTTCGTATACGCTTTGCGAAGTCCCTACTGCTCAGATCTTTGTTTACACCTTTATAGATTTTCGATATCGACAGTACCTGTATATAAATTGACAACGTACAGACCATTAATGAAAAGCTTCATTAAGTTAATTATTAATTAATCTTTGTAACTTTGATATATTTTTGTTACAGTCTTTCTAATTCTGCTCTTTATTTTTCGGATATTCCTTCAAATTGTATTCATTCCAAATTGTAATATTGTTTTCCTTCAATATTGACATCATAGCTCAAAATGCGATTTATGAATATTCTTTACCTATATTTATTGGTTTCCACATTAATGACTCCGCCTTTGGTAATAGTCTACCTATTTGGAGATAAATTTGGCGATCTTGGCAGGAAAAATAAAGATTCAGGAAATTTCAAGAATTTCGGTTCTATCTTCTATTAGAATTCGAGATGTGTGGAATTCTTAAGAAAATTCTTTACCTTATCGGAAGTCTATAAAATGCGAAAGGCTGACACTAAGCTCAATTCTCTCTTTGAAGGTATTTGAGCAGATGTGTCAAGTCGGGTTGTTTGATATGCTGTTGCCATTTTTAGTTAACGATTTGTTGTTTGCTTGTATGTTGTTAATATCGCTCAAAACACTGTTTAAGAATATTCTTAACTCATGTTGACTGGTTTCCACATCAATGACCTCGGATTTGGTATCAGTTTAACGATTTGGAGATAAATTTGGCGATCTTGGCGATAAATATAAGAATTCGGGAAATTTCAAGAATTTCGGTTCTATTACTATTTTGAACTCGAGATTTGAGGATTCTTCTAGAATCTTTGCGTTATCGGAAGCCTATAAAATACGAATGTCTCACACTAAGATCAATTCTCTTTTTGCGTATTATTGTATTACGAGTAGGTGTGTCTAGTCATGTTGTTTAATATGATGTTGATATTTTTTGAACTAATGATTTACTGTTTGCATACATGTTGTTGATATCAGAAAGTGCTGTCTTTGTTACGTTTGGCTGTGTTTTTGGAAGTGAGGAATAAAGCGTAGCTATTCGTTGTCGAGGCTGTTGAAATTCGTGTAAACTATTTTTGTGCCAAATTTTCGTAAATCGTGCCAGATTTGCGTAAAAATGTAATCGTTAGGAAACACGTTTCACATTGGAAACCGTTAAAAAAAGAATCGAAAGAAATTCTGGAAGATAAAAGACTATCAAAACCTTTCACAATACAGATAGGACAAAAAAAATCGGTTAACCCTTTTTTCTAATGTTAGTGCAGAAGCAATTCTTGCATGAATATTTTTTTCTTCGAATTGCGCACTTTTATTCCAAAAACGAGAACTGAATCTACCATTGCTCCTAAAGAACAAAAAAAAAACGATTCATAATTTGATGATTTTTGCTGAACAGACAGTTACTGTGGAAAACATAAATGGGAATTTAATTGCTTCCATCTTTGCAAACGATGTGGGAAAGAATAATTATGTTGTTTTTGCTTTAAAAAATATATAAATAAAAATTCTTTCTGCGGAAATCGAGTTGAAGAAAGAAAGGATTTCGATTTAGCGTGCGTTTTTTCCCCGTCTTCCATTTTTGTATGCGCTTTAATGGATAAGGGTTTCTATTTTTAGATTCCAAACAGATGCTATACGGGAAAAAAAGTTTTTGGACCGTAACAATTGTTGCTTGAAATTATTGTTCCCGAAATGCGGGTGTATCTGGGAAGGCCATACTATTTGATTTGAAGTGCAGCAAAAATATTTCAAATCTAATTTTTTTCTTATGTTCTGAGGGATTCAAAAATCATAGACAGCTTTAAACATCACTAGTCTCGAACGAATTTAAATAGAAAGATGCAATTTAAATAGAAAGGATGGAAAAAAAAGTACCTTGTCACGAAAGATTATCCTCCCCCCCCCCCAATATTTTGCCAAAATTTCCTTAGCATACACAATAATAGAATATTGGGAATTAAAAATTGAAATGGTTCTGTAGTTCTTGGAGAGATATTCTTATCTCACTATAAAAAATCAATATATCTATGTATGTATGTATGCACCTCATTTCCTTCTAAACGACAGGGCCAATTTTAATCAAACATTGCACATATAGTACACTCTCGAGTATCCGGTCTTATGGGGTGGAAGAAAAGGCCGGTTAACAAAAACGCCGGATAGGTCGGAGTTTCTGAACTCATTTCTTTGCTCATCAATACAAGAAGACAAAGTTCTTATACCTAAACTCACTGATATAATACGTATTTTTTCACTTCTTATTGAGTACTAAGCCCTCCATTTATCTCAAGCCACGTATAACATGAACGCGGTCGCGGCACAGTGAATCATAGAAGTAGTTGCCGATAATGTGTCAAGTTAAAATAGAAGGCGCTGTACTGGTAGTTTGTATACGCTTATATACTGCACAGCAAGAATGCATTGCAAGAATTTATTAGAGAAAAAGTAAATTAAAGGATATAAACTGTTCACATTTTAACATAAATTGTATAATGCCTAACTTAATGCAGGAAGCATAAACAATATTGTCAATGCAACGTCTTGCCTTTCTCATTTAGTTATGATAAAGGAAAGCTAGGCCGGATAGTATGGAAACAGGATAGACGAGAGCCGGATACTCGGGAGTGTACTGTATATTGTTTAAAACAAGAGAAAGAATACTCTCAGCTTTTGAAATACATACATTAATTCAATTTTCAATTAGCTTAAAATGAACCGAAATTTTACAAGTTTTCTGCAATAACTTCAAAACAAATAATCTTACAAGAAATATTTTAAAACCCTCTAAAAATTTGAAATATTTCCATTTCAGTTATATCAATTTCATTTTTGCACAATATATTTTTCAATTTTTATTAATTTAAAAGATATCAAAGCATTAAAATTAATGTTAGCTTGAATTACTTTACAATTACTTTTTAAACTCTTTGCACTTGGAAAAGTAATTCGATGCATAATTATTCACCTAATACAAAAATTTGTTCATTGATCCGAAAAATAAATACACATAACTTGTTTTAAATCGAACTTCTTTGAAAAAATTCATCTGTATCTTTTGACCATTCTGTAGGCATTTTTAACAATCACAATTGAAAAATAAATAAAACATCAAAATGTTGCACCTTCTTGAATGGTGAGTGACAAAGGTGAAAGTAAAAGGGTTAATATGTTTTATTTTAATACCCATTTTTTACCACATTATTGTTTGCTTCAAAGAAGTGATTCAATAATGCTCAAACAAGCTGAAACGGAGTGAAAATCAGCGGGTTTAGGTTTAGTTATATTAACATCCCGTTTGAAGTAACACTAGGATTATTTTGGGACGGACCTCGTAATTTTGAACCACTGTCAGATGACGAGGACGACACCTGAGCTGGCACCTCCTCTCCACACCACACCACACCAGCCGGAGGAAGTTTGGTCATGACGAATATAACGTGCAACAGACCCCCTTACACGACGGTTCTTCGGTGGAATCGGGTCTCGAACCTGAAACCCTCCGGTTCCGAAGCCGAGACCTTACCACCAGGCCACCGCGACCCGAAAATCAGCGGGAGTAAAGCATTAAACAATTCCAAAAGATATTGGAATCAAAATTGAAAAATCGTTAAATCAGTGTAAAATAATCAGTAAAAAAAATTATCAAGAAACGAATCCAATTTAATTAATGCAATTCCATGCGCTTGCGCACTAAGCATTGTGTAGGTAAAAGAAATATGCTGATGCAAAAAAGAATCTGTATAAATATTGCAATACAACTACAAATGCCACGCAACAATGATAAATGCCAATATTGCAAACAAATAACAAATGCCATTCAATCAATACAATTGAATGCGCTTGAAAGTTAATAATTGTATGAATAAAAGAAATACACTATTGAGAAATAACTTCATAAAAGAATTACTCCATATCAGTATAAGTATTGCAATAAATCAAATAATAAATATTGTAAGGTTAACACAATTTTTTGTTTATAAACTAATAATTATAAAAATAAAAGCGATATATTAATGCGAAACAATTCCATTATTAATTTATTGCATTTGTATTATTATCGAAAATTATCGTTTAATGCTTTTTAACACAGTTTCATGTAAGTGATAATTTCGTTTAATATAATGATACATATATTAAAAAATATATTCAAACGATTTATTATACAGAATCAAAATGATTTAAGCGAAATAATTTTAACATCATTCATGAAAATAAAATTGGAGGTAGATTCATTGAAATTCCCCGGAGAATATCCATAATAGTTTTAAGGTACTAAATTAAATCATGATATATTTATAAATAGAAAAAATGCTAAACAACATCGAAAAATAACACTGAAAGATTTAATTCTGGGATCAACTTAAAAGCCGTATTTCATTTTCGAATTGTGAAGGCATCGATTTTTCTTTGTTTACCAGCAAACCACGTAATCCTTACGTCAGACGAATCCATTTCGATTCGCCCGCTTTTAAATTTGATCGTGACCAAGCGTCAGTTTTCGACCTATTGAATATAAAAAGCATCTTGCGAGCAGAATTCAATGAATATTTAAATGAATCAGTAAATAAAAGATTTTTGACTGCAACGAAGACTGGAAATACTTTCCGCCATATTGGATGGCTATAGAAAATGTGCATTAAATGCAAGAGATGTTGTATGTGAACTTTTGCTTGAATTATTATTTTATAAAGACCAATTTGTGATATTAAACGATACTAAGAAGTAAGTAAATTATTTCGAATCAATATTTTTGTGTGATTTTAACTGGTTTAGTTTTCATGGAATTAAATTTAAAAGAAAAATATTTTCTCCCTTTACTTTAAAGTCTATTTTTATTAAAAACTAACCGCCATTGGTGATCATCAGTTCACCCGCAAAAGTTTTAATTCATTAATTAAAACCAACTTTGATTAACTATATCTTATCAAAGCAATATATATATATATATATATATATATATATATATATATATATATATATAATTGGTTGTGAGTGTTCTTTTATAGTTTATATTATAATTTTCACTTAAATTGGAGATTGTAATTTGTTATTTTTATATCTGTAAAAAATGGTTTATCTCAAAGGCCTCAATTTGAGGGGATATTCGGGTCACGAAGGGTCAATATTGTTGGACAAAGCTCAGACCCCTCACAGAAAAAAATCCCTTGTTTGAATCCCTGTCTGAGAGTGACCCTTGAGAAAGTCTTCAGGACGGATTCTTAATTTCTTCCTTTTTGATTCTATAATCATTCTTTTTGCAAATATTGACTTGGTATTTTTATTTATTTGGTTAAGTTCATCTTTGTTTTAGTAGTAACAACATTTGTGCTCTCTAAATACAATTATATCTTTTTTAGCTTTATTCAGAAATAGTCTTTAATAATTTTTTTAGTTTGTTTTCAGAAATAAATTTTAATTGAAATTTCATAATGCATATATTTTGATTTTCTTATATATATATATATATATATATATATATATATATATATATATATATATTATTTTAAACTTTACCTATACAGCGAACATAGAATTCTCTGATTTATTATCAATGCTTGCAAAATGATGATATTAATTGGCGAAACTGGTCCAATCAATGAAGATGGGGGCTCTGTCAACACTTTATTTTAGGATATCTCTCAAAAATGGAGAGTTCTATGGAACAGACGGCCATTGATGATGTATCTAGAGGTCATAAGATTTCATATAAAATAAAAATTAGAGAAATTATTATATTGGTTAGAATTTAAAAGCTCTATCTAGGTTCCTCCCCCCCCCATACAGAATGTAAAGTGAAATCGGGTTTTCACATTTTTCTCAAAACTGAAGAAAGTGAAATTGACCATTCATGATGTATCAAAGAGTCATGAACTTTCTTCTAAATTAAACTTGGCAAAATCAGTTCAGTATTAGGGTCTTGGAAACTCTGCTTGTTTTTCGTATAGAGAAAGTAGAGTGAAGTAATTATTCTGTTATTTTTCTCGAAAATAAAAGCTGGTGGAGGGTAAACAAAGATATACCATAAAAATTCAAAAACAGTAAAATACTTAAATATATATTATTTTAAAAAAAGCACAAAAAAAGTACGAAAAAAGTATTTGATATTATATTTACAATTTTTATTTCGGACTGATTCCTCCACACTGATCACAATTATTATTCTTTGTATATTTTGGTAGGAAGGACAAATTCTTTAAAAATATTCTTACTTTTAAAACTATCAAATCTAATTCATTTTCAACTATTGATTCATTCAACTATTGATGCGCAAGCGAAAAATAAGATAATTCAAGATATTTGATTCAAATTCATAATAAAAGTTTTAAAAAAATTAAAACTTTCTGGAATATCTAGTCTCTTTATACATATAAAAGAAATTAAGAATTTAAAATAAAATTTTAGTCTAATTTTTTAAAATATTAATTCTAGTTAGTATCAGCTTTTCACAAATAAATGAAATTCAAAAGAATCCTGAATACTTTTGATATTCAGAATAAACAGTCAAAATAAGGAACTATTCCTGATAATTTCCATATCTTATTTACATTCTAAGGTAAAATATGGCCATTCTAATTCTTGTAATTTTCATTGACCTATCAAAAATTAATGTAGTGAATAAAAAATAATTTCTTCTTTGTAATGATTTAGAGATACTCAGAAAAAAGTAAAACTTTAATTAAAATATTTGAATCTCAGAAATTTGAGATAAGGTTGAAAATTTTTAAGTCCTTGAGGATTTTATTTTTCTAGAATAAGTGCTATAATTTCTTTGTTGTCGTAATTTTTTTTACGAATCAGTAACGTGATCATATGAAGTTTAAATCGCAAGAGATGGCAAGAAATATATTGTTCCACATCAAAGAACAAAAGAATAATAATTAAAGAATAGAAGAATTATTATTATGTGTAGTAAAAATTACTAAAATTTGTGCTTTTTTAAGTGCTTTGTTGAAGATTGATATAAACTTAGAGCTCAAATTAATAGCCAAATGTGAATGCTGTAAAGGAACATATTTTTAATAAATAAAATATGTTTTCAAATATTAGTTGCCCAAAAAAGCTAAAATTTGCAGCATGAAAATTCTTAGCTTTTGATTATTATTATAAAATATAATAATAATTTTGTAATAATTCTTCAATATTATCTTAATAGAAAAAGAATTGAAAACTCTTAAATCTAAGCAGAAAAAGTGCAAATTTACTAACAGAACAGCCCAATATTAGGAAAATATATCATATCAAAGATATCACATTCGATATTTTTTTTTGTTATTATTTTCATCTTATTATTTGAATATCTAAATGGTAAGTATTGAATATTACTTCATGAGTATTATCTTGCTAACAGTTCTTAAAAAGATTCTAAAATATATCGATTTTTTTTGTCATTTTCAGATACTATTTAAAGATTTTCAGATTAAACAACCAAATATCAATTTATTAAGAAGTTTCATTAAACTATAACAAAATTAATTAATATTAATTATAACAAAATTGGATAATTTTGAAATTAAAGTGTTAATTTTAGGTAGATTCCTGTGGGAAAACTATCTATTTCAATGGTTCTTATGACATGACTTTGGGAAAAATTCTTCAGTTCTTCACCGATCATGGTCCCTAAAACGCATCGTTCAAAGGTTTATATTATATATAACATACGTATGACGCTTTGCCCATGTTATCTTGTATTGAACAGGATAACTAGAATAATTTTGTTCGAACTTTAACGAGCTATGAATGTGTTGTTAGAAATGTAAAAATCTCGGAAGAGTTCGTAAATGGCCCATCTAGCTCAAGGGGTGAATTGGTGAGGGGTTGAAATTTTTATTTCGCTAAAATTTCTTTAATATTGAAGATAGAAAAATAAATCTGATTAGCTAAATTCGCACCTCATTAAGACGAACATCTTTTGTGTTTAAAGTTTTTCGATAATTGTAATATCTTAGAATTAGGGGATGAAAAGTGATTTTCAAATTCTAATTTTAACTGTTTCTAACATCAGCAATTTATGTTACCAGATAGTAATTTACATGTAAAGGAATCTACCTTTGCCTTCCAGCTTGTCGACAGGAATTTTTTAATTTCATTTGGTGAGGCTTAATGCCGCTGAATTCTCATAGAACAAATTTTAGATAGCCATACAATCATCTCACAATTGTAATAAGGAAATATGGACGATAAAAGAAAAGATAAAAAGTGTAAAAACTAACAAGTGGATAGAGTTGAATTGGGTTAAGGCCCATATTGGGATATATGGTAATGAAAAGGCGGATCAATATGCAAAGTTGGCGGCACAGAAAGAGGGTGTTGATATGGTTGTCCCCAAATCAAATGGTGTCTTAAAATGGGAATTAAGAGAAGAAATAAAGCTGCAGTGGTTTGACAGATGGTATACGTCCAAAAACGGAAGAGTAACTTTCGATTTTATTCCTAATCCGGAAATAAAAATAAGAAGATACCATCCACTGATAATTCAAATTATATCAGGACATGGGAGATTTCCTGCATATTTCCAAAGATTTGGAAGAATGCAGGACAATAAATGCATTTGTGGAGGAATCGGTACTGTTTACCACTATTTAAAGGAATGTATTGAAATCTCGGAGTTAAGAAAAAATCTGAAAATTTTAAATAATGACTTTAGTACAGTACTGATGGTACCAGGTAATCTTAAAATTCTGAAGGACATGATGTCGAAAATTGTCAGTTTTTTACCAACTATTTGAGAGTTTGTAGATGAAAGAGAAGGACAGTAATTGACCACTTTGTGGCCAATTACCTCGAGGAGAATCTCAGTTTGACAAATCGGTCAATGCAAGGATGGACAATGCTCAAGATAGCAGTCGGCCACAACAAATCCTGTCGATACTGCTCCGTTCAGTGGTGGCGGGGTGATCGGCTGTACGCAAGAAGAACAAATTTTAGACAACATATTTATTTTTAAGCATGATAAATGCAAAAAATAATTGGAACTGTGATATCTATAATAAACATGTTACATTTTGAAAACAAAAACGAATGTCACGAAAGTATTTCGAAAGAACTCAAATTAGTGAGAAAATCCCAGACTTCTTTTACAAATATAGAAAAAGAAAATTGTTAGAGAGAATATGTTCAAAAAGTATGGATTTGTTTGAAATACTCTTAATATGTTGCAAATATAAATTATTTAAGAGAAAAAGCTACATAAGGATATGCTTAAGAATCATACACTTTACAAAAATATGACACTTCTCTTCAATGTAAACGTATATGCGTACATTGACCATGAACTATACGTAATCCCTCTCTCAATTACTACTCTTTGATCTATAGAAACCAAGCAAGCATTCAGTGAAGATTTTGATGTAATGATTTGATTAAACATTAAAGGGGGAAAAAACTGCTCCCCACTTTCATTGATATGTTTAAAAATGAATCAATATTATTTCTTTACATGTGCAGGTGACAGACGTGCTGCCTTAGGTGGAAGCGCGACAGAGTTGACCAAGTGCGAACGACCCAAGGCTCCCTTGCGTCGATCCTCCGAAGGTAGTTATGCTTTACGAAGGCAGTCCTCGTCCTCCTCAAACGCTGCTGACGACCCCACCTCTAGCGATCCATCCACCTCTTGCTCAGCCTCATCGTCATCGTCTTCAGAATCAGGTAGGATTATATGCCTCCATTTAGCAAAGGGATGTCAGAATTATTACTAACATGTAATATCGTATGTCTAGCATCCAGAGATATCATCAAAATCAAAACTAATTACTCAACCCCATACTTAATCCCAAATCCGCGCTCTCGCAAAAGAATAAACTTCTAATTTACAAGAGTATGCTCCAACCTCTCATATAATATGCATCTCCTATCATCTGGACCACTGCTGTCAAAACTCATAATACAACATTAGAAAGATGATAAAATGTAGAGGTTAAGCAAATCAGCAGCATGCCGTGGTTTGACAGGAATAAAGACATCTAAAAAGATTTTAGCATCGCAACCTTGCAGAACTTCCAAATGAAACTGTCAACACGTTTCTTTGAACAAATTGACAAAAGAGATAATCGCAATCAAAGTTACAATCCTTCACTACCAAAAGAATGCTAAGAGACCTCGTTATATCCTTCATGTCTAAGACATCATCATAGCTTTACCACTCACTTGTCACTGGACCGAATTTTTCGAAATTCACTCATGTAAATTTTACATTCTCTTCTCGTTATTTTTTTCTTCCGATTTTTTTAGTAATATGTTACCTCTTAAGTAAATCATCTGTTTAACCTTGCACAACCATTTACTGAGTAATCTCATTGCCATGCCGTTACTCTTATGCTCAGTTATATCCGGAGGTCACGAACTCCATAATACTCCCCTCAGTTCGACAAATAACATCCAGAGTCATATAAAATAAGAACTCCAAACTCATTGTCAGTATATAATAGACAAATCTCTCGTCCAGAACCATTTAAAATAATCAATTCAGACTTGTGGCCTGTAGGAACTACCATATGTCTATCTTCCAGCATCATTTAACTTAACTAATAAACAGCATGCTGTGAAGCAAATCTACCGTTCATAACCATTTAGCTCAATAATGTCAACCGCGTTGCCAGCGCCTATTATCACATGTTTCCCATTCAGAACCATTTAGTAAAAGGATGTCAAACTCGATATCAGAATATATTATCACACTTCTTTATACAAACCATTTATCACAAGAAAGTGGAACTTATAACCAGTTTAGAGGTATGAGACGCGTGAGGATAGAACCTGGGACCTTTTGGTTAGCTGTCCAGTAACGATCCGATTTTACCAAAACAGCTGTTCGGGTAGAAGCGCTGTTACTGGCTTATATGCAATTCACCACAGTACTCTCCCTCCAGTGAGTCGAACGATACGGATGTTGAGTGGTGATGTATTGAGTTATTATTAGTAGCTGTTGTCTTAATGGGCCTGTACCCAGTTTGAATAGCGCCAAGCATTATGGCCAGCGTTTTTGTGGGTGCTAATGCGCCAAGTGTGTCTGGCGACTTTTTGGGTTGCTGCGTCACGTGAGTCTGACGACTTCGTTGCGCCAAGTGAGTCTGGCGACTTTAGTTGCGGGTAGATGGCGCCACAACAGCTGTACGAAGGTTGAAGGTTCAGCGTCCGAGGTCACCAATGAAGAGGTATGGGAAGCACTAGGATAGAATCTGGGACCTTTTGGTTAGCAGTCCAGTAACGATCCGATTTTACTAAAACAGCTGTTCGGGTAGAAGCGCTGTTACTGGCTCATATGCAATTCACCACACCAGCATGACAGATTAGTGTTTATGAATGGTAGATTCCGAATCGCTTATACATAACCATTGGGATCAAGAATTTCAAACAAGTGACCAAAGTCTACTATCACACTTCTCCTAATAAGAACCAGTCAGGACAAGAATGTCAAACTCATTGCCAGCTTGTACTATAGCACTTCTATCATAGAACCTTTCAGCGGTGGAAAGTCAAGAAGAACGTCGGTATGTCTGATTAAAAAAATCTATCTTTCGTAACATTTAAAATAAGAATGTTAAACTCGCTGCCAGCATATGCAGTCACACGTTTATCAATCAGAGTCACTCAGCAAAAGAAAATCAAACTTGTATTTAATGCGAAATCAAGATTCAACTCTCTCAAAAGGATCCAGCAATGAATGAATGAATTGAAGGGATAAAAATAAAAATTTGATTGATATCTTCGTGTCTGTTATTTCCATAAGATTCTTTAGTTTTTACAAATTTGGAGAATAATACAACATTCTTTACAAAGTTAATGACATGTTATAACAAGAAATGTTACATTCCTTGCAAAGTTAATGATTTTTAGTTTCAGTTACCTGATTGCTCGCAAATTTTGCTGACTAACAAAGAAAAAGTTTGTATGGACCATATTTGAATTAGGTCGTACTAAAATTTCAGCACCATATGTTTTCAGATATTAAAAGATGCATTTATTACTTGAATAATTGTGTTACAAAAGATCGGGAAGTTTTTATAGAGTAGACGATATATGTTTTAATATTCTTTTCCAACTAATGTAACAGAAACATTATCTGTCTCCTATTTTTCGGGCTGTCACAGTCGGTTCAACACTACTTTATCTAACAGTAAAATGTCAAGTTTTTGTTATATTTCCCTGTGTCGCAGATTTATATTACTATAGCGATATTTAAGAAATGTAATAAAAAAACGCAGAGTAAACTAAATTTAAATTAAAACTCATGCAACAGTTTATTTGCCAAACCTCATATTTGATACAATCTTACTATTTTTCTACCCCTTCTTTTCAAATTAAACAGAGGTGCTTCCTTTGCACTCAATTAATTTTCATAATTTCTTTCTATTTAAATAAGTCCTCCACTTTCATCCGTTCAACTCTTGAAACCTACAATCCCATGTAGTCTGCTCTCCAAATATTTCAAAAGATTGTCATCATATTGATTCTTGCATATATTGAATACTTGCTCTTTATTAAAAGTATGCCACATACTTTTTTTTTATATATAAATACACATTTAAACCAAATTGAATGGAAAGAATCTTAATTTACTTGGAAGTTTACTCGAAAAGATTTTAATAATCTTTTTAAAATCAAACATGTATCTCGCATAGTCTAAATGAGGGTTAATTTGTAAAAGTGTTCTATAATGTTCTGAATATTTAATGATTCTTGAAGTCTCTTTGATTTCACATAGCATATCATTATTTATATCCATTTTTATATGATTTAATTTTTCTTTATATGCGCGAGTAAGTAAATAAATTATCTGCATTTTCCCTAGAAAAACAGTTTTAAAAGATATAAAATTTCGCTCCTGATAAGATATAAAATTTCGCTGCTGAACATGTTTACATCGAGTCTAAGATCATGGTCACATGAGCGAAATTTGATTGGTCTCACGTCTTTTATTTTTATTCTGTTGAAAAGTAAACATGACTGCACAGCTAGCAATAAGTAGCAGGAAGGAAAGCTAATAGCGCCATCCTTTTATTGTAGTTAGAAAGGATTGCAGCAACCAAGAGTAGGTAAAGGCTTTTCATACAGTTATGTGACAGTGCTCTACCATGGACTATATTACTATTACATTTGCGATACTGTCTTTATACTAAATTTTCATAATTCTATCAACTTTTGATTAAAATCTGTTTAGAGGGTGTCCGTCTGTCCCGCTGTTCGAAATTAACACGATAATTGCAAAACGAAGAGAGCTAGATAGATATAATTAGGTACACAGATTTAACATATATAGTATAGACGCTATAGTATGTTCAAATTTTAATTCAGATTTAATTAAATAAAATCAATTTTCGAATGAAATTTCCAACTACGGGCTGACTGTTAGTGTGTACTTTCAGAAACATGTAAACGCGATTCGAAAACTCAGTGAATTAAATATATCAAATTTGTTAGGGGATTTTTAGACTACAAAATCAAAATTTGATCTGAATGAGATTTTGTGATTACAAATATAGGTCTGTGTCAAATTTTGGTTTCAATTGGTAGGAAAAAAAACGAAAAACGGTCTAAAACAAAAATTCGATTTTCGGATACTTTAAACCGCATGCGAGAGATTAATCGCCAAAACTCTCGCCAAGGATGATACAATCAAATTCTTGCCAAAGGTAAATATTTCGAAACTATTATACGCCAAAGTAATGCAAGGCATCCTCAGGGATAATACATTTTTCAGACAGTATGCGAGAAAGTTTGGAGAGACCATCCCAGCCTGTTTAAAATGTGAGCTGTCATTCGCTTATTATAGTTAGAAAGCTAGATTAAGCGGCGGATTCCACACTAACTGGTGGAACATTTGTTGAGAGCCTGAGTATGAATGCTCATAATCACCTTTCCTTAATGGATGTTTCAATGTTGCGAAACACAATTATTCTAACTTAATAATTCTATGCAGAGAATATGAGAAGAAGATTCGGAGGAGTAAACGAAATTTGTTGTCATGAGTTCTTAATGAGTAAACAGAGAAAAAAAAAAGGAAAAAAAAGAATGGGATTAGTAAAGATCTACTAATCATAAGAAATTCCAGGAGTTTTGTTATTATTATCCTACGGAGCTTAATTCAGTAAGCTATTTCTCAGCTCTTTCAGACTAACAAAAAGTCGTATTCCAGCTCGGAGAATCAAAGGGAGATCTTTATTCAGGTGCTACGAGAGGTCGTTGACCACAGATAAAAGAATTTTTTTTGTCGTAGCTTTATTGCTAAGCGACGATGTGAGGACGATATTTCACGATTGGTTTTTTACTGGGGGGGGGGGGGGGGATTAGTGAGGAATTGATTAGATTGTAACATTACCCACTTTGCCCATTCTTTGAAAGAAGTTGCCGCTATTTTCTTAATTAATTCTCCGAGGAATAGGATATTCAGGTCTTTCCTGGTACTGTCATTTCTGACAAACCATGGAATTTGCCGAAGAATGATATTTTGGAGATTTTCTAATTCAGAAATGTGAGATTTAGAGGCAGCTTCCCAGATGAAGGCTCACACATAGTGTGTGAGTAATGCACTACAAATAATTTCATACATTCCAAAGATGCATTATACGGGCGTCACTTTTCTACTGAATTAGGTGTACAAATCACAATGATGTATCAAAATGGAATAGCTAATAATCATCCGTTTATTGTGGTTAGAAGGTGTTCCAGCGGCCGAGAGTAAGTGGAGGCTCCCAATGCTATTTTTATTTAATTACAAGTCACCCCGTTACCACAGAACTAAGCCGTATAAATAGGCAACCACACAATACTACTATTGGAGCTCTACGTTTAAAAAAATCGCAGCTTATTATCACCACTGAAAAATCACCCGCTTGTTATGATTGGAAATTTAGAATAAGCAGAGGTTTCCACATACGAATACTCCGTAACAAAGCAGCTACTGTGGTGAAAGCTTATAAGCCAGATAGCAACTACGAAACATGAGTATTACTTTTGTCTTGTGGTCTTGTTACTCGGTTGCGAATCACAAGGCCCCAGGTTCTATCCTCGCTTATAACAATCCGCTATATTGGTGATCTCGGACGATGAACCTTCAACCTTCGTACAGCTGTTGTGGTGCCATCTACCCACAGCAACCCAAAGTCGTCAGACTCATTTGACGCGGCAACATAAAGTCGTCAATCTCACTTGGCGCAACAGCAACAGCAACCACTCATCCACACACGCTCGCCATAACGCTTGGTGCTTCTTAAATGCTCAAATGGGTAAAGGTGCATTAGACTCAACAGCCATATCGTTCGTCTTACCTCCGACTCACTGGTAGGAGAGTACTGTGGTGAAAGCTTATAAGCCAGATAGCAGCTACGAAACACGAGCAATTGCTTTTGTCTTGTGGTCTTGTTACTCGGCTGTGAACCACAAGGTCCGAGGTTCTATCCTCGCTCATTACAATCCGTTACACTACCTTCCAAAAATGCATTAAGCGATCGACACTTTTTTAAGAACAAGTCATGCAAGCGTACTATCAGTGGTCGACCGCCAAACCAAATGCTTTCTTCCAGAGAATACACAAGTCGATGGACCATTTGATGAATATATCAGAGAGGTAGGGAATAATGTCGAGAAATGGGGTATTTATTCTACCTCTACCTTTGCTTGTTGAAGTTTAAAATTAAAGTGCAGATAGTCTTTGACTTAGCCACTATTTATTTCAATTAACGCCCGTAATCTAAAAGAATAAGATTCAAACTTTTGTAGAAGGAAGTTTTCTTTTATCATCTGAACTTTTTTCATAAGAGAATTTTAAATGCATGTTGTTTTTTAAACAATCAAACTGTATAATGGCATCACACCATTAAAACATACCTATCCTCTCATAGCAATTTGATTTCCAATGCAATTATCTCTGGCACTGAACTTTTAGTTTAAAAGCTTCACTTCTAAATTTCAAAACAAATTGGCAACTCTACTGATAAAATAAAACTGACCAGAAGCATTAAGTAGTCCAGCATCATAACTCTAGCTAAATTTTATTTTATGCTCCTGTCCAAAAGCGCATTCTTTTGAGCCCTTGCTATAAATCATCCACTACCATCAAAAACAGATATGTATTCGAATACAGCGTAAAATGTGAGAAGCGGCCATGTGCAAAATGGAAAAACATCTGGATTATATCAACGTGCTTTTTATTTTTGACGTTTTCCTTTTCTTGAAATTGAAAATGCAGAGGGCAGAATATTTTTTATATTCTGAAAGGGTAGAATGCCAAACAAGAAATGATCCTTTTTCTCTCCTTAACTCTTTGGGGTAGGAATAAATTTCGAGTGATTTGAAAAAGAATTCGGAAATTCTGTTGATGCCTTTTTTTCTGTCTTGTATACGAAATGTAGAAAAAGAAAGTATTGTTTTAATAAAAAGAAAGTCCCATGTTTTCAATCTCTCTGAATCAGAAAAAAAAACGTATTTCAGAAAATATGTCTGTTAATCTCTCCGTGAAATACAATAGTTCAATACGTTTATGAAAACAAATTATCGTCGATCGTTTTTATCACTTTAAAACTCCCTGCTCAGTGACTGAAGGGTTGAATTTTCAATTAATTTGAATAAAGCTTGATATTATTTTAATATCTTCATTTTAGATCTAGAATGAACATTTTAAAATAATCCTTTCCCCCTCCCCCTTCTTATTAGGTGAAATTTCCTCCTCCTACTGGGTAACTCTAATCTTCACCTATTTAGAGATCAAAAAACAAAATTTTTAAATAACATTAAAATATTTTTTAAATAATCAATACTATGAAGAATATTGCTTGTAAAGCTGTTGTAGAGTTTGAAATTCTGAATAAAAGGAATACTAAAACTTATTATATTCAAAGGAAATAAAATTCCCAATTCTATTTCAAAATGTTGTTTCACTTGTGGTGAATTACATATAAGCCAGTAACAGCGCTTCTACCCGAACAGCTGTTTTGGCAAAATCGGATCGTTACTGGACTGCTAACCAAAAGGTCCCAGGTTCTATCCTAGTGCGTCCCATACCTCTTCATTGGTGACCTCGGACGCTGAACCTTCAACTTCGTACAGCTGTTGTGGCGCCATCTACCCGCAACTAAAGTCTCCAGACTCACTTGGCGCAACGAAGTCGTCAGACTCACGTGACGCAGCAACCCAAAAAGTCGCCAGACACACTTGGCGCATTAGCACCCACAAAAGCGCTGGCCATTAAGACAACAGCTACTAATAATAACTCAATACATCACCACTCAACATCCATATCGTTTGTCTCCCCTTCGACTCACTGGAGGGAGAGTACTGTGGTGAATTGCATATAAGCCAGTAACAGCACTTCTACCCGAACAGCTGTTTTGGTAAAATCTGATCGTTACTGGACTGCTAACCAAAAAATCCCAGGTTTTATCCTAGCGCGTCCCATACCTCTTCACACTCCTTAAATAAGCGTTTGAAGCTAGAACAGACCCATATTATCAATTCACTTTGCCTAAAATTATATAATATAAAATATGTTCAAGACTTCATTATAATTATTGAAGGGTTTTACTTTGGATATTTTTGAGAAAAATAAACAATATTAAACATTTTAATTTTAGATCAGTTTCGATTTTTTAAATATAAGCGTATTTCCGTAATCATTAATGTCGGTTAATTCACTGTCGCTTTCTTTTGCTTATAATGTTTCATATGCTTTTTTCATGTCATCTTCTGGCATCTCTTCTACATTAATGTCGATTTCATTCTTTGATTAATTGAATTTATAAAGGCATCCTCATTTTCTAAAAAATCGATACATCTTTAGCCCTTAAATATAAAATTGTAGATCATGTTAGAAAATGTTAGATGAATTGGTTCCTGATGAGGCGGACCAGCTCATGGGTTCCTAGTTTGAATGGTTTCTCATGTATGTTTCCTTGTGGGGAGCCAGTCTAGGAACCCTTCATGTTTGATTTTTCCCACAATTTCCATCCATAATATTTGTCAAATTCGGTCAAAGGGAAAGTCTCTTGATTTGCAAGGAAAAAATGTGCATATACAATTATTGTATAGTAATTGTATGTGTGAGCCGTAGAAACTAAATGTTATTTGCATTGTATTCATTAGAGATTATTAAAAATGAAATCTGTAGAATCCTAAGGTTCTTCGTTTCTTTTATAATCATCTCTTCTCTCCCCCCCCCTCCCACCATTTCTTCATCCGCCTTCCACCTTTTTCGTACTCTTATTCCCATTATATAATATTATTACGAAATTTCCGGGTTCGTTTGGATAGTGGAAGTTATATGGTGTGGAGAAAGCTCAATCAGCAGGCGGCAGTAGAAAAAAACAACGATGTTTATTTACACGAAGACAGGACAAGACAGCACAAAGACGACAACTATATACGGCATAGAGAAGACAATTATCTTCAGCCGAGACGGGTACACAGCAGCATACAACAAGACTCTACTGCAGACAGCTTCGCACAGCTTAGTTCAGCACTAGCTTGACTCCGTCACTGCTCTGCTAATCTCTGGAAGACTCGTTCTTTATCGTCGATTCCGACTACTCCCGGCAGCTGCAGACTGCTTCCTTTTATAGGTGTATAGGAACCAACTATGCTAGGAAGCAGCATCACAGATTCGTAACAATATTTTCAATACAATATCAGAAATAACAAAGAACTTTCCATATCTTTTACGTATTATCTGTGAAATACGTTTAATATTATGAAGAAAGCGGTGTTCTTTTTTATTATTATTATTATTAATTTTCTCACAGCTGTATTACAGCAAAATTTAAAAACAGATTTAATCTTAATATTTATTTAAGTAGTGATAATCACTTGACTCTGAGTTTCTGAAATATTTGTATAAACAATGCGTTTGACAGCATTGGTTGTGTCTGAGGTATTGTTTATGCTAATCCTTAAACAAAAAACAGCTTTTTTTTTTTTTTTTTTTTTTTTTTTTACTAATTACAAACTTTTACTCACAGGTTAACGATAGCAGAGAATAAAAATTATGTTAATTCTATATTTGAAAAAGAATTAACAACTTTCTTCAAATAAATTTCGAATCTGTTTATATATATATATATATATATATATATATCCTCCCACAATGTACTAAAAGAAAGAAAATCTCTTTATCTTAATTATTTTATGCATTTTAGTCCTTAATATACAATTCAATATTATAAATAATCGGATTCTTCGAGAAAAATTCCAATGTTCCCTAACAGGTGTCGCCACGATATGGAACTAAAATTTAGTTAAATTCATTCATTAGCTGGTAATGATTGAGCACTGAAAATATTAAAATAGAATATATCTAGTAAATCGGAGAGTGAAAATTAGTGAAAAAGAACCAATTTCAAAATTCCATGTTTACAAAATGAAACAAATCAAGTTAAATAAATCTTTAAAAATGCAATTACCTAGGTTGAAGGGTTCCACCCATATGTTTTAATTCATACAGTTACATAAAGACGAATGAAATATTTATCAATAAATATCCGAAACCACGTCATTAATCTTTCACATCATATCTCTGTATCTTCCCATCTTTATTTTTCTAGGCTGCAACGCTGATTCCGAGACGTGCAATTATTGCCGTTTGTCCGAGAGCAGCGATTCCTGCGAATGCCGGGACAGCACAGACGGCGAGAGGTCTTCTTCCTCACCTGACGGGAATGAAACCAGGTAATAAAAGGTTCATTTGTTTGGAAAATTCTGATTTTTGTAATTGCTTTACCTTGAATATGTATCCTAGCAATACTGTGTGGTACACGCAATTTAATGATATTATGAAACATTTCTTATATCCTTTGGAATACTGATCAGTTATATTTGAAATATTTATCTTTCATATTACTACAGAAAAGAATGCTATATCATAATAAAGTATATTTAACCTAGTTAGAAAGTATGTGACCAAAAAATGAAATAATCTTTAAAAACTATATATTTTTAATTAGATTGATTTCTTTTAATATAATTTGTGCACATTAACTAAATAGTCATTTTGATATTTATGATAACTGCTAATTGCATTGCATATTCCTATTGACTTTCAATTTTTAATTCATACTGATTATGACTATGATTGAATTATACTATGGTAATCAATTCTTATTTAATTTTTTCTATGTAAAATACAATGGAAATAATTATATAAAGTAAAAAGCGACGATTGACATAAACTGAAGAAATTAATTAAAAATAAAAATATTAATTCATCAATATTTTAGAAATTTGGTTTTAGATGCATAATAAAAGCTTGAGTTAATTAAGTAATACTAATTTAAATATTTGTTTGTATTGTAATCGCATAGTTAAGGGATTGCTCATGGACCATAGTGACTAGATGCTAAGGTGTTAGCTCCGGAACTAAAGATTTCTAAATTCGAAACTGGATTTTACAGAAGAACCACTGTATAAAGTTTCGTTTCCATGGCCTGTGACCTGACTTGCCTAAAGTCCTATTTGGACACATGTTTTCCATCGGAATTCGATAAATGGCCCTATTCCCAATGCGTGTATATTATCATCCCTTCTTTTGCTACCTTTAATATCTGAAAATTAAACGATATTTTAGAAAAAAGTCTACACCACCTCAGGCACCCAGGCAAAGTAACAAATGGTTGCATCCGCAAGATGGGAATTATGGCTAAATCTGCCACACCAAAACAAGTTTAAGAGGACTTGCTAAATAGGAAGGGATCAAGCTTCCTTGTTTTTAGTATTTTGTTGAAATTTGGAGAGGAAGAACCATTTTCAGATGTTGTCCTCTTTATATGAATAGAGTTCAAAAATGATGAAACCTGTCGAAACATTTCCTTCATATTGATTCAAAACAGAATGATAACATCATTGTGCTGAATTAAAACTAGATAGCAAAAGAAATATAATCATTGTAGTGAATGTTCTTCTATTTATCCTTAAGATTTAAAACTTTTTTAATCCTTTTTCTTTTTATTCGGAATTTCATTTAATTGATATTTAGCTTTCTTGTGGTCATTCATTTTAATCCTACAATGCTCTAAGAAGTAATACTTGAATTCCAACACGTTGATAGTCATTAAAATAATTCACTATTTCGATTTATCACAAATTTGCATTATTTGGCACATGAAATGGTTTCCGAAGAAAACTGCTTGACATTCAAAAGCATCCATTTCTCCAAGGAAGTGATGACTGTGAAATATAACGCTTGTGAATGCTTATTTCATTATTAACTGATGATTTCATTGCATTTGTCTTTTCCTTAGGAGAAAAAATAAATATTAATATGTAAAATGATTGCTGTATATTAATAAAATTGGTGATCTAATATGTTGTTTCGTGAAGAATATATTGATATTTTCAATATGCTTGCGAAAAACACATGCTATCGTTAGAAGCCACTAGCGTATGAAATGCTGGACAAGACAATACTTGGATTAATGTGAAAATCTGCCTTCCTTTATTTTGAATTTTACCATGCATAAATATACAAAAACATAAAGTCAAACATTTTTGAAATTCCTTTCAAGATAAGTGAAATTGACCGATTTCCTTGAAACTTGCCATCCTCAATCGCGCTTCGAATTTGGTTGATTAGATATTTTCAAATCGCAGCATGGTTATGAACAGGCTCATGCCTACATAAATCCCCGATGAATTCATACATCTGTTGATAAGAAAAAGATGTATACCAGTGGTGGTACATAAATATAAGAACATATTAAAAGCATGTTTTTGCTTATAGAAATCTGCAATGCTTTAGTTTAGAATATTATTATCTCCAACTTTCAATATAAAATCACATTAATGTTTTACAAAATAAGGCCTTTTCAGAAGGAGAAAGTGAAGAAGTTTTCATAACGTCTACAGAAGGAATCTACAAGGGTCAGCCAAAAAGTTAGTCTCATTGCTTAAGAAAACAAAAATGGATAGGAATTTTGCAATAACTTCATTTGTATCTTAAAATTCCATTCAAAATGTACTTTTCAATGTAATTTCCTCCATTACTTAAGTATTTGTCGAAGCTTGGTGCAAGATTTTCAATGTCTTCCACAAAGAAATCCCGTTTAATGTCCGATAACCATTTTTGCATTGCAGCTTTTACTTCGTCATTCGAGTAGTAACGTCGATTTTAATTCGATCGTTTGGATAATTATCACTTGACTGGAAATTTTACATTGCAATGTATCTTTAAAATTATTCGAGTATGTGCAATAGATTATAATTCGATTATCCAAGAATGCATCCATAGGCCGCGGTGGCCTGGTGGTAAGGTCTCGGCTTGTGAGCCGTAGGGTTTCAGGTTCGGGACCCGATTCCGCCGAAGAACCGTCGTGTAAGGGGTCTGTTGCACGTTAAATCCGTCATCCCAAATGTCCTCCCGCTGGTGTGGAGAGGGGGGTGCCAGCTCAGGTGTCGTCCTCGTCATCTGACCGCGGTTCAAAATGACGAGGTCCGTCCCAAAATAGCCATAGTGTTGCTTTACAACAGGACGTTAATATAACTAAACCAAACCAAACTAAACCAAGAATGCATCCAAAAAACTCATGTTGTAGCTGAGAACTTTAAATCTGACATAACTGATTTCAGGGCGAGATTATTGTTTTGGTTTAATATGCTCCCGATACTTATTATTTTTCTGGAACTTTAAATCTTATTTGAAAGTCTAGAATAAAATCCTTAATGAAAGCCTTCCCACATGAATATAATATTATATGAATTCATCCGAATGGTAAAGAATTTTTATCTAAGAAAGTTTTCGTAAAGTATTCGTATGACAAATCTTTCATCGCTGGCAGTTTAATGGCAGTTTTGCGTGATTCAAACAATTCTAGAGGATGCTCTGATGTAATATATTACAGGTGGTTATATAAGTAATCATATATTAAGAATGAAGTCTAAAACCGCTTAAAACTACCGATAAACATTCATTAACAAAACTTCAAATGATGTTTATGGCTATTTACAGAAATGTGCAAACGACCGTTTCTAAAATCTCTGCATTTCCAATCCAGATACAATTATAATTGTTTTTCCTTTAAAGGTATAAAATTCAAAAAATAATCGACGTATATGAAGAGTTGAAAAATTCTAAAAATAATCGACGTATATGAAGAGTTGAAAAATTCTAAAAATAATCGACATATATGAAGAGTTGAAAAATTCTAAAAATAATCGACGTATATGAAGAGTTGAAAAATTCTAAAAATAATCGACGTATATGAAGAGTTGAAAAATTCTAAAAATAATCGACATATATGAAGAGTTGAAAAATTCTAAAAATAATCGACATATATGAAGAGTTGAAAAATTCTAAAAATAATCGACGTATATGAAGAGTTGAAAAATTCTAAAAATAATCGACGTATATGAAGAGTTGAAAAATTCTAAAAATAATCGACATATATGAAGAGTTGAAAAATTCTAAAAATAATCGACGTATATGAAGAGTTGAAAAATTCTAAAAATAATCGACGTATATGAAGAGTTGAAAAATTCTAAAAATAATCGCCATATATGAAGAGTTGAAAAATTCTAAAAATAATCGCCATATATGAAGAGTTGAAAAATTCTAAAAATAATCGACATATATGAAGAGTTGAAAAATTCTAAAAATAATCGACGTATATGAAGAGTTGAAAAATTCTAAAAATAATCGACATATATGAAGAGTTGAAAAATTCTAAAAATAATCGACATATATGAAGAGTTGACAATGAAATCAGTTCAATTGTCCATTAAATCATATAGTAAAAGTTACAAGAAAATATCATTTAGTTACGCCTTGTCTTAGCAAACGCTCTGATGCAATTTTCCAAGCAGCAAATCTAGAATCCGGTAGATTCTTAATTAAATTGAGATGAATTATATGAAAATGTAATCGCTTTAATTTTGTTACATTTTATTCAATTCCAAATTTGTATTGTTACCAATCAGAGGAAAAGAATTTAAAAGATATTCGAACTTCTAATCTTAAATACCGTAACATAATTTTTAATCTTGAATCATCTGTATTTATATCATTTTGTAAGATTTACTCTTAACTAAGTAGATATTTTAATGTTTAAAATGTTTTTAATATTGTCGTATAAGTGCAGTAACTACAGCAATGAAAAGCATTATTGCAAAATATGCTATAAATAATATTTAGAAATTTAATAAGCTTGGTGGGAAAAAAGGTTTGGATATAAAGCAGGTGTCACTTTTTGAATTTTGAAGTCGTACGAAAATAGATGTAGTGTGTGTGTGTGTGTGTGTGTGTGTGTGTGTGTGTGTGTGTGTGTGTGTGTGTGTGTGTGTGTGTGTGTGTGTGTGTGTGTGTGTGTGTGTGTGTGTGTGTGTGTGTGTTGCATGTATGTTGACGCTCTACAGGACCAACTGTTTAATTCAGAGCTACTAAATTTAACACGTATATTCTCTGAAAGGTAGATATTGTTACAAAAATTTTTCTACAACAAAATACCGTCGATCAATCACAATAACGTAACGCATTTAATCGCTATAGTTCAGCAGCTTGCCTGCTGTCTAATCCTCTAAAATCTTTTACTTGTCGGTGATTCCGACTCCTCACACACACGACTTCTGACGATACACACAACTTCCTCGCATCTTCTGAGTGCCCGTCTTTTATAGTTCCGGGAGGCGGGGCTAGAATTTTCCAGACCAATCAGGGCGTATCTGAGTGTATCTTGGTTCCTACCGGATGGATCGTGAAACTTCTCGAACTTTCCAGTATGATCCATTTAGTCGCCAAATTCGTCGCCAAGCTCTCAGGTCATTGACGCGGCAGCCGCTCAGCACAGATCTTACAACGGTCTTTCTCACGATGACACTATTCATGCCGGGTAACAAAATTACAGATTTGTAACAATATGTACACATTTTTTAAAAATTTAATTGGAATTTCAGTTAAAAATAAGTGAGATTTTGTTAAAGGAATGTGCTAAAATTTTGTATATTTTAATTAAAATTTGAAAGCACCTTTCTTAGACAAATAAGTACCACATTTTATAGCTTTTGGAACAACGGTCTAGCGAAGTTTCAACGATTTAAACATATCACATAATTTACATATAATATTGACTCAATAACTGTCGTACATGTGTTGCACAATTTGCATGATAATAGGTTCATAAATATTATCATTTTAAAAAAACTTTTTGCACAAATTACCTAGTTTTACAAATCTTTAAGATGTTGGCATTCAGAACATTGAACAACATAGTCAAGATGGTGTGAAATATCTTATGCTAATAGTATAATAATATAAAAATAATAACAAACTATTTTGTATTGTTTAACACGTCATATACATATTATGACTTCATTTACTATAATTTTAGAAGACCCCGCTGTCTGACAAGAGCCCTCTCCGAGGATTGTTACCCACCGTCCAAATCTCGACCCATACGACGCACATCTCCCGGCGAATACCTGCGGCACAAGCGGATCCAAATGGAAAAACTCAGAAATGAAAGACTGAACTCTCCAAACCGGAGAGGAATCACTTTTCAAAGATGCGATTCGGACCCCCGGCTTTATCTGAAGAAATCCGAAGACGTTACACCTCAGAGCAGGGCTTTGAATTTCGTCTCTCCGACCAGGAATCGCATGAGACAGTCGCACGGGGCAGAACCAGAGCTCATGGTGGTCAACCAGGTGATTCTGCCAGTACCCCAGTCAACAAATCCTACTCTTAGCGAATCCGGCAGGCCGAAGAGGTCCGCACTTGCCAAGAACGTTGCTGAGAGGAGGAATCGTGCTAAAGAACGCCAACCCAGCTTGGTGTGGAATGCTGAGGATTCAACACCCTTTCTGGAATGTACTGGTGTCATGTTCAAGTGTGCAGTGTGCGAGAGTGACATACCTTTCACGAACTGCGTCTTGTGCGATGCAGAGACGAAAGGTCACTTCTTTAACAGTGAACAAGGGGCTAACATTGCTCCAGAGTTTCCCAATGAACAACAGGACACCCAAAACTCAAATGATGATTCGTTGATTTTCAGTGATGACAGGAACTCGGAAATGGAACGCTTAGCTGCTGAAAGTCAGTCATCGGAGGAAAAGAAAGAGTTGGAGGAATTTTATGATACCCCGACACCAGGTATAATTTAATATCTTTTATTTACAGTCGAATTTATTAGATCCATAAGTATATGAATTATCAGCAAAATATATCATTTGGTGAATGTTACTACTTTTGCACATTTTTCGAGACAGGAATCGATTAGAAGCGTCTCCAGAGTTACGTATTGCTCTTTTAGCATGTAGTGTCAGTTTAGCATCGTCCGGGTCACCAATGTAGCCGATTGATATGACCGAGGATAGAACTTGGGACCTTGGGACTCGCAGCCCCGTAACATGATCACAATATAAAAGCAATTGCTCGTGTAGCGTAGCTTTTAACTGGCTTATAAGCTTTCACTACAAGCACATTGACAGCCTAGGTATTTGCTATTGCCCATATTCGATTGACAGCGAAAGTTCTTATTCTGTGCCGAATTTGAAGATGCCAGTAGAATACACAATGTTTAGTTTATATCTCCATGTTTTAACCGTTGTTCACCGTGTGAATCGCCTGTGATTCACAACTACTGTCTAATTAGATATTCATTTCTCTGTTACAATTAAGAAATAGCAGAAAAAGTGAGCATTTTATTAGATAGGGATCCAAATCACAAGCATGAATCATGGCAGCGAACATATTAATATATATGTGGGTAAATCATATATACGTATAAACTAAATAAAATATAAATTTTATGGATATAAAAAGATCCTAACAATTTTTGATGAAAATTGTTTGCATATCTCGCTATTCGAACTTTAGATCTAAATTCTTTCTATTGATGACAACAATTTATTCCAGAAATCGTGAAAAAAAATCACTGACTCGCATTCAATAGTACGAAAACCAACTCAATTTAACATTTAAACATATGCGTAATAAATTTAATTTTATTTATTTACATTTGAAAAAATTAACAGTTTTATTTATTAATATAAGTATATATTATCATTTATTTATTATTATTCATAATTTAATTGCACTCCACTATTTTTCGTAATTCATGTTACAGATTGTAACTTGAGTATTTAAATTATTATAATTCTAAATAAATGTTGTTTAAGAAAAAAAAGTATGTTGATCTTTGTCATAAACTTACGACCATAAAAAAAAAATTAAGAGTCAAAACAAAGCGTAAGTTCAAGTTGCATCTTTGTTTATATTATGTGCAATAGACAATATAAATATTTTTTACATTATGTACAATGAAAATAAAAATATTTTTACATTATGTACAATAATTATACTTACATAAATGAATTTTTATTTTTTATAATTTTTATAATCCGTTTGAAGGAAAATTGAATGGAAAAATATAAATCCGACATATGATATGTCAATCAGATAAATTTCAGATGGACCTTATTTTAAATTAATTTTTCATAAAATGTTCGATCCGATTATGTACAAGAAAAGAACTTTAAAAAATATAGTGTATTAAAATATTATATATATTGTGGCGAATTGTGATGAGCGAGAATAGAACCTAGGACCTTGTGGTTTGCAGCCCAGTAACATGACCACAATACAAAAGCAATTGCTCGTATAGCGTAGCTGTAAACTGACTTATAAGCTTTCACTACAACATCAACTGATATTATCCCAAATAGTTGTTCTTTATTATGCTAATGCATGCAAACTTCTAAATTTTAATTTTCAATAAAATAATTTTACTTTTTGAGCTACGTTAATTGAATTATGCATTCTTACGAATATGATATTAATTCATAACACCTTGTACTACTTCTCTTTTTTTTTAATGCTTATTTTATTTCATATTATTTTTACAAGAAAATCTTTATATTTTGAGTACCAAAATCAAGTCATTAACTATAAATAAATTCAGAGATCCATTAAAATTTCTGAATCTCCATTTGGACTACAGCCCAAAAACTAAAGCAGGAAGCGATGCCAAATTTTTTAGATAGATAGTTATGATTTTAATAAACATTGCACTAAGATTTAGGTGAAAATAAAAGTAAAAGGATATGTTTATTCTTAATTTTATTATCTCTGTTCAGAAAATTCTTCCATCACAGAATAATTAGTAAATTCCACTTCTAACTATTATGAGCAGTCTAATTCTTGATTGAAGCTCACAATCTGTGCTCCTGAACAGCATCCAATTCTCTAAGTAGCAATATTTTTTCTCTGAAACATTTAGAGATCAAATTAAGCTTGCCAGCAGTTCATAATTAATTCAAACATATAGTATATGACAACTTAAGTGGATAGAAAAATATGGATGATAAAATGTATCTGATTAACGAAATACCTGTTCTTCTACGTCATAAGGCAATAAAAAGAACTCATTAAGATTCAAAAGCATTTTGTTGCACAAATGTTCGAAACTAAATTCAGTTCAAATACAGAGAAATTTCAAAGCTGCAGCCACTTTAAAATTCAATAAATCGGAAGCGGAGAGAAGACATTCGCATTAATTGATTTCTTTTTATCCATAAATCAGAATTTATTGATTTATCAGTTTCCACCTTTAACCCTCAGATAATGAAGAGATGGTACCCCGACAAAGTACATCAAGTATTAAGAGTCCTAAAAACATAACCCAAGACTAAATAGTTCAGGACAAAATAGTTCATATTAAAATTCCGAATAATATTTTTAAAAACTATATTTAAGAATTATATACATATTTCAAAATAGACAGTTATTTAAAAAATTCAATAAGTTACAAATGAATAGAAAAACGCAATTCGCCTTAATTGATTTCTTTTTGACCCTAAGTTAGAATTTAATGATTACATATCTTGCACCTTTAACCATCAGATAATTAAAAAATTTTGTCCAACAAAATACCTCTTGCCTTAAGAGTCCTGAAAGAAAGAATCCAAGACTAAATAGTCCACATTAAAATTTTGAACAATATAATAAAAATATTTAATAATATATTTATTTATTTATTTAATAAGTTATATATATGCAATATTGGCATTTCAAGATAATGCGAATTGCTACGATAATATCCATATGTTCCATATCCGCATAATTTTCCTCTAATGCTTCCAGGCATCGATTAAGTTGTACATATTCCGTTTTGTTTGCATTTAGATTGCGTATACCTTCAGCACACGATCCAAGCTCCTCGAATTTATCTGGAAATGGTCGATTAGTTTGTAGGCGAAGGGCTGATGGTAGTCGGCAATTTGCTGGAACGCTCTACGCTACTCTTCCATAAAATTGTTTATCTCTTGACTTAAACTTACCGCCGGCGCATCTATGTGAAATATATATTAAAGAAGAATTTCATTTTATATCTTTTCACCAGAGGGCTCAACGAAATCATGTCTTTGGCTATTCTTACTTTCAACAAATTGTTAGTCAAAGATTGGAATTCGGGGCTTTAATATAAGTATGTTTATTTATTATTTGTATTTCAGAGATGCTCGCTACCGTTGAAGTAAGTTTTTATTCTATTTCTTCGTTGTTATAAAACAATGTAGTTGCATTATTTATTCCACAATGGTTAAAAGAAATATTTAAGATTGCTAGGAACCATTTTTAGGAAAGAATACGTCTCTAAAAATGTTGATAAGAAAAGTAGAATTAGGTTTTGAAGGATTAAATGATGTGTCATCATTCGAAAAAGTCAATATGAGAAGTACACTAAAAATCGCTAGAGCATTCAGCTGTGAGATTTTTCAGGCATTTATAAGTTTGGAACATTCTAAGCCTATTTGCTTTAGAATGCAATTATACAACGAAGTGAATATGAAACATATTTCTAGTTTTTCTTATCTAAATTTCATTTTTTCTATTTCAGTATTGCTACTATAGTTTTATATTACAAATTAAATATTTCAATTAGATTATTAGCAATTTAATTTAATATTTTTCACATCATTTATTTAATTTTTTGATCCCTTTTAATTGCTTTTTTGTGTTTTATGATTAAATTTTTTCATTTCTTCTTAGCACGTCGCCACAAATAACAGCTATAGCCCTCCGAATTTGAACAATATGTAGGAAAATTATAGGAATATCCATTATATGCCATCATTCTGACTTATGTTCAAAACTGTGATAATTTTTAATTCCGAACATACGACTGACATTCAATTTCATATTGCAGTCATAAACAATTGGGGGGGGGATCTATTTCAGAGCTTGATCGTCAAATAAAAAGTGCGCAGTTAAATAAAATTTATTTGAAATAATTATATTTATTAATCCTTCCTCAATTACAGTTTAATTTTAATAATTAACCTCTTAATAATTCATATTTTATAATGTATTTGGAATATACACGCGACTTTTCATATTAATATAGAAAGTGCTCCCACTAGAAGTGAACTAATAAATATTCTTTTAAGTATGATTTTATCAATCATTTTTAAATATGATTTTATTTCTCGAAATTTGGTTAATCTTTTTTATTGCTATTTTGCCGGGTCAGATGGAAATTTTTGCCATCTTAAGCAACATTTCTTATGGCATGAAAAAATTGTGAGTAAAGGAAATGTTGCTTGTTATTGTGAAAAGTGAGGTTCATTATCTCTCCTTTGCTTTAAAATAGAATCCGAAGAATAGCCCTTTGCTCACAAATGTTGAAACATAAAAACTGCATTCATCGAAGAATCAAAATATCTCTGGTTTTAAAACTGCAAGCTAATCTTTCTGCAGCTAAAAATAAACAATTCGAATGGAAGATAAATATCGATTATTAGTTGTTGAATTTTTCCTGATTAGTTTTCATTATGGAATTGATTAGTTTGTCTATCGTATAATATTTAAGGTATGCGACTACATTCAGGATGAATTAGTTGAAAAACGTTTAAAATAGTTTTTTTTAAATTTCGACATAAAACACTTACATGTTTTCCAGAAAGAAGCAATATATTACCCAGTTCTTTAGCTAAATTATAATTTCTATCCCTTTTCAAAACAGTGGGGTTCAACTAATAAATAACAATTTTTAACTTTTTTTGGGACACTGTGAGGTACAAAAATAACTATAGAATATTTCTAAGTAAACAGATTATTTTCTAGTTCGGAAACTGCAGTTACGCATTTTATTATTATTTAAAGTTTTACAGTTTTTTTGCAAGAAAGTATTACCAAAATTTAGAATTTGAGAAAATAGAATTAAAATCTATATTATGCGAATATAAATTCAATGCAGCTTCACAAAGAATGAAATTAAAATCATAATTCAAAAGGTTTTACGAAACAGACTGTTCAGATATTAAGATTATTAAATAAAATATTTGACATTTTGGCAAAAATAAAATTGACTTTTCAATGTAATCATCTGTCTTAATAGAATCATTTTGATAAAATATACAATCCCTCTTAAATAATTTAGATTTCTAAAGCATTTAAAGAAAATAATAAAGAGCATTTATAATAACAAATACCTATTACTAGTTAGTAAACAGCTTATATTCCTAAAAAGCCATAAAAACTAAATGCATTTCTCTGTAGCCTAATATGGCAATATAATGTTTTATTCTGCGTCAACTGATAAATTAGCTTCTGGTAGAGAATTATTTTATTTTTATTTTCCTATGACCTTTGTGAAAAGAACGATCTATTTAATTACTGTTATAAGTTAAAAAATATTATAAGCATCAATAAAACTCTATTTAAATATTATGAATAATAATGTTCAAAATATAAATTAAATTTTAAAAATACTAACTATCATTGTAATTCACCACTTTGTGTTGTGTTTTGATTCAAACAACTGCATTTCTATTTCCGAATCGAAAAAAATTCGTTGATAACTAACTAATATGAAAATTGTTTTCAATAACAACACCGAAGAATGTTAAAATGAAGATTTTTGTATATCCAGTTTTTATTTTCGAAGTGATAGTCGTTTGCTAATTAATTTTCAGAATTTGATATCCAAAAAATACCACAATTCTGAGAATGATGTATAAAGATATTTTGCATCATTGAAAAGAAAATAATAAATGAATAAAATTAATGAACAAATAATAATATTAATTATAAGAGACATAGGATTATGTTTTCCATCTAATGCCGCTGCAGCAGCTTAGTGCATGATCTCAATGCTCATTAAACGAGCGTTTTAATTACTTTTAAAGCTCATTACTTTGAAGAACTTAAGACTGAAAACAGGAGTTTGTAATCCTAAATCTTATTTCGATTATCTTATTTTATCCTAATTTTACGTCATAAAAGATAAAGTTAAATCGCCCTTAATATTTAAATTCCATTTCCTTAAATTTTTCCACATTCATTTTAAGCCCAAAATATTTCAAATGATTATGTTTGGGTATTTATAGTTAAATATTTCATCTAATATATATTTTATCTAATGTTTTTTTTTCAGCGGATACGCCACCATCTATAAACAAAGAAGCTTCACACGATAAAAAGGCTCAGTGGTCTTCTAAGGGAGCCATCCACAAAAGTTTCAATTACGAAGAGAATGCTGCTTCCAGGAGACGAAACTCTTTAAGGAAGTACAATTCAGAACCAGTGCCGGAAAAAGACGCCGAAGACTGTTATGTACCATCCAGGAGTCAAGCAGATGCACCCATTTCTCGTTACACACCACAAGAGCGTTCACAATCCAGAAGTGAAAATACACAGTCAAGAGGTGATAATACCCGTTTAATTTATTTTTTCTTAACCTAAACGGCTTCATTTTAATGTACCGAGTGATTCGGAAATCCGTTAACATTTGAAAATTCAATAATTTACAGAATAGTGTACGTCAGGAGATAAAAATGAACGCACATGCTTGAAATGACATAGGGTTTTATTGAAACCAAAATAAAGTACAAAAAGATGGCGATATGATAACAAAAGCAATAATTAGAATAACAATTGATTTTTAGCAAAAAGACTGTATTATTTATAACAAATGCTCAACATGTCGGCCGACATTCACC